>NC_081411.1:38510639-39170639 GCF_030272615.1 Cryptomeria japonica | reverse complement strand
GTCTTGTTTGGTGATTAAATCTCTCTCTCTCTCTCTCTCTCTCTCTCTCTAAATATATATATATATATATATATATATATATATATATATATATATATATATATATATATATATATATATATATATATATATATATATATATATATATATATATATATATATATATATATATATATATATATATATATATCTCCTTTTAGTCAAGTCTGATGTGTTTAAATATTTTTAGGATCTCTTTCCATCTCCCTCTCTCTTACTTTCTTCTTCTCCTTAGTTCTTTCTAGTACATATGCCCTTAATATTCTCTCTCTCTCTCTCTCTATCTCTCTCTCCTTAATTACCTTTGTAATTTTAATCCCCGCCCTTAAGACTCTCTATATCTTTCCTTGTTTCATCTTATTATGTAATTTAAATATTTTTAAGTTCTCTCTCTTGCTCACTCTCTTTTATGTCTTCTTAGGTGATTTATACAATTCTAAATTATTCTTTATTGTAAATTTTATTTGGTATATAGAGCTATCACTCAACAAGAACAAGCTTACATAGGATCTCAAGTTGTTGAAGTTGGAGAAGGATCATCCCAAGCTCAAAAAAGTATGAATATGTATGTTTAGTCTTCTTAGTATAGGTGATTAAGTCTTTTTAGTCCCTCCCATTAATAATCTCTCTCTCTCTCCTCCACCCCTTAAGTCTTTGTAATCAAATTTGAAGACAATTCTAAATTGTTCACTTTTGTAGATTTATTTTCTCTCTAGCTAGCACTCTAGAACCACAAGCTCAAGTAGAAGCTCAAGATACAAAAGATGGAGAAGGGTAAGCCGAAGGTCAAGAAATAATGCATCTTTACTTGTCAATCGCTCTCTCTAGATCTATATATCTCTCTCCATATATCGCCCTTTGTCATTAGAATTAAATTTATACTATCTAAATTTAATTTTATTTTTTTTGGTGTATCTTGTGCTCAACACGAAGAAGCTCAAGCAAATGTTGGACAAGGAGAAGCCTAAGTTCAAGCAATTGATGTCAGAGAAGGCTCATTATTTCTTCCTTCTACTATTATGGATGAGAATATGAATCTAGCTCAACGTCTAAAGAGAAAAAATAATTATAGAAATTTAGATCATTTAATTGAAATGAATGTGGAGAAATTGAGATATTATGTTGAACAACCTACACATACTAAGAAGAGGACTTTGAATAAAAGGTCAAAATAAATAATTACTCAATTTAATAATTTTGATACATTTTTAAAAGCTCGACTATTATCAATTTATCTTCTTGATAATGAGTTAAAAGAGGCATTAAAAATTTTGGGTGTAGATACAACATTGAAAAAGAGGAAATGTTCTAACCTACACAAAGATATTGTTGAAAATGTTAGGGATGGTTTAGGTTCAATTGGAAAACAATATAGATCTATGGATAAGGCCATTTCAAGAAGAGTGATATTGACATCTATTTTAAATAAAAGCATGTCCCAAAAAAGACAACTCTCTTCACTTTCATCTAATATTGGATATAGTAGGAAGACAATATCACATTATGCGAAAAGGAGAATGAATTTGGATGATAGTACATTGGAAGACAATTGGGAAATAATGTGTAGAGCTCCTCATTCTAACAATATTGAAGAAGGATTTATCAACTTTATCACTACATTTTATAATGATCATATTCATCCATCAACAAATAATAGAGATTTTATCAAACATGGGATTGGGCCTAATCTATATGTGCTACATATAAAACATGGATTGGACACCACCCAACATGAATTCTATTTGCCATTTTGTAATTCAAATCCCACCATAAAGATTAAAGGACAAACAATGTTTGAAAGATTACAACCATATTATGTGAATATAAACAAAGCTTTTGAAACTCTTTTATATATTTATAACCTACACAAAAATTAGTAGTTTACTTCATCTTCAAATTCTTAATTTTGTAGTTACTATAAGTGTTAGTAAGTGAATATCTAGTGTAAAATGTTGATTTAAATGTCTTGCTTGGCCAAAAAGTGTAACTCGATATTGTGGGATCACTACATCTAATATTAATATACTTGTACAACTAGTTGTAATTGTATTTTCAAGAGGTGGACATGAAAATATGATAAGGCTAAATTAAAAAGGACAAAATAATCCACATAGGGTGCCCACATTGATATATTAAATTCCATACATTAGGCATCCAATATTGGGAAGATTAAAGGTGGTCAATGGGAGATCTGAAGAGTCACTCGGAGTTAAGGAGAATCTATAAAGGTAAAGGTCTAAGTGGCATTAGTTTTGCATCCAATATGGAGTCACTAAAATAATTTTATTAGTTTCTTAAATATATTGGCTATTCATTCTCCAATGTGTGATATTTTGCATGTGGTATTTTGTCTCTTGTTTTGGGAAACATTAATTATTTTCCCTCTCCTAGTCTTCTATAAATTGGAGCTATGCAATAATTTGTTCATTACAAGATTGTTAAGGTTTCCATGTGATTTTGGATTTAGTTTGTTAAATGTAGTTAATAAAATTATTGTGGTGTTTTCTCATTTGAACAATAATAATATACTTTCCCTCATTCTCTAGTCAATTTTTTTCTCCAATGGGGTTCTCCATATAAATTTGGTGTCTATTTTGATATGGTGATTTTATATTTATGATTAATAGTGAAATTAAATTTTTATTCACATTTGCTAAGCTAATTTCAAATTTGCAATCACATAAGAAAGTTAGTATTGAAATCTTTTTTCATCTTTTTTTCTCAAAAACCGCACCTCCTTCATCAATAGGACATGAAAGATGCCAAACTCTCACAACCCATGTATCAAGGCATCATTTCCATGTGCAATGTTTTATCATTTTACATGATTATCTATTTTGGTACTAAATATTTATATTTTTATGCATAATTCATCCAAATTTATATGTACACTAAGGTGTTGGTGGTAGGGGATAAAGGGGTTTGTAGATATTAAGGAATTAAAGAGAATATATTACACTATTATAGTTTCATGATGTCACTTGAAGCCCATTCCATAAATTTATTATTACATGATTTAATTTAACTAAGTTGGTGCAGTAATAGATCCTACTATAGAACTTTCTAGCCAATTGATACTCTATATTTGCTTGATCTAAACCAATCCTAATCCAAATTTATTTCCTATTTAGTGCTAATTCACACAACATAACCTAGCTCACCTCATTCAAATTCCAAATTTCTTCCTCTCAAGTTGATCTTTCAAGAATTGAATAATAACCCTTTGTGTTGGAAAATATTTATAGCATTTCCTTGGTCATTATATGCAAGTAGAAATCAATTGAAAACATCAAGTAGAATCAAATAGAACCTATATCAGATTAACAAGCACTTTCAAGATGAATGTGTACCTATATAGTAGTTCATTAATTCATTATATATTATAGCACTTATGATACATCATTTCATATCTAGATGCTTGACTTGTGACCAAGAAATGTCTAGGTTTTATTCTCTTCGCTTGAAATCAAGCTCGAGTATGCTTTTTAGAACAACCCCTTTTCAACAATAATTTAGATACTATGGGGTTGGAAAATTTTGAAGGCCCATTACTATAGCACTAGGTTACACCAAATAAATCATTGTACATGACATAATATTATCCAATAATTGATTGCATGTCATAGTACTAGCATGAAACAAACATATGAAGAAATCATATTTAAGACCAAACACATGATAGAGTTTTTGTTACCAAATAATCACATTAAACAACTTCTTTTGCATAAATGAAATCATATTTTACTTTTGTTATAGTATTCTAATCAATATTCCATATCCAAATTTGAAATTTTATTTACCTATTATCATATATTAATAAATTGACTTTAAACATCAAGTTTATATCACAAAAAATATACACATTTTGATCCTTCTCAAACTATTCAATTCTCAACATACATACATGAATATATATAAAAAATTCATATATACCTCATCATTAATAGATAAGATCATTTTTCAAATACATAAATACGTACATTCAAAAATTTCCATACATATTATCTTTTACAAATACGATTGCTTTCTAAACACATATAGATATCCAAAAAATGCAATCTTATTCCATATATAATTTGTAATAGAAAATTTCCTAAAATCACAAACCTATATATAATCCAAAGCCAGTTTTATTTCATATATAAGTGGACACTTTTGAAAGTTGTAAACCACTACATGGCTATTCCAATCTCACCGAACCTTATCTTATCAGAATCTTCTTTCATATATATATCAAATATATATAAAGTGGAAACTTTATGAAAGTTGGCATGTGAAAACTTTATGAAATATGTAAGCCACTACAAGGCAATTCTAATCTAACGCAACCTAATATAATAGGTAAATCAAAATGCTTCACAATAAATGAAAAGCATTACATAACAAATACTTAGCAAGTCCTTCACATTTACCCAATTCAATTGTGTTCAATGTGAAACTGGTTTTACATTGCCCTTGATCACTAGTAGAGTCCCCAATCATTGTTTACAATCGTTATGCCCCCATCTACTAGAAAATTATACCCACTTATTGATCAGAAGAAAATTTGAAATATTGAAAATAATATTTTCATATTTTTTCTACTTTTTCTATATGTTAGTATTTGGCATTTTTTAAGGCCTTCAGGGCATTTTCAGCCCTTGAAACTTTGGCATGTCCCTTAGAACATTGTCGTAGGAAGCTCTTTTAGGACTTTGCCTTAAGCTCTTGGAGACCTTTCCAACGATTTAAACGGCTCATAATTTTGAGTTCTGAGTAGAAAGTTTTGCCTACTTAAAGTTAGGACTGTTGGGTTTCGATTCTCAAGGGGTTTTGGTGACCCTTGGAATCTCATGAACTGATATATGTTGGATTTTTTGAATTGAATAGATTACTTTTTGGCTTGCTTCAATTCTGTGTTTACCTTGTTCATGTAAATAAATCCACAATACCGTAGGTTCTCACTCAGGTGTTGTCATCTCAATCCATAATTCGGATCAGTGGTATCGGAGAAAGTTTGCTCCTATATGTCATATCACATGCGATCAACATATCAAAGACTGGGGTTGGAAACAAGGAATCCTTTAGAATACCTTCCTTTGAGATGCACATGATCGCAGATGGCTAAGTTGTAGACCGATGATAACATTAAAGCGTTGGTTGCAGATGCATTAAAAAAACAACATGAAGAAATAATGGACCAGTTCAAGCAAATGCTAGAAAGTCATGGGTCTCAAGAAAACCCACCATTCACAAGGTATACACCATTCAAGGTGCAAGTGAATTTTGATATACCCACATTTCAAGGAAAGAATGATGCAGATGATGTTGATTATTGGGTTTCAAAACTGGAAAGGTATTTCTCTATCAACTAGTTCTTAGATGAAGAGAAAATAATGTTCTCTCTTCTCAAACCTGAAAATCATGTGAAAGATTCGTGGGAAGAGAAGTTAGCATCCAAGGAAGAAGAAATTGGTAGTACTTTTATTTTTGTTCAAAAACCCACATGGGGAGAATTCATGGAGAACATAAAGGAAAAATACTTTCCTGTAGATACATATGAACAAAAATATATGCAGTGGCAATTGCTTCGACAGAAAAAAGGACCAAAATGTTCAAGAATATACTAATATGTTTCATGCTTTAGCAGCAAAGCTTGGCATCAAAGATTGTGAGAAGCGCCAAGTTTTGAAATATTAGAGTGGACTTCATAGGTATATCCAAACCTTAATGATATTTCTAAACATAGAGACTCTACCTAGTGCATATAAATTTACCACAAAAATTGAGGAGAAATTCAAATAGAAAGGAAGGAGGGATAACTTTGCAAACAATAGATGGAAGGGTGAAGGTGGCAAAACTACATGGAAACAAACCTCCAAGGAATCTTCTCCCAATTCACCAACGAAAAAGGCATGGGGTATGAAGAAGACATAAGAGAATGGTATGTGTTGTGAATTCCATAAGAGTCCCTCTCATAACACGAAAGATTGAAAAACCATAAAAATTTTAATGATGGAGATGCATGAGGACAAGGCAGAACCTAAGGTGGCAGAATCTTGCATAGAAGAAAGTCATGAACAGGTCATTGAGGCTGATCCATATGCAATGATAGCTACTACAAAGATATTTCCCCAGGAGGATGAGGAGAGATTGTTCCACTCACCGATGTTGGTCGGAGGAAAAGCCTTGCACTTTATTGTTGATTGTGGAAGTCAAAAGAACCTAATATCAGCAGAGACTGTGAAGAGATTGAATATGAAAACAACAACACACCTGCAACCCTATTCAATGGGATGGGTAAGTCAAGGGAGAGATATCCAAGTGCACCAACAGTGTCACCTTTCATATTCTATAAAGCCTTTCAAAGATGAGGTAATTTATGATGTGGCTCCTTTAGATGTTTGTGATGTTCTATTGGGACAACCATATATGCACCAGCACCATGGTGTTTATGAGTCCAAACCTCGCAATGTGACTATCAGATTAGGTGAGCAGAACTACTGAATACCAAAGGTAAGCCCTACATACTCTACCTCTTTGATTAGTGCTAAGCAATGTAGGAGGTTGGTTGCCAAAATGGGAACATTCATATTATTGATTATTCATTCTAAAGAAGAGAGAAAGTCAGTATATAATTCCCATGCCATCACAAACACCACAACCCTACAGAAAAGATCAATGGATCAGATTTTGATAAAATATAAGAATCTATTTAAGCTACCAACTGGGGTACCTACACACTGCCAAGTGAGACACGTTATTGATTTGACACCAAGAAATCCATTGCCTAATGAACCAGTCTACCGTAGATCGGTATTAAAAAATAATGAAATTAAGAGGCAAATACAAGAATTGACTAAGAAGGGGTCCATATTCATCCAAGTGCATCACCCTGTGGCAGTCCCATTGTTCTAGCAAAGAAAAAGGATGGAACTTGGAGACTTTGTATTGACTATAGATATTTGAACAAAATTTCAGTCAAAAATAAGTATCCACTTCCCTAGATATATGACCTCTTGGACCAACTTAGAGGGGCTCGATTTTTCACAAAAATTGATTTGAAATCAGGATACCATCAAGTACCAATTGACTCAGCTGATGTGTGGAAGACAACTTTCAAATCTAAAGAGGGATTGTTTGAACGGCTAGTGATGCCTTTCGGTCTAATAAATGCTCCAGCGACATTCATGAAAATGATGAACGATATACTCAAACCATTCATGGATTCCTTCGTGGTGGTATATCTGAATGACATACTCATCTTCAACAAAACTTGGGAGGAACATTTACAACATGTGGAAAAAATTCTCTCAACTTTACAAGATCATGGGCTTTATGCAAACAAAGAAAAGTGCTCCTTTGGTATGCAAAGTATCAGATACTTAGGATATGTTATTGATAGTGAGGGTGTTCATGTTGATCTGGAGAAGATACAAGTGATCAAGGATTGGCCATCTCCTAGAAATCTCATAGAGTTACGAAGTTTCCTCGAGTTGGCAAACTTTTATTGCAGATTTGTGTTGGGGTTTTCCCATTTGTCTTGGCCTCTAAATTAGTCATTCCAGGGGGGAACACAAGCAGAGTTTAAATGGATAGGTGCTCAACAAGAAGCATTCAAGGAGTTAAAATGAAGGTTCTGTTCTGCACCAGTTTTATCTCCTCTTGACCTACAACAGTCATTTGAAATACAAACTGATGCATCACAATATGCCCTAGGAGCAGTCCTCATGCATCATGGTCACCTAGTTGCATATCATAGTCAGACTTTTTCTGATACAGTGCATTGGTATGCCACTTACGAAAAGGAACCTGTATCCTATTGTTCAAGCTTGTAAGCAGTGGAAATATTATATTTTGGGTAAGTAGACTATCATCCACACAGACCACAAACCTCTTCAATTTTTGCAAACACAAGAGAAGTTACAGAATGATCGACATCAACGATGGTCAACCTATCTTCAACAATTTCATCTCAATATTTGCCACAAGAAGGGAAGCACTAACAAAGTAGTAGACTGTTTGAGCAGGCTTCTGATTGCAGCTATAAGTATGGTATTGGACTCATGTGGTCATCAAACTGAAGCCTGGGCTTGCTTGTATGAGAATGATGTTGAATTTGCAGATGTTTATAATCAATTGGTGAAGGGACATCAAGTGACTAACTTTTATTTGCGGGAAGGAATGCTTTCTCACCTTGGCCAAATCTATGTGCCCAATGTAGAATGCAAAAAGCTGATATGGGAAGCTCACTATAGTAAGGTTGCTAGTCATTTTGGCATAGGTAAGACTACTACTATACTTCAGAGGTATTTTTATTGGCCAAAGTTGAGAAATGATGTCATTTCATATATTGAAGCTTGTACTGCATGTGCTATTGCTAAGCTTGCCAATCGTAAACTTGGACTGTATTCACCTCTTCATGTTCTTGAAAAACCTTTGCATTCAGTTTCTATGGAATTAATGTCTGGTCTTCCTATCACCAAAAGAGGCCAGGATTGTATGTACATTGTGGTAGGTAGGTTCTCAAAAATGGCAGTAATAGTGGTTTGTAAAAGAACAATTTTTATAGAGGACACTACAAAGCTTTTCTTTGAACACATTTGGGTTCATTTTGGTCTGCCGAATACCTTTATCTCAGATAGGGACAACAGGTTTCTTAGTAAGGTCTACTCTACATTATGGGAAAAGATGGACACAAAATTAACAAAGTCTGCTGCTTTCCATCCTCAAATAGATGGCCAACCAAAGGTAGTGAATCGGATGATCATTCACATCCTACGCATGTATCACTCAGAACATACTTGCACATGGAATGAAAGTCTTCCATATGTTCAACATAGCTACAACAAGGCAATTCACAGTTCAACTGGTCACAACCCATTTGAGTTTTGTCTTGGTTACCAACCATTTGTACCCATGGATGTTGCCATACCACTTATTCAACCCGATCTGGTTCCACATGTTGGTAAGGAGGAAGATAAGACAACCCAGTTCATTTATAGAATTCATCATCTGCAATAGCAAGTTCATGAAATCTTGGAGCATACCAATAAGAAATATAGGGAGAGGCATGATGAGCATTGTACTCCTCATAATTTTCAAGTCGGGGACAAGGTGTGGTTGCATATCTAGAAGGAACGATTGTGGGGTCCCAATAGGAAGCTTCGTCCTCTGCATTATTGGCCATACACAATCATCAGGCAAGTTGGTGATAATGTTTTTGAGCTTAATTTACCCCCATTTCTAGGTCTTCATCTAGTCTTGAATGTGGAACTCTTGAAGCCATATTTTCCTCCACTATTAGATGTTGCCGATGTGGCAGAAACAATTTCCACTACATAGTTGAATCCAGATGGAGCTTCTCCATTCCAATGTGATTAGATTGTGGACACCATGGTGAAAACACTCAGACAACAACAAATCTATCTATACAAAGTGGTTCGAGCAGGGCAGATTGCTCAACAAGGAAAGTGGTTTACTAGGGAGCAGCTTCAACTACGTTTTCCTCATCTCATTCAGAGTGCTGATGCAATGGGGCCCATTGCTTTTGAAAGGGGAATTAATGATCAAAAGAAAATTTGAAATATTAAAAATAATATTTTCATATTTTTTCTAGTTTTTCTATATGTTAGTATTTGGCATTTTTTAAGGCCTTCAGGGTATTTTCAGCTCTCGAAACTTTGGCCTATCCCTTAAAATGTTGTCGTAGGTGTTCTTTTAGGACTTTGCCTTAAGCTCTTGCAGACCTTTCCATTGAGTTAAATGGCTCATAATTTCAAGTCATGAGTAGAAAGTTATGCCTAGTTAAAGTTAGAACGAAATTTCATATAATATTTTGAAATTTTTGTAGTTT
This sequence comes from Cryptomeria japonica, assembly GCF_030272615.1. NCBI lineage: Eukaryota > Viridiplantae > Streptophyta > Pinopsida > Cupressales > Cupressaceae > Cryptomeria > Cryptomeria japonica. The sequence goes on along the minus strand of NC_081411.1, from coordinate 39,160,765 downwards.
TAGATTTTATTATGTAAATAAATAGATGTAACTGTTGGGTTTCGATTCTCAAGGGGTTTTGGTGACCCTTGGAATCTCATGAACTGATATATTTTACATTTTCACATTGAATAGATTACTTTTTGGCTTGCTTCAATTCTGTGTTTACCTTGTTCATGTAAACCAATCTACAATACCACAGATCTTCACTCAGGTGTTGTCATTCGAATCCATAATTCAGATCACTTACATATTTGGATCCCTCACTCCAGATAGAGAGCAGCCTCTGCAATATCCTCCACTTCCAGCGTTGCTTCCTTTAAGTTGCCCCGGCTATAACGGGATGCTGCCCTCTGGGCCTTCTCCTCCGCTGAAGGAATCTTTCCATAGTACTGGTTTACAAGATCTGTGGCAATAGCAGAAGGAGAAATACATGATTAACTCTTATACCATATTTCCCCAGTTCGACTTCACCATTTTTAGTCAGCCCAATAATTGCATGTTCGGAGGTTGTATAGGAGTAACTAGCGATTCCTCCCATTACACCTGCAATACTGGCTGTAGAAATAATGCAACCCTTTTTCTTTGGGATCATAACGTGGCCAGCATGCTTAATGCCGTGCATTACCCCTTTTACATTGATATTCATCACTCGCTTGAATTCCTGCATATCATACTCTGCCACGCTACCGTTTTGCTTGTTGGTGATTCCTGCGTTATTAAACATTATGTCCAGCTTTCCATGCTTTTCCCTGGCCAAATCCACATCTGCACTTACATATTGCTCTTTGCTCACATCAGAGTGGATATATGTAGACCAGGGAGAAAGGGATTCCGCCACTTTCATGCCAGCGTCGTCTGCAATGTCTGCAATTATCACTTGGGCTCCATGATTGGCAAACAGCCTAACGGTAGCTTCACCAGTTCCTCCTGATCCTCCTGTGATTACTGCAACCTTGCCTTGCAGTCTGTATTTTACAAACATTTTTTGTGATTGTCTGAAAATTCTTAATAAACTATGTTTGTATTAAATTCAGATAACACTACAGCGTTACATCCCTAACCAAAGGGTTAGAAGCAAAAAAGAAGAACAAAGGAAAAGACTAACTACCTTTTCAAGACAGCAGCTGCAATCATTTCTGTAGACATGATTCCCGAGTCACAAATATCCTTGAAGCAAGCTTTGGAAAGATGGCCTTAAAAAATATATGTTACAGACGAGACATGTGTAATTGAATAGGTGTGAGGGTGCCTTACAGCTCTAAGTTAGGCTAGGTTGTACACCAATATCAATCGCTTATAGTTGAAAAGAGAGAAAACAAAAATCGTAGAACAACCCACACTACTTAGTATGGTATAAATATGTGAAAAATAGCAATAACATTCAGAGTTACAAGTAATAAATCGTGGGACGCCACAGATATAATTTACAATTTAGCTTATTCACAATAGAAATCACTGTCACATCCCACACAGGACCATCACGTGTATGTGTGGTCAAAGCAACGACACCAAATCAAAACGATAAAAGGAAAGAAATATTTTCAACTTACATAATTCATCGCTGACACAACCAAACGAGACTGCCAAATATTAATGAAGAATGGCGCCAGCATGGCGGGGCAGTTGGGTGTCAGGACATGGCATCCCTGTCGCTGAAAGCAAGGGGTATTCAGAAGTGGGGCAGTTGTATGGGGAGTATCTTGGATAGGAAGAAAGCGTATGAGAAGAAGGTGGAGAAAGGATATAGGAGTTGGGAAGTTGGGTGATAAAATTTGCCGATGAATAGGGGAAGACAAGGAGTTGGCTGCTGGTTCCACTGGCTTAACAGTTTCTAAGTGCTTTACAGAACATCCATTTGAACATATCTTGCAATCATGGCATCCACGAGATCACATTTCTTTGAGGCATTCTGGCAAAAAGTTCACATGCTTTGTTGGTGCGTCCACATTTTGCCTATAAGTCTACCAGAGAATTTTCATCTGTAGCTTGTTAGTTATGAAGAATGCGAATAAGAAGTGGAGAAATTAAACAAAGAATATAAAAAAATCAAGACAAGAGAAATACAATTTTATCGTGGTTCGACAATTTGCCTACATCCATACTTAATGTAGGGGAATTCTTTATTATAATCAGTGTTCTCTACATATACAACAGCTACAAAACTTCACACTAAAAAACCATATCAAAATGATAACCAAACAATTCTTTTAGAGAGTTTCCAAAAAGGAGTTGAAAAGCCAACACTTGGCGGGAAAAAGGAAGAAGTCCATTGGACTTCACACCCCCAACAACATCCCACTTGAAGGCCAACGGCTGCTGCAACAAAGAGATTCCCCCACTTGTCCACATGAAGCTTACCCTCTTCAACCACATGCTGAATATAATGGCAATGTATGTCAAGGTGTTTAGACCGATGTTGAGATGCATGATGCTTAGTCATAAATATGGCACTGCTGCTATCACAATACATAGCAAAATTTGATTGCTTCAAGCCCAATTCGCTGAACAAAAGTTGCAACCATACCATCTCCTTGGCTCCCTCGAAGAGAGCTATATATTCAGCCTCTATAGAGGATTGAGCAACTGTATGTTGAAATTTAGAACCCCCACTGATCGCTACCCCAACAAATGTGAAAGAGTAACTAGAAGTAGATCTTCGTTTGTCTAAATCCCCACCAAGATCAGAATCAGTAAATCCTTGCAAGTGTGCCTTATCCTTTACAAAACATAAACAAAAATCAGAAGTATCTTTCAAATATCATAAAATGTATTTTACGGCCTCCAAATGTGGTTTACCTAGATTAGATATAAATCTGCTCACCACTCCCACTGCATGAGCAATATCTGGATAAGTGAAAACCATAACACACATAAGACTCCCAACAACATATTTATAAGGAATGTTTTTCATAAACTCTTGATCCTCTTGTGTTTTTGGACACAATTTAAAAGATAAACGAAAATGAGAGGCTAAATGAGCGCTTACAGTCTTAGCATCCATCATACCAAATCTGTCCAAAACCTTTTTAATGTAATCTTGTTTAGATAACCCGAGTTCTCTCTCCTTCCTATCTCGAGAAATAATCATCCCAAGAATTTTCTTCACTACCCCTAAATCCTCATTGCAAATCTAGTAGCTAATTCTTTCTTTAATTCACGAACAATCCTCATGCTTGTTCCAGCTACCAACATGGCATCCACATAGAGAAAAAGTAAAACAAATTCGCCATTTGAAACTTGTTTATAGTAAACACATGGATCTGATTCACATCGTATGAAGCCATGCTCAATGATAAATTTATTGAACTTAAGATACCATTGTTTTGGGGCTTGCTTAAGCCCGTACAAGCTTCGCTTCAATTTGCAATAAAGATGTTCCTAACCCTTTTTCACAAATCCTTCAGCTTGTTGCATATGCAATTCCTCATTAACATCATTATGTAAAAAAGTTGTCTTCACATCCAACTGTTCAATCTCAAGATCCCATGATGCAACCAATCCAAAAACAACTCGGATGGTAGTCATTTTTATCATTGGCAAAAAATATTCATCAAAATAGATGTCATGCTTCTGAGCATACCCCTTGACAACTAGTCTGCCACAAAATCGTTTTCGACCTCCATCTTCTTCTTTCAATTTGTAAATCCACCTATTTTTTAATATCTTTTTGTTAGACGGAAGGGGTATGAATTCCCATGTCTAATTTCTTATTAATGTGTCCATTTCTTCATGCATTGCACCTTGCCAATTATCACAATTGGCATCCTTCATAGGATCTTTAAAGTTCGTGGGCTCTGTATGTTCAGATATCAGTAAGGTGGGTTCTACCTCTTTAGCAAGCAATAGCTCATAATCTGAGAATTTTGATGGAGGACGACACTCTCTGGTAGATCTTCTAGATTGAATTACTTTATAGATACATTACTAAGACCAGTATGAGCACTCCCCTGTTTATCAGAACCTAGCAATTCAATAACATGGTTCTAATGTCCAGTATTGTGGGAAGTTTGCAGATTCGTAGTCTTTGGTTGATCCAAACACTATTGCTACCTTGCTGATTGTGACACTGCACCCTATTTTTTGAATTTGAAATTGGAGCCTGCCTACTCTGCGTGTCATCTTGAAAACCTCTCTTATTGGTGTTGGTGTTGTGCGACAACCTTGGGTTAATCGTAGCAGGGCCAAAGTGATTTGGATGATCCGCTGAACTCCCTCTCGTGTGTGGCATATGTAGATTGGGGACTATGATGATATCGGTGGGTAGAGAAGACAGGTCTTCACGTGCGATGTGGGGATTAGTTCCAGTCCGCCACTTTCCCCAAGCACCTCAAAATAACAACCATGTGATGAGTGTAGGGCAATAAAGTGAATTAAAATGCCATTCTCCTCTCCGCTCGAGATAGTATTCCACCCTTCTATGTGCTCATTATTCAATGCAATTGGACCTTGCGAATTACCTCTGCTGAACACACCCTCGCAAGCAGCAGAGGAGTGCATGAAATTGTGAAGTTCTTCCCCAGTAAGCTCATAATGAGAGTTCATATCCTCTGTTCTAGGGTCAGTTGTTGAAGTAACCTCTTGGCCTGCATTAGCATGTTGAGGAGTAGGAAGAGGAAAAATAAAATGCTGCATAGGATGTCTGCGCATTGTGACAGAGGCTCCCACCTGATGCAAAAATGATTGTGAACTGAGTTTGGTTAATCCATGTGTATCACCATTATAAAAAATAGAGAGTGGAATAAATTCTTTATTGTCTTTTGTTTGTGCTTGCAAAGCTTGAAATGTCCACTCACGAAAGACAACATCCCTGCTCCATAGGATCTTTTGATTAATAGGATCCCATAATTGAAAGCCAAATTGAACTCATCTTCGCCATAGCCCACAAAGATACATTTATGAGATTTGTGATCCAAATTGGTCCCTTTTTCTTTCAGAACATGTGCATAGGCTTCACATTCAAATACCCAGATGTGTGAGTAATAAATTCATTTACCTAGTCATTCCTCTTTCGAAATACCAAAATCCAACTAAGATGAAGGGCTCTAGTTGATTAAATACACTGTTGTATAAAAGGCTTCCGCCCAAAAATCTTTGCCCAAACCTGCATTTGAAAGCATACATCGTGCCTTCCCCAATATCGTTCTGTTTAACCTCTCTGATGCCCCATTTTCTTGAGGTGTGAAAGGAACGATTTTAATTCTTCGAATACCGTTATCAGCACAAAATGAATCAAATTCTAAGGAGCAAAATTCTCTTTCATTATCTTTTTTTAAACACTTAATCTTGTGCCAAATCTGATTTTCAACAAAGAGCTTTGAATGATTCAAATTTTGAAAAAACTTCTGATTTCTTTGCAAGCATATAAATTCACACTTTCCTTGTATAATCATATAGAAAAGTGACAAAATAGTTAGCTCCTCAAATGGAGGTTACCTCGGTAGGTCTGAAGATGTCTGAATGAACCAGCTCCAAAAGTGTACCCTTCTTCAAATTACCGGTCTTCAAGAAGTTGGCCCGCTTCTACTAGTCATAAAGGCAATGTTCACAAAAGCCTAAATACACGGCTTTGAGACCCGAAAGTTGATTTCGTGTGAGCATTACATTGAGCACTTTCTTGTTTATGTGTCGAAGCCTTTGATTCCAAAGGCACGCTTTGCTATCTTCAACTGCCATCACAACTCCCACTTCACTATGACCCTCAAATACATAGAGGTTGCCTACTTTGTCACCCTTGGCAATCAACATGGTTCCTTGGGTTACCTTCCATGTGTCCCGAAGAAAGTGGACATGAAGTCCTTGTGCAAAAAGTTGACCAACGGATATTAAATTTCTTTTCAATTTTGGGATATGTCTAACATCCTTTAGCAACCATTGTTTTCCTCCTTCTAGTGGTAACAAAATGTCACCTTTGCCAATAATTTTGCAAGCTTTGTTGTCGCCAAGAAAGATGTTTCTACATTACCCTTCTTGGTAGTCCATAAATGCCTTTGTGCATGAAGTGGCATGGTAGGATGCACCGAAATCAAGCACCCATTAATGTGAAGTGGTGTCAGCAGTTGAGAGAATTAGAATACTATCATCTTTGTCATAGTTGGTATTGGTTTTGATGTCCCACACCTTCTCTTGTGCCTTTTTGTAATTTCTACAATCCTTTTTCACATGTTCCGATTTACAACAAAACCAACAGTCACTAGTTCTGCCTCTAGACTTTGATCTCCTAGCTGATTTGGATCTTTTATGATAATTATTTCTACCTCTATTATGGCTCCTTCCTCTATGGTCAGTGCTTACAACCATTAAGGCTTCACCGGATGAGTATTCTTGATTCTTTCTTCTCATATCTTCGCTGAGAAGAGTAGCTAATACATCATCAAAAACTAACTTATTTTTGTTGGATACCGAAGTGCTAAGTGTTGCTAAAACTCCATCCTAGATACTTGGTAAAGAGCATAACAAAAGAACATCTTCGCTCTCATCATCTTGTGTCATTCCCATTGAATTTTCTTGGCTGATCAATGCATTAAATTCATTGATGTGATTCGCCATTATGCTACCTTCCTTCATCTTGAACTTATAAAACTTCTTCATGATGAACACCTTATTTGCAGCCGATGTCATTGCATAGATGGTTGTTAGTTTGTCCCATATCTCTTTCGTTGACACTTCAGCTGTGACATTGAAAAGGACATTATTGGACAGCGAGAGAAAAATTGTTGCTCTTGCCTTCTTATCTAATTTTTCCCAATCTTCATCAGCCATTGTAGATGGCTTCTTCGCTTTCCCTTCAAGCGTGAGCGAGAGGTCTTTCTTTATTAGCAAAGACTCCATCTGCACCATCCATAACCCGAAGTTCTAATCGGAGAAATTCTCTATCTTCTCTTCTTCCATATCTTAGGAAATTCAATCACCAAATTCCCAATCAACAACTCTGCCCAGCTCTGATACCAGTTGCTAGTTATGAAGAATGTGAATAAGAAGTGCAAAATTTAAATAGAGAATTAAAAAAAATCAAGACAAGAGAGAAACATAAATTTATTGTGGTTCGGAAATTTTCCTATATCCACACTTAATGCAAGGGAATTCTTTATCATAATTAGAGTTTTGTACATACACAACAACTACAAAACTTCACACTAAAAAACCATATCAAAATGATAACCAAACAACTCTTTTAGAGAGCTTCCAAAAAGGAGTTGAAAAGCCAATAGTTGGTGGGAAAAAGGAAGAAGTCCGTTGGACTTCACACCCCCAACATAACTCCCAACATAACTCGCCTCTCCTTCATGCTTGATGGATGTGCATACCCTATTTCAATGCTCCCATTTTATTACGGGCAGATATGCCCTGTTGTCTTCATTTGCCAAACCAATTTCTCCAACTTTTTGTAGTTTGCATGTGCCTGTGGATGTGATTTGTCTCTTACACAAAAGCATGCATTATTTTATGGCCTTTAATCTAACTACAACCAGGAAATACACTTTTGGTTGTGCTTCCACTTTTTGTATACATATCTACCAAGTTTGTTGCAGGGCAACATACCAAAAATTCCCATTTCGGCACAACCATGGAGGATGCAGGATAGAACCAGTGAGACTCCATTTGAAAGAGGATTAAATGAGGGAGTAGAATACATGAGGGGAGAGAGAGCACACGGGAGAAAATCTACTCTCCCAAACTACAGTCGCCAGATGGAAGACTTAAATGCCTACAATAAGAATGTAGTCAACGTCGCTCTTATTAAAGATAAGTACACTTCTCTACCATATTTCCTTTCTATATAGTATTGAATTAATTCATATACACTTTTATGGTTGAAAAGAGTTAGTGAGGACCATAATAGGAAGATCATGTTGTTTAGGACAACATTAATGGGAAAAAAATGTTGTGATAATTCAATCATCATTAATATTAACTTTATAAGGTTTTACGATGCATGTCATTATGTGCCTTAAGATGTTATTTTATTTTTACCAATATGCTAATGTGATTTATAGAGTTATTTTATTATGTTGCAAGTTGATATAGAATTTATATGTGCATTCTATTCATTTGATGCAACATTTAATGATATACTGATATTGTAACTTTCATGGAAATATGTTAAGAGTTCTTTTGATTAGCAAAATTTATGTAGAAGTCGTGCATCATGCCAAATAAAGTGAACAAATATTAAGAATTGAGCCAATTCTCTCATGCAATATTATTAGTATGGTGAATTAATAGTAGTTTGAGGATATGTAGTAATTGATCACGAGGTCATATTACTGGTGACTAGTTTTTGTAAAGCGATGTGTATGTTAAACACCAATTTTAATACATTGAACAAAACAAGGGTATTGATCATTTCTCTAGAAATAAATTGTTACAAGCAATTGTGACCTTGGTATTGATAACCTGGATTATGTAAGTAATGTACTTCATGTTAGTATGTACATAGGGATTGTCCATGGCAAGCTACTATAACTAAAACCATAGGAGCAGTGCAATTTCTGAAATATGGGTAGTTGCTTTGGTCAATTGAATAAATTGTTTTTCTTTCCCTATGATAAGAAATCTCTTAGAGCCATATCAAGGCTTGCATAATGGGGGCTTTGTGAAGACAATTATTTGTAGTTATCTCACACTATGATATTCCCTGGCTTACAAAATATTGGTATATAGAGAAATATCAATAGTAATTTGGACTAAGTATGTTGACCCTTATTGATTGAAAATATGGTAGGACTCCTTTGGACTCTTGAGTAGAAAACTTGTTATATCATGTTGTATGTTTGTCATTTTCCATTACATACCCATAAATATATTACCATTATGAAGGGATTAGTAATCATATTCACTATCTCAATGCATGATACTATGAGAACTAAATTGTGAAAGGACATATTGAGTCTTAACATTTGATCATGTTTGTGTAGTAAATAAGGAGTCCTAAATTTGTAAATATAGACTATATTTGCAAGAACATATTATTGCATGTTGTGGGGTGTGACTTCTAAGTTCATACCTTACAAGGTGAAAATGAATTAACTAGTTTTAAAAGTAGGGTACTCATGAGGGAAAATTTTGAAACAATGCCCTAATAAAATATGTTTAACTTGATATCATTGAATTAATTAAAGTATAATTTTAGTGAATATTAATTTGAATCTTCATGGTACAAGTTGCCTCTAGCCCCAAGGTACTACTATATATATATGACATGTTAGGCTATCATTAATATGAGGGCTCACATGGCTAGGGTATTTTGGTTGATCATGCTTGTTACTCAAAGGTTTTACAAATGAACATATCCTATGTAAGAAGGGCCTTCTTGGAGATTAACCTATGAAATGGATATCCTAATATAGTGTTAGAAGGAGTAATACATTCCTTTAATGTCAATTTATCTTCTTTCTCAATGCAAGATTACAACATGTTATACTATTCTAGCATTATATACGATTATATGACTAAAACATGTAGATTAACCCCTTGAGAATGAGAACTATATATTGGATCTATTATGTAAATTTTGAATGGAAGCGGTTTCTATGTGTTTGGGGAAAACCTAGCTAATTCCATGTTGAATATTAAGCTTAGTTCCCATTCTAATAAGATGTACAAGTGGACTTATGATAATACTAGGCTGAGTTTGATTCCAGACATTGAAATCCTTAAGGTAAGTGTTATGATATGGGTCTCTAATGGTGACCTTACTTATGACTACCTAACTACTATTAACTATTATTATTTGAAGGGAAACTTTAACAAAAGAATGGGTATGGGAGCCTAAGTGTAGGTGTCCTTGAGAGAACTTGGTAAGGAAAACTACGTGTCACTTTGACCCATTTGGAAGTGGTAATGTCGGTGGTCCTTGGGTGAAGGATGCTCATGTGACTTCAAGTCCATAGGGGTAGGGTCTAGGGGGAATAACTCTAAGGTTTGGAGTGGTTCCTAATGTTTTGACCTTACCTCTCTAATAGGATTTAGATGGGGTTGATTAGGCATTAAAAGATTATGAAAGATTTAAGAAAATCAATAAGTGTATATATTATGTAATGTGCCATCAAATAGCAAGTTTAAGGTAGTGAACATGGGTTATAGTAGGTATTGGCTTAAGGGTATAAGATGAGATGAGGCCATCTTGTGTTGGTTCTTATAATTGTATCATGTGTTTGTGAAGCTAAACCCTAGATTTATAGGCTCCTCAATTACTTGATTGTGTACATACCTATCTATTTGTCTAGTATTTTGAATCTTGAAGTGTATGAATCCCACAAGAGTGAACTATCGAGATATTTATGCAGAGATAGGTAGTCGTTGGACTGTGCCAATGATCGATATATGGGACTGCAAGGGATTAGTCATTCATGGAGGTGATGTTTCCTAGACTACCCTGGACATGATACGGTAATAGATAGCAGGTCGAGTAACTAGATTATTCCAATAGCAGATGCTAGAGCTATTGTTGTAATGTTGTATTATCCAACACTCACCAGGTTCACGAAGATGAAGGATTTCTATAGGCTATCCAGGATTTGATATGGTAACGGTTGCATGGGTAGTTGCCTTACAATGCAAGTAGCGGTAACTGGAGCTAATCATTGTATCAGGAGGGTTCACTGGTAGTCACCTAACATAGGGGTGATCAATGTTGAGTGTTACCCAAGATTGTGAAGAAGATAGCTAACAATATCTCTAAGGTTACTACAGGGTATAAGTAGGAAGCTACTTCTTCCTGGTTGGACGAACTTATCGTAAGGGTCCTATAGGAAATTGAGTCAAAATTTAGTAGGCTAGGTTGGTTTATTACTTGTGGAAATTGTTGGGATTGAGGACACACCCGCAATGTAGTATGGGATGCTTGAATCCTCTTCCCATTTGTCTGTTTGTATACTTAACCCTGTTGGGTTGAGGATGGGCCCACATTGTAGTATGGGATGCACTAGATCCTCTTCCCAAATCTGTAGGTGCAAATGAACAAGGAAAAGAATGGGACCCATAGTGTAGTGTGCAGTGCACTGACATTCCTTTTCTATCTAGGAAACACTATGGACAGGTGATAGTTAGCCATTGAGGATGACTCAGTCATGTTGTTTCTACAATGCCTATTTGCCAGTTGCTAGAATTTGTGATGCATGAATTGAGCCAATTGCTATAATTTCTTATGCATGTATTGAGCCAGTTGCTAGAATTTGTGATTAATGTATATGAGCTAGTTGTCATTATCTATGATGCATGTATATGAACCAATCAATAATCTATGATGCTTGTGATGTATGTTTATGAATCAATGACTTATCTATGATGTTTCTAAATGAGTCAATCCCTATTGTCTTGTGAAGTATGTATATGAGACAAACACTGTCATCATGATAATGCATGTATGAGAAAATCACTATTATTTATGTGATGTTCAGGAGAGCTACTCACTCTGCATGTGATGTTTGTTAGAATTAGACCTGATTAATTGTGATGTGTAGGAGTCATTTCCTTGTACATATGTAATTGAGATAGTCACCTCTAGTTTATGAAAAGATAAATGACCCTTCTGCATATGTGTAGATTGAACACTGATGATTGGGTATTACTGAATATGGAACCAACACACAAAGGCAATGTATACCCCTTATTTTTAGGACTAAGTTATTGGAATTTTTCAAGTAATTGTTGGTTTTAGAGAGAGATCTAGGTCTCATCAAGGGGAGAGCCTAAACTCCCCCAAAATGAAAACTACATAGCCTTTGACTTTCCCTGAGAGGATATGTAGGCTAGGTCATTAGGAGTGAACCCTTGAGGCTAATGTTTGGATCATGAGATGACCCTATTCATGTAAAGCTAATACTTCGATCATAAGCATATAACTATAAAGTATCATTGAGTTGCCACCACTATGGTGATTAGAGAAGTATTATATTTGGCACTACTAAATTAAATGGAAGATGATCAATCGATCAAGTTTGTAATGGGTGCTAAGTGTAGTTAAAAAAAATAAAATTGTAGTGTCCAAGGGGTGGATATTACAATCATGGATTCATTTTATTATTAAATTAAAGATAATTTTTATTATTTGTAATTATTATTAAATGGATTTATATATATATACAATTTGTAATAGTGAAATTGTCTATTTGAGTATTTTGAAGTTTCTTTATTTTTTGTGGGATGTATTTTAATGTTAAAAGGGAGTATGCAATTCAATTGATATCTTTAATCATTAGTGCAAGAAGTCTCTATCTCTTAAAGAAAAGTAAATCTTTCTCAAGGTCTATTTTACCATTGTGAAAGTCAAAGATTCACTAGTAAAAATATTGTCTATTATCTGAGAAAATATTACAATATATAGGAATTATAAAATAATGTAGAATATAAATGAAATCACCTATTTCTAACTACCTACAATTGTTGACATCCAATATGACAACTAACTAATTACATTATTGACCATTAACAGAATAAAGAAATATTATTCTAACACCCTCCCTTAATAGTCAATCTATCAAAAACACCAAGTTTCCCCCTGCATTTTACACACTTATCTGTGCTTAGAGACATGGTGAGAATATTTGTAGTTTGATCCATTGTTGGAACATATTGCAATAGAACTGGTTTGTCTTCAACCAGCTTCTGGATGTAATGACAATGAAGCTCAACATTCTTGGTATGTTCATGGTCTTAGGATAACCGGTGGACAACTTAGATGGGGGGTTAATTAGTTGTCAATAGATTATGCGAAATTAAAGCACTTAAAATATTTTATTGAAATAGCAGAAAACATATATTGAAATACCAGATTAAGCATTAAAGCATAATTATAAACCAAAGAATTAATACCATGCATCAATACCACTTAACACCATGATTTGTATGTGGAAAACCCGGTAAAGGGAAAAACCATGATGGGAAACCCTACCCACAGTCAAATTATACTTTTGCAGAAAGAATATGATTACAATAGGGGCCTACACATGCAAGAAGGCACATTGCCTAGACCACACTACTCATCACAATGGAGTCTCACTGACTACAAAAGAGGTTAACCACCTCAAAATAATCGGACAACAATTTAGAAATAAGAACTACCAAAGATAGCATCAAACATGCCAAATTACAGATTCGGTTAAGCTCAATAATGGAGGTCTAAAACCTCTTGCATAAACCCAACTTGATCACCTATGATCGACCAAATCCTCTGCTCATATGATTATTATATTATTCTCTACCTGCACATGATCTACAATGAGATCTTACATATATTTATACAAAACCAAGACCTAAACAATTAGGTCAGCTACCCATATGATAATTCAATAAATCCATTACATAATCCCAAACTAAAATCATAAGACATGTCAGCCTAGGACCAAACAAATATCATCCAACCAATTAAACATCCCAGAAGTACATCAAAAGGATCCAATAACATGTTTCATGAAACCGGTCCATAACCTAGATAGCAACGAACCTAAATTAGATCCACACATACCAAAGCAATGACTTCAATCAGTTAGAGCATGAACATAATCACCATCAACATCCTAAATCCCTTCTAGATGCTGTACCAACACTACTTATGCATAATATCAAAAATATTCAATAAAGATCTGTCGATGAAACCTTGACTGGATCAAGAAAGAAGGCTTACTAGAATGTAAGATAGCATCCAATCATCAGGTCAATACCAACTGACTGAAACACACTTCAGAAGCATATGAACTATTCATACAAAATTATTCCATCATCTAGATCGTACTGGTAACAATCAACTAATAACCTTCTCAATCCAATCCTTCTATAGGAAGTCGGTAAACAGTTATAACAACTAGTGTTGACATCAATGACAAAACATCAATGTAACACATAATCAATTCCTTCATATTGCCAACACATGGAAAATTGGATTTTTGGCCAATTTGAGCACCCCTTGATTATCATTATACAAGGGAGAAGGACTTGCTTGCAACATGTGCATGTTAGAGAGAATCCTCCAGAGCCAAACTACCTCACATGCGGCCTTGACTGTTGCTCGATATTTGGCTTCAGTCAAGGAAAGAGCCACAAATTGTTGCTTCTTGCTGCTCCGAGTGAAGACACTTGCACCCAAACTAAATACGTACCCAGAAGTAGATTTTATGTCATCCACTGATCCTGCCCAACTAAGTTAGTATAGCCAATAAGCTTTGAATCATTGCACCTGCTATACAAAATACCATAGTCTGAAGTGTCTTTCACTTATCGTCACACTCGCTTCGTTTCAATCCAATGATTAGATTTTGGAGCCATCACGAAGCGAGAGATGTAGCTGAGTCTAGTGGCAGTGAGGTAGATGAGATTGCCTACTAGTTTCTTGAATTCAGTTTCATCTAAGGCAGGTGAGTCAGACTTGGCTGATAACTTAAACCCTTTCTCCATAGGTGTGGAAGCAGGTTTACAATCCTGCATTCAAAACTTGTCAAGCAAACTACGGGCATACTTGGACTATGAAATAAAGATACTGTCATCAGTCTGCCAGACTTCAAAACCTAAGCAATAATGGAGAAGCCCCAAATCTTTCATGTCAAAATCTTCACACAAGTCCTATTTGATGGTTGTAATCAAATGTGTTGAATTGCTAGTAATGATCAAGTCATCCTAATAGATAACAATATAAAGGATATCATCATTGAAGAATTTGACATAAAGATTAGTGTCAAAGGGACTGCATTGAAAAACCATGTTGAACCAAATACTGATCAGTCTTAAGTACCAAGCTCAAGGGGCTTGCTTCAGGCCATAGAGGGTTTTTACCAATCTGCAAACCTAATGTTCCTTACTAGGAACCTTGAAGCTAGGAGGTTCAGTCATATAAACTTCTTCCTATAGCTCACCATTAAGGAATGCACTCTTAACATCTATCTGGTGAAGTTTCCATCCAAACTGAGCTGCAATGGCAAGAAGAAGATGAATTGTCCTCATGTTGGCAATAGGATCAAAATTATCCTCGTAGTCAATGCCTTCCCCATGGTGTAAATCCCTGAGCAACCAATCTGGGCTTGTACTTATCCAAAGTACCATCTACATGATACTTGACTTTGTAAACCCATTTATAGCTGATAGATTTCTTCCCAAGAGGCAGATTAGAACGAACTTAAGTGTTATTCTTCAAAAGACTATGGTATTTTGTCTCCATAGCCTTTTCCCACTCAAGAATGCCTTTAGCCTCAAAATATGTCAAGGGCTAATGGATGCTATGGATGTTGGCCATAAGTGCAAAGTTGACTGTATTCTGCTACTTTCTCTTTCAGTGAATTAATCTATCCTCAAGAAGCTCATCATGATGAAGATCTCCTATTGTCTTGGCCCACCATTTAGGCCTGATGGTAGATGTATCAAAATCTAGAATTGGAGGAACAACATCCCCTGAAGTTTCTGGAATAGTCATTTGGATGCAAATCCTGTGAAAAATCAGGTAGTGCTGGATCAGTAGATTCCTCATCTTTAGAGTCAAACTACTTTGAAGCCCTTCCATCATTGAAACAAAGATGAAGACAATCACCAACATCTGAAGTCTTCATAGACGGAGTCACAGGACTAGGAGTAGTAGAAGGCATAACTGGACTAGTAGTGTCATTAACCACAACATCACGACTGAAAATGAGATGATCTGTCTCCACATCAATCAACCTGTAGGCTTTGTGGTTGTTACTATAACTATTAAACATAAGTGTTTGGCTCTTTGAATCCATCTTAGCATGCCTGACATCTAGAATCCATACATGAGTAGTAGAACTGAAGACTTTTAAATGGCCCACCTTAGGTTTGCATCCTGACTAGGCTTTTTCAGGAGTCATTTTCGTAACAGCCTATGTAGATGACCAGTTCAGAAGGCAGACTATAGTGTAAACTGCTTCAACCCAGTATTTCTTAGGAACATTTCTATGCTCAATCATCGAATGATCCATTTCAGTAATGATGTGATTCCTACGTTCAATGACACCATTCTACTGAGGAGTATGGTGTGGTGAGTTGGCATTTAATGTTGTGTGTAGTACAAAAGGTAGAGAAGTCAATGGAACAAAACTGCCCCCATTATTTGATCTTAGAGTGACAATCTAAGAACTAGATTCTTTCTCAACTAAGGCCTCAAATTGCTAAAATGTACTGAACACATCTAATTTATTCTTGAGAAAATATACCCACATTTTTCGACTGAAATCATCAACAAAAAATAAAAAGTACCTAGACATAGTAATAGATGGATCATTCATTGGTCTACATACATTAGTGTGAACCAATTAAATTACCTTGGAGGCTCACCAAGAATCGCCACTCGAGAATGGTATCCTATGCTGCTTCCCAGCTTGACAGGCTCCACAAACTCCATGATTTCGAGTTTCGATCTTAGGTAGACTAGAAATCAAACCCTCCCGATATAACTAAGAGAGATAGTGCACATTTAAGTGTCCATAACGTTGATGTCAAAGTGTTCAAATGGATGTACTCCTAGCGGCTAGAGCGTTCTCCTAAGAATCACCAGAATCAACAAGTCTATACAAACCATGATCCTCAAATCCCATAGTGGTTATAGTACGAGTCTCCCTATCAACAATGTTGTAGGTGGATGAACTAAAGAGAACATCTAATTGAGGAGAACAACTCATGATCTCGCTAACAGGGAGGAGATTTTGTTCCATACCTGCAACATAGTAGACATCCAGAAAAAATTAATTTCTACCTCACGAGTGAATCTGGATAGTGCCCTTACTAGCAACTATGTACTCTTCTCCTCCTCTGAATATTACTGAATCTAAGAATGGTTCAAATTTCATGAACCAATCTTGACGATGAGTAAAATACCACAAAGCCCCTGAATTAATATACTAGCCAGATGAGTGTATTGGATCTTTCTGTTCTCTTGGCCATAAAAGCATTGAATGCATATTCTTTTTGCTCAAAGTCATCTACACCATTTTCATTTTGTGGAGAGCCTCTTGCTTCTTTTTTTCAAAAGCCAATCGAATTTGACACTCGGCATTCATATGACCAAACTTGTGACAATAATTGCATTGAACATTCTTCTTCTTCTTCTTCTTCTTGTTAGTAGAATATTTGGTAGAGAATTTGAGCTGAGAAGATTGAGCCTTTCCTTTGTTCTTAGTAGAATATTTAGAAGATAATGCTTGCTTGGTAGAGGTGGAACTAATACTACTTCTAAACTGTTGTCACCCAGATCTTTCTATAAGAGCTTTTTACAAAGATCAACAAATTTTAAATCAACATTTGTGAAAGTAATATTCAGCATTTCAATGAAATGGTCATAATATTTTTGGCAAACTCTTCAGAGTGATGATGACCATGTCCTCTTCCTCCATTATATGACCAATTTCTTTAAGTTAATCACAGATGTCCTTAATCTTTGTCAAGTGATCCCATAGAGGTGTCATCTCGTCCGTCATAATCGAAAATAGCATGTTCTTCAAAAAGAATGCTCTGCTCTTTTCAAAAGTTTCATGAAGATATTTTAAATGATCTCATATCTCCTTCGCAGTTTTTCCGGACGATACCTGAGGTAGCTACTCATTGGTGAAAGAGAGTTTAATGTGCATGACAACTTCATGGTTGCGCTCATCCCATTTGTCTTGGTATTTTCTAACAGTAGTTGGACATTGAGATGTGCCTAGAACAACTGCATCAGGACATCGATACTCAAAAATTGTCAGCATACACTACTTCCAGATGTTGTAGTTGTGGTCATTGAATTTCTTGCTACTTTCGACCATAATGTTTGTCAGAGATGCCATCACGTACCTTGAGATCAAACTGGTGAAGGCACAAATTCTAATGCACAAAAACTAGCAGATGAAAATAAAGGGTTTTTTCAAAAAATTCTACATGTTGGATTCTAAGGTAGAAACTGAAACCCTGGCATGATTTTCGAGGCAAATTTTTTTTGAAAGACCAAAAAAAAATTGAAAGGAACCCAGAAGAAATCTCAAAAAACCCACAAATAATCTACAATCGAAAAAAAATTGTCATTGAAACAAACGGTCAAAACCCTAGACAAATTTATAGAAACCCTAGGTGGCCATTAAAGCTTAGAAAAATTACAGAAAACAACAGAGAAATAAATTGCGCGGAATATGAATTCGTGAATCCTAGCCGTTGTGAGCAGGATATACCCAGATTGTGGATAGAAGAGCTGAAAATTTTCATTGCATGGGTTAGGAAAATCGCGTGTGCAGAAAAACCAATTTCTCCCATAGAGAAAATGTGCAAAAAACCATGAAATCACACAGCATGAAAAAACCCAGATTGTATGAATAATAAAAAAAACATGAAATCGCGTCGAAAACCACTAGCGCATGCACAAAAGTGAAATATATTGCGAATCTGGTACACTACGAGCGATCTGCAAACACACAAAAATTCACAAATACAAAACTGTCATAGGTCAAGACGAAGACACGTGAGAAGGGCTGACAAGAAAGCATAGGAAAAAAAGCCGCCAAACCCTACATAAAAAATGATGTGGGTAGGGCAAAAAATGCCCTCGAATAGACTTGCAAACTCGGAGCTCGAAAACTTTTTAAATTTTCAAATTAAAGCTTCTAAAAAACCCACAAAATTACATTATTGACCATTAACACAATAAAGAAATATTATTCTAAAAACCATGTTATGTCTTTATTGGGTAGTTTAGTTTTCATTTGCTTCTATTCAAATTCAAGGAGCATTTCATGTGTTTGTTGTAGTTTAATCAATATCATTTTCTAATTATACCAAATCAATATTACCAGAATTTTCCTTCAAAATAAACAATTAGATACAAATTAATATATTCACTAGGAAAGTAACAATTCAATTCAATAATAAATCAAGACTTATGATGAGATCAAGTTGTAGCCTTTCATCTCTAGATCACATCTAAACCTATTTTTGTTCCTAATCTAACTAATCATCTCAAGATGAAAAGAGGTGAGTCTATTTTGTAATTAAGTAACTCTTAACACTATTGTGATGGTAAAATCCTAGTTAACTAGTTCCTCTTCATAGGTTAAGTATATTAGGAATACAAAGAGATGAAGGGGCTAAAGGAGTTTGGATAGGGACAAAAATTCATAATAGTGAGGTATTTTACACATGTATATCTCACACACAACCTCCTAAAGTCTTCATTTCAAATGATTTAGCAGTAAGCCTATGTAGCATTCAATTAATCTCAAGAATATTGTCAAAAATTAGTACGAAATAACTTGTGCACTTGTTTTGAGAAGTTGAAAAGAAAGAAAACAACTATAAAATAAAAAAATATTCTATAATAAATCGATATGCAACCCAATAAAATATTTCTATCTCAAAAGATAGTTCAACTTATTTCTTTTATAGCCAAAAAACCTTTATAAAATCACTTAATTTTAAGTTAGATCAATAATAATTGTGATAAAATTGATCGTATGTCTAAATTGAGATACATAGAGTATTTATAAACTAAGCTCCATTACTATAAAAAATTAGCCTTGCCTTATTTTCATATGGAAAGAAAAAGGTAGTGCAATTCTCAAGGTAATGAATATTTGTTCATTTATCTAGAGGTAGTTATGGCACATGTCTAAAGAAATAATTATTCATTGATATTGCACATGACCATCTTATTAGATATCTAGTTCCCATGTGGAAAATTACCATTCTCATTAATCTTGTGGTGTATAAATAAGGTGTTCACCTCTAGGTTCATAAATCATTATTGGTAAAAGTATATAATCCTACATAGAATTTATAGATATAATTGATAACATCTATAAAAGAGTCCTTTTAATCTATTTAATTTTAACCCTGTCAATATACCTCGATGGAAAACACATGTAATTTCCTTCTTAGAACTCTAATTCATTATAAACTTCATATTAGATAACTATTCTACATTGTGTTACTCCCTTCTCACGAAAAAATTAAATTATAGCTTTCAAATCTTCATCTCTTGTTATAGGTTATTGTAAATTTTTATTTATTTATTTTGATTGATAAATGTCAGAGCCAGAGAAAATTATATTTAAAAGTTAGAACAGTTACATGGCAAAGTCAAAAACTTTTGAGGACTCAAAAAATTAGGGGGAGACTCTTCGAGTAAACCAAATTCTTCCACAACAGAAGAACAGATGAGAGGATCTTCAAATTCATAAGAAAAAGAGGCATCCTAACAGCCTCAAAAGTCTAAAGTTTATAGCCAAATCCTTTCCAACTCCTAAAATCTTAATGTATGAACAAAGCATTGATCTGCAATATCAAAAAGATTAGAAATTTCACATCAAAAAACAAAGTTCATACTTATTTTCCATGTTTTTCATTCAGCCCCAAGCTCAAGCTCCAGCTCGAGCACGTCCCTTGCCTCTCGGATGACCTCTTCCTCTGCTTGACACGCCTGTCCGCCCACGACCGTATTCCCCTTGCGGAGCATCACTACTACTAGCAGTAGCCAACAACTCATTGTGTTCTAGCTTTGGCGGAAGGAAACCATTAAGTTTGGCGAAGTCTATAAATTCATCCTCACTGCCTTTTTTTTCTAGCTCATCACCTAGCAACTTCCAATCGAGGAACCTGACCGCCATTGCTACAAAAGCCCTATGTCGCTTTAAGGAAGGGCCTTTAAGGTCTAGAATAAATGGGTAGTAGTTGATGGTTTCACCTGGAATTGAAAATAGAATCATGTCTCTTGGTCGACGCATCACAGTGTCAAGTATAGTGCGGTTGAGGATTGTATCCAAACCCACCAACAAGGCTATCATCTACATTTCTATTTTAACAAGGCTATCATCTACATTTATTATTGCCTCTACCTATTATAATTTCTTCACCAAGACTTCTCCTTGTCTTTAATGATATCATATTTAGAGAATGTAGATATATTGTGTATTTTTCATAATAATAATAAAGAGCTAATACAATTCCCTCCCAATTGAAATGAAAAATATTACAAACTTCTCTAAGTTTTTGTTTATCCGTAGCAATAAAATTTTGTTTCAAACTTTTACGTATAGAATGGGATTAAATAGACAGAATCAATTTGATTTCTTGTTAATTTGTGCATTAATGGAACCTAAAGTAAATTCTTTAGAGAAGAGAAAGGATGTGCATATGCACTGGCTAATAAGGCTATTGATGAAAACATCTCCCTAAATATCTACTTGGCTAAGAATTTTCTCCACGATTAGGGGCTTTAGTATTGTTTGAAAAATGATCTTCTAAAAAGTCAATGTCGTGGGGTCTCCTCGAATTGGCATTCCCTATCTGTGCAGGCTTTTTGATTTACTCCTCTTCAGTGTGTTTGTGGTATATTCGGGGATTATTTTGCTAATAGTTATGTGTAGACGACTAAAATACCAAATAGAGTTTTAATATCAGAAAAGGGCTTCTCTTTTAACTCACGTATGACCTTATGTCTTTTCGAGGGGTCATTTTCTGTCCAAGCTAGCACAGGGAGACTACTTTTTCCATCATTATTCAGAATATCCATCATACAATCAGGAATTTTGTTGTCACTTATTTTGATTGGATTGAAACACCTTCATGTTTTCAGCTGCCCACACGTGGAAAGTTTCCGTTTAGGCTCATGGAATTATCTTTTCATACAAGATCCATTAGCTGTTTCCTGATTATGTTTAATCCCAGTGTCTTTTTACAAACATTTGCTGTCTTCTAACAAAATTAAAATTATATGAATTCCTACACATGGCGAACTCCATTCCATTTCTTTCTGTACATCCATTTTTAAACATTCATTTTATTAAATTTGTCTCGTGCACGATTGAGAGTCAGATTTGCAGCTTGATGATTAATAATCCTTAGCCGATTCTAATGCCCTTTGAGTGTGTGGTGTAGTACTAAATATGGCATCTTCCCTTCTTAGTAACACATTGCCATGGCTATATTCTGGTATTGCTAGAAGGGTGGATTGTTTCAAGCTGTATCCATGACAAATTTCACTCCCTAAATGCTTCTGGAAAAGCAGTCATCCAACAGACTATAATAAAGAAAAGTTGCGCAAAGCCTTTCTCCTACCGTGTGCTCATGTACATATTGCTATTCACACTATTTTAGGTCAAGAGATTGGCTTCTTACTAATCTCCATGCTCTTTTTCTGAGGTGGTGTCTCTATTCTTGTCTAATTGTATAGACAAACTATTAGATAAGAGATGGTCTCTACTATAGAAAATATATATGTGCAGCTTCTCATTTTCACTCTGACTAATCTGGAATTGAGTTTGAGGTTATTTTGTTTTTACATGGGTTTGACTCCTATTGGTGGCTTCCTAAATAAGTCGGGCTTGGTATCCAATGCAGTTGCATAGATCTCCTCTTTGCTATTCGGATAGGCTTACTATGTGATGCTTTTAAGGACATCGTAAAGTCTTTCGGTCATCTTCATTCGACCCTAAATGAATAGACTTTGGAGAATGCCCTCGATAAGTTCTCTACAATGCACCTCCTTCTTACTCACCGTGTTCATATCTCAATCTCCCTAATCACTTCGTTCCTGCCATGGAATGAACATAGCTCTAGTGGATGCATCATCCGTCTACCTCTGGTTACTGCTAGCTTAGTTTATAGTGCTACTGCTATATGATCTCTTTGGGCTTCTTTGAAATGTTTGATTTTGTTTTGTACCGGCTTTTGTCTACGCTATCAGTCTCAGTCATGAAACATCATAAGCCGCTATTTTGAATGTAGCTTTCAAGGTCTGTGGGTTTGCAATATAGCTTGTGCCTTAATGTTTGATAAATGTATAGGGTCGTTGTTTTCTATAATGCATCAATTTTTCTCCAAAACTACCCAATTTGGTAGATGCCATATATTTTGGGTGATAGGTTCTTATTTTAGGCGAAATTTTCTAAGATTAGATCTACATGAAATATTCCATGTACAATGGATAAAAAGCATATTTAATGAGTGTGGAAATTTGATTCATAAATCTTTTATATTTCTAAATATTGATCATCCAATGTAAGTTATTTGGAATATATTTGAATATGAAAAATACTCAATGAAGTCAAGAGTTGACTCCAAAACAATTTTCGAAAGAAATAAAATTGTCAATTAAAGAGTTTATGAACAAATTTTATAATATCATACATCCCATCCATAACATTGTCATGGTGCAAATTTGCAAGCTAAACAATTTTGTGACTCAAAGAATTTCTTTTTTTTCTCTCTATTGTAGATTTTTCTAATATCTATGCATTTAATGGACTAATATTGACATTTGAAATCAATATATTGATTTAGTGAAATTTGCAATATTTGTACAAATTTCCTATTGACATACTAATTTACATGTCAATGGTTATGGAAGTAGCAAATTGAGCAATGGATTTGGTTTGGTGGATGTTCTATTAAGTGTTGATTTGAATATATCTTTTTATATTTATAATTAAATTTTAAACTTTAGTTGAGTATAATTGAAGTTACAAGTTTATAGCTTTACATGACAATTTAAGTCTACAAAAGCATTTAATTCATTAAGCCAACACCATGCTAGATGTAACATAAACTTTGTGTGGATTTTTTGTAGAGTAGAAATGGAAAAGAAGAGAATGATGTTACAAGAGCTTGCATCAAGAGTGAATTTCACCAACAAGAACTTCTAGGTAACAATAGATATAGAATGAATATGAAACAATTGAATACATCTTATTATGTATATCTTTCTTTGTGATAATTTATTGATATAGATATAAACATCTAAATTTTACTATACATTTTTTGTCATGTTAATCTTATCATTATATTCATCAATTGTTTAATTAATGAAATAATTTAAAATTATTTCATTATTACATTAATCCTTTTATATCCATAATTAATTAAATATATAAGTGAAAACTTTATGAAAGTTGTAAGCCACTACATGGCTATTCCAACTCACCGAACCTAATATAGTCGGAATCTTATTCCATATATATATCAGATTTAAAGTGGAAACTTTATGAAAGTTGTAAGCCACTACAAGGCGATTCCAATCTCATTCAACCTAATATAATAGGCAAATCAAAATGCTCCTCAATAAATGAAAAGCATTGGACAACAAATACTTACCAAATCCTTCGCATTTACCCAGTTCACATATGTTCTATGTGAAACTGGTTGTACGTTGCCCCTGATCACCGGTAGAGTCCCCAGTCGTTATTCCTCCACCTACTACAAGATTATGCCCACTTACATATTTGGACCCTTCACTCGCCAGATACAGAGCAGCCTCTGCAATATCCTCCACTTCAAGCGTTGCTTCCTTTAAGTTGCCCCGGCTGTAACGGGATGCTGCCCTCTGGGCCTTCTCCTCTGCTGAAGGGATCTTTCCAATGAACTGGTTTACAAGATCTGTGGCTGTAAACCATTGTCAATCGCTTATAGTATAAAATAGATAAACTAAAAATAGTAGAAGAACGGACACTGCTGATTATGGTATAAATATATAAAAAATAGCAATAACGTTCAGAGTTGCAAGTAATCAATCTGGGGATGCCACAGATATAATTTACAGTTTAGCTTATTTACTATCAAAATGACGTATTCATTTTATTATATTAGATAACTTTTATTATTTAGAATTATTAATAAATGGTTTTATATATACACAATTTGTAATAGTGAAAATTGACTATTTGATTATTTTGAAGTTTGTTTATTTTTAGGTTGTATTTTAATGATAAAAGTGGATATGCAATTCAATTGATATATTTTATCTTTAGTGGAAGAAGTCTGAGAGTAATCTTTCTCAAAGTCTATTTCACCATGTTATGTCTCTATTAGGTAGTTTAGTTGTCATTTGTTTCTATTCAAATTCAAGGAGCATTTTATGTGTTTGTTGTAGTTTAAACAATATGATTTTTCAATTATACCAACAAATCAATGTTACTAGAATTTTCCTTCAAAACAAACAAATTAGAGACAAACTAATACATTTTCTAGGAAAGTAACAATTCAATTCAATAATGAATGAGGACTTATGGTGAGATCAAGTTGTGATCTTTCATCTTTAGATCACATGTAAATATATTTTCATTCCTAATCTAACTAAACATCTATAAACTTGTAAAAGGAATAATGTTAAGGTGAAAAGAGGTGAGTCTATTTTGTAATTAAGTAACTCTTAACACTACTATGATGGTAAAAAACCTAGTTAAGTGGTTCTTCTTTATAATCATTTAACTCAATTAGGAATACAAAGTGATGTAGAGGCTAAATCTAGTTTAGAAAAGTATTTTGTACATGTATACCTCACGCACAACCTCCTAAAGTCTACATTTCAAATGATTTAGCATTAAGCACATGTAGCATTCAATCAATATCAAGAATATTGCCAAAAGTTAGTTCAAAAAAACTTGTGTACCTACTTTGAGAAGTTGAAAAGAAAGAAAACAACTCTAAAATAACAAAATATTCTATAATAAATCAATATACAACCTAATAAAAAATATTCCATCTCAAAAGATAGTTCAAACTTATTTCTTTTATAGCCACAAAAACATTATAAAGTAGCTAAATTTTTAAGTCATCAATAATAATTGTGATAAAATTGATCTTATGTCTAAAATGAGGTACATAAAGGTAATGTAATTCTCAAGGTAATGAATATTTTTTCATTTAGCAAGAGGTAGTTATGGCACATTTCCAAAGAACCAATTACTCATTGATATTGCACATTGCACATAACCATCTTATAAGTCATCCAATTCTCATGTGGTGTATGACTAAGGTGTTCACCTCCAGGTTCATATATTATTGTTGGTAAAAAGTACATAATCCTACTTAGCATTTATAGATATAAATATTGATAACATCTATAAAGGAGGCTTTTTAATACATATTTAATTTTAATGTTGTCTATTTACCTTGATGGAAAGCAAATGTAATTTTCTTCTTAGAACTCTAATTGATTATAAACATCATATTAGACAACTATCCTACATTGTGTTACTTCCTTCTTTGTCAAGAAATCAAATTTAGCTTTCAGTTCTTCATCTTCTATTATAAGTTATTGTAAATTTCCATTTTAACAAGACTATCATATACATTTTTTTTTGTCCTTACCTATTATAATTTGTCTGCTAAGGCTTCTCCTTGTCTTTGATGATATCATATTTAGAGAATGTAGATATGACATCAAGATCTAGATACATGTATTTCTCATAATAATAATAATGAAATTTAGAATTGATGTCATTTTTAGATATCACAAAGACATGATTACCAAAGCGGCATGTGATTCCCTCCCAATTCAAACCAATAATGTTGCAAAGTTCTCTTCTCTAAGTTTTTCCTTATCCCTAGCAATCAAATTTAGTTTCACACTTTTACCTATAGAAGGGGATTAAATGGACAATTAATTTTATTTCCGTCAATTTATGCACTAATGGAACCTAAAGTACATTCTTGATGAAATCATTCTCTTCCTCAATAAACTAGAATATTTCCATATTTCACATCACTTTAGAGAAGCAAATGGATGTGCAAATGCACTGGCTAATAAGGCTATTGATGAAAACATCTCCCTAAATATCTACTTGGCTAAGAATTTTCACCACAATAGGGGCTTTAGTATTCTTTGGAACATGATCTTCTCAAAAGTACATGTCGTGGGGTCCCCCTGAATTGACATTCCCTATTTGTGTAGACATTTTGATTTACTCCTCTTCAGTGTGTTTGTGGCATATTGGGGGGTCATTCTGCTAATAATTATGTGTAGATTACTAAACTACCAAATAGAGTTTTAATATCAGAGAAGGGCTTCCGTTTTTAGGTCACGTATGACCTTATGGCTTTTCGAGGGCCAGTCTTAAACCACCAATACTAAGCAACATATTAAACCTAGAGAATGTCAGACAACTTTGAGTGCTTAACACTTTTAAGCCTACAAATCGAAGCTTAGTGTGTGATTTAAGCCATCCGCTTTTCGAGATATCATTTTCAGTCCAAACTAACACAAAGTGACTACTTTTTCCACCATTATTCAGAATATACATGATACAATCAAGAATTTTTTGTCACTTGTTATGTTTGGATGGAAGCGCCATCATTTTTCAGCTGCCCACACGAGCGAAGTTTCGTTTAGCCTCATGGAATCATCTTTTCGTACAAGATGCTTTAGCTGTTTGCTGATTATGTTTAATCCCAGTGCTTTTTACTAACTTTTGTTGTCTTTTCACAATATTAAAATCATGACTTTCTACACATGGCGAACTCCTTTGCATTTCTTTCTGTGCACCCACTTTTAAACATTCATTTTATTAAATTTGTCTCGTACACGATTGAGAGTCAGATTTGCAGCTTGATGATTAATAATCCTTAGGCGATTCTAATACCCTTTGAGTGTGCGGTGTCGTATTAAATATGGCATTTTCCCTTCTTAGTAACACATTTCCAGCTATATTCAGGTATTGTTAGAAGGGTGGATGGTTTCATGTTGTATCCATGATAAGTTTGACTCCCTAAATGCTTCTAGAAGAGCGGTGATCCAACAGACAATGATAAAGAAAAGTTACGCAAAGGCTTTCTCCTACCGTGTGCTCATGTACATATTGCTATTCACACTATTTTAGTTCAAGATTGGCTTCTTGCTAATCTCCATGCTCTTTTTATTTCCTCGTATCTCTATTCTTGTCTAATTGTATGGACATACTATTAGATAAGAAGTGGTCTCTACTGGGGAAAATATATATGTGTAGCATTTCATTTTCACTCTGACTAATCTAGAAATGAGTTTGACATTATTTTGTTTTTACGTGGGTTTGACTCCTATTGGTGGCTTCCTAAATAAATCAGGCTTGGTATCCAATGCAGCATGCATAGATCTCCTCTTTGCTATTCGGATAGGTTTACCATGTGATGCTTATAAGGATACCGTAAAGTCTTTCGGTCATCTTCATTCGACCCTAAATGAATAGACTTTGGAGAATACCCTCGATAAGTTCTCTACAATGCACCTCCTCCTTAGTCACTGTGTTCATATCTCTGTCTCCCTAATTACTTCGTCCCCGCCATTGAATGAACATAGCTCTAGTGGATGCATCATCCCTCTACCTCTGGTTACTGCTCGCTTAGGTTATAGTGCTACTGCTATATGTTTTCTTTGGGCTTCTTTGAAATGTTTGGTTTTGTTTTGCATCAGCTTTTGTCTACGCAATCACCCTCATTCATGAAACATCATAAGCTACTATTTTGACCGTAGCTTTGACGGTTTGTGGGTTTGCAATATAGCTGGTGCCTTCATGTTTGATAAATGTATAAGGTCGTTGTTTTCTATAATGTATCAATTTTTCTCCTTCACTACCCAATTTGGTAGATTGTATATATTTTGGGTAATTGTTCTTATGAAAAAATATTTTATTATGAATATATCAGTGACTCTGTTACTTTTTTGAAAAAAAGTGTTCAGCTGTAGAACTAAGTTTTGCACGTAGCTCATTAATGAATACAATTTGCAGTAAATTATAAAATAGAAGACAAGTTCAAGAATTTTCCTAATCACTAAATGTATTTAGAGAACTATTCAAATGTATAGTATAAAAAAATATATTACATGAAAATAATAAAAATAATGGGGTATATAATTGTACGGTTTCTCATAATGATAGAGTTATAGAAGATGCAAAAAAATAATAAAAAATAATGGGATATATAATTGTACGGTTTTTCATAATGATAGATTTCTAGAAGATGTAAAAAATTAGCTATTCAAATATTTGACCAACTATTTACATGTTTTTTCTAATATAAGGGACAAAATTTAAATATTATGTGATGGTGGAACAAACATTAATCACCCAGATTGATTTATAGCTAAAACACAAAATCACTCTAGCAATCTGTTGAAGTAAACCACAATTTTCTAAGTGTATTGTATGTGAAAATTAGAAGATCTAGATGAATTCCATGTGCAATGCATAAAAAGCATATTTAGTGATTGTGGAAATTTGATAAGCCTTTTATTTCAAATATTGATCATTGAATGCGAGTTATTTGTAATAGATTTGAATATGAGAAATACTCAATGAAGTCAAGAGTTGAATCCAATTTTTTTCCGAAAGAAATTAAGTTGCCAATTAAGGAGTTTATGAACAAATTTATATTATCACACATCCACATCCATAAAATTGTCATGGTGCAAAATGGAAAGCTAAACAATTTTGTGACTCAAACAATTTGTTTTCACTAGATTGTTTTCTCTCTATTGTAGATTTCTCTAATATCTATACATTTAATGGACTAATATTGGCATTTAAAGTCAATATTTTCATTTAGAGAAAATTGCAATCTTTTGTATAAAATTCCTATCCACATGCTAATATACATGTCAATGGTTATGAAATTAGTAAATAGGAACAATGTACTTGGTTTGGTGGGTGTTCTATTAAGTTTTGATTTGAATATATCTTTTATATTTATAATTAAATTTTAAACTTTAGTTGAGTATAATTGAAGTTACAAGTATATACATATAGTATTGTAACTAATTTGGTTTCAATGGATTTCAATATAAGTTCACATGACAATTTAAGTCTACAAAAGCATTTAATTGGTTAAGCCAACACAATGCTAGAGGTAACATAAAGTTTTTGTAGAATCATTTTGAGAGTAGAAATAGAAAATATGAGAATGATGTAGCAAGAGCATGTGTGAGGAGTGAAATTCGGTAACAAGAACTTCTAGGTAACAATGGATATAGAATGAAAATGAAATTATTGAATGCATCTTATTACATATATCTTGCTTTGTGGTGATTTATTGATATAGTTATAAACATCCAAATTTTACTATACAATTTTTTCATGTTATTCTTATCATTATTCATCTATCATTTAATTACCAAATAATTTTAAATTATTTCATTATTTTATCAATCATTTAATATCCATAATTAACTAAATATTTTGATTTAATTAAATTTACCATTTGTATCCTATTTTTAATTAAATAATTTTATTATTTAACCGATTTCCTTACAACAAATTAAATAAAATCGCATAATTTACATAATTTCCCCAACATAAATAAATAAAATTAATACTTTATATATTTTCCCCCAAATCATATAATTATAAATCTCATGGAAGAAATCATAAAATGAGGAGAGAAATATTGTAAATCATAAACTCTCCTTCTACCAATACCCCTAAGAGAAACACTATGTCAAGTATGATATCCTTACAACCTAAAGTAAAAAGCCTCAACAATGCCCAAATCATTGAGTCTCTTGGATTCGATAAACACATATGTCATGTGT
This sequence comes from Cryptomeria japonica, assembly GCF_030272615.1. Classification (NCBI taxonomy): domain Eukaryota; kingdom Viridiplantae; phylum Streptophyta; class Pinopsida; order Cupressales; family Cupressaceae; genus Cryptomeria; species Cryptomeria japonica. The sequence continues at coordinate 39,130,548 of NC_081411.1, read as the reverse complement.
AATACCAACGTGGATGTAATCCTCTCAAATGAAGGAAATCAAACTCATAATATCCATTCCAAATAAAGGAAATCAAACTCATAATATCCATTCCAAATAAAGGAAATCAGCCCAATAAAACATCTCCCAATATCCTTATAATGACATCATAATATCAACATATATATGCATAAGGAGATAACTATTTGTCCATCCATACAAATGAATCGTCCTAAACTAACCATCTATCCATAGCTGAAGATCCATATCGATGAAAGGTAAAACATAGAAAATAACTTATCTAAAAGAAAAATTTACAATATCTTTGAAATGATAAACTATCAGGAAGACTAAGAGTGGGGAATGAGAATACTCCTATAGGATAACCGACTCATCATGAGTTACTTCAAGAAAAATATCCTCTCAAGTCCATAAGAGATGAAACATCCTCAGTCTTCTTCCTGGAAACACCAACTCTCAATAAATATCTCTAAATGAGTTCCTATAACTAATAAATACATACTAAACCCCAATTTCAAAACACGCACAAAAGAAAACTCCAAGAAAATGATAAATATACTGAATACCAACATAACCAAACAAGATTAGCTACCAAAGTTCCATCCATGAAATTAAGAACATAACAATGACATCATTAAAAAAAGTGTAAAGAAGGAGACTCAATATACTTATGAAGACTTGGTCTGAATAGACAAATAGCCCTTTGTTGCCTCAATGTTCTATTAAAATTATTAAGAAAAATAATAAAGAATACTGATATAATTAGATTTTATTCTAATTTTAGTATCTATGGCTCCCCTCACAACAGAGTGTATGTGATAAGCTTGTAAATTAGTGCATCCATTGCTATTGATGTGAAATTTTTTTGGCAGAGCTTCAGTCAATGAGAGGATGAGAAGAGAGTGAGAAAAGTTGCACGAACATGTGAATATGAGGGACAAAATGGTTTTTTCTATTCCCATTAAAAGTGTAGATAGCCATTGTGATATGCGTCATAGAAAAATGCATGTAATATTTGTTGGAGAAAATAGTGTTTTACTATTTACTATGTTACTTAAGTTCAACTTTGGTAAAATATTTAATATAGTAGATGGATATTGTTGAGTTCCACTTGAACTCAATTTCTTTCAGGTTGAGACACCTTGTTCACTTCCTCTACTTGTTCTTGTCTATTTAAGTAGAGTTCATTGTATGTATTTATCATCGCAATATCTCAATGTATCTCAATACATTCATCATATCTGATGAAATATATTTCTGAAAGTTTATAGCTGTTGCAGATCTTGGAATAGAGTTCATCACTCTTTCATGATATCAGAACCTTGCAATCAGTAACTCCTTCCTTTTTTGAGAGTTTTTTCTATCAATTCTTTTAGATCCCGAGAGTTCTAGCATCATTCTCGGTTATATCAATTTGCATTGTTTGCAGACCGGCGGTTTTCCCGTTTGTGGTTGGCATGTGCAATATTGTTTTCTGTCATAAAAAATATCATCATTCTTTGCTGGCATTCTTTGTATTTGATGGGAGTTTTTTTTGTAGGTGTCAACTCGTGCCATTGGCATACTTTTAAATCTGCATTGGCCTACGTTGTTGATTGCCTTTTCTATTAGTGCGCTCTTTCACAATCACTAGATTTGTCTGGTCGAGTTTCTTGTTTGCAAGTCAATCTTCATCGATTTTGCTGGTGATTCATGTGTTTTGGGATCAAGGTATCTGCAAGATCATTGAGGGGAAATATGCTCTTTGACTGCGTTTCATGGCAGTAGTTTTTGAAGAGTATTTTATTGGGCCAGTGAAGTTTTTTGATTGACAACTTGTGTGGAGAGTTACCTTGGCCATGTGATTCAATTGTTTGTAGATCGTGGTAGTCCGTGCAAGTCATCATTTACTGCATGGGGCCCATATTAATATAGCTGCTATTGCTTGAAAAGGCTAGGCGTGTTACACTTCTGGCCACTCGTCGATACATTGCAGTTCTCATTTGCTTGGTCTTTATTGTCTTTGACTGGCCAAGTCGGCGCTTTAATTAGGATTGATGCATGTTCGATTGGGTTTCATTATCTACACATTTTGCAATCAAAATCACTAGCTCGTGTTTATGTTTTCTTCGCACCAGCTTATGATGGCAGGCCATATTAACTTTTGGAGAGCCGACTTCTTTCTTGATTAGTGCAGCCAGGTTAAATAATTTATTTACCTCCGTGGTCTCTTTATTAGCATGGGCCATTGAAAAGGCAGTGGATAGATGATTGAGACTTTGATACTGCAAGTCTTGGTGTCTGATCACTGCGGGTTCATTATTTGAGGGCCACGTGGAAAGTTTGACGTTGTGCTGGGCGATCTTCTTCACTGCTTAAGTGATCTAACATATTGCATTTGAATTGTCTATTGTGCTTGATCAACTACTGAGCCGCTCCCAGTCGTTAATTGCGTGTCGCCACATTAAGTTTCTCTGGCCCATGTATCTGCTTGGAAATTTGGAGCATTTATTTCTTTCTGAGTTGGTTGGCTGGTGATTCATGTATTTTGCCCGCGTGGATCAGCTGGTTCTTATCTCTATCCACAGCGTTGATTGGCCGACATCCAGTGGTGATTCAACCTTCATGTCTTCGGTACTGGCTATGCAGCAATGTAAACCGCACTCCATAGCCCCTTACTTCTTAGCCTTTCGTGCCTGCCTCCTCCTGCAGCATCATGCAACCCTCTGCAGCTTGGAAAAGTGTGTCTTCCTGTGCTTCCATTAAAAGGTATTCGCTGGGTCCTTTAAAAAAATTTATCCTTTAAAAAAAATTATTTATATTTTTGTTAAATTTTTATATATATATTTTTAAATGTATTATATTTATATTGTATTTTTTTATTTTTTTATATATATTATTATTATTATTATATTTTAAATTTAATATAGTTTATTAATATTTTAATATATATGCTTATTATATTTTTAAGTACATTATAGTATAATAAATTTTATGCACTATATGAAATTTATTATAATATAAATTATATATGTTTTATTATGATTCAAAACTGAATAAGCTTTCACTTATAATTCAAAATCATTAAAGAAATGTTATTAGATTTCCATAATCCATGGTGTAATTATTTTTATGCTTCTGATGATTCTTCTTCAATTGTGTAAAACACTTCTTTTACACAAGCATAAAAATAATTATGCATAAAGTTTATTCATTTTTAAATTATAAGTTTATTAAATTTAATTATAATTCAAAAGTGAAAAAAGTTTAAAGCTTTATAAGTTAATTAAATTTAATTCCAAAAATGAATAAACTTTCACTTTTGAAGTATAGTGAAAGCTTATTCATTTTTGAATTATAATAAAAAACATATAATAATAAACTTTAGGCACTTTTCGAATTATAAGTGTATAAATTAAAAGTGCATAAAGTTTATTAAACTATAAAATACATATAAAGTATATTTTAATTTATATTAAATATAGATTATGTAATTATTTATGAATTGTATAATATAATTTTAATTTTAATTTATAAAATTAAATATAGAAGTACATTAAAAATTTAAAAATAAAATACATTACCAAAATAAAAAATATTTTAATAATTTGTTTTAACAAAATATAAATAAATATATTAAATTTAAAATATAGTAATAAATAAAAATATTAAAAATATAATATAAATAAAATACATTCAAAAAATATATTTAAAAAAATATAAAAAATATATACATAATTTAACAAAAATATAAATAATTTCTTTTAAATGGGCACCGTAATCCCTTTAACGACAACATAGGAGGGCAGACTTTTCGAAGCCGTGGAGGCTTGCACGAATGGGAGAGGGTTGCACGATGTTGCAGGAGGAGGCAGGCACGAAAGGCTAAGAAGTAGGGGGCTATGGGGTGTGGTTTACATTGTTGCATAGCTAGTGCCCATGTCTTCGATGGTCACACTCATCGACCAAGTGATCTCGAGGATTTCAAAAGTGTCTAAATAAGCCTTTTCTTTCAAACTGACATAATTTTGCATCGAAATTTTTGTTGGCACATCAGAAAGCTCTTCTCGACGACTTTGCTCTGTTTGAGGTATTTTCTTGATATTTTGCTACTTCATATATTTTGTTGACGTTGCATGTTTTTTCTTGTGCACATAAGGAGTTGATTAGCTATCTTGTGAAAAATAGTTGCTGCATTATCATGTATAATCATGGATTGGTCTAAAGTTATACTTCTAACTTTGTATAATTTTCACGAATGGAAATCACAAATGAAGTTATTCTTGCTAACATTGAAGTTGCATAGAATCACATTTGGACATGATCCTGAACCTCCACAAGGTGCCATGAAAAAACAATTATGGCTTGATAAAAGAAATGAAGCTCTTGGTACTCTTTGTTTATACATTTCTCCTGATCTTCGTTATCATGTTTCATCTTGTACATATCCTAATGAAATTTGGACTACGTGAGAGGATCTCTTTGGTAAGCCAGATAAGATGAGGAAATTTAATTTGGAGAATGAACTAACGAGCCTTGATCCTAGACACTTTGATCATATCCAAGACTTCTTCACCAAGCTCAATTCTCTTTGCAAGCAATTTTCTGGATGTGGGGATACAAAAGATGATGAGTACTTGATACTTACTATTCTCTCCAAGCTTGGTCCAAATTATTCTGTATTTGTTTCTTCATTTTATGCTACTATGGATGCTCTAGGTAGTGCACACAAAATACCTTCTCTTGATGGTTTTGTAGCACGACTCACAAGGGAACAAACAAAGCTGGGACACATGGGCACATTGATGCCTACATGGTCTCAATCTCTTCTTGCAAAGGACCCATGTCCAAAGGCATCTAGTGGCAAGGGCAAGAAACCTGATAAAGTTTCCAAGTCTAATGAGAGAACTAAGGATCATCCTTCACAGCCTACTCCTGAGTACAAAACCTCTTCTCAAGAGGAATCATCCAGAAAGAAGAAGATAGAGTGTACTTATTGTAAAAGAAAAGGACATGATAAGCATAAATGTTATAATCAAAATATTGGTGAGCTCACTCACATTCTTCACAAGAACAACATCAAGCTGCCCTCATCAGTGTCTCCTTCTTCTTCTTCAACATCACAATCGACAACTTCTCCATCTTCATCCACAAAGTCAAGAACTACATATTTTGGGAAAGGTAATGTACTCTTAGCTTCCACTATTCCTGAGAATGGTAGATAGCTTCTTCATTCAGGTGCATCACATCATATGGCATCTTTTATGGACATGTTTTCTACTTTTGAGCCTTATAGCTCACCTAATATTTTGATGGGTAATAATACCTACATGAAAGTTTGTGGGAAAAGTTTTTTTGATATGGGTGAGGGATCATTTAATGATGTTCTTTATGTACCCTCCTTGACCACTAATCTACTTTCAGTTTATCAAATTACTCATGGTGCACAAGGTAAGATAGTGGAGTTTACTCCTAATTCCCTGATCATGTATTCATTAAAAATGTGTAGACTAGAGAAATCATTGCTATAGGTGTAGTGGATCATTCATCTAGATTGTATTCATTTTCTCATTTTATTCCTAATGATGTGCCTTTGGATGATCTTCATACCCTTCCACCAAGGGTTAATCATGTTTGTGAGGAGAACTTTGGTCATTTGAACCTTGTTGTTCTTGAGCCTACTATTAAACTTCCTGCTCCTACTACACTTGCTTACTCCAATTTGGAGAGTGCTACTAATCAGCAAGTTTATCATAGTGTTCCAAATCCTTTCTATATGGGATGACTATTTGATAGGTATTTCAAACTTGTTTATGGAGTCTCATCTTACAAATTTAGGCAACATACTTGAGGGGATTTCTCTCCTCTTTCATGATAGTTTGGACACTATTGTTGATTCATTTTTGGAGATTGATGTTCATGAGTTTTCTCCTACATTTGCTTTGTCGTATTCCTTGGTCAAAGTTGTTCATGAGTATGTGAAGTCTTATTCATGCATGTAGACTCCTACTCAATTTTAAGAGGTTCTTATTGGGAGATTTCCTTCCTCCTTCATTCAATTGGATTTGGAGTGGCTTCTTCATCATTCGGTGGATTTGTTTCTTCCTAAGGGGAGATGTGTAGCTTGTAGAAATTGGGTCATCTTTTACTTCCAAGTATCCTACATCGCCATTGGAGCTTCTCCATTATGGGGGGGCTATGTCATCTCATTTCTTCCTTCCTATAGGAGGATATTTGATTGTATATTTATGATGTATGTAGTCCTTGGGGAATATGACTGAGTCATCCATCCATGCACCTGTTCTATTTTCTGTCTTTTTGGAGAGGAGTTCTGTCCCACAAGGTTTTCTTCTTTTCTCTACTTTATGAGAGATTGTGCTCCATTGCATTTGCATTGTATATGAGTACCAAAAATGGCCTAGTATCCAAGACTCATCTTGCATCATAATCTTCTCCCTAAGTTGGACTTAAGGGGGGGTGTTGGAGTAAATAGTGTTTTACTATTTACTATGTTACTTAAGTTTAACTTTGGTAAAATATTTAATATAGTAAATGGATATTGTTGAGTACTATTTGGACTCTACCCTCGAAGTGGATATTATTGAGTTCCACTTGAACTCAACTTCCTCCAGGTTGAGACACATCTCTCAACCTTGTCCACTTCCTCTACTTGTTCTTGCCTATTTAAGAAGAGCTCATTGTATGTATTTATTATCTCAATATCTCAATGTATCTCAATACATTCATCATATCTGATGAAATATATTTCTCTAAGTGAAGGTTTATAGTTGTTGTAGATCCTAGATTAGAGTTCATCACTCCTTAAATATTCTCATTTGAATCTCAAAAATTATTAGGACATTAGTGTGTCACACTTCGAGCTGACCAAATCCTCCTAAACATCAAACCATGGGATACTAACTCTTCATATTTTCTAACTATGAGGTTAGCATCATGAACTCCTAATAATAGTTTTTTTTTCATAAATGCACGAAACATAATGCATAATTATAAATTCGCACATGGTGCAATTTGTGAAAATACTTTTTTCCTCTAGTTTAGTGATTTGATTATTGGACAAATCGGCTACACTAAAGTAGTTAAAAAAAACAAAATATTAATTATTGAGGGTATACTAATTACACATTTATTGCCCCAAAAAAGATATTATAAGGGATGTTGATATTGACTAGGGAGATCTAGATAATGCTCCTAGTGCTTGAATCCAATAAAAATCTATAGTGTCTAGCATGAAATCCTAGGTCTACAAAATCCAAATATGTGTTAGTTCCCAAAAATAGATGAAATAACCATGGTTAGAAGAATTCTTAACAAAATATCATTGAGTTGAAAGAAAAATTTGATGATGAGATAAATATATGTCTACACATCTCTTTTTCAGGAGTGGAAGAATAGGAAGGTAGGGGACATCAAGGTATGTTTATTGTGAAAGATGGGCAAAAGGGACACTATATAATCCAATAGTGAGCTCCTTAGGGGTCATTTCCACTATTCTTGATGAGAATATTTGTTGATAATTCTATAGAGTCTTAGAAAAGATGCCTCATAAATGAGATTTTTGGCTACAATGTTTGGAGGAACCTTGGTCCACAGTGGAGAGTAGTGAGCCACTTGATAAAGTACATGATTATTTTCAATTGTATCTTTATTTAATGCCTATTTTAATGTAGAAGGTATCACATTGTTGAGGCATCTAGTTAGCACATTGACAACCAACTATCAATCTAGCATTTTCCCCACATGGTGTCATTCATGAGGCATGTTGTCACTCCTTGGACGCATTGGTGTCCCATGGGCACACTTACATCCAAGGTTTGCACAAGTGTCCGTGCAATTAGAAAGATAAGATTTATCTTAAGGATCAAAATTTAGTTGAAGTGTGCTTAGAAATGTGTTAGCCCACTTTTTAAATTGGCCAAATTTTTAAACTTTTCTAACAAATTCCTTGCACTATTAACCTCATGTCAAAGAAAGAGTTGAAAAGAAGAAAAGAAGACGTTATAACAACTTGGGTTTTACTTTCGAACTCAAGTCTCTATCACCAGTTTGAATGTTAAATAACCTTTTTTCTGTATGTCAAAATTGAGTTGCCAAAATATGCATACTAACTAGAAGGGAAAGAAAATATTCTCACATCACAATATTCTCGCTTCACAATATTCCCGTCCACGCCATAAAATTGATGTCACCCAACATTGTCGATTAAGGGAAATAAAGTTTTCACGGTTACACTTTAGTTTTCAACCTATGTTTCAATGCCAACTTCAAGCTTAATAACTCCATCTAAAATGACAATTAAAAATTTGATTGGCAGTCCTCTACTAATTCGATACATAAGGTTGATCAAAGGTAAACAAAGTCATCGCCAAGTTCACACTATTTGGCAACCACCTTCATACTACCTATAGTTGATTTAATGACTACCTCTCCATCAACGTTTCAACGAGATATCATCTTGCGAAATGTAAATATTGGAGGTTATGTACTAGTGGGTTTATGAAAATAGTTTCAACAATTTTCGAAAAAATATAATTGGTAGGCGTAAAGCTGAATTCTACAACATTGGCCCACATCTTCTCTGTCTGCACCAATAGAAAGAGTATTGAGAAAGCGTAAGGACATCACCAAGGTATTAAAAAAGTCGAGATTTTCGACAGATATTGATATAGGAATGCTTTGGCTGATACTTATGCAAGATATGAAGCATAGTTGAGATGGAGTAACTGTTATGAAGGCAACGATCCCATAGTTTGTTATGATACTTGAGCAGCATTTTAGTGTATGTTAACAAATTTATTCAAAGCTCCGAAATAGAGGGAAATTAAATGTGCATTGGTGTTGAGTGTAATTTTAAAAAGTGACCAATCTAGGTTGTGAAGTCCCACTAAACTTTCCATGGTGAAAGAAATGTAACTACTGTAACTATCCAGAATATGCCGTAGAATGAGTTTGTTTAGAAGAATGTAACCGGAAACTTGATTCCAACTACTGCAATGCAAATTCCATGGTTGGCAAGTGCACTAAATGTGGATGCATTAAATAAGCATGTGAACAGTTTAACACGATAATGTGCAAGTGTGGAAGAATAGACAACATGATGTTTCTTTGACAAACTATTGTAAAATTTTAACTAAATCTGTATAATATAGTATGATTTAGCTAAGCCAAAAAAAGAACAGTTAAAGGTTAACAGAAAAAAAAAAATTGAGAACAAGAAGGATAAAAATTATATCATTTTAATTTACAAATGAATTATAAAGTATATAAAATCTCCGTCAAGAAAAAAAAAGAAGAAAAGTAGGAGCAACAACAAATTTCAAATTACGACAATAAAGTATGCCAAAAGCATACATAAAGGATGGATAGAGAAGCTTCATAAAGTAAGGAAACACGTTTTGTTTGAAGATTGTGCCGACAACCCCCCTTAAGTATAACTAAGGAGACTAAAGCCAAAAGAAGGAAAGAGGAAGGAGGGAAAACCTGATGTGAACAAACCCACCTCCCCCCAAACTATACACTAATAGTGCATGGCAGCTTGTATGCTACAGTACCCTTTACTCCAAGAAGATCTCACAGAATGTGAAACTTCTACTTAGTGAAAGTCTTCATGAAGATGCTGGCAACATGTTCACACATGGGACAATACTTCAAATGAATGACACCATCATGGATCAATCCTCGAACATAGTGCATGTGATTCTCAATGTGTTTGGTTTGTTGTCACTATCTAGATCTCTACAAAACTCCAATATACTTTGATTGTCACACCAAATGATAGTTAGAAGATGTAAAATAATACTAAGCTTAGTTAGGTTGTTTTGTAGCAAAATATATTAAACAGTAACATTGACTGCACCTCTATATTCGGCTTTTTCTAATGATAAAGCAATGACAAATTGCTTCTTGCTTGAACAACAAATGGGGTTGGATCCCAATCTAAGAACATGTCCCGTAGTGGACTTACATTCAATGCTATCAATAGCCCATTTAGAATCAGTGTAGCCAATTAGATCCAAAGTACATCCTACTAAATAATGAATCCCATAGCTAATGGTACCTTGAATATATCGAAGTATACGCTTGGAAATTTTCTAATCTTGCTCATGTGGCTCCTGAATGTATCTAGAAATATCCCCCACTACATATGAGAGATTTGGATGAGAGTGAGTGAGATGAAGAAGACTCCCCAGAAGTTGACAATATTGTGAAATCAACCAATGGCACATCCTTGCCATCCTTAATCTTTACCCCTGGTAGGAAAGGTGTAGCTGATGGCTTGTAGTCAATCATGTGAAATCGAACTAGGAGATCTCTAGCATACTTGGATTGAGCAATTGTGATTCCTGATTCATTTTGGCTGATTTCAAGTCAATAAAAACAAGTGTACGAGACCCATGTCTATCATAAAAAATCTGTCATGCAAACCAATTTTAATTGCAGTAATGGTTGTGGTTGAACTACCTATTATTAGCAGATCATCTATATAAAGCACTATGATCAACAAAAAGTCAAATTTTCTTATCATATAAATATTTGGACCCGATTTACATCATATGAAACTTTGAGATAGAAGATATACGTCCATTTTATCATACCATGCACTAGGTGTCTTCTTGAGGCCATAGAGTGACTTCTTGAGTTTGCATACTAAAGGGGAATTTTGTACATGCCTTGTGGCTACTCCATGTAGATTTCTTCCTCAAGATCACCATGAAGAAATGCATTCTTCACATCTATATGGTGAACCTCCCACCTTATTGTTTTTGCAATGGCAAGAACCAACCTAATGGAGCCCATTTTTACCATAGGAGCAAAAGTCTTGTCATAGTTGATGCCATGAACTTGTTGAAATATTTTGGCTACCAAACTTGATTTTTATTTGCTTGGACGTCCATTTTTTGCTTTCTTTGTCCTATATACCTACTTACATCTGACAAGCTTGCGATGGGAAGAAAGTTGAACCAAGGCTTGGAAGTTTGGTTCATAGTGAGGGAGTTGTACTCCTCATCCATGGCTGCTTCCCATAGAGGATTCTCTGCAGCTTTTGCATAAGTTTGAGGGTCAGATCCTAGAACCACATAAGCGTGCATAGGAATGATAGGTTCAGTAGCTGAGAGTGCATGAGGTGCATCATATATCTCAACTAGGCTCCTTGTCCTTTTTTCTTCATAGTATCATGTATAAAGGGAACAACTTCAATCTTCTTTGTAAACTACTTAGTTCTAGTGATAATTAATTTGTGACCATTAGAAGAAGGGGTATGAATCTTACCAATATGGTCATGTCCACATTGACAAATGGGCCAAAGTATAGAAAACATTTGTAAATCATAAGTATGCGCACATATCAAGTCTCCATGTATTTCACATTGCTTACATTTATTCACAAAATGATAGGCAACTTTCTCTAGTAGTATCCAATCCTTACATGTTTCTATATTAGGGTTGGGAAACTAGAGTGAGCCACACATAAAACCTCATGTACCAATTTTAACGTTGTTTATACCTCATCAAGCTTTAGACATCTAAGGAGAGTACCATTTAGACCTATTTGATATAAGGTAGTAACAATGGTGACATAATAAGCTGGTTGTCAAATAAAGTTTTTACTTTCATTGTTTGAGATGTTGTATGAAAGTGTGTTGTTGTGAAGGTAGGTGTATATGTCCCCATACCAGGGAGAATCAAGACCAACTATTTTTCATACACATTTTGTTTGAGGGACATAGTAGGTAGGAATCAAGAGTTCTTGCACCAAGAGCTCACAATGAGTAGAGTTATATCCAAGAGAGATACAATAGTAGCCATGGCAAAAAAAATATTATTATTAACTCTCGGGACATGGTTGAAAGTGATTAGGATGAAGTATTTAATGAATTTATGGATCATACATTTGTAATGCATCAAACTATCATTATTTATTTTCTCTTATCGAATGACTAATTGAAAATGCCATCAGCCTATATTTTTGATACCTTCCACTAAACAACCCTCCCGAGTCTTGTAATGAGTGTACCATACTCTATAATGCTGTTTGTGAAATAGTACCTTGGTTATTTTTGGTATACTTAGCTTACCTTCATTTAGTGTGGGTTCCCTATACCTTTTGCTTGATTATTGCATATTGTGGAGTGTTTCCTTTTTATTTCATTGAACTTTCTCATGCATTTCAGAGCCCCTTGATCACATATGTTGGATTTTTTTGAGATAGGTTTTCTGCATTTTTTACATAGTCCTATTATGGTTGTTTGTTGATAGAACTATTTTTTTTAACTCTACCCTTCTGTATGATGATAGTTTTTATGGATCCTCTTTCAAATCTAGTAATTTATGCAGGTTTCCTATTAGTTCTTGATAGATGCTCATTAGTGGATGTCTTGACAAATTTCTCATGGGCTTTGTGCATGCATTTTATGCCATGGAAGATTTGGATTTCTTTTCTCTTCCCACTCTTCTATTTGAATTTTGGTTTGGTTTTGAGTGGGTGAGGCCTTCTTTCCTTGGAAGGTTCACCTAGTTATTTACCTTCTTTATTTAGTAGTAGGGGTGTTCTTTGTTTAGTTAGGATGCATCTACTTCTACTTAGGCTACTGAGTTTTCTTCTTTGATTCTACTTGCTTCTAGAGTGTCTAAGTGGGTTCCCTTGTTGCCCACTTTCCAAAAGCTACATTAAATTCACAATTACATTCAAGGCTCATCTCCACATCTACATGAATTCATCAAGTACCTATTGTATAATATTATTGTGATCTTGTAAACCAAATCTTCTTTTCTTACCTTGAATGTACCCCCATTATAATTTTCAATGCAAACCATTTTTAGAGGTAAGTTAGAAGGTGATGTGTAATGCATCCTAATCTTTTTATCAATAAAAAACTAGTTTAGATTAAGTGAACTAGATTGCACAATGTATTCTTAAATAATACACGTCTATGTCATGGTTTTATCAAGGACTAATTACATAATAAGATATTGTTACTAATAGGATAATGAGCACAAGATTATTTACATCATCTCAAGTTTCTATCAAAATTTTCTTCCAATTTTCTGATCACTTTTCTATACATAATTTCTAATTTTTAAGTATTGGGTAAAATAGTTAACAAGTCAACATCAGATATCACATTTATATTTTACTATAACAATTAATAATTATAAAAAATAATATAAACTGATTGGCTTATGCAATACAACTTATAAGATAATATCTGAAATCATTGCAAACAAATTGAAGGCAGAGTTGAGTACAATTATTTGAGAAGAACATGGTGCATTTTCCTTGAGGAGATCAATTGTTGAAGGAATCATAATAGCCATGAAGCAATCCACTCGGAAAGGAAAACTAGACAAGCAAGTATGATATTAAAACTTGATATCCTCAAAGCATATGACTCAGTGGATAGGGGTTTTCTTTGTAAAGTGTTGTGGAAATTTTTATTTAGCATAGAATGGATAGAGTGGATAAATAGTTGTATCTCAAACCCCAGATTTTTAGTAGTTATGAATGAAGCTACCCATGGTTTCTTCAACATGAAAAGAGGTATTAGACAAGGTGATCCAATCTCCCCCTTTCTTTTCATTATCATGGTAGAATTTTTAGGGAGATACATTAACAAGTTAAAGTGTTTTGGAGGATGGCATGGGATAAATGTGGCGGAAAGTATGGAGCCTATGACACATGAACCATTTACAAAGGATACAATGTTATTTGGTGAATCTAGTAGAGGTGAAGTAAGGAATATCAAAAGCCTTCTAAATAGATATTGTAAAGCTTCAAGACAAAAAAACAATTAGAATAAATAATAAGTTCTCTTTTAAATACTTAGCCTAGCCTTCAAAAAGTATTAACTAAAATTTTAAATTTAAAAGTCACAAGTTTTCCTGGGAAACTTTTGGGAACACCATTATTTTCTAGAATTAATAAAATAGCTTGCAAGGAAAATCTAGTTAGTAGATGTTAAGACAAAATGGAAACTTGGAGAAGAAAATGGCTTGAACTTAGTTGGAAAATAACTAATGATTAAGGTAGTTCTATCAGCAATACTAGTCTACTCAACGTCTTGTTTAAAAATTCCAATGGTAGTAGAGGAGGAATTAAACAAAACCATAGGATTCTTTTGGAGTGAAATGAGTGGGAGAAAAAAAATCCCTTTGTTTGCTTGGGATAAATTATGTACTCCAAAGTTAGCTAGGGGTACAGGTATAAGACAATTAGCTATCATAACCTAGCACTGGGGGCCAAATTGGTTTGGAATCTATATTGTAATGGTGATTAGAAATGGGTTAGATATTTGAGAAGGGGGTATTTAGATATTGATGACATCGCAAATTTTTTGATAATATTGGATCCCCCAAGAGGAATGGATATTTGTAACTATATCTTGGAATGCAGAGACATAATAACAAGGTATGTAGCATGGGAGATTGACAATGGACAAAAAGATTCCATTTAGACTGACTCGTAGAATAACTACAACACTCTTGCTGACTAGCCTAACATGGAGGAGATTAAAAGAGAGACTATTCAAGTTTGGGGCACAAAAGTGAATGATTATGGATCAATAGTCCTAAAGGACAGTATAAGCCAATGGTAGTGGAGATCACTAGAGGAAATAGAAGCACCAAGAGAACAAAAAGAGAACCTCAATGTTTTACTAAGGGAGAGGATCATTGTGCCAACCAATAAAATGGATAGGGTAAGGTGGTGTAGATCCAAGATAGGATCCTATAAAGCTAACTTAGATTATTAAATTAAACAAACTGTGAGATTTTGCCAAGATCAAGGGCACAATGAAAAGTATAAAATAGAGACAAAAGAATGACAAGAACAAACTGTATTCTCATCAATATGCAAATGATCAACTGGATTCACCAATACAATGAATATAGGCCTACTTATATAGGCAAGTTCATATGGATGTACGAGCACACAATCATGACATGTGGCTCAATGAGAAACAAGGGTAGGTAAGAAATACTAGGGATAGGTAGGAGAAATAATATAATATTTCACATGAGGTGGATGACCCACCGAATGTGGATTGTAACAACAAAATAAGACAACAAAAGGTGGAATTTCTCCTACAAGCTCTATCCCTATGTGCACACTTCCCTAAGTGTCTCAAATCCAAACTACGAAGAGATGCATTATCCTAAGTTAACTTAAGTAAAGTGTAATAATATCCATGTTGAATATTTATTTACACCAACACCCCCCCTTAAGTACAACTTAGGGGAATGAAGACTCAATTCAACAATGCAAGATGGGTCCCAGCTATGAGGCCATGATAGGTACCCATGTACAAAGTGCAAATGCAAGCAAAACTATGCAATGCAATCTCTCATAAACATAGAAAGGGAGAATACCTAGTGGGAAAAAACTCCCCCTCAAAAGAGAGATGAATGTACAAAAGACTCTCAAAGAAGAAGGACAAAACCTCAAAGAGGAAAAAGTCCCCCCCCTAAGAGAGGAAAGAGAAGTCAGCTGACCCCCCTAATGACACATCCCACACCCCCAAGAGAGCTTGCAATTGCTGGAACTTACTCTCGGTGAAAGGTTTGGTGAATATGTCAGCAACCTGCTCCATTGTAGGACAATACTGCAAATCAATGACCTGCTCTTGAATCAACTCTCAGATATAGTGCATATGAATCTCAATGTGTTTGGTTTGTTGGTGCTAGACCGGGTTCTTCGAGATTGCAATAGCACTCTAATTGTCGTAATGTAGAACTATCAGTTGTGAAGTGGTGAACCCAAACTCTGTGAGAATCTGCTGAAGCCAAATGGTCTCAATCGTTGCGTTAACAACACCTCAATACTCAACCTCAGTCAAAGAGAGAGCAATAACATGTTGCTTCTTGCTTTGCCAACAAATGGGGCCTTAACCAAGGTGAAAATTGTAACCTAAAGTAAACTTACGATCATCAAGATCGCTAGCCCAATCAAAGTTAGTGTAACCAGCCAAGAGAAGTCTTTTGCCTATTGCATAGTGAATCCCAAAGTGATGTGTAACCTGGATGTAATGAAGGATGCATTTGGCAGCTTTCCAATGAAGCTCACGTGGTTCCTGCTTGAAGCGGGAAACCATGCCAACTACAAATGAAATATCAGGGCGTGTATGAGTCAAGTAGATGAGACTACCCACAAGCTGACGATACAAAGTGGCATCAACTTGTGGAGAAGAACAATGAGCCTCAAGCTTGACACCTGAAAGAAAGGGAGTTGGTGCAGGCTTACAATCAGCCATATGAAAGCGTGCAAGTAGATTAAGAGAATACTTGGGCTACAAAAGTGTAATCACGGAAGGTGATTGTGAAATCTCGATCCCAAGAAAGTAGTGCAAAAGACCCAAGTTAGTCATAGCAAATCTGTCATGCAAAGTAGATTTGACCCTGCTAATGATGGATGCGGTACTCCCTATAATGATCAAATCATCAACATAGAGCACAAGTATCAAGTGAGAGTCATCCTGTTACAAGATGTAGACATTCAGATCAGAATGAAACTTGGTGAACCTTGCTAAGAGAAGAAAGGAATCCATCTTGGTGTACCAAGCCTTGGGGGTTGCTTAAGGCCATAGAGAGATTTCCTTAGTCTGCAAACCAAGGAAGTATCCTAGATGAAACCCTGTGGCTGTTCCATATAAATCTCCTTATCAAGATCACCATGAAGAAAAACACTCTTCACATCCATCTGATGTACAACCCAACCGTGAGTTGTAGCAATAGCAAGGGTCAAGCGAATGGAGTTCATCTTGGCTATGGGCGCAAAGGTCTCAGTATAGTCAACACCTGCTACTTGTGAGAAACCTTTCGCAACAAGCCGAGCCTTATAATTATCCACACTCCCATCTGTTGCAAACTTGGTCCGATAGATCCACGTACATTGAACCATCTTTCTCCCCTTAGGGAGATGGACTAAATCCCATGTGTTGTTCCTCATCAAGGAACTATACTCTTCCTCCATAGCTTGGTCCCACTTAGGAACACCTGAGGCTTCCCGAAATGTTTGTGGATTGGAAGCAGTAGCAATTAATGCATGTGGAAGATCCTGATGCTGTGATCGAGTCCTCCATGTATTTGAAGGATCCCCAACAAGAGAACCTACGGACTCAAGTATCTGTCGAGCCCAACGAGGTCTAGGTGGAGGTGGATAATGAAGCTCCTCAACTGCAAGTGGACCCTGCAGAGGGGCAGCCCTGTGAGTCAAAGTTGAAGGAGTCTCATCATCGGAATCACTAGCATCACTATCCATAATGGAGGAAGGTGGAGGAGGTAGAGAGGATAATCTAGTAGAGCTTTCCTCAAAGTGAACACTCCTCTCAATGAACACCTCATGTGTCTTAGGATCCATCAATCTATATGCCTTAACACCCTTAGGATATCCAACAAATATACAAGGCCGACTTTGAGGTTCCAAAGGCTTGCGTTTCTGCGAAGGAATGCGAGCCCATGCTGGACACCCAAAGACTCTGAAATATTTGGCAATCGGTTTCCTACTAGCCCAAGCCTCAAAAGGAGTAATACCTTGCAAAGCTTTGTGAGGAACCCAGTTTTGGATGTGTGTAGCACAACTGATAGCCTCTGCCCAAAAAGTGGGATCAAGAGAACGTGCATGTATCATACAACTAGCCATTTCTTTGAGAGTTTGATTCTTGTGCTCTGTAACTCCGTTTTGCTGTGGAATGTATGCAACAGAATGTTGAAGATCAATACCCTCAAGTATACAAAAATCCTCAAGTCTCTTGTTCACATATTCCCTTCCATTATCTATGCGAAGAATCTTCACCACTTTCCCGAATTGCTTCTCCACACGAGTCTTGAAGTCCTGAAATCTGTCAAATACTTCACTCTTATGAATGAGAAAGTAGACCCAAGTGAAGCAGGAGTAGTCATCAATGAAGGTGAGGACATAGCGGGCCTTTCTAAATGAAGGTGTTGGAAATGGACCTGCTACATCGTTGTGAACAAGTTGAAGAACTTCCAAAGCTCTCCAAGCTTTCCCTTTATCAAACTTCTCTTCAGGATGCTTGCCCATGGAACAACCTGAACATACACCCTTTGAAAAACTAATTCGAGGTAGACCTGTGACCATGTCTTTAGTGTTGAGCTGCTAAAGATAGTTGTAGTTGAGGTGACCAAACCGCTCATGCCATAGCTTATTTTCAGAATTTGAATGAGTAAGCAAGGCCCTAGAAGGTGAACTTGGCACAAAGTGGGAGAATGAATAAAGCCTTGAGTTGTCATTGACTTGTCCCACTGCTACCAAGGCATAATCATCAAGTTCCTTTACCACAACTGAATCTGGTGTAAACTCAACCTTTTTCCCATTCCCATAGTGAGTGATTTGGTAGATAGAGAGAAGGTTGGTAGACAAGTTAGGAACATAGAGAACATTATCAAATGTTCCATCATCCTTGTCAACTAAACCTTTCCCTTCAACCTCTACTTGTGTCTCATCACCTATGTAAATGTGAGGTACCTTAGATGGCTCCAATGAAGAAAACTGCTCCTTTGTAGAGCCCATGTGATAT
Source organism: Cryptomeria japonica (assembly GCF_030272615.1). Lineage (NCBI taxonomy): Eukaryota > Viridiplantae > Streptophyta > Pinopsida > Cupressales > Cupressaceae > Cryptomeria > Cryptomeria japonica. Next base: position 39,112,016 of record NC_081411.1, on the reverse strand, counting down.
GAGGCACTCAAGTCAAGTATCCACTGTTGTGAAGAACTTGTTGTAGCCACAAATGCTTGCCCTTTTCCCTTAGAATGTGAGGAAGAGGAAGGAGATGAATCCTTCTTTGTGTAGGCGGATGGCAAGTTGATGTTGTTTTTCTTAAGAAGATTAGTTAACTCATCAACTTGCTTTGTGTGGCATCAATGCTCATCATGACCATACTTCTTGCAATATGCACAAGTTGGTTTATCCTTCTTAGGTGGTGTCCCCTTCATGGTAAAGGATAAAAAATTGCCTTGTGATGGAGAGGATGATTGTCCTTTTTTCTGCTGTGGCTATGACTTAGATTGCTTCTTCTTCTTGTTGGAATCTTTGTCTTGACTTCCTTGATTCCCTTGATTAGCCACCAAAGCCTTGGACTTTGAAGACTTGAGAAGCCCCATGTTCAACAACTTAAATTGGTCCAATATCAATATTTCTATGAAAGCATCAAATGAAGGCATAACATAGGAACTCCCCACTGTCAAACGATGAGTTTGGAAGCTAAACACAAATGCTGCATATTCTGGTCCAAGCTTGTTCAACAAGTTGAATATCAACTGAGCATCCTTTTTGTCAATTTCACAATCCTTAAGCTTTTCTCTTAGCTCATTTGCTTTGGTGACATAATCTTGGATTGTATCAAAACTCTTGGGATCCAAGTTGGTGAGCTCATTGTCAATCTTGTAACCTCTGATTTCATCAACTTGACCATACAATTTCTGAAACATATCCCAAGCATCTTTGATTGTAGTACACTTCTTAATATGAAAGATGGGGTCATTAGATACATACATGTGCAAAGTTCCAAGAGCCATGCAATTCTTAGTGAGCCATTCTAATTGAGCATTAGGATTAGCCTTAGGATCAGGTGGTCCTGCTATTGTTCCATCTATGTAATGTGTGAGACCTTTTTCCATTAATTTGCTCCATACTTTAATTTTCCATGATGCATAATTATGTAGAGTTAAAGGTGCAAATTTATGAGGACTCATTGCAACAAAAAAGAAAGAGCACAAGGAAAGAGAGGTACAATCACACAAGACACCCCCCCAAATTCACTCAATCAAAGAAAACCCCCCAAAAGTGATGATTTGACACTTTATACTTAGTGCATGTACAATGGGCCACTTACAAAATATGGCAAAGTGGACTTCTGATTTCAATTTTACAATTGCCTCAATAAGGCCAAAAGAGACTCAAACTAATAGTACAAGAGATCTAAACTAAGACCTAAACCATTTACAAGTATCAAATAGGCCAAATAAGACCAATATCTGAAAGAACAATCTCCACTTAAAATCTCTGAAATATGATCATAGATTATGAAAGTAGATGAAAGAAATGCACTTTCAAAAAAAATGGCACCTGAAAAGGAGGTTGTATGAGCTCAAACGAGGCCTTTGAAGTTGCAGAATTGAGGATTGGACTAGTACAGCTGAGAGAATCCAAAAATTCCAAAAAATCTATGCATCAAAACTAGAAAATAACCTCACCACTGCAAAGAGCACGAAAACTTAGCCCAAATCAAAAAACATTACACCCAAAAAGGAGCAAAATTAAGCAAGTTATGAGCTTCCAAAGTTGACCCAAAAATCCAAACTGTTCAATAGAGAGGGGTCTAAAAATTTCCAAAGAAAATGTTGACTAGGTGCTGACTGGGCGCTCACTGTGCACTACTAACTGAGCAGAAGGTATGGATCCCAAAAACAATTTTCAATTTTTTTATTTTTTTTCCAAAAACATCTTTTCAAACTGGAAAATAATTTTCAGAAAAAATTATTATTTTTTTAAAAAAAAAATCCAAAAATTCCGTACCGTACTGCACGAATTGGGTAGAAATTTTCCTCCACACCCAAAAATTGATTTTCACCAAAATAGGTCGAGTTTATACTCAATTTTGATGGAAACAACCTCTCGGATGCAATGGTGAGGTCAAAAATGCTCTAAGATGCCTCCAAAAAATGCAGTCCCTTAGATCCAAAAATAGAAGCCCTCCACGATGTCTCCAAAAATCAATCAATGAACCCCCAATGGCATTGATACCATGTGAGATTTTTCCAAGATCAAGGGTACAATGAAAAGTATAAAATAGAGACAAAAGAATGACAAGAACAAATTGTATTATCATCAATATGCAAATGATCAACTGGATTCACCAATACAATGAATATAGGCCTGCTTATATAGGCAAGTCCATATGGATGTACGAGCACACAATCATGACATGTGGCTCAATGAGAAACAAGGGTAGGTAAGAAATACTAGGGGTAGGTAGGAGAAATAATATAATATTCCACATGAGGTGGATGACCCACCTAATGTGGAGTGTAACAGCAAAATAAGACAACAAAAGGTGGAATCTCTCCTACAAGCTCTATCCCTATGTGCACACTTCCCTAAGTGTCTCAAATCCAAACTATGAAGAGATGCATTATCCTAAGTTAACTTAAGTAAAGTGTAATAATATCCATGATGAATATTTATTTACACCAACACAAACTACTATAGCCAAGGAAGGATGGCCAGGCAAGGGTGTTTGTGTGGCTAACAATTCAAGGAAAAATACTCACAAATGATCAAATGGAAAAGAATGGGCATCTGTGGGGTAGGAAGATGTGAATTATGCAAGAAGGAAAATGAAATAGCAGACCACTAATTTCTTGGTTTCCCTTATGCTATTAAATATTGGAACCATTGTCTAGATAAGCTGAATTTTTAATGTCCTATTCTACAATAATTAATTGACTGGTTTAAGATTTAGGGAAGCATGAGACAAGGGTTTTTTTGATAGTTATTGGAAAATAATTCCCTCTATAGTAATATGAGAAATATGGAAAGAGTGAAATCACAAAAAAATAGGATTTAAAGAGATGACTAAGGAGAACCTAAGCCAGAAGATAAAGGATCAAATTGTAGAATTAACAAATACAGTAGCAAAAAATTGAGTAACTAAGAAAAATTTGTTCACCCAATGGGATGACAAAATGTCTAAGAAATTTAATAGCTTTATTGTTACTACAATCACACTACCAGGCAAGAAAAATCGATCATCACTCTCCAGGGACGAGATCAAGTGAAAGATTATAATAAATTTTGATAGAGAAACGAAAGGAAATCTAGGCCAAGGTGGAGTGGATTGTGTTGCTTGAGAAGAATATGGAAATATCATTGTAGAGGAATCAATAGCTTTAAGTGAAACCACTAACAACATGGCAGAAATTAGAGAAGCTCTGCTTGGATTGCAAATTGGGACAAAAAGAGAAGCTAGCAAAATTAATCTTGAAGGTGATTCTATGTCAATCATCAATGACCATGAAAAATAAGTCATCTAATTGGATGCTTGTGTGTTGGCTTTACCCAATTTAGGAATGATAAATGTAAAGGGAAAAAATTTGATTTGGAAATTTGCAACATAGAAAGGAGAAATCACCAAATCAATTTTCTCTTAAAAAATCCTTTACATTCAAAAGAGGGAAGGGAATCCACTAGATTCAGTCACAAATTAGATAAGGACTAAATAATAAATGGATTAATTGATTTTTGATGGTTTTTCCTATTTTTTTCAAGTTGAATTGTTGGATTAGTGAAAGGAAATACAAGAGCAAGGAAAGAAAAAAAAAATCCAAGTAGATTTATTGATGAAGTAAACGTTACCAAGAGACATGCAGAAACCTTGGAGCAATCACCCAAATGTGAAGAAGGAGGCACAAAGACTTTTGAAAGGGGAAAATAAAAGAAAAACCCCTTGTGATATTATGAATGAGGCAATTCCTAGAGAGAGAGAGAGAGAGAGAGAGAGAGAGAGAGAGAATCTCTTTACAATAATGTTATTAAGAAGAAATCAGAGAGGAGACATCTCTTAAATAGAGATGAGGAGAGGAGTTACAAAGTAACTCCCAAATATATGAATACCACCATTCATAAAATTTGTGTGTTGTGTCCACATCCTCTTAAGGAGGAAATCTAAAATTCCTTAATAAAGGAAAATAAAAGAAATGACTTGTTCTCACACATGTACAAGAGGACAAATTACATGTAGGGATTCCAAAATAATATCCCAAATTAAATACAAATAAACCTAAGCCAAGTAAAGATTAAATATTCTAACACCCCCCCTTAAGCTTTACTTGAGGAGTTTACATCAAACCCTTCAATGGGTTGCAATCCAAGATTTTTACAATGAAATTGGAACTTGATTTTACAAAGTGGCTTTGTCAAAATATCTGCAACTTGGTCTTCCCCCTTGCAATAGAGGAGTGAAACTTGCTTGTCTTCAATTTGTTCTCTAATAAAGTGGTGTTGGACAGCAATATGTTTTGTCCTTGCATGGAAAACTGTATTTTTAGCCAAGGCAATGGCACTTTGGTTGTCATAATACAATGGAGTTGGTTTGTATTGAGGTAGACCCAAATCTTCAAGTAGTCTTCTAAGCCACAAGGCTTCTTTGGAAGCATTAGTGCATCCTTTGTACTTAGCTTCAGTGGATCCAAAAGAAGTAGATTGCTGCTTTTTACTATTCCAAGAAATTGCTACTAAACCAACATAAAAATAATAACCACAAGTAGATTTCCCATCATTGAGATCTCCACCTACATCGGAATCAGTAAAACTGTTTAAAGTAAAATCAAAATTTGCATCATAAAACAAACATTAATAGTCCCTTTAATATATCTTAAAATTCTTTAGCATCTTTAAAGTGTGTTTGTTGAGGTTTAGACATGAATCTTGAAACCAAACCAACACTATCCTAGTAAGCATTAAATAATTCAAACTTCCAACTAATTGCCTATACAAAGTAGGATCAACAAGTGGAGTTTGCATATAAAGCATTAACTTAGTGCCTAATTCAATAGGAACTGAAACATGGTTGGCATCATTCATTCTAAACTTATCTATGAGATCTTGAGCATATTTACTTTGAGATAAGAAAATTCCTTTAGAGGTTTGCCAAATTTGCATTCCTAAGAAATAATATAAAATACCTAAATCGGTCATTTGAAATTTTTGATTAAGTTGAAACTTAATATCAAAAATCAAAGTATTGGAACTTCAGGTAAGAATTATATTATCTACACATAAGATAATAATGATAATATCATCTTCACTATGTTTAATATACAATTTAGGATAATTGTTACTACAAATAAAGCCTTGAGAAAGAAAGAATGCATTAATCTTTGAATACCACTCCCTAGGAGATTGTTTTAATCCATAAATTGATTTCTTTAATTTACAAACTAAGTGTTCACTACCTTCTTTAATAAAACTAGGAGGTTGAGACATATAAATTTCCTCATGTAAATCACCATTAAGAAAAGCACTTTTAACATCCATTTGGTGAATATGCCAATTCATTGTAGAAGCTAAAGCAAGCACAAGTTTGATTATAGGCATTTTAGCAACATGAGAAAATGTTTCATTATAATCCAATCCTTCTACTTGTGAAAAACCTCTAGTAACAAGTCTAGCTTTAAATTTACTAACTTGATTATTAGCATTCAATTTAGTTTTATAAAGCCACTTGCAATAAACAAGATTTTTATCATGAGGCAAGGGAACTAAATCCCAAGTTTGGTTAGAAATTAAAGTATCATATTCTTCCTTCATTGTTTTTTTTCCAATGTGGTTGATTTTTAGCTTGATCAAATGTTTTAGGATAACTAGAATTCATAATAGTAGACATTAAAGAATAATTACAATAATTAACTCTTCTAGCTTGAATTCTATCCATTCTAGCTAAGTATTTATCACTATCTTGAATTAAAGATTTAAACTACTTAGGTCTTTTTTTAGAAGTAATGGATTCAATACTAGAAGAAGAGTCATGAGGAATAGAGTTAGTATTATCATCATCACTATCACTAGAATGAATAGAAAGAGATGCATTAGGAGTAGGGTTACGAGAAGGAGGTTGGTCCATCAGAAGAAACAAAAATAAAAGGAGAAGATTTAGCATCTAATTTTTGTCTCTGCATTATCAAAGAGTGGTGCATGTGCGATCAAGTGAATTTATCTTTCAGTGTGGTATATTGAGTAGAATTTGGTGAAGGGCAAACATATCAGCTTAACCGGAACTATCATCAAGCATTAGTAGATGTTATCTTTGTAGTTCATCTTTTTTGGATTGTAGTCTAATCATTTTTGTAAGGTAGTGAACCTTCCCTGAGGTTTGTAGCCTTCTGGGTCATTATAATTTTAGCAGTGAGCTCTACGCAGTGTGCTTGAATGCATGTGCATTCCCTATTATAATATTTAAACATACTACTATAGAGTATCATCTCATTTTGGGTAGGTTCCCACCATTTTTTTTTCCTTAATTAGGTTTTCCACGTCAAAAATATTGGAGTTATGTGTGTTTATGTAACTATTATTGTTATGCGCGCATCTGCATCAAAATATCACATAATATGGATCTCCCAAGTACTATTGATATAAACTCCAAACTTGGGTTATCAGAACAAGCCATTGAATTTGAATCTCTCCCTTTTGTGTGCTTCTCTTGCAAAAAATTAGGTCACTGGGCTAAGGCTTGCCCCAACAACCCTAAAAGACCTGTGATGAAAGAAAAAAACATTCACAAACTGGTTTGGAAAGAAAAAAATAACAACAAAGACTGCAACAAGTTAGAAGAAAAAAGTGGAAACTTGGTAAACATACCAGAACACCTGAAAGTAGATTCCAATGACCCTCCTAAACCCCCGCCCTGAAGGGGAACAAAAAAAATGAAACCAAGGAGTTTGAGATCAAAATAGGCAATACCTTTGAGGCTCTACAGTCACAGGACAAGGAGAATGAAATCAGCATAGAGACACTTGAAGATGGTGAGATTGAGGATATCACTGACTTTCATCCTGAGGATCTACATGAACCCATATCAAAGAAAGAAGAACCCTATTTAGGGGAAGAGTTTCAAGAACAGGAAATAAAAATGGGAAGGAGTAACAAGTTTGGGTCGCTGCAAGCAAACTTAAATGCTTTATTCCAGAATATAGAAGTCGATATGACCACTTCATCCCATAAAAGAGAAGATCTATGGAGCAACATGCAAGATGAATCTAGAGCAGAACAACAAGAAGAAAACACAACAGGAAATGGAAAGAAAATTAAAACCAAGAAGGCAGGAGGTCCTAATGGAGTAAAAACCAGAACTAGATCTAAGGCTGATTTTGGGGCCACAAGATCCCCACCGGGATGCAAAACTATGAAATGACATAGGGACCAAGAGGGTAAGAAAAACATAGCTAATGGAAGGCAGCTAACTATCAATGAGTCTTGCCCTCAAGCTTCCAAATGAAAGTAATATCTTGGAACATCAGAGGCCTAAATGGTCTCAATAAACGAGATATAGTAAGGAACCATATTCAAGATCAAAATCTGGATATTATCCTGGTTCAGGAAACCAAAATGAGTAAAGAGAAAGTGGAGAAATTAAAGTTTTTCAAAAATGGAGGGGTCTTTGGCAATAGCTCAAATGGAGCCTCAGGAGGGGTTGCTATATTCTGGAATAAAAGAACTACCTTTGGAGATATGATTGATGTGGATGGTAATATTTTATCCCTAAAAGCTAAAAGCATCTTTGATGGTAAGGAATTTGTTATCACTAATATCTATGCCCCTAACTCCAAATCTACTAGAAGTATATTCTGGAATAAAGTTCAACATAAAAGGAAAAAATTCCCTCTGCACAGCTGGGTTGTGATGGGAGATTTCAATACTCCTTTGCAAGACATAATAAAATTTGGGGGTAGTCAAGCTCAGCCAGATAGCAAATCTGGCTTGATGGACTTTATTAATGACAACGCTCTCATCGATTTGGATCTCAATGGGGATTCATACACTTGGTCTAACCGAAGAGATGGTGAAGATCTCATCTAGGTAAGACTTGATAGATCCCTTCTCTCTAATGATTGGATTATTTCTCATAGATGCTCCCTTTCTGTTATTAATAGAATTGGGTTAGATCATTATCCCATTTCTTTTGTTGTTGAGAACTCTAAGAATAATCAGAGATTCCCTTTCCGTTTCAAAAAGATGTGGATCTCCCACCCTAATCTTGAAAAATCCATTGCTGACTGGTGGAATCTTGATGTTAATGGAACTACCATGTATAAAGTTGCCAAAAAACTTTAAAATATCAAAACCAACATTAAGACCTGGAACAAGAAGGTCTTTGGTGATATCTTTGATTCAAAGAAAAAATTAAAGGAGGAATTGGACCAGATACAAAATTCAATCTAGAAAGAAGGCTACAAAAAGTATTCCAAAGCCATGAAATATATTGCAGACAGAGATCTAGGGCTATATGGCTGAAGGCAGGGGACAGAAACACTAAATTTTTCCACATGACTTCTCTAAAACATAAGGTTGCAAATAGAATCACAAGACTGACTATTGAGAATAGCACTCTGCTTAATAAGGATGAAATCAAGGATGAAGCTATCAGATTCTTCAAGTAGCTCCTTTCTAGTAACAAGGACATTGATCAGACCCATCAACTCAATTTGGTTAATATTATTCCTAAGATCATTAACCCTATTCAGAATAAGGCCCTTACTGTGATCGCGTCTACTGGAGAAATCAAAAAAGTTGTCTTATCATTTCAAGGGGATAAAGCTCTAGGCCCTGATGGTTTCCCTATGTTCTTCTTCCAAGAATTCTGGCATATTGTGGGGGAGGATATGGTTAATGTGGTTAAAGAATTTTCTGGATCCAGAAGAATCATTAAGGAACTTAATTCCACTTTATAAGCCTTAATCCCTAAAGTTTCTAGGGCAGATTCTATGGGAAAATTTAGGCCAATTAGCCTATGCAACTCTTTCTACAAAATTATATCCAAAGTTTTGACCACTAGAATATTGGCAGTGCTTCCTTTCATCATATCTGAGGAGCAGAAAGGCTTTGTTCTTGGTAGGCAGATCCTAGACTCAATCATTCTTGTTCATGAGAAAATTCATTCCCTTAGTGCTCCTAAAAGAGAAGGTTTCTTGATAAAGCTGGATCTAGCAAAGGCTTATGATAGATTTGAGTGGGATGTTCTCTTTAAAATCATGGGGGCTTTTGGTTTTGATGATAATATTATCAAAATAATCATAGAACTAATCACTACTCCTATGTTCTCTATTCTGGTTAATGGATCTCCAACAAATTTTTTGAAAACTTCAAGAGGGCTAAGACAAGGAGATCCCATATCTCCTATCCTTTTTACCATATTGGCTGAAAGTATGAGCAGATTTATTCATAAGTTGAAACAAAGCAAAACTATCAAAGGTCTTCAACCTTCCTTTGCTAATATTTTTTGCACTCATCAACAGTTTGTTGATGACACTATCCTCATGGGATATTCTTCAGTCAAGGAGGTTGATGCCTTCAAAACAGCTCTCAACTCCTATGCTTTGGCAACTAGTCAACAAGTTAATTGGGACAAATCAGCTATGTACTTCCTCAATACTCCAGTTACAAGACAATAGAAAATTGCTAACATTATTGGGTGCAAAGTGGAAATGCTCCCTTCCACCTATTTGGGCCTTCCTTTAGGGTTAGCTCCCCCAATTTCCTTCTAGAATATGCTCATTGATAAAATTAATAAGAGACTTGCTAGATGGAAAGGCTCAATGTTATCTCAGGTTGGGAAAATGCAGCTCCTTCAAGCTACTCTTCAAAATCTCCCTGTTTATGCCCTCGACCTGTTTAGTATTCCGGCTAAATTTGCTGAAGCTATGGAAAGAATCCAGAAGAGATTTTTATGGTCAGGAGTGGAAGAAAAAAAGAGAATACCTTTGATTTCCTGGGACAAAGTGTGTAGACCAAAGAACAAAGGAGGGTTGGGGATTAAAGTTATAAAACCCTTTAACAAAGCTCTTCTTGCCAAACAATTATGGAGAGCCTATGACACTAAGAAAGATTAGAATCAAATTTGGTTTGACAAATACATTCAGAATCAGACTATCCAAGGGATAATTAACTCTGAAGATATCCCTGTTGGATCCTTCATCTGGAATAGTATTACCAAATCCATAAAAGTGGCAAAAGTTGGGGCTGGATGGGTCCTTGGAAAAGGTGACAGAATAAGGTTTTGGGAAGACCCCTGGATGAAGAATGAAGCCCTTTATGATCAAAACAATAGTCAAATTATTGAAGAGTGTAAAAGGAGGTTTGGGCTTATGGTATGTGACTATTGGAAGGAGAATAAGTGGGTTAGACTTGATGACCTCCATTCTAGATTTTCCTCTCTCCAGAAGGAGTTGCTGTCGTTTTCCCCTAACAAAAGCCATGATGATTTTTTCCTCTGGAAAAGTGATCCTAAAGGTGATTTTACGGTTGCTTCTGCCTATAAAAACACTTTCTCTCAAACCAGCAATCCCATTTGGAGCAAAGTTTGGAACAACATCCTGATCCTTAAAGTCAACATTTTCTTTTGGCTTTCTTCTCATAATAGCACCCTTACTCTTGACAATTTAATCCGAAGGGGTTTCAAATTCCCTAATAGAATGTGAGCTTTGTCAGAAGGAGGGGGAATTAGTTGATCACCTATTTTTCCACTGCTCCTTCACCTGGGATATTTGGTGCAAAGTGTGGGAAAAATGGAAAATTAACTGGGTCATGAACAAGAGCATCAAGGATATCATCTGGCAATTGAATTTTCCAACCAAATGCCAAACCATCAAGAACCTGTGGTCTTTGACCCTCCCCATGATATGTTGGGGCATTTGGAAAGAAAGGAATAATAGGATATTTAGGGAAGTTGAGTGTAATACTCAGGTGGTCTTTGAAAAAATATGCAGGGCTATAAAGGAGAACATCAACATTCCTCACAAGAATAATCAGCAATGGTCAGCTACATATATGAATGATATGGAAAAAGACATCCTTACTAAATGGAATCTAATACATAAGGTCTACAGATCAGACAATAAGAAGAAGAGAGATAACATTGTATGGAGGTTTCCTGATTATGACTGGATAAAGGTTAATTTTGATGGGGTAGCTAAAGGGAACCCTGGAAAGGCTGGTGGAGGGGGAGTTATTAGAAATACTCAAGGAATTTGCATTGCTGCTTTTGCTTCTCCTTTTGGAACCCAAAATAACCATGTGGCTGAAGCTCTGGCAATGCTAAAGAGCCTCCAGCTAGCTCAGGAATTCAAATTCAAAAAAATTTGGCTCGAAGGGGACTCTTTAAACATCATACAAGCCCTTAAAGGTACTAGTTCTGTTTCCTAGAATATTGCCAATTTAATTAAAAAAGCTAAAGATATTCTAAATAACTATGTTAGCATTATTATAACTCATACCTTTAGAGAGGGCAATAAGGTTGCGGATATCCTTGCTAATGAAGGGGTCAATTTGGAGAAGGATGTCAAATACATAGGAGAAAATGACATCAAGCGAGAGATTAAGGAGCAATTATACTTTTATCGCCTTAATGCATCAAGCTAATCTCATGATTTATTTATGGGGAACGAGTAACAATGATAGATTTTGGGGGTGGATTAACTGTCAGATGATGAGTGTTTCTCAACATCATAACCAAGATCATATGTGTGCGAAAGATAATAGTAATAATAGATGGGTTTGTGTGGACATGAATAGCAATCTCAAAACTGCGAAAGAGTCTTTACATGGGGAAAGAATAAATAACAAGTTTTCAGAGCTTTATCGACGGATTGAGAATTGCAGCAAAGGGTATCTTTACCTAAAAATCAGAATGGGCAGTAACCTAAATAGGAATGAGACTTTAGGTGTGAGAACTAGAAGAATGAAAGAAAGTTTTGGAGAAGGCTCCATAGACACAGCTTCACTGATTATATGGAGAAGCTCCATGGTAGTAGAAACTCTATGTCTTACAGTTTCGCTAAAAGCTGGAGAAACAACAGGGCTACTCTGTTTGGGGAGATTTGGCAAATTGATGAAAATTTGATTGCGGAGGTCATGGGGCTCAAGATGGAGGGGACTAAACTCTATAGGGATAGGAAGTATGCTTCTAAGGTTTTCAAAAATTCCTGAAGATGGAGGAAGAGAAGGGAAACCTGGCGAAGAAGGACAACATATCATACTACACCCCCCAACAGGTAAAGCCTTTCTGGCAAAAAGTTCTTAGGGCTTTAATGGAATATTTGACTGTGGATGGTAGATTTACAAAAAATTATAACTATCATTTCGCTATCCTGAACCACTTCCGCCATGGGGCTAAAATATCCTTGCCCTTCTATTTAGCCTCTTCTCTAAACGAGAGCCTTGCTGACCATGCCAAAAAGCCCAGCTCCTATCCTTTAGCACACCAGGGACTCATTCTACTTATTTATGAACATATTAAGGATAAGGCTAGGGAAACCAAGGATGATCCTTTGATCATCAATGCTTAGATATCTGAGAAATGCAAAGATTCTGATTCAAATGGGGAGCCTAGCACCCCTACCCATAAAAAAAGGAAGGTTGAAACAGAGCATGAAGAAAAGGATGTGCATTGTGATGAAGAAGAGGGAAAGGATAAGAACACTGATACTGAAATGGAGCTAATAAGGAGGAGAATTATGGTGAAGGGGAGGAAGGGGGAAATTCTAAGAATCTTCACTCCAACCCTAAGGGCTCAGAAAGTGAGAATGAGGCTCTGAATCCTAAGGAAGGTGATAACCCTAATGCTAAGGAGACTGAACAGAGCAAGGACTCTACGGATACCATCCTGGACACCGCCCACAACTGCACCCTTGAATTCTTCAATTTTCAGAAGTGGGTTGTTGAAAACATCACTAGCATGCAAGGTAAGCAAAGGGAGCTGGAAGATAAGATCAATAAGCTGATTAAGATGTCTGACTTTGGGAAATAGAATGAGGAGACAAAAAATAGTGAAGCAGAGGAGGAAATGGAAATGGAGGACTGGCTAGAGAAAGATTTGATAAAAGGCAACCTGAAACATTTGGAGGACGTTATTAAAACCATGAAAGAACAGGTGGAGGAGGATAAAGACAATGTCAACGCCCGGATGGCCCGTAATGAGAAAGCATTGAAAAGCCTTATGAACCACAACCTCCAGGTCCTTAAAGTTTCTTCCCAGAATATGAATGCGTTGGTGGATCATCTCGAAAAGAAAAACTAGGAGAAGAACCTGGTAATTATAGAAGATGCTCTAACTTCAAGCCTAAGCCACTAGACCCCTAGTCGCAGAACCAGGCAGGCTACTACTGAGAAGGACACGAAAATGAAAGAGAGTTAGATTGTTCAGGAAAACATTGAATTGAGGGAAGTAGCCAAGGTAATGATGCTCTTGGTACAGAATGCAGAGGAAACCATGAAGAGTTTTTAATTTTCTTGTAATGTTGGGCTTGGGGTCAATTTCTTTCTGGCCTCTTGTTGTCCTTTTCTCTGCTGCTAGTTTTTTTGCCAGTCTTTTGCATCTGTTTTGTTTTGTTTCCTTCTTAAATATCTTTTGAATGTAATTGGGTTTTGGGTCCCTTAAAACCTGTTTTTACTTTATCAAAAACTATTATTATTATTTTTTCTCTTTGTTGCAGTTGATCAAAATTGAGATTGCACTTAATCCAGTGAAAACTGATTCACTCCCTTCCTCTCAATTTTCCTTCCTTATTGTTGCCAACAAGTGGTAGTAGAGCTAGATCCTTCAGAAGAATCTTAACCACTTGAGGAGATCTGGGATGAAAACTTATGTGTTACAGAAGGAGAGTCCTATATTTAATGTAAATAATTATACTATATGGAAGGACTGGATGGAAGTTCATTTGAAGTGTCTTGGAGAAGATTATTAGAAGATTACAAAATCTTTCTGCAGTGTTCCTCTAAATGGACCGATTACTGCTGATGAAATCATGGAAGATAAACATAACATAAGGGCTAAGGAAGCATTGCTGAGTTCCTTGACCGAATCAGAGATGACTAATGTGATGGGACTTCAGACTGCACATGAGATATGGAAAAAAATAGAGGTCTTGTATAAAGGAGATGCACAAGTTAAAGTTGCTAAGTTTCAGTGTTCGAAGGGAAAGTATGAGACGTTGAAGATGGGAGAAGATGAGAATGTAACATCCTTTATGGCTCAAGTGAATGAACTTGTTATGAACATTAGATGTGTAGGTGGAACTCTTGAGGAAGATGAGATTGTTGCTAAGGTGTTGAGATCCCTTCCTTCTTCTTATAAAGCTAAAGTTGTTTCTATTGATGATATTCAGAGTGTGACTGCCTTGAATAGAGACATGTTGGTTGGTAAGCTAGCTGCATTTGAGTTGAGTGAATTTGAAGAATCACATGGTAAATCTAAGACTGCATTTAAAGCTTCTATATCTAGAAAGCAATTGTATGATCCAAGAGAGAGTTCATCTAGGGTTTCAAGATTTGAAAGAGAGACGAGAGAGATGGAAGAGAAGGAGATAGAGTTGGATGAGCGTGAATCACTTATTGCTTGGAGATTGCGTAAGGGAACCGATAAGTATGATGGAAAGTTACCTTTGAAATGTTTCTCTTGTAATAAGATAGGACATTTTTCTTATAGGTGTCCTGAAACCATTTCTAGGTATGATAAGCATGAAAGTATAAAAATTAGAAGAGATGCTAGTATGTTCTTGATGAAGGTGTGATAGATGAGGAATCAGACAATGGGAATTTTGGAGATGAATTTGTATTTATTGTTATAAAGGAAGATGATCCAGTACCAGTGAATCCTACAAGATGCATTGTTGAGGAGAAAACTTAGGCAACTAAGATTGAAGAGAAATATGAATGGGTAATTGACAGTGGTTGTTCACATCATATGACATGTGATAAAAGTAAATTTATGAATATGGAAAGGTATGATGGTGGTATAGTGAGATTTGGAGATGATAAAGCTTGTGTAGTTCATGATAGAGGTTCTCTATTTATTGATGGTAAGCATAATACTGATGATGTCAAGTATATGTTAAAGGTTTAAAGCATAATCTTTTGAGTGTTGGATAGATGGTTGACAAGGGATATGATTTACAATTTAAGAATGGTAAATGCAAGATTTTGAATGCCTCTCCTATAGAGATTGTAAAAGGGACTAAGACTAAAGGTGATATCTTTCACTTGAATGGTCATGAGAAAAAATGTTTGATTGCTCAGATAGATGAAAGTTGGTTGTGGCATAGGAGGACATGCCATGTTAATTTTGACTGTATGATAAGGATAAGTTCTACTCAAGATGTTATATATTTCCTTAAGATTGTGAAGATGTCTAATCCGGTATGTAAAGAATGTTAGTTGGGAAAGCAAACAAGAATATCATTTAAAAGAAAGTTGTATACATCTAATGGACTGTTAAATCTTGTGCATACTCACTTGTGTGGTCCTACAAGAGACAAAAGAATGTATGGTGATAGGTATTTTATGTTGCTGATTGATGACTACTTTAGAATGATGTGGGTGAATTTTCTAAGGGAGAAATAGGAAGCATTGAAGAAATTCAAGATATTCAAAGAAATGGTGTAGACTCGGATAGGGTTGAAGCTGAAGTGTGTGAGATCTAATAGAGGAGGAGAATTCACATCTGATGAGTTTGATACATTTTATGAGAGGAATAGAATTAGAAGATACTTATCTTCTCTTATAACCCCTCAACAAAATGGAGTTATTGAAAGGAAAAATAGAACAATCTTGGATGTCGCTAGAACGATGTTGATTAAAGGAAATATTGTGCAAACCTTTTGGATAGAAGCTATTAGAATTTATGTTTACACATTCAACCCAGAGAATATAAAAGGTGATTTCGGTAAGACACCTAATGAGCTATGGTTTGGCCATGTTCCTACAGTTAGATATTTCAGAGTTTTTGGAAGAAATTTTATGTCAAAAGAGATGAGGATATAAGAAATTTTGATGCAAGATGTAATGAAGGAATCCTCTTGAGATATTATACTAAGAGAAAGGCCTACCAGTGCTACAATAAGAGGTTGACAAAGATAGTCGAAAGTGCAAATGTGAAGGTAGATGAATGTAATGCAAAGTAGATTCGAGCATGGAGATATGAGATTGATGATCAGGATATTGTTTCAAAGCCTGCACAGATTGAGATCTTGAAGTAGAATAATTCGGTAGAGATAGTTAATATAGATATTATTGCTATCGATGATGAAGTTCAAGGGCCTGAGAATCAGAATAATATGAAGAATCTGAGGTATGTGAAATTGAATCATTTTGAGAATTAGATTATTAGTGATAAGAACAAGGGTATAATGAGTAGGAGAAGAGTTGTTGTTGAAGAGATATGTTTGCTTTTTAAGATTGAACCTAAAAATGTTGTCGAAGCATGTAAGGATGGGAATTGGATAAAATTTATGGAGCAAGAGTTGAATCTAATTGAGAAGAACAACACATGGGAGCTTGTTCCAAGACCTAAAGGCAAGAATGTGGTTGGTACTAAATGTGTGTTCCAGAATAAACTAAATGAAGTTGGTGAAGTGGTAAGAAACAAAGCAAGATTGGTGTGCAAGTGATGCTCTCAGATGGAAGGTATTGATTATGAGATAACTTTTTCTCCTATAGCTGTAATTGATGTTGTTAGATTGTTGCTTGCATATGCTACTTACAAGAATTTCAAGGTATATCAGATGTATGTCAAGTCAGCCTTTTCGAATGGCGATCTTGAGAAGGAAGTCTACATTGAGAAACCAGAAGGATTCTGATTATTAGATGAAGGAGACATGGTATGCAGACTGAAGAAAGCACTTCATGGATTGAAGAAAGCCCCTAGAGCCTGGTATGCTAGATTAGATAAGTATTTGATGAAGTTGAAATTTTATAAAGGTACTACAGATAGTAACTTATACTTTAAAGTTAAGAATGATAATATTTTGATTGTTGAAGTATTTGTGGATGATATTATTTGTGGAGGAGATGATCATTTGAGTATGAAGTTTGTTGATGATATGCAAAAGGAATTTGAGATGTACATGATAGGTGGGCTGAAATTCTTCTTACGATTGCAGATTACACAAATTGATAAAGCTATTTTCATTTCTCAATCTAAGTATGTGAAGGAACTATTGAATAAATTTGCATTAGCTGATTCTAAACCTGTTGGAACTCCTATGGTGACTGGATGCAAGTTGTCTAAACAAGATGAATCTCAGATTGTGAATCAGACCTTGTACAAATCTATTGTTGGTGGAGTGTTGTACTTGACTTAGACTCGACTAGATATTATGCATGGTGTATGTCTTTGTGCAAGATTTCAAGCTGATCCTAAAGAGGCTCATGTTATCATTGTGAAGAGGATTTTTAGATATTTGAATGGAACTATTGATTATGGGTTGTGGTATCTGAAGAATGATGATTTAATGCTATATGCCTATACTGATGCTGATTGGGTAGGTGATGTAGATGATTGGAAGAGTACTACTAGTGGATCTTTCTTTTTGGTGAAGAGCTTGGTTTCATGGGCAAGGAAGAAACAAGATGGTATATCTCTATCTATTGCTAAAGATGAATACATTGTTGCTGCTAGAAACTATACTCAAGTAGTTTTGATGAAGCGGAAACTGAAAGATATTAGAGTTGTGTATGATGAGCCTACTATTATTTACTATGACAATTCAAGTGATATTAATATTTACAAGAATCGAGTACTACAATCTAAAACAAAGCGTATATCAATTAGGTATCATTTCTTGAGGGAGAAAGTTAGTGATGAGGAAGTTAAATGAGAGTATGTATCTACAAAGGATCAGATTGCAGATATTTTCACTAAGCCTTTGCTTGCAGATACATTTTTTTATTTGAGAGACAAGTTAGGGTTTCTGCCTCTGCTAATGAGAACTAAGTGCATTGAGATGCATCAATTCGATGGACTTCATAGTCTTATCTTCTTATCCGGGTTGATGAATTAGTGCTGCTACTCAACCAAAGTAGTCAGTGTATTGTTCAGAGCTATGAGTCTATCCTAAGGGGGAGAGATTGTCCTTCTTAGTAGTAGAGAAGCTTGATCAACTTATATCTTTGGCATTTCTATCAAAGGGGTAGAGAAGCATGAAAAAACTGCCTTGCCTTATCTTCGGAACTTTGTTGGAGTTTGATGGTGTTTATTTATTTCTTTGCATTGATTATTTTTCACATTCAAATATTACCATCAGTTGAAAAGGGGGATATTGTTGGATATTTCTCTTGCCAGGATATGTTGTTGTCATTGATGTCAACATATTCTTGTGTTTTGGTGTTGCAGATAAATATTTTGGTGATCTGGTGATTGTAGCGGGTTGATCTTGTTTGTTTATTTATTTTCTATGCTGAATCAACTAGAGATATTTCATTGTTTATTGATTCCATGATGCTGTGTGATGATTTGATCGACTTGAGGATTCTGGTATGGAGACTAGTTTTCAGTATTCAATATTGCAGTGTATTGTTGTTTGATCTATTGTGCTCTAGTATGATCATATCCTGTGTTGCAGATTGGGGAAAATGTTTGGGATGCTTGTGTGTTTTTTCACTTTAGATGGTTTGTGATTTGATGCTCCACAAGCTAAATTTCATAGCTGAGTTGTTGTTGAGTGTTCTTGAGTGTTAGCATGTTGATCGATGAAGATTTGATTAAGTGGTGTTGGTGCAACTATTGTGGATTGTTCTAACATTCTTGTTGGTGTTTCCTAATCATTTCCTATTTATTTTGATGGTTTCCATTCATCATTGTGAGTGTTATTTATGATCTTATGGGTTCAGTGATACTCTTTGTGTTATGCGATATATTTGGTGATGTAATGTGTTGTGGTTGATCTTGGTGAGATTTCGAGTGGTGCTATGTTGTTTATGATATTTTATTGGTCCAATGGTATATTTATGTATCATGTGATGTAATTTTGTAATTAGGTGTTAAGGGCTTGGCTGAACTTGCAGTCAAGGTTGATGATTTGTATAAATGGTTGTAATATTCATATAATTGGAGGTTCAGTGAAGTGAAGTTGTTGATCTGCATTATCAGAGAGTGGTGTATGTGTGATCAATTGAATTCATCTTTTGTTGTGGTGTATTGAGAAGAGTTTGGTGAAGCAAAGATATATGAGCTCAACCGAAATTGTCATCAGGCATTAGCAAATACTATTTTTATAGTTCATCTTTGCCAAATTGTAGTCTGATCATCTTTGTAAGGTAGTGAACCTTGCTAGGGTTGTAGCCATTTGGGTCATTATAATTTCAACAATGGGCTCTAGGCAGTGTGCCTGAATGCATGTGTATTCCCCATTATAATATTTACACATAGTACATAAAGTATCATCTCATTGTGGGTAGGTTCACATCATGGTTTTTCCCTTAAGAAAGTTTTATACGTCAAAAATATTGGTGTTATGTGTTTTGTTATTATTGTTATTATTTTTGTTTGCTGCAATTGATCAAAACTGAGATTATGCTTAATTTGGTGAAAACTGTTTCACCCTCCTCCTCTCTATTTTCCTTTCTAGTCATTACAAACATATCTACCATGAAACAAATGGTATCCTCATATTTGTCAACAATATCCTTTGTTATCCTCTCTTTTGTTTGCATCATAGCTTGAAATTATTTGAAATAACCCCACAACATAAATTTTTGTGCAACTACATCACCCAATCCCTACAAACCTTCTTTAATTTGAACTACCACGACTTTATCATAAGGTCATTGTACTTTTCCTACACTGGGGATTTCATTCAAAAAGTAAAATGATAAACAAATAATCAAAGAACCAAACTTGAAAACACGTTTCCTATCTTGTTTAATCTTCTTCAGATTGCTCATAAGCTCATTGAGAAGTACTCCACATAGATCATATTTCTTGTCCTCCTTGAGTATCAGATAGGCTATATATATTGTAATACCATATATTGAATTTTGTTTGTTTGAATAGTACACCTTATACCATGTCACCATTGAATCAAATCTCACATCATGTTCAACTATATCATTTATTGTCATCGATGGGTTATCATGCTGGGATCTGGTTATCTCTGTCACTGTTGTTCTCTTGACATGTCTCAGACCAAGAATTTCACGAGATGCATTTAAATAGGTTACCACTTGAATGTCTTTCTTTTTGATCTTATGAGGTCTACCTATCCATATAAACTCATCATGAATTTAGCTCAGGACATACTTGACCCATTCGAGTTCA
Organism: Cryptomeria japonica; assembly: GCF_030272615.1. Classification (NCBI taxonomy): domain Eukaryota; kingdom Viridiplantae; phylum Streptophyta; class Pinopsida; order Cupressales; family Cupressaceae; genus Cryptomeria; species Cryptomeria japonica. Next base: position 39,091,888 of record NC_081411.1, on the reverse strand, counting down.
TTGAAAACTGGAAAGTAAACAAACTGGATAAAACCCTTGTCTTGCAATGATTTGAAATAGGGCTCCAACTTCCCCATCTCATCCATCATATGCTTAGTGTATAATGATATCATGTATGCATTGCCAATCTCTTTGATATTATAGTGAATATATGCTCTAATATCCTCGCAATGCAACACTCCATATGGTACAGAGGGAAATGATCAAGTCAGATAATCTTCTATCTATTTGAATGGATGCTCCTTAAATACTGACCTTGCCCTATCAATGATCTCTACTAGCAATGGAGTTTCCACACCAGATGATGTCAATTCAAAAATAGGGTATGAAAAATAGCTCGAACATGAATAAATACCTTTTCAATTTCAATCGTATGCAAGGAATCCTTGTCAAATCACTTCAAGCTCTATTTTCACTACTTAATCACTTTCATCTCGCTTTGTTGCTCTTTCTCTTCATTTTCAATGTTAATAATAAATAATAGAATGCCTTTTTATTGACTGAAAAAACTAATTTTAAGTTGCAATAAATTCACAACCCTAAAGGCTTTTTGGATATCTCATCAATGGATTCTCAGATAAGCATGTAATCTTCCAGATATCAAGTACACAACTGATTGCAATTATGTGCAATCTTCCATAGCTATTTACAAATCTTAAGAGGGGTTTTAAGGATCTACATGAAAAGCTTCCCCTTAAGGCCCAAATGCCTTAGTTACCGAATGAGGTTCCAACACCGGAATCAGGTGTGGAGCCATTTTGTGCATTTGAATCTTCCTTCTTAACCCACATATTCTTATGCTGCTCTGTGACCTCTTTTACCTTCACTTTGCCCTATTCATCTGATTTATTCTTGTCTACCCTCACATTCTTTCTTCTACAATATTTTTGCAATGTGACCATATTCATTGCATGCATAGCAGATAATCTTTCCTTGCATAGGCCTAAAGTTCATCTAATTTTCTCTCATTCTACATTGGTTAGAGATATGTTCAAACATTCCACAAGCATAACATCTCTTATTTTGGAAATTATTCATCACTCCTCTGCACATGTTTGACTATGACCAAAATTTTTGCATTTGAAACATTGACCGGTAAAGATAGGACCATTATTCATCATCCTACTTTTGCATTGACTTGCCATATAAACAAATTTATTGCAAGAAAAACAATTACCATTGAATTTACAATCATTAATTTGTCTTAACGTCGGTCTCTTGTTCTTCTGATGATTGCTTTGTCTAGAAATAGAGGATTCTCCTTCTCATATCCAAGTGCTCGCATGTCTTTACCCATTTCTCTGACTTTCTAACATCTCATCTAGCCTGGCGAAGATAGCTTTGAATTTTTCTTTGTACTCATTAGTAGTGGAATGTTCATCTCTCACAATTATGATCTTCCTTTCAAGTTATTGCCCATCATTCATAGATTGCACAAATTCAAGTTTCAAGTGATCATTCTCATAGTTCAATTTACAACATTCATCAGATCTATCGTTCGATGATTGAGTCATATTTTCCTCATTCTTCTTCTTGTCTTCAATCTCCTTTTTCAGCTTCATCACAATGGATTGCATCTCATTCTTCAAGGTTGCATTATCTCTAGCAAGATTCTCACATTCATCTGTCTTGTATTGTAGGGCTTGATTGTCAATACTTTGTTCTTTTTTCTCCTTGAGTTTATCCATCAGTTCCTTTCTCTTATCTCTAGACGTGTTCACTTCTTCTTTCAAAGATTCAAAGAAATTATCAGCAGCATCCAGGATTCTCCTCGGACTATTTTTTTCTTTCATCGCTACATCAAGATCTTCAAGTGCCATAATTAGTTGCTTGTACAAACCAGAGTCCATTGAATAAATCTTGTGGATCTTCCTCAAGCTGTTAGGCTTCTTCTAAGGAACTAAGATCTGATATGAATTGTTGGAATCAATGAACACTGAGAGGGGGGTGAATGAGGGGAGGTGGATTTTTCTTTAGTACTAGTTCCCCAATTTGAAAGGTTCGTGGTTTGACGTTGTGATTATAAGTTCAACACATTCTTTGTTGATATACCTTTAAATGATCAAAGGCATTTTGTCTTCATTCATGGATCAATTCTAACTTTTGCAATGTAGATACTCGTTCTTCATCTGGGATAAGACCTTTTAATGATATTCATAGAGAAGTTATCTTTACTTCTATTGACATTATTGCTTCTGATCCATAAACAAGAGAGAAAGGTGTGGCACTTGTTGGTGTGTGGATACTAGTACGCTAGGCCCATAGAGAAGGGTTTAATTGAATATGACAATCTCTGACAGCATCATTCACTATCTTTTTGAGCTTTTTTTGTTTGATGGTTTTGCTTGCCCATTTCCTTGTGGATAGTAGGGTGTGCAAAATCTGTGTTGGATCTTGAATTTATCACATAGTTCTTGGACATCTTGATTCTTGAATGGTTGCCCATTATCAATGATAATGGTCATGGGTATTCCATAGCAACAGATGATGTAGTTCAAGATAAATGCAGAAATTTGTTTTCTTGTTATATTTGGTGAGAGGTACTGCCTCAATCCATTTTCAAAAATATTTTGTATCTACAAGGATGAATTTGTGACCATTGGATGAAGAAGGATTTATCTTTCCTACTAGATCAAGACCCCATTGGCAGAAAGGCCAAGATGTTTCCATAGCATAAAGTTCTTATGCTAGTGCATGAATCAAATTCCCATGGATCTGAGATTGTTTGCATGTTTTAGCTATCTAAAAATAATCTCATTCCATAGTTGGCCAATAATAGCCCAAGCGTATGAGTTTTTTCAAAAGGGTAAGACCACTTGAATGAGTGCCACAAATGTCGTTATGGACTTCATTTCAAGCCTTCTTAGATTCTTCTTGTTCAAGACATCTTAAAAGAGTACCCTCCAGACCTTGTTTAAACAGGGTATCCACGACAAGAGTATAATGTGAGGATTGGCGAATATAGTTTCTCTTTTGATTTTTGGACAAGTCATGAGGGAGGGTGTTATCTTTCAAGTATGTATAAGTTTGGCCATATCGAGAGGAATCATGCCCAACAAGGTGACAAATAGTTTGGGAATCAGGACAATTATGTGGAGGGTAAAACAACTCTTCCACTAGGAATTCGTAACACTCTTGATTTTCCTATGTCTACAATAGAGAATAAAGTGTTGCCATGGCGTCTGCTGCTTTGTTGTCATTCCTAGGAATCTGCTAAAAATTTATTTCGATAAAGTATATCTTGACATCATCAAACATCTTCTTATAAGGCATTATCTTTTCATCCTTTTTTTGATAATCCTCATTGATTTGATTGCTGATGAGCTGAGAGTCTCTAGAGACCTGTAGCTATGTAATGTTACACTCTATGGCCATATTTATTCCTATGGTGAAAGCTTCATATTCTATTGTGTTATTGGTACATGGAAAGCTTAATTTGTATTCTTTTGAAATTGTATGACCTTGTGGTGTGATGAATAGTATGCTTACTCCTGATCTGTGTTATGTTAGATTATTGATGCCTACTCTTGGATTGATATTTGGGTGATGTATTATAATATCTGGATCCAACCTTGGAATGTCTGCATATGACCATCTTTTGATTTGCCTCCTTTTGAAGAGTTCCAAATATCTTTGCCTTACTAATTCTAATAGAGAAGTTGCTGGATATAGATCAGTTGTACAAATGTTAGCTGCCTCTATCAGTTCTATTAGGATAGATGACCTGTCTTGATAAAATTCAGGTAAGGTCTCAAATTTCCCATCTTTCAGTGCCTCGAGGAGACAAGGAAAGATTGTTGGAATTTCTTAAGGATATTGAGAAGGTTGTTGATGATCATGGACATAACTAATTAAAGATGTTTTACTATCTTGATATTATTATTTTGTCATTGATGTCAAGAAATTGATTTTCTAATTCAGTATGATGTTGCCATATCTTGAGAAGTATGATATGAAGAAGTCGGTGAAAGACACAGGAAAGAATATGATGAATAAGGTATTCAATGGGCAACTAGTACTGAGTCAGACAATGATGAGATCATGATGTTTTAGATTGTTTTAACATCATACATATGTTGTAAAATGTAAAGGTTAATACTATACTATGTTATAAACCAAAGAACCTAGTCGGTAAACCCTAAGGTTATCGCTATCAGTTAATGAAGGCGGAATGTCTACCGAGTGAAGTTTAGTATTCACTGAGTTGTAACCGAGCTATAATAGAAAGCATTAAATGTTTGCATGTGGTATTTAATGAAAGAATCTAATGAGCTAGAGCGGATCAATAATTGGTAAGCCATGGAAGAAGTTTGCTAACGAATCTAAGGCAAGGGAAAGTTGGCATGAAGATCTATAGCTCAGATTGAACCGCAATAACCTAGCACAAGTTCCAAGGTAGGGTAAAACATTTTTAGATCGAAAGATGCATTGAACCTGGACAAGATTGAAGATCTGATGGCTATGATTGATCATGGGAAATGTGATCAAGGAGATTAAGTGGTTACCTAATTGTTTATAAATAGGAAACTGTTGATAAACAATGTATGCAGGCAAGTGTATGCACAGGGATGCTACATAGTGATTACTGAGCACTGAAGATTGAAGACCTGTTGATAACAGAGTATAGAAGCGCAATAGATAGACAAGATTAGTTCTATGTCTAGATTGTATTGAACAAATAGGAATCTGCTTTAGCATTTTAGATGTGAAGTTGCAGATAGATTTTTATTACTGTTATTTTGTGAAAGTGACAGAAAATATCTTGACCGAGTGGACTTAATAGTTATATATGTAAATCCTCTAGCAAGGTGACATTTTGATTGAGTGTTTGAAATCCTTTAACAAGGTCACTTCTAACAAAGTGAAGATTGTAATAGATTTGAGGGAAATCCCTTAACTGGGTCACATCTAGCAATGTGTTTGTAATCTTTAACAAGATTTGCTTTAACCGAGCATACTCTAGAAGAGTATATTTCTTAGTGGGTCAGAAATCCCACAGTGGTTTTTCCCTATTTGGGTTTCCACGTTAAATTTGGTGTTATGAGATTTATATTGTTCATGTGCTTTTGAGTTTGCATGTTTGACAGTTTTGGATATATGACTGATATATATGTTACTGAGGTTGAATATGGTGTTTTTATGGATGACTAAGTTTGTATGATTCACCCCCCCGCTCTCATCTTGTTGGCTATTGGATCTGTACTTGTATTAAGTATCAGAACTGTCAATTGGTATCAAAGCTTTGGACTCTGAAAGGCAAGTTTAAAGGCACTTGAGTTAAAGATCCAAATATGTATAAGAGGGATGCACCGAAGCTAAACAAGTCAAGTTTCTCTACATGGTAGAAAAGGATGAAGCTACATATATCAGGAGTTGGAGAATATGCTGTATACTATCTAGAGAATGATTTTCTCACACCGAGCACCTATCCATTGACTATGGAAGAGATAAAAGCGAAGCAAGAACATATTCAAGCAATGATTGAAATAACATCTGCATTGACTAATTCAGAGTTTAATGATCTAGAAGGCTGCAATGATGCAAAGGCAATGTGGGATAAGCTCATATCAGTATATGGAGGAGATGAACATGTTCAAAGAGAAAAAGTAGACAGTTTAAGAGGACAACTTGAATCTATGAGGATGAATGAAGGTGAGAACATAACTCAGTACAGTACAAGACTAAAGGAAATTGTCAATCAAATCAAAGGAGCAGGTAGAACTATTGAAGAAAAAGATATAACAAGTAAGTTGTTAAGAACCCTTCTACCAACTTATGCAATCTGAGTCTCAACAATCAATGAATTGAGGTCTGTACCTAATATGCCAGTTTCCTTGGATGCTACTATTGGTAAGCTACATGCATTTGAGTTAAGTAATTTTGATAACAGTGGATCTTTGGTAAATAAAGTTGAATCTGCATTTAGTTCTTTTCATCTTGATGAATCTAATGACTACAATGAAAGAAAGTATAAGTACTCTAAAGGAGATCACAGTGGAGCAAGTGAAATATTTTGGAAGAACATGGAAGAAGTGGCCAAAAGGTTACCAAGAGGCAAAGGTAAGTATAAAGGAAAACTACCTTTGAAATGTTTCAATTGTGATAAGATTGGACATATGGCTTCTAACTGTCTTGACAAAGATTTTACTAAAAAGAGAGATTACCGAGATGATAGACAGAAAGATAACCATTATAGAGGACACCGAGACTTCAGAAGAAGAGATAGAAAGACATGCTTAATAGTTGATGAAGAATCTAACGATGATAAATCAGATGAGACAGATACATAGGAAGTTGTTTATGTGGCTATCAAGGACAGATCAGATGAAGAAAGGTATGAAGAGAAATCCCTAATATCTCACATAAACACTAATGATTCTTGGATTATAGATAGTGGATGCTCACATCATATGATAGGAGATAAACACAAGTTTGTTATGTTAGAAGATTATGATGGAGGCTGTGTTAGATTTGGTAATGATGCACCATGTCTGGTAAGAGGTAAAGGATCTATAACATTTCTTGATAATGTAAGATACAATTATGTTTATTGGGTTGAAGGTTTGAAATACAATTTGTTGAGTGTAGCACATCTAAACAACACATGTTACCGAATATAATTTCAGAAAGGAATTGTCAAAGTTCATGACAAGAATGGAAAGTTAGCTGCTACCAAGACACAAACAAAAGGTAATACATTTCACCTTGACTCAACTCAAAATAAGTGTTTGCATGCAAAAATTGATGATATAAGAGGTTTTGTCATGTAAATTTTGATAATCTGATCAAAATAAGCAAAAAGCACAGAGTAAGAGGTCTACAGAGTCTTGAAAAACCTAAGAATTTTTACAAGTATGTCTTACACTTCTAAGGGAATTTTAGATGACAGATGGGTAAGATGACAAGATCAATTTTTACAAGTATGTCTTACACTTCTAAGGGAATTTTAGATCTAGTGCACACTGATCTTTGTGGTCCTATGAAAGTTCAAAGTTATTATGGTGATAAGTATTTCATATTATTTGTGGATGACTATTCAAGGATGATGTCAGTAATGTTTCTAAAAGAAAAATTAGAAGCCTTTCAAATGTTTAAATGGTACAAGGCAAGAGCTGAAAATGAAACAGGAAGACAACTGAAATGTCTTAGATTAGATAGAGGAGGAGAGTTCACATCTAACGAATTCAACTTATTCTGCAATGATCATGGTATTAAAAGACAAGTCTCTGCACCGAGATCTCCACAGCAGAATGGAATAGCTGAAAGAAGAAACAGATCTATTGTGGATTATGCTACAACACTGCTGATTGAGAAGAAGGTGCCACAAACATTTTGGAGAGAAGCAATAAGCACAACTGTTTACACCTTGAACTGAGTTCAATTGAAGAAAGGTACTTTGAAGACACCATATGAGATCTGGTATGATAATAAACCTAATGTTAGTTACTTTAAAATATTTGGAAGTAAATGCTATGTTCATAAAGATGATAGAAATGACAAGTTTGATCATAAAAGTGAAGAAGGAATGTTTCTAGGTTACTCTTCTAGAAGCAAAGCATTTAAATGTCTGATCAAATCATCTAACAAAATAGTAGAAAGTGCAAATGTGAAAATTGATGAATTTGAAGAAAGAAATGATGAAGGGAACTCCAAAGAAGCAAAAGACTATGATGAATTTGTCTATGTGCAACCGAGAAGTCCTACCGAGAAAACTGTTGAAGAAAATATCCAGTTACTAAGTGATGAAGATCATACAGAGCCTACCGAGCTTGTATTAGCCAAGTATGTCAGAAGACATCATGCACCAAGTCAGATTATAGGAGATAAGGATGATCCAGTGATGACAAGGAACAAACTGAGACAGAACACATGTTTGATATCTGAATTTGAACCAAGAATAGTAAAAGAGGCATTTAACAATGAAGATTGGGAAATGCTATGATAGAAGAGATTGATCAAATAAAGAAGAATGACACATGGACACTAATCCCAAGACCGAAGGACAAAAAAGTAATCGGTACAAAGTGGATTTTTAGAAACAAGCTAAATGAAAAAGGGGAGGTCATTCGAAACAAAGCAAGATTAGTTTGCAAAGGTTATGCACAAGAAGAAGGAATTGATTATGGTGAAACTTTTGCACCCATTGCTAGACTTGAAGGAGTAAGAACATTATTGGCCTATGCTGCTTTCAAGAACTTCAAGATATATCAAATGGATGTCAAATCTACATTTCTAAATGGAATATTAGAAGAAGTTTTCATTAAACAACCTAAAGGATTTGTTGAAGACAATAATAAAGATTAGGTATGTAAGTTGAACAAAGCTTTATATGGTTTGAAACAAGCACCAAGAGCATGGTATGAAAGATTGTACTCTTATTTGATTAAGATTGGTTTTATAAGGACAAATGATAACAACAACATGTACATGAAGAATGATGAAAATGGAATACTGATCTCAGCCATATTTGTTGATGATATTATATTTTGTGGAAATGACTCTTTATGCAAGAACTTTGGAAATGAAATGAGCAAAGAATTTGAGATGTAATTAATCGGTGAGATAAAGTATTTTATAGGTCTACAGATACTGCAAATGAAAAATGAGATTTTCATTACTCAATCCAAGTACATAAAGGAAATCTTGAAGAAATTTGGAATGGATGATTAAAAACCAGTAAGTACTCCTATGACTACCAACAATAAATTATCAAAGAATGATGAATCTGCATCTGTTGATGAGACACTCTACCGATCCATGATTGGAAAACTACAATATGTTGTTCACTGTAGACCAGACATAGCACATGCAGTAGGTATAGTTGTAAGATTCTCGGCAGATCCTAAGGAAACACACATGACAACAATCAAAAGAATTTTTAGATACTTGAAAGGCATAGAGGATTATGGCATAGTATATTAGAAAGGAAATGATTTTGATTTACAAGTTTATATTGATGCTGATTGAGCGGGCAACATTGATGACAAAAAAAGCACAAGTGGTGGAGCTTTCTTTTTAGGAGAAAGACTAGTGAGTTGGCTTAGCAAGAAACAAGGATGTGTTTCACAGTCAATAGTAGAAACTGAATACGTTGCTGTAGCATTGAATTGTACCAACATTGCATGGATCAAACAACTGTTGGAAGGTATAAATGGGAAAGTTACCGAGCAAGTAACTATATTCTGTGACAATACCAGTGCCATTAATATTTCAAAAAATCTTGTTATGCACTCTAAGACAAAGCACATATCTTTCAAATATCATTATCTTAGAGAAGAAGCTCAAGAGAAGAAAGTGGTATAGGAATATGTTAGCACAAAGGAGCAAATAGCAGATATCTTCACCAAGCCACTACCAAAGGACACTTTTGAATATCTCAGAAGCAAGTTAGGGGTCCTACCCCTATCTTCTACTCACTGACCGAGTTCGGTGAAAGCATCAATCTGATGACTCTATTGAATATCTTTTTGGGAGTTGATGCTGAGTTATACACTTTAGAATGTTTTCTAAAAGTGTACTGGAATTAATACTGGAATTACTACAGAGAATATTACAGGGAACAAGAATTGAAGACAAATGCTCTAACCGAGACTCAGTTGATACACAACCGTAGGAAATCACTTCTTACATGAAAGAAATTATGTTTTAGTTCTTTTCTTTTTCGCATTGTTGTCAAAGGGGGAGAATACCTATGAAGGGGGAGAAGACCAATATAGGGGAGAAGACCTATTGGGAGAAGACTAAGAGAAAACTAAGCAGACTATAGATTGGAAAGAAGACTGAGAAAATAGGAGAAGTCTAATGTATGGGGGAGAGCATTTCAGCATTTCAGAATCACAACAATCCGAATCTACTAAGGTCAGATCAATTGGTTTTGCCATCAATGCCAAAGGGGGAGATTGTTGGCAATATTGCATTATAACAGACAATGAAAGATTGTTGGCATTTCTTAAGGATATTGAGAAGGTTGTTGATGATCATGGACATAACTAATTAAAGATGTTTTACTATATTGATATTATTATTTTGTCATTGATGTCAAGAAATTGATTTTCTAATTCAGTATGATGTTGCCATATCTTGAGAAGTATGATATGAAGAAGTTAGTGAAAGACACAGGAAAGAATATGATGAATAAGGTATTCAATGGGCAACTAATACCAAGTCAAACAATGATGAGATCATGATGTTTTAGATTGTTTTAACATCATACATATGTTGTAAAATGTAAAGGTTAATACTATACTATGTTGTCAACCAAAGAACCTAGTCAGTAAACCCTAAGGAACCTAGTTGGTAAACCCTAAGGTTATCGCTATTGGTTAATGAAGGCGTAGTGTCTACCAAGTGAAGTTTCGTATTCATCGAGTTGTAACCGAGCTATAACAAAAAGCATTAAATGTTTGCATGCGGTATTTAATGAAAGAAGCTAATGAGTTGGATCAGATCAATGATTGGTAAGCCGTGGAAGAAGTTTGTTAATGAATCTAAGGCTATGGAAAGTTAGCATGAAGATCTACAACTCAGATTGAACTGCAATACCCTGGCACAAGTTCCAAGGCGAGGTGAAACATTTTCAGATCGAAAGATTCATTGAACCTAGACAAGATTGAAGATCTGATGGCTATGATTGATCATGGGAAATGTGATCAAGGAGATTAAGCGGTTACCTAATTGTTTATAAATAGGAAACTATTGATAAACAATGTATGCGGGCAAGTGTATGCATAGGGATGCTACATAGTGATTACCGAGCACAAAATCTTGAAGACCTGTTAGAATAACAGAGTATAGAAGCCCAACAGATAGACAAGATTAGTTCTATGTCTAGATTGTATTGAACAAATAGGAATCTGCTTTAGCATTTTAGATGTGAAGTTGCAAATAGATTTTTATTACTGTTATTTTGTGAAAGTGATAGAAAATCTCTTAACCAAGTGGACTTAACAGTCTTATATGTAAATCCTCTAGCAAGGTGACATTCCGATTGAGTGTTTGAAATCCTTTGACAAGGTCACTTCTAACAAAGTGAAGATTGTAATAGATCTGAGGGAAATCCCTTAACCGGGTCACATCTAGCAATGTGTTTGTAATTTTTAACAGGATTTGCTTTTAACCGAGCATACTCTAGAAGAGTATATTTCTTAGTGGGTCCGAATTCCCTTAACCGGGTCACATCTAGCTACAGAAGGTTCTTGCAAGTTTTTAAGAGGTGTAGGAATAGATGGCTTTGGAGAGTCAATTATCTTATGTGGGGATGAGCCATTGTTAGACATAGGTGCGTGATTTTGATCTTCCTTAACAAAATCCTTTAGGGATCTCTTTAAGAGTGGCATAAGAGAGACACCTTTCTTTGGAGATGCATTTGAATCCTTGTGAGGTTTTGACATAGTTGGATTTTGATTTTGGACGTTTGATTTCTCTAATATGTTGTCCTGTTATGTCTTCTTCTTGTATTTTGCTTTTGTATTCCATGTTTCTATGCTCTTCAGCTATTTCGAATGTTTCTATTTCTGTTGCAAGGATTCGATTGCCTAAAAGGTGTTTCGATAAGTGACCAACTATCAAGGTAGGTATGATAGAGTGATGTGACATGAAAATATAATTCAAGTATTTGTAGATTTGTAAGTTTTTTGATCTTAATTTTGAGTGCAATGATGATATTTTGATAAAACCAAGTCAGATAGGAATGATATATCCTACAATGCGGGACACGGTTATCTTGATCAAATGTTGTAGTTTCATGATAAAGGATGATAGATCCTGATGAGAAACTATGTTTTGAGTGATTAGTTTATCAAAGAAGGTGTGATGTTGCACTTTGAGATGTTAGATCTTAAACTTGTTGGAGATGAATACTTGAGAGCATTAGTGTGTCTTTCTTTGAATCTATTTTAGCAAAATATAACCTGACTGAGTGACCTGAGAATATGACCTAGTCTCTATGTTTGTCTGTCTAAGAAATGGGTTTTTTTTGTTTTCTAATTTTGGTGTAGTTTACCAGAAATGCTAACAAAATGACTAGAAATGCTACTATACTAATCAGAAACACTGCTATATGGACCAGAAACATTGACAAACTAACCAGAAACACTGACAAATTGACCAGAAATGCTGATAAACTGACCAAAAATGCTGCTATACTGACCATAAACGTTGACAAACTGACCAAAAACACTGACAAACTGACCAAGAATGCTGCTATACTGACCAGAAATGTTGAAAAATTGACTAGGAATACTAAGGAACATACCAAAAATGTTATCTTGTAGTGCAGTGACTCTAAAGTTCAAAACAGTGATGTTGAGACTTAGCAAATTAGGTGTTTGAACTTAGGAGATTATTGTTTTGACCTAACTTTTGATTTTTAGACTCTGATAACTAAAATTTAAACCTAGAAAGCACATACTAGAAGATCTAGTGTTGAAACATGAGCAATTTGACATTCAACCCAAAAGAGTTGATGTTTAGACCAAGAGAGCAGACATTTAGACCGTAAAAGATGACATTTAGACCAAGAGTGTCGACGCTTAGACCAAGAACTCTGAAGCTTAAACTAGTGATGTTAGAACTTAGACAATGATTATTTTGACCCCAAGAGTTAATGTGTAGAATGGGAAAATTGATGTTTATACCTAGCAATCTCAACCTTGGAGAGTTAATGTTGAAATATGAAAAAGCTAACATTCATACCAAGAGAGTTGACATTTAGACCAGAAGAGAAACTGTTTGGACCATATGTGCGACTGTTTGGACTAAAAGTGTGACTCTTTGGACTGCAGGAGTGACTGTTTGGACTATATGTGTGACTGTTTGGACTGTAGGTGTGACTATTTGGACCGTAGGTGTGACTATTTGGACCGTATGTGTGACTATTTGGACCGTATGTGTGACTATTTGGACCGAAAGAGCTAATTTGTTGTAAAACTTGTAAATTTGACAATTTGAGGTTTGAGTTTGCAATTTTTGTTGTATTTCAGTGGATGATATCTTTACTAGACTAAAAGTGCGACTGCTTGGACTGTATGTGCAACAGTTTGGATCGAAAGAGCTAATCTACTGTGAAACTTGTAAATTTGACAATTTGAGGTTTGAGTTTGCAATTTTTGTTGTATTTCAATGGATGATATCTTGACTTGACTTACAAACATAGAATTCAAATTGTATATTTGTCCCAAAGGGCACATAAAGTGTATGTTGAAGAAGCTTTAAAGAAAGCCCATTTTTTCACTGGCTTTGAACAATTGAAAACACATCATTTAGTCTATCCTAAGGAGATTGGCTTCATTATTAGTTCTTAGCCCACACTTGGTACCCTATCAGCTCACACAACCTTGTCACCCCCTAAAGGGCACCCGTGGTTTTGCCTTTGCGAGAGCTAGTGGAGTCCCATTATGAGACTAGCAATAAGGTCTCAAAAGGGGAGTTCACACATAGGCTCAAGAGGGACATATGGTGAGTATCTTAAGGAGAGATTCTTCCCCCTCCATGCACTAAGAATTTAATAATGTTCGAAGGTAAACCGGATACCTTCTAATTTTAATTGGAACTAGTAAGGGATCCGTTCGGTGAGTCAGGGTATAAATTCAATTAAGAGGTCTCAAATCCTTGAAAACAAAGGTTTGATATACCTGAAGGTATGGAGGAGAGGTATTCCCGAGCACTGTCGTTGACTTGATTTTAATCAAATCACATTTATTTATAGTGGGTTGGAGTACTTGGCATTAGTCGTTCCCACTTGGGTCATTCCCCTCTCACCGACCTTAATGGATTTGGCCTTATAGGCTCCTCGAGAGGGCAAGCCCGCTAAAGATATGCATTATTGAAAGGAAAAGATGAGTCTAGATTTCTGATCACTTAAGACAAGTGAGAGCATACTTGCCTATCATCAAAACACATAAGACATGTTTGTTCATTTCCATTGTAATTAGTCTATGTGCCTAATTTAACAAATATAAGTGCAAAATCCCATGGCTGCAAATAAAGTTAGTAGTTTATATTGCATTCTTTCATGGCGAAATAGTTTATGACTCCAGTCTTTCACAGGGAAATAAGTACCTGCAAAACCAATAATCTGCAAATTAGGTCCAGGAAGATGACAGTCCAGAAGAAGAAATAAGGAATGCAACATACAATATTTGCCAAATAAATAAAAAACTGAGAACATCATCAAATTGACCAAGAACGCTGCCAAATGGACCCAAAATGCTACTCTGCACACCAGAAACACTATTCTGCACACCAAAAATGTTTTTCTACACACCAAAAACATTGTTAAACAGTGTTAAACAATCTGAAAACACTGTCAAATATTCTAGAAATGCTACAAAACATACCAAAAATGTTAAGGTACAGATTGAAAATGCTAAAATAGAGAAAAACATAAAACAGAGTTGAGAAATCTCCCACAAACAACATTTTAGGTGTCAGAATGCTATAATAGAGACCAAGAATGTGATTCGAGAGCCCAAGAGAGCTAATTTTCACTTTGAAAGACCTAATCAACCTGTCAATGAAATTTCCTACAAGAAAACTTGTTAAAGATCAAAGGGGCTAGGCCCCACGGTGGGCTCATGTGATGCTAAAAATGTGGTATATAAGAAAGGCATACACATATAATGAGACAGTAAAACATAATGGAAAGCTTAATTGAATACGAAATTAAAGATGCAAACCATAAGCCTTCCTTGAAATGTCTCATTTTCCTCTATTCTTGAGGACCTTGAAGGTGTTGAATTGGTTGGCTCTTAGCAAAGCAATGACCTCCAAAGTGGCAACTCAAGAGTTGAGTAGCTACTTGATCATGATTGAATATGCAAATGATATTAAATGCAATGCTATGATTAATCCAAAATGCTAATTACTAGATGATTGAAATGAAAATGCCTATAGTAATGATGCTGAAAATATGAATACAAGGGATCCTTATTGCTCCAAAATGGGGGACATTTATAGGAATTCCAAGACCAAAGATGAGGTGGTAGGAATCAACGGTCCAGATCTGATTTGAAGATATCAATGGCCAAGATTGAGGAAGTTGGAGAAGAGGTTGGAGGAAGGGAAATTTGTCATCTCTGTGGTGACAAGTGTCAAGGAGCCTTGCTCATGAGAGGGCAAGTGTCCAAGGGGAGAGACATGTGGTAAAAGTGTCACGTGTCTCAAGGGGAGAATATCCACACCATAGGAGGTTAGGATAAGGAGGTTAGAATGTGGAAGATAGGATAGGGTTAGGAAAAATGGGTTAGGTTAGGTGGTTAAAAGTTAAGAGCCATGTGCTCATTTGAATTTAAAAATTCAAATAATTTGGAAAATGATAATTAATCTCAACAAACTTGTGTTTGTTAATTTTAATTAGGGATTAGAAGAATTGATTTATATGGGGGAAATTAATTAATTTAGAATTAATTAATCAAAGGGGGATATGAACTGAACTATGTAAATAAATCATGTAGATTTATTTATGAGTAGATGAATATAGAAATTAATCAAATTGCTTGTGAATTCAATTAATTGGGAAGGGGGATTAATCAAATAAGTGTGTATTTAGTTAACTATCATCAGACCATTTTTAGGTGTATACAACATGCACTCCTCCTATTAGTAGTAACTCTTCTTCTTCAATAGGCCTCTCTCTCCCCCTTTGACATCGAGGACAAAGGGTACATATGTACATATCAATATTATTCTAGCACATATATCTCTTCCTTTATAATATTGTATGCAAAATCAATCTACCTCTACAATAGGAACAACCCAACCTCCTACTCCCCATAGAGTAGCACTCAACATCAATCCAAGACAAAGGATATATCTTGAAATTGTCACCAGGATAGATGCACCACTATATGCATCCTCATTGAAAGGAAGGGTAGTAACCCCTAACTTCTGTTGGAGATACTCAAAGGTATCCTTTTGTCTACAATCTAATCTTTTGTGGGAACATACTGTAATTGAAATTCCTTCTTTACAATATTATCCCTTAAGAAGTGATATCAAATATAAATATGCTTGTCTTTAAAATACATCTCAAGATTATTTGAAATATTCATTGCACTAGTATTGAGACACATAATAGGAATTGTCTCATTATAAATCATCTTGATATATTTTCAGGCTTTAGAGCTTCATCAAGCCTAGACTTTTACTTTCTACTGGATCTAGGTCTACCAGATGGCTTAGCTTTTGTCATTGGTTTTTTGGTCAACTAGGAAGCCACCAGATTGAAGCTTCTTCACTACCCTAGTAGAGGTAGCAGTATTTTTCACCTCTCGCACTGCTTCATCAGACTCTGTCTCTACATCTTCAGCAGTGGCTTCAACATATACTCTTTTAGGGTTTTCCTTCTTCTTCTTCTTCTTCTTCTTCTTCTTCTCAGCTCCACTAGTTGACATGGTTTGTGTCTTGGGTGGAGGAATAGGATTCTGAGCATTGGAGGTAGGTGCTGACTTGGATTGTCTTGGCTTTGGTGGAGACTACTTTTGTCTTCTCAGGCTTTATCATGTCCTCCTCTTTTAGAATGTTTTGTTTCCTAGATCTTTGAATAGATTCCTTTGTTATTGCCATTTGTTCTTCAAGCTCTTCTTCTTATTTTCTGACCTTCCTCTTTCTTTTGGGCTCAGTGAAATCCTTATGCAAGTCTAGACTTTTCTCCTTATAAGTATCAAACCTCTCTTCTTTCTCATCTACTAGTTTACTTAGAAGATGTTGTGCATAAGCATCAAAATTGTTTCCGTCCACTTCATAACCCATGGGCATGATCCATACTATTCTTGGTTCAAATTTCTCCATATGGAATTGGTCTTTATCTTGTTGGATATTGTTGCTGCTATGATATGATGTTGTCATTGATGTCAACATATTCCTGTGTTTTGGTGTTGCAGAGAAATATTTTGGTGATCTGGTGATGGTAGTGAGTTGATCTGGTTGGTTTATTTATTTTCTTTGCTTAATCAACTAGAGACACTTCATTTTTATTGATTCCATGATGCAATGTGATGATTTGATCAAGTTGATGATTCTGGTATGGAGACTAGTTTTTCAGTATTCAGTATTCAGTATTATAGTGTTATGGTGTTTGATCCATTGTGTTCTAGTATGATCATATCCCATGTTGTGATTTTGGGAGTATGTTTGGGATGTTCATGTGTATCTTTCTTTCATATGGTTCTTGTTTTGATGCTCCACAAGATATCCTTCTTGTTCAAGTTGTTACTATTAAGTGTTCTTGAGTGTTACCATGTTGATCGATGAAGATTTGAATAAGTGGTGTTGGTGTAGCTATTGTGGATGGTTCTAACATTCTTGTTGGTGTTTGATAATCATTTCCTATTTGTTTTGATTATCCAAATTGATCATTGTGAGTGTTCTTTATGATCTTATGGGTCCGGTGATACTCTTCATGTTATGCAATATTTTTGGTGATGTATAGTGTTGTGGTTGATCTTGGCAAGATTTTCAATGGCGGTGCATGTTTGAGGAATTTATTTAGGTTGATGCTATGTTGTTTATGACATTGTATTGGTCTGGCGGTTGATCATGTGATGTAATTTTGTAATTAGGTGTTAAGGGTTTGGTCGACCTTACAGTTAATGTTGATGATTTGTATAAATGGGTGCAATATTCATGTAATTGGAGGTTTAGTGAGGTGTATTTGTTGAGTCTGCATTATCAAAGAGTGGAGTATGTGCGATCAAGTGAATTTATCTTTTGATGTGGTATATTGCGTAGAGTTTGGTGAAGGAAAAACATATGAGCTTAACCGAAACTGTCATCAAGCATTAGTAGATGTTATTTTTGTAGTTCATATTTGTTGGATTGTAGTTCAATCATCTTTGTAAGATAGTGAACCTTCCCTGTGGTTTGTAGTGTTTTGGGTCATTATAATTTTAGCAGTGAGCTCTAGGTAGTGTGCTTGAATGCATGTGCATTCCCTATTATATTTACACATACTACTACGGAGTATCATCTCAGTGTGGGTAGGTTCCCACCATTAGTTTTTCCTTAATTGGGTTTTCCACGTCAAAAATATTGGACTTATGTTTATTTATGTTATTATTGTTATTTTTTCTCTTTGTTGCAGTTGATCAGAATTGAGATTGCACTTAATCTAGGGAAAACTGATTCACTCCCTTCCTCTCAATTTTCCTTATTGTTTCCAACAAGTGGTATTAGAGATAGATCCTTTGGAAGAAGCTTAACCACTTGAGGAGATCCAGGATGGAAAATTATGTGTTCAAGAAGGATAGTCCTAGATTTAATGGAAATAATTATACTATATGGAAGGACTAGATGGAAGTTCATTTGAAGTGTCTTGGAGAAGATTATTAGAAGATTACAAAGAATGTCTACAATGTTCCTTTGAATGGACTGGATACTGTTGATGAAATCAAGGAAGATAAACATAACATAAGAGATATGGAAGCATTGCTGAGTGCCTTGAATGATTCAGAGATGACTAATGTGATGGGACTTTAGACTACACATGAGATATGGAAAAAGATAGAGGTCTTGTATGAAGGAGATGCACAAGTTGAAGTTTCTAAGGTGAAGAGTTCGAAGGGAAAGTATGAGACATTGAAGATGGGAGAAGATGAGAATGTAACATCCTTTATGGCTAAAGTGAATGAACTTGTTATGAACATCAGATGTGTTGGTGGAACTCTTGAGGAAGATGATACTATTGCTAAGGTGCTGAGATCCTTTCCTTCTTCTTATAAATCTAAAGTTGTTGCTATTGATGATATTCAGAGCATGACTTCCATGAATAGAGACATGTTGGTTGGTAAGCTAGCTGCATTTGAGTTGAGAAAATTTGAAGAATCACATGGTAAATTTGAGACTACATTTAAAGCTTCTATATCTAGGAAGCAGTTGTATGATCCAAGAGAGAGTTCATCAAGGGTTTCAAAATATGAAAGAGAGATGAGAGAGATGGAAGAGAAGGAGACAAAGTTATATGAGCATGAAACACTTATTGTTCGGAGATTGCATAAGGGAACTAGTAAGTATGATGGAAAGTTACCTTTGAAATGTTTCTCTTGTAATAAGATAGGAAATTTTTCTTCTAGGTGTCCTGAAAGAATGTCTAGGTATGATAAGCATCAAAGACATTAGAGATTTGACAAGCATGATAAATATGAGAAGAATGATAAATATGAGAAGCATGACAAGTATGATATGCCCTACAAGCCCTACCGAAAGCACAAAAATTAGAAGAGGTACTATTATGTTGTTGATCAAGGTGTGATAGATGAGGAATCAGACAATGGGAATTCTAGAGATGAATTTGTATTGAGTGCTATAAAGTAAGATGATCTAGTACCAGTGAGTCCTACATGTTGCATTGTTGAGGAGAAAACTTAGGCAACTAAGATTGAAGAGAAAGATGAATGGGTAATTGACAGTGGTTGTTCACATTATATGACAGGTGATAAAAGTAAATTTATGATTATGGAAAGGTATGATGGTGGTATGGTGAGATTTGGAGATGATAAAGCTTGTGTAGTTCATGGTAGAGGTTCTATATTTATTGATGGTAAGAATAATACTGATGATGTCTTATATATTGAAGGTTTAAAGCATAATAATCTGAGCGTTGGATAGATGGTTGACAAGGGATGTGATTTGCAATTCAAGAATGGTAAATGGAAGATTCTAAATGCCTCTAGTATAGAGATTGTAACAGGGACTAAGACTAAAGGTAATATCTTTCACTTGACTGCTCATGAGAAAAAATGTTTTATTGCTTAGATAGATGAAAGTTGGTTGTGGCATAGGAGAATGTGTCATGTTGATTTTGACTGTATGATAAGCATAAGTTCTACTCAATATGTTAGAGATTTTCCTAAGATTGTGAAGCCTTCTAATCTGGTATGTAAAGAATGTCATTTGGGAAAGCAAGCAAGAACATCATTTAAAAGTAAGTTGTATACATGTAATGGACTATTAAATCTTGTGCATACTGACTTGTGTGGTCCTACAAGAGTGAGAAGAATGTATGGTGATAAGTATTTTATGTTGCTGATTGATGACTACTCTAGAATAATGTGGGTGACTTTTCTAAGGGAGAAATCAAAAGCATTGAATAAATTCAAGATATTCAGAGAAATGGTGGAGACTCAGCTAGGGTTGAAGCTGAAGTGTATGAGATCTAATAGAGGAGGAGAATTCATGTCTAGTGAGTTTGATAAATTTTGTGAGAGGAATGGAATTAGAATACAGTTATCTTCTCTTATAACCCCTCAATAGAATGGAGTTATTGAAACGAAAAATAGAACAATCTTGGATGTTGCTAGAACGATGTTGATTGAAGGAAATGTTGTGCAAACCTTTTGGATAGAAGCTATTAGCAATATTTTTTACACATTCAACCAAGAGCATATAAAAGGTGATTTTAGTAAGACACCTTATGAGCTATGGTTTGGTCATGTTCCTGTAGTTAGATATTTTAGAGTTTTTGGAAGAAAATGTTATGTCAAAAGAGATGAGGATATAAGAAAGTTTGATGCAAGATGTGATGAAAGAATCTTCTTGGGATATTCTACTAAGGGAAAGGCCTACCGGTGTTACAATAAGAGGTTGAAGAAGATAGTGGAAAGTTAAAATGTGAAGGTAGATGAATGTCATGGGAAGAATATTAGAGCATGAAGATATGAGATTGATGGTCCGGATAGTGTTTCAAAGCCTGCACAGACTAAGATTCTGCAGCAGAATAATCTTGTAGAGAGAGTTAATCTGAATATTACTGCTGTCGATGAAGAAGTTCAAGGGCCTGAGAATAAGAATAATATGAAGACTCTGAGGTGTGTGAAATTACATCATTTTGATAATCAAATTATTGGTGATAAGAACACGGGTATAATGAGCAGGAGAAGACTTGTTGTTGAAGAGATATGCTTGCTTTTTTAGATTGAAGCTAAAAATGTTGTTGAAGCATGTGAGGATGAGAATTGGATAAAATCTATGGAGCAAGAGTTGAATCTGATTGAGAAGAACAACACATGGGAGCTTGTTCCAAGACCTAAAGGCGAGAATGTGATTGGTACTAAATGGGTGTTCGGGAATAAACTGAATGAAGCTGGTGAAGTGGTAAGAAACAAAGCAAGATTGTTGTACAAGGGATGCGCTCAGATGGAAGGTATTGATAATGAGAAAACTTTTTCTCTTGTACCTATAATTGATGTTGTTAGATTTCTGCTTGCATATGCTACTTACAAGAATTTTAAGGTATATCAGATGGATGTCAAGTCAACCTTTTCGAATGGCGATCTTGAGAAGGAAGTCTATATTGAGAAACGAGAAGGATTTTGATTATCAGCTGAAGGAGATATGGTATGCATATTGAAGAAAGCACTTCATGGATTGAAGCAAGCCCCTACAGCCTGTTATGCTAGATTAGATAAGTATTTGATGAAGTTGGAATTTTATAATGGTACTGCAAATAGTAACATATACTTTAAAGTTAAGAAGAATAATATTTTGATTGTTGAAGTATTTGTGAATGACATTATTTGTGGAGGAGATGATCATTTGAGTATGAAGTTTTTTGATGATATGCAAAAGGAATTTGAGATGTCTATGATAGGTGGGATGAAATTCTTCTTAGGATTGTAAATTACACAAATTGATAAAGGTATTTTCGTTTCTCAATCTAAGTATGTGAACAAACTCGTGAGGAAATTTGGGTTAGCGAATTCTAAACCTGTTGGAACTCCTATGGTGACTGGATGCAAGTTGTCTAAGCAAGATGAATCTCAGAAAGTGAATCAGACCTTGTACAAATCTATGGTTGGTGGAGAGTGTTACTTGACTCAGACTCGACTAGATATTATGCATGGTGTATGTCTTTGTGCAAGATATCAAGTTGATCCTAAAGAGGCTCATGTTATCACTATGAAGAAGATTTTTAGATATTTTAATGGAACTATTGATTATGGGTTGTGGTATCTAAAGAATGATGATTTAATGCTATGTGCCTAAAGGGATGCTGATTGGGAAAGCGATGTAGATGACCAGAAGAGAACTACTAGTTGATCTTTCCTTTTGGGGAAGAAGTTGGTTTCATGGGAAAGCAAGAAACAAGATGATATATCTCTATCTACTGCTAAAGTTGAATTCATTGTTGTTGCTAGAACTATACTCAGGTAGTTTGGATGAAGGAGAAGCTAAAAGTTATTAGAGTTGTGTATGATGAGCCTACTATTATTTACTGTGACAATTCAAATGCTATTAATATTTACAAGAATCTAGTACTGCACTCTCAAACAAAGCATATATTAATTAAGTATCATTTATTGAGGGAGAAAGTTAGTGACGAGGAAGTGAAACTAGAGTATGTATCTACAAAGGATCAGATTGTAGATATTTTCACTAACCCTTTGCTTGCAGATACATTTGTGTATTTGAGAGACAAGTTAGGGTCTCTGTCCCTCTTGATGAGAACTAAGTGCATTGAGATGCATCAATCTGATGGACTTCATAGTCTTATCTTCTTATCTGGGTTAATGAATTAGTGTCGCTACTCAACCATAGTAGTCAATGTACTTTTAAGAGCTATGATTTTATCCTTTTGGGGAGAGATTATCCTTCTTAGTAGGAGAGAAGCTTGATCAGCTTATATCTTTGGCATTTCTTTCAAAGGGGTAGAGAAGCATGTGAAAAACCACCTTGCCTTATCTTTGGAACTTTGTTGGAGTTTGATGGTATTTATTTATTTCTTTGCATTGATTATTTTTTACATTCAAATGTTGCCATCAATGCAAAAAGGGGATATTGTTGGAAATTTCTCCTACTAGGATATGTTGTTGTCATTGATGTCAACATATTCCTATGTTTTGGTGTTGTAGATAAATATTTTGGTGATCCAATGATTTTAGCAAGTTGATCTGGTTGGTTTATTTATTTTCTATACTGAATCAACTAGAGATAATTCATTGTTTATTGATTCCATGATGCTATATGATGATTTGATTGAGTTGAGGATTCTGGTATGGAGATTGGTTTTCAGTATTCAATATTATACTGTTCTAATGTTTGATCTATTATGCTCTGGTATGATCATATCATGTGTTGCGTATTTGGCAAAATGTTTGGGTTATTTGTGTGTTTTTTCAATTCAGATGGTTTGTGATTTGATGCTACGCAAGCCATATTTCTTTCCTAGGTTGTTGTTGTTAAGTGTTCTTGAGTGTTAGCATATTGATCGATGAAGATTTGATTAAGTGGTGTTGGTGCAGCTATTGTGGATTGTTCTAGCATTCTTGTTGGTGTTTCCTAATCATGTCCTATTTGTTTTTATGGTTTGCCTTGATCATTGTGTGTGTTATTTATGATCTTATGGGTTCGGTGATACTCTTTGTGTTATGCGATATTTTTTGGTGATGTAATGTGTTGTGGTTGATCTTGGTGAGATTTCTGGGGGTGGTGCACATTTGAGGAGTTAGTTTAGTTTCATGCTATGTTGTTTATGATATTGTATTGGTCCAATGGTATATTTATGTATCATGTGATGTAATTTTGTAATTAGGTGTTAAGGGTTTGGCCGACCTTGCAATCAAGGTTGATGATTTGTATAAATGGTTGTAATATTCATATAATTGGAGATTCAGTGAAGTGTAGTTGTTGAGTCTGCATGATCAGAGAGTGGTATATGTGTAATCAATTGAATTCATCTTTTGGTGTGGTGTATTGAGTAGAGTTTGGTGAAGGGAAGATGTATGAGCTTAACCAGAACTGTCATCAGGCATTAGCAAATGCTATTTTTATAGTTCATCTTTGCCGAATTGTAGTCTGATCATCTTTGTAAGGTAGTGAACCTTCATAGGGTTGTAATCTTCTGGTCATTATAATTTGAGCAATGAGCTCTAGGAAGTGTGCCTAAATGCATGTATATTCACCATTGTAATATTTACACATACTACTACAAAGTATCATCTCACTGTGGGTAGGTTTGCATCGTGGTTTTTCCCTTAACCAAGTTTTCCACATCAAAAATATTGGTGTTATGTGTGTTGTTATTATTGTTATTACTTTTGTTTGCTATAGTTAATCAGAACTGAGATTGTGCTTAATCCGGTTAAAACTGTTTCACCCCCATCCTCTCAGTTTTCCTTCCTTATCGTTGCCAACATATCTACCATGAAATAGATGGTATCCTAATATTTTTCAATAATGTCCTTTGTAATCATCTCTTTTCTTTGCATCATAGCTTGAAATGATTTGAAATAACCCTACAAAGAAATTTTTTATGCTACTACATCACCCAGTCCCTACAAACCTTCTGTAATTTGAACTGCCATGGGTTTATCATAAGCCCATTGTACTTTTTGTACACTAGGGATTTCATTCAAAAAGTAAAATGCTAAACAGACAATCAAAGAACAAAACTTGAAAACATGTTTCTTATCTTGTTTAATCTTCTTTAGATTGCTCATAAGCTCACTGAGAAGTACTCCACATAGATCATATTTCTTGTCCTCCTTGAGTATTTGATAGGGTGTATATATTGTAATACCATATATTGAATTTTGTCTATTTGATCAGTAAACCTTATATCCTATCACCATTGAAGCAAATATCACATCGTTTTCAACTATATCACTTATTGTCATTGACCAGTTATCATGTTGGGATCCGATTACCTCTATCACTGCTGTTCTCTTGACATGTCTCAGACCAAGAATCTCACCAGTTACATTTAAACACATTAACACTTGAATGTCTCTCTTTGTGATCTAATGAGGTTTATCTATCCATATAAACTCATCATGGATTCAGCTCAAGACATACCTGACCCATTCATGTTCCTTGAAAACTAGAAATTAAACAAATTGGATAAAACCCTTGTCTTCCAATGATTTGAAATAGGGCTTCAGGTTCCCCATATCATCCATCATATGCTTAGTGTATAATGATAGAATGTATTCATTGCCAATATCTTCTCTATTGCAGTGAATATATCCCCTAATGTCCTCGTTATACAACACTCCATATGGTACAGAGGGAAATGATCTAGTCAGATCATCTTTTATCAATTTTAAAGGATGTTCCTTAAATACTATTCTTGCCCTATCAGTGATCTCTGCTAGAAATGGACTTGCCACACCAGATGATGTCAATTCAAAAATAGCGTATGAAAAATAGATCAAACATGAATAAATACCTTTTCAATTTCCACAGGATGCAAGGAATCACTGTCAAATCACTTCAAGCTTTATTTTCGCTGCTTAATCTCATTTATCTCGCTCTCCTACTCTTTCTCTTCATTTTAAATGTGAAGAATGAATAATAAAATTCCCTTTTATTCACTAAAAAATCTAATTTTAAGGTATAATAAATTCATAACCCTAAAGTCTTTTTGGATACCCTTTTTCACAATAATTCATCACCGGATTCTCAGATAAGCATGTAATCTTCCGGATATCAAGTACACAACTGATCGCAATTATGTGCAACTTCCATAGCTATTTGCAAATATTAAGAGGGGGTTTTAAGGACTTGCATGAAAAGCTTCTCCTAAGGCCCAGATGCCTTAGTTACCGAATGAGGTTCCAACACTGGAATCGGGTGTGGAGCCATTTTGTGCATTTGAACCTTCCTTCTTAACCCACATATTCTTATGCTGCTCTGTGACCTCTTTTACCTTCACTTTGCCTTGTTCATCTGATTTATTCTTGTCTACCCTCACATTCTTTATTCTATAATATTTTGGAATGTGACCATATTCGTTGCATGCATAGCAGCCAACATTTACTTGCATAGGCCTGAAATTCATCTAATTTACTCACATCCCACATTGATTAGAGATATGTTCAAACATTCCACAAGCATAGCATCTCTTATTTTGGACATTATTCATCTCTTCTCTGCACATGTTTGACTTATGACCAAAATTATTGCATTTGAAACATTGAACGGTAATGATAGGACCATTATTCATCATCCTATTTTTGTATTGACTTGCCATATGAACAAATATCATCTAACCTAGCTAAGATAGATTTGAATTTTTATTTGTACTCATTAGCAATGGAACATTCATCTCTCAGAATTATGATCTTCCTTGAAAGTTCTTTCCCATCATTCATAGATTGCACCAATTCAAGTTTCAACTGGCCATTCTCATAGTTCAATTTACAATACTCAATAGATCTATCCTTCAATGATTCAGTCATATTTTCCTCATTCTTCTCCATGTCTTAAATCTCCTTTGTTAGCTTCATCACAATGGATTACATCTCATTCTTCAAGGTTACATTATCTCTAGCAAGATTCTCACATTCATCTATCTTGTATTGTAGGGCTTGATTGTGAATGATTTGTTCTTTTTTCTCCTTGAGTTTATCCATCAGTTCCTTTCTCTTCTCTCTAGATGTGTTCACTTGTTCTTTCAAAGATTCATTGAAATTCTTAGCAGTATCGAGGCTTCTCCTTAGACTATTTTTTTCTTTTATTGCTACATCAAGATCTTCAAGTGCAATTATAAGTTGCTTCTGTAAACCAGAGTCCATTGATTCAATCTTGTGGATCTTCCTCAAGCTGTTAGGCTTCTTTTGAGGAACTAAGCTCTGATACCAATTGTTGGATTGAATGAACACTGAGAGTGGGGGTGAATGAGTGTTCTGTAATTCACAAATTTATTAGTCTAATTCTTAAACCATAGGATGCATAAAAATTAAAGTGTAGAAACCTAAACCAATCAACCACAATACCATAAAACCAAAAATTTTACGTGGAAATCTAGAAAGGGAAAAACCACAATGGTATTTTAACCCACAATATTATTATACTTTGATCAGGAGTATGATTATAGTATAGAAAGGGAATGCACTTGCATTCAAGAACACTACCTAGAGCTCACTACTCAATAACAAAGAGGGATACAATCCAGAGGAAGGATCATTGTCTTACAAATGATTACATAAGATTACAAGTATGACTAAGCTAAATAATAGTATCTACTAATGCCAAAAATAATTTTTGGTTAAGCACAATCTAACTATCTTCCTCTATTCTTCTAATATTCTATGTTCTATACCAAAGCACCAAATTTGCTAATTGATGCTAATTTGCTCATCACACTTCAACATTCACACATCTCCTATATATCTATCATCCCAAAATGATCATACAAGTCAATCTTATATATCCACACTACCAAAATAAATCAACTCCTGTGTCAGCTTCCAAAAAAACCACATAACCTACAATGTAAAACATGTAACCGAAATGGCTCAATTTGTCTAGAAATCCATATGTGAACCTAACAAAATTAATAATAGGCTCCCCACATGATGGGTTGACCATCTTGAACACAAAAAAAATCACCAAAATCAACCCAAAGATTCCACACAACATGTTACATCAAAATAGCCTTGTTCTTTCTAAATTACTGGATAATGGACCTTTAATCTCGCTCATAAATCAACACCGGATACTAGGATTACAATGTAAGCTGCCTCAAACCTTGAATCATCTCCCTATATTACTACAACCAAATTTATGCAACCAAAATCGATATCTACACATTGTACTCTTACTTTGTTGGATATTGTATTCCACCTTCCAGACTTATGCCTAATGAATAATGCAACTTCTGGTAAATCAAATCTACACACATCAAATATGATTTTTGAACTTAGTTTCCATCAATGACAACTCCTAAACATTCCTCCTCCATTAATCTTCACTAGAATAGTGCCTCTTCTCAACACATCCTTCCACAAATCCAGGAGATATTATCATCAACACTTCATGCAAAATGTAGATATTATACACTGAGAAGGTGGATATCCACAACCCTTATAAATTGAAACCATAAACCATCTATATTATATAACATCTTCCTCAATCATGACAACATTAGCCTCAACAGACCATAGCAACACAATTTTCACAACAACAATCACCACAACACAATCTCCACATATTGCCAACAATATCTAAAACATCAATGAGCACATCAATAGAAGTAATCATAGAGGAAAACACATATTATCAGGAATTAGGTTCACATCAATGACAAAAAATATTGTGAAAAATCTACCCCTTTGTCATTGATGGAGACACCATATATTTAATATTACATGTACTCCTCCTATTAGTAGTAACTCTTCTTCTTCAACAGGTCTCTCTCTCCCCCTTTGACATCGAGGACAAAGGGTACATATGTACATCTCATCATTATTCTAGCACATATATCTCTCCCTTTATAGTATTGTATGCAAAATCAATCTACCTCTACAATAGGAACAACCAAACCTCCTACTCCCCATAGAGTAGCAGTCAACATCAATCCAAGACAAAGGATATATCTTGAAATTTTCACTTGGATAGATGCACCACTTTGTGCATCCTCATTGAAAGGAGGGGTAGTAACACTTAACTTTTGTTGGAGATAGTCAAAGGTATCCTTTTTTCTACAATCTAATCCTTTGTGGGCACATATGATAATTGAAATTCCTTCTTTACAACATTCTCCCTTAAGAAGTGATATCAAATATAAATATGCCTGTCTTTAAAATACATCACAAGATTATTTGAAATATTTATTGCACTAGTATTGAGACACATAATTGGAATTGTCTCATCCCAAATCACCTTGACATATTTTCAGGCTTTAATTCACCCAAACATCTAACTACAATAAGATGCTACACCAATATATTATGCTTCTGTAGTGGATAGGGAAATTGGATCTTGCTTCTGTTAGGTCCTAGAGACAATTGAGAGGGGGGGGGGGTGAATCAGTTGTCAAATAAATTTAAACCAAAAACAATTTAATCAACTTTCTGCTTAATACCGGTGAAACAATCTTTTATACCGGTGGACAGTTTTATCAGATAATTTGCAATACCGGTAAAGATTAATGCATGAAACAAAAAGACAAAGTCATCCAAAATACATAACACTAATATTTGTACATGGAAACCTTGTAAGGGGAAAAAAAATGGTGGGAAACCTTACCCACAATCAGGTGATACTATTGCAAATAGTAAGTGTATACAAATGGGGTCTGCACATGCAGAAAGGCCAAGCGCGTAGAGCTCACTGCTCAAACACAAAATAGGAGTCACACTGACTATAATTGGATGGTTAAATCCAATAAGGATGTACTGCTCAAAATAGCATCTTCATAGGTTGGATTCAGTACCGGTGTAGTTCTGATACGATTTCACAAAACCTTCCTTCACCTTCAAATTATGTTTATGTGTATAGCTCTTCTTATTCTCGCATAAACCTTCACACAATTCCTTTTTGCATTCCACATCTGATCTTACAAATAAAATCTTACATTTATACCATAACCTAAGACCAATTTTAGTAGGTCGGCTCTATAAGATATTACAATAGAATCATTTTACAAACAAAATAATATCCGATGCAATAACCAATTAACATGTTGGCTTGATGCATTTACAACAATGATAAATCATCTCCATAGTGTGTCGTGCTAATCTGGAAAAGATAAACCTACTGATGCATAACATAGGCCTATTTGTCGGTAACAACAAATATGCAAGTACGAATATACTAATAAATAATTCTCAAAGATAAGATGTCCAAATGATGTCTTCGACATAACCAAGTGTTTTCCATGCCATTCCAAGTATCGGTGGTCATTATATCCTATCGGTGTACCATATACTAGTGACTATGCATAAGTCACTTGCTTGTCGGTGAATGTTGTTGATTCTCCAAAGTGCTAGAGTTGATAGGATTTAGCAGGTGTTGATATCAATGACAAAACCATAACAAAATACCAACAATCTCCCCCATTGGCATTGATGACAACACAAGATGGAAAAACCATCAAAGTGCGAAAACAAAAATGCCAAATACCAAAATACCAACAATTATTACCAAAGTATAAGTAAACTCAATCTTGATAGTTTTGATACTTAATGTAAGTACAGTCCAACAAGATGAGAGGGGGGGGTGAATCATACAAACTTAATCTTCCATAAAACATTAGATTCAACCTCGGTAACATATACTTCAGTAATATAACCAAAACTGCTAAACATGCAAACTCAAAAGCATATAAACATCATAAACCTCATAACACCAGATTTAACGTGGAAACCCAAATAGGGAAAAACCACTATGGGATTTTGGACCCACTAAGAAATATACTCTTCTAGAGTATGCTCAGTTAAAAGCAAATCCTGTTAAAGATTACAAACACATTGCTAGATGTAGCCCGGTTAAGGGATTTCCCTTAGATCTGTTAGGATCTTCACCTTGTTAGAAGTGACCTTGTCAAAGGATTTTAAACACTCAATTAGAATGTCACCTTGCTAGAGGGTTTTACAAATAAGACTATTAAGTCCACTCGGTTAAGAGATTTTCTATCACTTTTACAAAATAACAGTAATAAAAATCTATCAGCAACTTCACATCTAAAATGCTAAAGTAGATTCTTATTTGCTCAATACAATCTAGACATAGAACTAATCTTGTCCATCTGCTGGGCTTCTATACTCTGTTATTCAAACAGGTCTTCAAGCTTCTGTGCTCGGTAATAACTATGTAGCATCCTTGTGCATACAATTGCCCGCATACACTGTTTATCAATAGTTCCCTATTTATAAACAATTAGCTAACCGCTTAATCTCCTTTATCACATTTCCCATGATCAATCATAGCCATCAAATCTTCAATCTTGTCCAGGTTCAATGTATCCTTCGATCGGAAAAACATTTTACCCTGCCTAGGAACTTGCATATATTTCTTGGAACTTCTGCTAGGGTATTGTGGTTCAATCTGAGCTGTAGATCTTCATGTCGATTTTCCTTTGCCATAGATTCATTAACAAACTTCATGCACGACATACCAATCATCTAATTAGTTCCAGCTCATCAACTTCCTTCATTCAATAATGCATGTAACCATTTAATGTATTCTATTATAGCTCGGTTACAACTTGGTAAATACTAAACTTCACTTGGTAGACATTCCACCTTCATTAACCGATAGCGATAACCTTAGGGTTTACCGACTAGGTTCCTTAGGGTTTACTGACTAGGTTCTTTCCTTGGTAACATAGTATAGTATTAACCTTACAATTTACAACATATGTATGATGTTAAAATAATATAAACATCATGATCTCATCATTGTCTGACTTGGTAATAGTTTCCCATTGAATACCTTATTCATCCCCTTATTCATCATATTCTTTCTGTGTCTTTTACCGACATCTTTATACTCTTCATATCACACTTCTCAAGATATGGCAACATCATACTGAATTAGAAAATCAATTTCTTGACATCAATGACAAAATAATAATATCAAGACAGTAAACATCCTTAATCAGTTATATCCATAATCATCAACAACCTTCTCAATATCCTTATTGAAATGCCAACAATCTTCCATTGTTTGTTATAATGCCAAATGCTAACAATCTCCCCCTTTGGCATTGATGGAAAAACCAATTGATTTGACCTTAAAAAGATTCGGATTGCTGTGATTTTGAAATGCTGAAATGCTCTCTTGTTGTCAACATATTTTCTCCCCCATACATTAGACTTCTCCTATTTTCTTCAGTCTTCTCTCCCTTATATTAGTCTTCTCCCCCTTTGACAACAATGCCAAAAAGTAAAGAACTAAAACATAATTTCTTCCTATATGAAATGATTTCCTACTGTTGTGTATCAACTGAGTCTCAGTCAGAGCATTTTGTCTTCAATTCCTGTTCCCTGTATTGTTTCCTGCATTATTTCCTGTACACCTTTAGAAAACATCCAAAAGTGTGTAAATCAACATCAACTCTAAAAAGATATTTGATAGAGTCATTGAATTGATGCTTTCACCGAACTCGGTCAGTGAGTAGAAGATAAGGGTAGGACCCCTAACTTACTTCTGAGATATTCAAAAGTGTCCCTTGGTAGTGGCTTGGTAAAGATATCTTCTATTTGTTCCTTTGTGCTAACATACCCCAGCACCACTTATTCTCTTGAGCTTCTTCTCTAAGATAATGATATTTGATAGAGATGTGCTTTGTCTTAGAGTGCATAACAGGATTCTTTGAAATGTTAATGGCACTAGTATTGTCATAAAATATAGTTACTGGCTTGGTAACTTTCTCATTTATTCCTTCCAACAATTGTTTGATCCATGCAATGTTGCAGCAACGTTTTCAGCTTCTACTGTTGACTATGAAACACATCCTTGTTTCTTGCTAAGCCAACTCACTATTCTTTCTCCTAAAAAGAAAGCTCCTCCACTTGTGCTTTTTCTGTCATCAATGTTGCCTGCCCAATCAGCATCAGTATAAACTTTTAAACCAAAATCATTTCCTTTCTGATATACTAAGCCATAATCCTCTGTGCCTTTCAAGTATCAAAAAATTCTTTTGATTGCTGTCATGTGTGTTTCCTTAGGATCTGCAGAGAAACTTGCAACTATACCTATTGCATGTGCTATGTTTGGTCTGCTGTGAACAACATATTGTAGCTTTCCAATCATAGATTAGTAAAGTTCATCAACAGATGCAGATTCATCATTCTTTGATAGTTTACAGTTGGTAGTCATAGGAGTACTTACTGGTTTTGAATCCTCCATTCAAAATTTCTTCAATATTTCCTTTATGTACTTGGATTGAGTAATGAAAATCTCATTTTTCATTTGCAGTATCTGTGAACCTATAAAATACTTTATCTCACCGATTAATGACATCTCAAATTCTTTGCTCATTTCATTTCCAAAGTTCTTGCATAGAGAGTCATTTCCACAAAATATAATATCATCAACAAATATGGCTGAGATCAGTATTCCATTTTCATCATTCTTCATGTACATATTGTTGTTCTCACTTGTCCTTATAAAACCAATCCTAATCAAATAAGAGTGCAATCTTTCATACCATGCTCTAGGTGCTTGTTTTAGACCATATAATGCTTTGTTCAATTTACATACCTGATCTTTATTATTGTCTTCAACAAATCCTTCAGGTTGTTCAATAAAAACTTCTTCTTGTAATATTCCATTCAGAAATGTAGATTTGACATCCATTTGATATACCTTGAAGTTTTTGAAAGCAACATATGCCAACAATGTTCTTACTCCTTCAAGTCTAGCCACAGGTGCAAAAGTTTCACCATAATCAATTCCTTCTTCTTGAGCATAACCTTTGCAAACTAGTCTTGCTTTATTTCGAATGACCTCTCCTTTTTCATTTAGCTTGTTTCTGAAAATCCACTTTGTATCGATTACATTTTTGTCCTTTGGTCTTGGGATTAGTGTCCATGTGTCATTCTTCTTGATTTGATCAATCTCTTCTATCATAGCATTTATCCAATCTTCACTGTTAAATGCCTCTTTCACTATTCTCACCTCAAATTCAAATATCAAACATGTGTTCTGTCTCAGTTTGTTCCTTGTCATCACTAGATCATCCTTATCTCCCATAATCTGACTTGGTGCATGATGTCTTCTGACATACTTGGCTAATATAGGCTCGGTAGGCTCTGTATGATCTTCTTCATCACTCAATAACTTGATATTCTCTTCATTTTCTTCAACAGTTCTCTTGGTAGGACTTATCGAATGAACATAGACAAATTCTTCATAATCTTCTGGTTCTTTGGAATTTCCTTCATCATTTCTTTCTGCAAATTCATCAATTTTCACATTTGCACTTTCTACTATTTTGTTAGATGATTTGATCAGACATTTAAATGCTTTGCTTCTAGAAGAATAACCTAGAAATGTTCCTTCTGCACTTTTCTGATCAAACTTGTCATTTCTATCATCTTTGTGTACATAGAATCTACTTCCAAAGATTTTAAAATAACTTACAATAGGTTTCTTGTCATACCAAATTTCATATGGTGTCTTCAAAGTACCTTTCTTCAGTTGTACTCGGTTCAGAGTGTAAACTGCAGTGCTTATTGCTTCTCTCCAAAATGTTTGCGGCACTCTCTTTTCAATCATCAGTGTTCTAGCACAATCCTTAATAGATCTATTTCTTCTCTAAGCTATTCCATTTTGTTGTGGAGTTCTCAGTGTAGAGACTTGTCTTTTAATACCATGATCATTGCAAAATAAGTTGAACTCATCAGATGTGAATTCTCCTCCTCTATCTGATCTAAGACCTTTCAGTTGTCTTCCTGTTTCATTTTCAACTCTTGCCTTGTACCATTTAAACATTTGAAAATCTTTTGATTTTTCTTTTAAAAACATTACTGACATCATCCTTGAATAGTCATCCACAAATAATATGAAATATTTATCACCATAATAACTTTGAACTTTCATAGGACCACAAAGATCAGTGTGCACAAGATCTAAAATTCCCGTAGAAGTGTAAGACTTACTTGTAAAGCTTGATCTTGTCATCTTACCCATCTGGCATCCTCAGCACATAGCATTCTTAGGTTTTTCAAGACTCGGTAGACCTCTTACTCGATGCTTCTTACTTATTTTGATCAGATTATCAAAATTTACATGATAAAACCTTTTATGTCATAATCATGTATCATCTATCTTTGCATACAGACACTTGTTCTAAGTTGAGTCAAGGTGAAATGTGTTACCTTTTGTTTGTGTCCCAGTAGCAGCTAAATTTCCATTCTTGTCATGAACTTTGACAACTCCTTTCTGAAATTATATTCGGTATCCTGTATTGTTTAGCTATGCTACACTCAACAAATTATATTTCAAACCTTCAACCCAATAAACATCATTGTATCTTTCATTGTCAATAAGTGTTATAGATCCTTTACCTTTCACCAGACATGGTGCATCATTACCAAATCTAACATAGCCTCCATCGTAATCTTCTAACATAACAAACTTGTGTTTATCACCTGTCATATGATGTGAGCATCCACTATCTATGATCCAAGAATCATTAGTGTTTATGTGAGATATTAGGGCTTTTTCTTCATACCTTTCTTCATCCGATCCATCTTTGATAGCCACATAAACTACTTCCTCTATATCAGTTTCATCTAATTTATCATCATTGGATTCGTCATCAGCTATTAAGCATGTCTTTCTATCTCTTCTTCTGAAGTCTCGGTGTCCTCTATAATGATTGTCTTTTTGTCTGTCATCTCGGTAATCTCTCTTTTCATTAGAATCTTTGTCAAGACAGTTAGAAGCCATATGTCCTATCTTATCACAATTGAAACATTTCAAAGGTAGTTTTCCTTTATACTTACCTTTGCCTCTCGGCAACCTTTTGGCTAATAGTGCTTCAAACTCTTCCTACTTTCTGATTTCCTCATACAGTTTGTGTACTTCTTCCATATTCTTACGAAATCTTTCACTTGCTCCACTGTGATCTCCTTTAGAGTACTTATACTTTCTTTCATTGTAATCATTAGATTCATCATGATGAAAAGAACTAAATGCAGATTCAACTTTATTTACCAAAGATCCACTGTTATCAAAGTTACTTAACTCAAATGCATGTAGCTTACCAATAGTAGCATCTAAAGAAATTGACATATTATGTACAAACCTCAATTCATTGATTGTAGAGACTTGGATTGCATAAGCTGGTAGAAGGGTTCTTAACAACTTACTTGTTATATCCTTTTCTTCAATAGTTCCACCTGCTCCTTTGATTTGATTGGCAATCTCCTTTAGTCTTGTACTATACTGAGTTATGTTCTCACCTTCATTCATCCTCATAGATTCAAGTTGTCCTCTTAGACTATCTACTTTTTCTCTTTGAACATGTTCATCTCCTCCATATATTGATATGAGCTTATCCCACATAGCCTTTGCATCATTGCAGCCTTCTAGATCATTAAACTCTGAGTCGGTCAATGTAGATGTTATTTCAATCATTGCTTGGATATGTTCTTGCTTTGCCTTTATCTCTTCCATTGTCAATGGATAGGTGCTCAGTGTGATGAAATCATTCTCCAGATAATATACAACATATTCTCCAACTCCTGATAGGTGCAACTTCATCCTTTTCTGCCATGTAGAGAAGCTTGATTTGTTCAACTTTGGTGCATCCCTCTTATGCATCTTTGGATCTTTGCCTCAAGTACCTTTTAACTTTTCTTCTCGAAGTCCTAAGCTATGATACCAATTGATAGTTCTGATACTTAATGTAAGTACAGTCCAACAAGATGAGAAGGGGGGGTGAATCATACAAACTTAATCTTCCATAAAACATCAAATTCAACCTCGGTAACATATACTTCAGTAATATAACCAAAACTGCTAAACATGCAAACTCAAAAGCATATAAACATCATAAACTTCATAACACCAAATTTAACGTGGAAACCCA
Source organism: Cryptomeria japonica (assembly GCF_030272615.1). Taxonomy (NCBI): domain Eukaryota; kingdom Viridiplantae; phylum Streptophyta; class Pinopsida; order Cupressales; family Cupressaceae; genus Cryptomeria; species Cryptomeria japonica. The sequence goes on along the minus strand of NC_081411.1, from coordinate 39,055,629 downwards.
AATAGGGAAAAACCACTGTGGGATTTTGGACCCACTAAGAAATATACTCTTCTAGAGTATGCTCGGTTAAAAGCAAATCTTGTTAAAGATTACAAACACATTGCTAGATTGACCTAGTTAAGGGATTTCCCTTAGATCTGTTAGGATCTTCACATTGTTAGAAGTGACCTTGTTAAAGGATTTCAAACACCCAATCAGAATGTCACCTTGATAGAGGGTTTTACAAATAAGACAGTTAAGTCCACCCGGTTAAGAGATTTTCTGTCACTTTTACAAAATAACAGTAATAAAAATCTATTTGTAACTTCACATCTAAAATGATAAAGAAGATTCTTATTTTCTCAATACAATCTAGACATAGAACTAATCTTGTCCATCTACTGGGCTTCTATACTCTGTTATTCAAATAGGTCTTCAAGCTTCTGTGTTCAGTAATCACTATGTAGCATCCATGTGCATACAATTGCCCGCATACACTGTTTATCAATAGTTCCCTATTTATAAACAATTAGCTAAACGCCTAATCTCCTTTATCACATTTCCCATGATCAATCATAGCCATCAGATCTTTAATCTTGTCCAGGTTCAATGTATCCTTTGATCGGAAAAATGTTTTACCTCGGCTAGGAACTTGCATATATTTCTTAGAACTTATGCTAGGGTATTGCGGTTAAATCTGAGCTATAGATCTTCATGCCGATTTTCCTTTGCCATAGATTCAGTAACAAAATTCATGCATGACATACCAATCATCTAATCAATTCCAGCTCATCATCTTCCTTCATTAAATAATGCATGTAACCATTTAATGTATTTTGTTATAGCTTGGTTACAACTCGGTAAATACTAAACTTCACTCGGTAGACATTCCATCTTCATTAACCGATAGCGATAACCTTAGGGTTTACCGACTAGGTTCTTTGCTTGGTAACATAGTATAGTATTAACCTTACAATTTACAACATATTTATGATGTTAAAACAATATAAACATCATGATCTCATCATTGTCTAACTCAGTAATAGTTACCTATTGAATACCTTATTCATCCCCTTATTCATCATATTCTTTCTGTGTCCTTTACCGACATCTTTATACTCTTCAAATCATACTTCTCAAGATATGGCAACATCATACTGAATTAGAAAATCAATTTCTTGACATCAATGACAAAATAATAATATCAAGACTGTAAACATCCTTAATCAGTTATATCCATAATCATCAACAACCTTCTCAATATCATTATTGAAATGCCAACAATCTTCCATTGTTTGTTATAATGCCAAATGCTAACAAATCTCTCCCCCTGAGAGTAACATGTGTTTCCTTGTGTACCATGTTTTTCCATACCAATCTCTCCCCCTTTAACATCAAATGCCAAAGTTACTACAAAACCAATTTCTTATACAAAATACCAACCAATTTAGTATACCAACTACTCCCCCTGAGAAGTAGCTTCCTCATCAAAATCAGAGTAAAAGATTTCTCTATTAATTCTGTCGGTTGATGACAAATATCAGCTCTCTAAGTATCTACCGGTGGGGGTATGACCCCAAGTTGTTCTCTAAGATATTCAAAAGTCTCCTTAAGCAAAGGTTTAGTGAAAATATCTACATCTGCTCTTTAGTATTCACATAAACCAGTTTAATTTCTTTTGCTTCAACATTTTCCCTTAGAAAATTCAGTTTGATGGAAACATGTTTTGTTTTAGAATGTAGTACCAGATTCTTAGATATATCAATTGCTGGAGTGTTATCACAATAGATAGTTATAGGTTCCTTGTATTTAACCTGTATGTCTTTGAACATTTGTTTAAGCCATAGTACCTGTGTACAGTTGGTTGCTTCTGCAACATATTCTGATTTTGCTGTTGATAAGGATATACAACTTTGTTTCTTACTCAACCAGGAAACTAGTCTGCTTCCATGAAAAAATGCTCCATCGATGGTGCTTTTTCTATCATCTACATCTCCAGCCCAATTTGCATCTGTGTATGCACATAGTTCAAAATTTTCATCTCTAGGATACCATAATCCAAGATTTATAGTGCCTTGTAAGTACCGAAAAATCCTTTTTACTATTGATTCATGATTTTCTCTAGGATTACTCTGAAATTTTGAAACAATACATACTGCATTCATGATATCAGGTCTGGTTTGTGCCAAATATAGTTAACCTCCTATCATAGATTTGTACCTAGTTGGATTAACAGGTGTAGATTCATCCCTTAGTGATAGCTTGTCATTTGTAGTCATAGGTGTGCTTACTAGTTTAGAGTTCTCCATCCCAAATTTCTTTAGTAACTCCTTTAAGTATTTGGATTAACTTAAGAATATACCTTTGTCAGTCTGTGAAATCTGCAATCCTAAAAAGAATCTTATTTCACCAATCATAGACATTTCAAATTCTTGTTGCATTTTAATAGAAAAGTCTTTACACAATCCATCTTCTTGTCCAAAGATTATATCATCAACAAATACTTCTATAGCCAAGATGTCATCATTAGTCACTTTATAGTATAAGTTACTGTCAGCATTACCTTTCGAAAAACCAATTTTCAAAAGATACTTATCCAATCTTGCATACCAAGCTCTTGGATGCTTGTTTCAATCCATACAAAGATTTCCTTAACCTGCAAACCATATCTTTGTTATCTGTCAAAGAAAATCCATCAGGTTGTTCAATGTAAAATTTTTCTTCAAGATCTCCATTCAAAAAAGTACATTTAATATCCATTTGATATACTTTGTAGTTCTTATGTGCTACAAAAGCCAAAAATAATTTGACTGCCTCAATTCTGGCTACTAGTGCAAAGGTCTCATTATAATTGATTCCTTCTTTCTGAGAATATCCTTTACACACTAGTCTTTCTTTATTTCTGATAACCTTACCATCTTCATTAAGTTTGTTTCTGAATACCCATTTTGTTCCAATTACAATTTTATCTTTAGGCCAGGGAACTAATGTCCAAGTGTTATTCTTCTCAATTTGTTCTAATTCTTCTTCCATAGCTTTAGTCCAATATTTATCTTCACATGCCTCATTAAATGATGATGGTTCAATTTGAGAAATAAGACATACCTCTTCATTTTCCAATCTTCATCTTGTCATAACTCCTTTATACTTGTTTCCAATTATTTGATCTTCGGAATGATTCAATCTTACATACTGGGGTGTCTTTGTTTGTTGCTGATCCTCAGTCATAGTGCAATTTCTAGATGATACTAGTGTAACTGGATCTTCATTCTGTACTGGTGGGTTCAGTGTAGGTTCATTTGTTAGAATTTTTGTTGGCGGTTCAGAATCTATATACCTTGAAGTTCCTCTGAATTGTTCATCAATCTTCACATTTGTACTCTCAACAATTTTTTGCAATCTTTTGTTAAAACATCTATATGCTTTACTCTTAGATGAATAACCAATAAATATTCCTTCATCACTTCTAGGATCAAATTTCCCAATGTACTCATCTCTTCTAATATAGTATTTACTTCCAAATATTCTGAAATATTGAAGAGTAGGAGTAATACCAAACCATAGTTCATGAGGGATCTTACCAGTTTCACCTTTCATGTGAACTTTGTTGAATGTATAGACCGATGTACTTATTGCCTCTCTCCAATATACATGTGGTAGATTTGCTTCTGATAACATACTTCTAGCTACATCCAAGATAGTTTTGTTTTTCCTTTCAACAACTCCATTCTGCTATGGTGTTCGAGGTGCTGATATCTATCTTCTGATTCCATTTACTTCACATAATGCATTAAATTCCTTAGATGTAAATTCACCTCCTTGATCTGATCTTAGACATTTGATTTTCTTACCGATTTCATTTTCAACCATTGCTTTGAACAGTTTGAACTTTCCAAGTGCTTCTAATTTTTCTCTAAGAAAAGTAACCCAACACATTCTAGAATAGTCATCAATGATTAGCATGAAATATCTATCACCTTGTAAGCTTTTAGTTCTAGTTGGACCACATAAATTAGTGTGAATTAAATCAAGAGCATTATTGGATATTTCTAGAATACTTTTGAAACTATCTCTAACTTGTTTTCCAAATTGACATCCCTTACATACTGTATTGTGAGGTTTGACAATTTTAGGTAAATCTCTAACTGCCTTAGTAGTATTGATTTTTACCATGCAATCAAAGTTTACATGATAGAGTCTCTTATGCCATAGCCAACTTTCATCAATATGTGCAATCAAGCATGTCTTTTCACTGTTATTCAAATGAAAGATATTACCTCTAGTCTGATTATCGGTTGCAATTTCCAAACTAGTTCTATTCATGATTTTTCATTTTCCATTTTTGAATTGTAACTGAAATCCTTTTTCAACTAATTGACCAACACTCAAAAGATTATGTTTTAAACCTTCATCATAGTAAACATTGTCAGTATTATGCTTACCATCAAGAGATATTGTACCCTTACCTTTGATCAAACAAGCTTTGTCATCTCCAAATCTTACTAAGCCTCCATTATATTCTTCAAAGTTCAAAAATTTACCTTTATCTCCTGTCATATGATGTGAGCATCTTGAATCAATGATCCACTCATCCTTTACTTCAATTTTAGCTGCCAAGGCCTACTCTACCAGTTGGACTGTAGGTGTCGGTTGATATTCTGTTATAGTAACAAAAACCCATCCATTGTCTGTCAGATCCTCATCAGAATCATCAGTCACTCCTTCATCAGCAAGATAACAAGATTTGTCTTTATTCTTCTTAAATCTGTATCTCTGATATTTAGGGTTAGGCTTGTATGTCCTTCTAGCTTCTTCTCTTAGTCTAGCATGTCTATCAGGGCATCTTAAGCCATATGACCAATCTTATTATAGTTGAAACATTTAAAGGGTGCTTTACCTTCATACTTACTTCCAACTGGACCTTTAGGCATTTTCCTTGCAGATAGTGCTTCAAGTTCTTCATTTTCTCTCTTGCTTTCTTCAAGTTCTCTTGCATAAAAGGCTTTCCAATCAGATTTGTCAAATGATGATGCAGATGATGTTGATGCTTTAAAGGCTAAATCTATCTTTATAGTAGCAACAAGACCAAATTCCTCAATTTCAAAGGCTAAAAGTTTTCCAATCAATGTATCTCTAGTTACTGATGTATTAGGCATTGTTCATAATTCATTTATAGCAGTAACCTTCATTTTGTATGCTGGTGGAAATCCTCTTGAAACTTTTGAAACAATTTCATCCTCACTTAAGGTTCCTCCACAACATTTAATACCCAAAACAATTTCATTAACTCTTTCCATAAAAGCAGAAATCCTTTCATCTTCTTCCATTTTCAGATTTTCATACTTGACCTGGAAGCTTTCAAGTTTTGCAATTTTGACTGTGGAGTCTCCTTCATTCAATGTTTCCAAATGATCCCAAATAGCTTTAGAAGTTGATCTGTCTGACAATCCCATGATTTGCTGATCCGTTAATGCGCTCAAAAGGGCTTCTCTTGCTTTTCAATCATTTTCCTCATCTTTAGTCAAGTTAGGTGGATTAGGCTGACCGGTAGTGGGAGTAGTATAGCCATTCTTTGTAACTTCCTAGATGTCCTTTCCAATGCAATTTAGATGTGTCTCCATTCTGATCTTCCATATGCAATAGTTGGTTCCATCAAGTTTAGGACTGTCCTTCCTAAAATAGTTAGTAGACATTGGATCTCCTCAAGTTGTTAAACTTATGCAAAAGAGGACTAGGCTCTGATACCAATTGTTAGGTCCCGGAGACAACTGAGAGGGGGGGGGTGAATCAATTGTCAAATAAATTTAAACCAAAAACAACTTAATCAACTTTTTGCTTAATACCGGTGAAACAGTCTTTTATACCAGTGGACAGTTTTATCAGATAATTGCAATACCGATAAAGATTAATACATGAAACAAAAGGACAAAGTCATCCACAACACATAACACCAATATTTGTATGTGGAAACCCTGTAAGGGGAAAAAATATGGTGGGAAACCTTACCCACAATCATATGATACTACTACAACTAGTAAGTGTATACAAATGGGGTCTGCATATGCAGAAAGGCCAAGCACCTAGAGCTCACTACTCAAACACAAAATAAGAGTCACACTGACTACAATTGGATGGTTAAATCCAATAAGGATGTACTGCTCAAAATAGCATCTTCATATGCTGGATTTAGTACCGGTGTAGTTCTAATATGCTTTCACAAAACCTTCCTTCACCTTCAAATGATGTTTACATGTATAGCTCTGCTTATTCTCTCATAATCCTTCACACAATTTCTTTTCGCATTCCACCTTTGATCTTACAAATAAGATCTTACTTTTATACCATAACCTAAGACCAATTTTAGTAGGTCGGCTCTACAAGATATTACAATAGATTCATTTTAAAAACAAAATAATATTCGATGCAATAACCGATTCAACATGTCAGCTTGATGCATTTACAACAATAATAAATCATCTCCATAGCGTGCCGTGCTGATTTGGAAAAGATAAACCTGTTGGTGCATAACCTGGACCTATTTGCCGGTAACAACAAATATGCAAGTATGAATATACTAATAAATAATTCTCCAAGACAAGATGTCCAAACGATGTCTTCGATATAACCAAGTGTTTTCCATGCCATTCCAAGTGTCGGTGGTCATTATATCCTACTGGTGTACCATATACCGGTGATTGTGCATAAGTCACTTGCTTGCTGGTGAATGTTGCCGATTCTCCAAAGTGTTAGAGTTGATAGGATTTAGTAGGTGTTGACATCAATGAAAAAACCATACCAAAATACCAACATCTTCTTGCTGAACTAGGAGACTAATCTACCTCCTAAGAAAAATGCACTACCATTGGTACTTCTTCTTTCATCAATACAAAGAGCCCAATCAATATCTATGTTATCCATGAGACTAAAATTATTATCTCTTTTTTACCATTCACCATAATTTGAAGTCCCTTTTAAATACCTATATATCACGAGCATGTCCTCTAGGTCGTAACACTTGAAAAATCAATGTGGAGAAATTCATAGTGTTTCTTAGTCTAATCAAATCCAATTCTGATAGACAACTAGATTTTTAACAAACAACAATCACAAGCCACTTCAACTACAACACCAAGAACTTGAAAGGATAGAAGTATAATATTCACAAAGCATAAACATCATGTTTAAATCCACAAGACCAAATCCTTAAATTTAGAGAAATGTAGAGCATTTTTATATAAAGACCTTAAATACTATTTCTTGCATATCACATCTCATCATACTGCAAACATTATGGAAACAATATTATCCTAAACAAGAGTGTTAGGCATAAGAAAAATATATCCTAATCATCACCATCATCATCTTACTACACAAGGTCATCATCATCATGCTACACATTCACAACACATCAATACTATTAAACTATTGAAAATATAAGGGTGTGTGCACCAAGATGGTGTGCAATAAAGTGGACACACCCCCCCAAAAAAGTTGGAAAAACACAAAATACACATGGGTTATTTAAAATTTTAAAAACCCTGTATGCATTTTGGCTCATTTTTTCAAGCCTAAATGAAGAAAAACTGTGTACGAGGTTTTGAAAACTAAACCGTTTATGTGTTTAGTATAAGAAAAACCCCGTATGCATTTTGCTATCAACAATTTTTTTTTTACTATGTCTGCTGCATCATTTTCACCCGTGGTTGCAAGAAAAAGGACTTTAAGGGTTTCAAGCAACACAATACGTGAACATGGTTTTTAAAACTCAAACACATGCACAATGGAAAGAGGTATGAGATCAAATTTTTTCATCTATTATATGCATTTGATAAATTATATTTTCAATTAGAATGTAAATTCACTATTTTTCTTTTATTTTTTTTATTTTTTTATGAATGCATATTAGAAGCAGAAAATAATGCCCCCCAGCAAGATACACCTCTTGAAAACTTAGGGAAAAACCCACAAGAGAACCCACAGGAGAACCCTCAAGATACAAACCCTCTAGCTCCTTCAGTAGACCATTCACAAGCCAAAATAACTAGACTAGCAAATAGATTGAATTAATTTGAGCATGAGCATCATGCATCCCTCACCATAGCCCTAGAATCATTGGCTAGTAGTTGTTGGCATTATCGATAAATTGATTATGTGTTGCATTGATTTTTTGTCATTGATTTCAACACTAACTATTATGGTTGGTTACTGACAGACATGTTTTGGTTACTGACAGAGATGTTTTGGTTACCAACAGACAGGTTTTGGTTACCAGTAGAAGATCTAGTGTTACCGGCAGAAGAGACTATTTGTTGGACACTTCCAACATGTTTGGATCAATGGAGTATGTTTGGTTTAATGTTTTACATGCTTCTAGAGCATGTTTTGGTCAGTTGGTATTGACTTGGTAATCAGATGCTATCATACACTCTTGTAAACCCTTATAGGCATTGGTTTAAGGTTTAACTGACAGAGCCCTCACTGAGAAATCTTGACAGGATGCATAAGTGGTGTTGGTGCGGCTTCTAGATGGATTTCAGGATGCTGAAGATGTTCTTTGATCGAGCCTTAACTGTTTCAAGACATTACTTTGGCGTGGTGGACCCAGCTTAGGTCTAGTGCCTATCTAGGTTATGGATCAGTATCATGTTAACATGTTCTCTAGACGTTACCGGGATGATTTATGGATTGGTTATTGTTGTTTTGGTCTTAAGATGACATGGCATATCATTGTAATATGGATGTATGTAATGATCTTATTGTAATATCTTTTATAGGTGGCCGACCTAATTGGTTTAGGCTATAGGGTTGGTATAAAATGATGTAAGATCTCATTGTAGATCATGGAATGGGAAAAATATGTGTATCGTGGTCTTGAAATGTAATATCATATGCAAAGGAGATTTGGTGGATAATAGGTGATTGAATTGGGATTAAGGAAGAGGTCAAAGGCCTCTAGTATTGAGCTTAACCGACACTGTAATCAGGGATGGTAGATGCTGTCTCTAGCAGTTCATTATTCTGGATTGTTGTCCATTTACCTTGAGGTGGTTATAACCTCTTTGTAGTGAGTGAGACTCTTTTGTAATGAGGAGTGCACTCTAGCTTGTGTGGTATGGTTGCACTATGTTGATCATCTATTTTATTGTTAAGTTTTATTGCTTACCGGTATCTATTTCTGCTATTTCAGTACTTAATGTTTATGTAATCTAGTTAAAGGTTATTAAGTGGATTAATTGATATAATATGTTGACAAATGATTCACCCCCCCTCTTATTTGTTCACCAGTTATCCTAAAAATTGGTATCAGAGCTTTGATCCTCTTTTGCAAAAGCTTCACCACTTGAGGTATATCCTATGGTAGCTAACACTTCAAATCCACCAGCAACTATTTTCAGAAAAGAAATCCCTAAGCTTGATGGAACAAATTATGGGATATGGAAAATTCGAATGGAGACTCATCTTAGATGTTTGGACAAGGATATTTTGGAGATCACTAAGAAAGGATATACACCTTATGATCTGGCATCTGGCAATCCTACTCCTGCAGACTTGGATAAGAATATTGAAAATGATTGCAGAGCTAGAGAAGCCCTCTTGTGTGCACTTATTGATCAGAAAATCATGGGATTGAATGATAAATCATCGGAAAAGGTTATGTGGGATAAAGTGAAAACTCTGAATGAAGGTGATCCTACTGTCAAAATTGCTAAACTTTATGGTTATCAGGGAAGGTATGAAAACTTGAAGATGGGAGATAATGAAAGAATTATTGTATTTATGGAAAGAGTAAATGAGATTATTATGGGAATTCAATGTTGTGGAGGATCTCTGAGTGAAGATGAAATAGTTTCCAAAGTCTTGAGAGCCCTTCCACCGGCTTACATGATGAAGGCAACTGCATTTAATAAGCTGAGAACAATGGCAAACACTTCAGTTAACAGAGACATTCTGATTGGAAAATTATCTGCTTTTGAGCTTGTAGAATTTGGATCTTCTGGAGTTGCAAAGTCTAAGCCTGCTTTTCGTGCATCATCATCTACCAGTAAAAGTGATTGGAAAGCCTTATATGCAAAGGAATTGGAAGATATGAGGAAAGAAGATGAATAATTTGAGCAACTTGAAGCCTTATTTGCTAGAATAGTACCTAAAGGACTGACAAGAAGTAACTATGAAGGAAAAACACCTTTTAAATGTTTTGCATATAATAAGATTGGCCATTTTGCATCTAGATGTCCTAAAAGGAATGCAAGATTTGAAGAGAGAGTTAAGAAATCATTTAAGCCTAACCAAAATAGATATAGATTCAAGAATAGTAAACAATGCTACATAGTGGATGAGGAAGGAGTAAGTGATGACTCTGAGGATGAACTAGCAAAAAACTTTGCTACTAGATCTAAAAATGGAAAGGATTGGGTGTTCTATGCTTTAAAGGAAGATGAACTAGAACCAGCTATCATGAATGAAGAAAAGGCCTTGGCAGTAAAATTTGAAGATAATGATGAATGGGTAATTGATAGTGGATGCTCACATCATATAACTAGAGATAAAATAAAAATTTTGTCCCTCCAAGAATACAATGGTGGTCAAGTCAGATTTGGAGATGACAAAGCATGTATGATCAAAGGTAGAGGTATTATTTCTCTGGATGGTAAGCATAATACTAATAATGTATATTATGTATAAGGTTTAAAGCATAATCTTTTGAGTGTTGGTCAATTGGTGGACAAGGGTTTCCAACTTCAATTTAAAGATAGAAAATGCAAGATCATTAACAAAACTGGTTTGGAGATTGCAACTGGTACTCAGACTAGAGGTAATATCTTTCACTTGAACACTAGTAATTAAGACAAGTTTGATTTCTCATATTGATGAGATTTGGCTATGGCTTAAAAGGTTGTGCCATGTTAATTTTGATTGTATTGTTAAGATCAGTTCAAATAAGGTAGTTAGAGATATACCTAAGATTATGAAGCCTCATAATCCAGTATGTAAGGAATGTCAATCGGGAAAGCAAGTTAGAACTTCTTTTAAGAGCATACATGATAAATCTAATGATGTACTTGATTTGATTCACATTGACTTATGTGGTCCAGCAAGGACTAGAAGCTTTCGAGGTGATAGGTATTTCATGTTGATTATTTATGACTATTGTAGAATGATGTGGGTGACTTTTCTAAGGAAGAAGTCTGAAGCCTTTGAGAAATTCAAGATCTTTAAAGAAAAGGTTGAAACAGAAACTGGATTGAAAATCAAATGTCTAAGATCGGATCAAGGCTGTGAGTTCACTTCTCATGAATTTAATAGTTATTGTGAGACCAATGGAATTAGGAGACAATTATCTGCACCTCAGACTCCTCAACATAATGGAGTAGTGGAAAGAAAGAACATAACCATTTTGGATGCAACAAGATCTATGATGATGGGCTACACATTCAACAGAGTTTACATCAAAGGTGAAACCGGTAAGACCCCTTATGAATTATGGTTTGGACATACACCTACTGTTAAATATTTCAAAATTTTTGGAAGCAAATTTTATATCAAAAGGGATGATTCAATTGGGAAGTTTGATCCTAGATGTGATGAAGCGATATTTCTTGGTTATTCAATTCAAAGTAAAGCATATAGATGTTATAACAAAAGATTGCAAAAAATTATGGAGAGTGCTAATGTGAAAATGGATGAGCAATATAGAAATCAATCTATATCATATGATAGGGAACCAATAGTAGAAATGAGCATAACTAAACTGGCAATGCCTCAACCGGTACAGGAAACTAAGATAGTTATACCGACATAATCAAAAAATTCAATTGTGACTAAAGATCAGAGAAGTGAACTTGAAGTTCAGAACACACCAAGGTATGTAAGATTAAATCATTTTGAAGATCAAATCATTGGAGATAGGAACAAGAGAGTTATGACAAGAAGAAGATTGACAAATGAAGAGGTATGTCTTATTTCTCAAATTGAACCGACATTTGTTATTGAAGCTTGTAAAGACAAATATTGGTTAAAGGATATGGAAGATGAATTAGATCAAATAGAGAAGAATGAGACTTGGACTTTAGTTCCCCGGCCTAAAAATAAGAATGCTATTGCAACTAAATGGCTTTTTAGGAATAAACTGAATGAGGATGGTCAAGTTGTAAGAAACAAAGCTAGATTGGTTTGTAAAGGATATTGTCAAATGGAAGGAATTGATTATGGTGAGACATTTGCAGTTGCTGCTAGAATTGAAGCTGTTATACTATTTCTTGCCTATGCAGCTTATAAGAACTATAAGGTTTATCAAATGGATGTTAAATGTGCATTTTTGAATGTTGAACTTGAGGAAGAAGTATACATTGAGCAGCTTGATGGATTTTCACTGACAGATGATAAAGATATGGTTTGCAAATTGAAGAAATCTTTATATGGATTGAAACAAGGTCATAGAGGTTGGTATGCAAGGCTGGATAAATATCTTTTTAAGCTTGGGTTTACTAAAGGTAGTGGTGTTAGTAATTTATATTATAAGATCACTAATGATGATATTCTGATTATTGAAGTACTTGTTGATGATATCATTTTCAGAGGAGAAGATAAATTGTTCGTGGAATTTTCTAATAATATGAGGAATGAATATGAAATGTCCATGATTGGTGAGATGAGATTTTTCTTAGGTTTGCAGATTACTCAAACTGACCAAGGCATTTTTATCAATCAAACTAAGTATCGGAGGGAATTGTTGAAGAAGTTTGGTATGGATAATTCCAAACCGGTAAGTACTCTTATGGTGACAAGTGAGAAACTATCTATCAAGGATACTTCTACACCGGTAAATCGGACAAGGTATAAGTCTATGATTGATGGCTTGTTATATCTAACTCATACTAGACTGTACATTATGAATGCAATAAGTATTGTTTCAAGATATCAAAGTAATCCTAAAAAAATCATGAATGTGTAGTAAAGAGGATATTCTAGTATTTGCAAGGTACAACAGAACATGGCTTATGGTATTCTAGAGATGGTGATTTCACTTTATGTGCATATACTGGCTTAGACTGGGAAGGAAATATTGATGATAGGAAGAGCACTTTTGGTGGAGCTTTCTTTCTTGGAAAGAAATTGGTTTCATGGATCAACAAAAAATAGTCATGCATTTCTTTATCTACTGCAGAAGCTCAATATGTTGCAGCCACAACTAATTGCACTCAAGTCTTATGGATGAAGCAAATGTTAAAGGATATCAAGGTAAATTGTAGTAAATTGGTAGTTATCTATTGTGGTAACTCTGCAGCTATTGACATGTCTAAGAATCCGATATTTCACTCTAAGACTAAGCATATATCAGTAAAGTATAACTTTCTAAAGGAGAAGGTAGAAGGAAAGGAAATCAAATTGGTTTATGTGAACACTAAAGAGAAGATTTCATATATATTCACTAAACCATTGTCTAAAGAATCATTTGAGCATTTAAGAGATAGGTTAGGGGTTTCTGCCCCTTTGGCAGAGACTTGATTGATGCAGTTTGCCATCAGTCCAATATGCTTTATTAGATATACTACTAATTCTGACATTGATGAGTGGTGCTACTACTTAGGGGGAGTAGTCAGCTTTGAGATTCAAAGGTTTATATTCTTGTTTTGATATTTTTGTCAGATTTCTAGCATTGATGTCAAAGGGGGAGAGATAGTGATGTGAAAAATAAATTCAAAGATATCATTCACAAGGGGGGAGTCATTGATATTCAGGAAATTGCTGGTTCTCTTCCACAACGGGAGACTTGTTTGGCATTTCTTGGTACTTAGATGTTTCTTCACATCTAGTGTTGCCATCAATGCGAAAGGGGGAGATTGTTGGCATTATGGATGAATTTATTATGTGTTGCATTGATGTTTTGTCATTGATGTCAATACTATTTGTTATGGTTGGTTACTGAAAGACAAGTTTTGGTTACCGACAGACAGGTTTTGGTTACCGATAGAAGATCTAGTGTTACCGGCAGAAGAGACTATCTGTTGGACACTTCTGGCATGTTTGGACCAATGGAGCATGTTTAGTTTTAGGTGTTACATGCTTCTGGAGCATGTTTTGGTCATTAGGTATTGACATGGTAATCAGATGCTATCATACACTCTTGTAAACCCTTACCAACATTGGTTTAAGATTTAACCGACAAAGCTTTCACTGAGAAATCTTGACAGGATGCATAAGTGGTGTTGGTGCGGCTTCTAGATGGATTTCAGGATGTTGAAGATGTTCTTTGATCATGCCTCAACTATTTGAAGACATTTGTTTGGTGTGGTGGACCCAGATTAGGTCCGGTGACTATCTAGGTTATGGACCGGTATCATGTTAACACGTTCTCTACATGTTACCGGGATAATTTATTGATTGGTTATTGTTGTTTTGGTCTTAAGCCGACATGGAATATCATTGTAATATGGATGTATGTAATGATCTTATTGTAATATCTTTTAGGTGGCTGACCTAAAGTGTTTAGACCTTAGGGTTGGTATAAAATGATGTAAGCTCTCATTATAGATCATGAAATCAGAAAAATATGTGTATTGTGGTCTTGAAATATAATATCATATGCGAAGGAGATTTGGTCAATCATAGGTGATCGAATTGGGATTAAGGAAGAGGTCAAAGGCCTCTGGTATTGAGCTTAACCAGGATTGTAATCAGGCATGGCAGATGCTAGCACTGGTAGTGCATTATTCTGAATTGTTTTCCATTTACCTTGAGGTGGTTATAACCTCTCTGGAGTGAGTGAGACTCTTTTGTAATGAGCAGTATGCTCTAGGCAGTGTGCCTTCTTGCATGTGCATGCCCCTCATTGCATCACATACTTTCTGTAGAAGTATCATCTGACTGTGGGTAGGCATCCCACCGTGGTTTTTCCCTTTTCGAGTTTTCCACATACAAATCATGGTGTTGTGTGGTATGGTTGCATTTTGTTGATCATCTATTTTATTGTTAAGTTTTATTGCTTATCGGTATTTGTTTTTGCTATTTTGGTACTTAATGTTTATTTAATTTGGTTAAAGATTATTAAGTGGATTAATTGATATAATCTGTGAACAATTGATTCACCCTTCCTCTCTCACTTGTTCACCAGTTATCCTAATAGTAGTGTCAATGAAGTTTCCAATCAAATTACAAAATGGGGAAGCTATAGGAATCGATGTCATCCTTTTTATCTAGTGGGTTATCATATAATGAACTAAAAAAAAACATAAGTAAAGCACAAATATGTGCTCTTTTTATTGATGCCAAAAAGGTTGAGACCTTACCTCTTAATTAAAAGAGGTTTCCTATACATTGGTGTAGCCATTTGCAGATGAAAAATACTTTTGGGGATAGGTGGTGGATGGTCTTTGACCAACCACCTTGTAATAATTTTGTGGTTCCATTATATTTTTTGAGGAAACTATATTGTGAGTTTATCCTCACTGAGCGGCCAAACTATTTTGATATGAGAGAGTTCCAAGGTAGAGGTTGTGGATCTACCCAAGATAGACTTGGATCTCAGAGGGTACTAAACCCTGAAAGTCGCATTCCCCTAGCACCAAAACTTGTGGTCCATGTCATGATCCCAGTGGCCCTAAAAGAGTTGATCGAGCTACAAACTCTTCAGGAAGCCACTGCATTGACTGATGTCATCATTTAGCATGATACATAGTTATCACACCCTCTTGGACTGAATAATGGTTGAGTAGTTGAACCATATGGCCTTGTTGAGCCCATTTAGCATGTGTGTCCTAGTTGTTCAGCTATATGCTCTAGGATGGATGTTGAGGCCAGTGTAGTTGGTTCCACATCCCATCTGTGTACAATTTGTGGGAGTATATATTATACTACTACTAGAGGATGTGGCACTGACTCATGATTTGATGGATATGGTGTTTGGTGTCCACACGTAGACACGACTATGCTAATTTGAATTGATAATATTTTATTTAATAATCACTTAAAAATTATAAATGTAAACAAATTTTTATTTATAGATCAATTTAAATTGATACAAACAATATCCATTTCAGGATGCAACAGTGGGTGTTAATACACCATCTAATATTCCTCTCGCAATTGTTGCAGCTGCAACTTCGATGCCTAAGGTATAAATTTTGTAACATGTTAAAATAGAATAGTACCCTGAATTCAATTTTTTTTTATAAGATATATTAACTCTCTTTAATGTATATTTATTTTTCATTTTATAAGCGTTGTTAGGGGATCTGTGAGATTTTGCCAAGATCAAGAGCTCAATAAAAAGTACAATAGAGAGACAAAATAGATGATAGGAATAAACTGTATTCTATCAAGATGAAAATACCGATCAACTGAATCATCAAGTGTTACATACAATGAATATGAGCCTTCATATATAGGCAAGGCTATATGGATATGTGAGCACACAAACATGACATGTGGCTCAATACGAAACAAGGGTAGGTAGGAAATAGGTGTGGTAGTTAGGAGAAATAATAAAATATTCCACATGAGGTGGATCACCCACCGAAGGTGGAATTATCACTCCATAATAAGTGGATATGATAGAGTAGTAACATGATCAACACCTTAAAAGGTGTAAATTCTCCTATACACACTATCCCAATATGGCACAAACACCCAAGTGTCTCATACCCGAACTAGTATGAAATGCATGTACCTAAGTAAACTTAAGTAAGGTGTAATAATATCTATATTGAATAATTATTTACACCAACACCCCCCCTTAAGTGCAACTTAGGGGAATGCACTTAATTCTACAATGCAACTAAGCAATCAAAGATGGGTCCCAGCTACATGGCCATGTTAGGTACCCATGTACAATGCAAATACATGCAAACCAATGCAATGAAATCTCTCACAAAGTGGGGAAAGAGAGAAAAACTCAATGGGAAAAAACCCACCCCTAAAAGAGAGATGAAAACCATATACAAATAAATCTCATCAAAGTATGTGAGGAACAAAACCCCATGTCAGGAAAAAGTCCTCCCCATATGAGAGAAGAAGAAGAGAGACTAGGTAGCCCCCCCTCAATTTAGAATCAGCACCAATGATAGAAGATCGATGGTGAATGAAGAAACTTCTCCATAAACCTCGAACTACATTCCTCCCCTTAGGAAGAAACAAAACCAAAGGTGTATCCATGAAGTCTCTCCAATCATGAAGGGAAGATGTAGGAAAAATACTCATGATGAATGAAGTCTCTGAAAACTGCTCAAAGATACCCCCTCCAAGGGTGGTAAACTGCTCCACACTACTAAAAAAGGCACTCCAAGATCTAGTGGAGAAGAAAGTAGAACAAGTCCCAAAGACTCACATGTCTCCTCAAAGGATAAAGAGACTTCCTCCAAGTGTTTTACAAAAGTATCCATAATCATGTCAACCTCAAAAGAATGATCATGTAAAGAATGTACAAGAGGGTCAGAGTGTTCCCTCACAAAAATCAAAGAAGGATCATCTTCATCAAAGAGAAGATGAATGTCATCAATGTTGTCTCCCAAATCTACAATGTAGGACTCTACAAACAAACCTACAATGTTTGTATATCCCATGAAACTGAAGGTGGAAGACATGAAATATCCTATTGCACTGAATCATATGAAGACAAAACTGTCGCACTAGTTGCATCATTAGGTGCAATAGGTGGTGTGATATCAACAGGGGGAGATGAAATGCAAGGCTCAAGAATGGGGTCACATGTGAGAATGTACCCAAGTTCAAGTACCCAAAGTTCTCCTCAAAATTTGAATCATCAACATAGGAAGAATCAACCTCATCAATAGGACCAAAATGTGAAAAAGAGTACAACCGAGATGCATGATCAACACACCCAGTCACAATGATATCTCCACTCCCCAAATCTCTAATGATAACTGAATTAGGTGTGAACTCCATAGTTTTCCTAGTTGCCCCATGTGTTATTTGATAGATGGAAAGAATAATGTTTGTCAAGTGGGGTACACAAAACACATAATTGAAGGATTTATCCCCAATGGCAATAAATCTTTTCCCAATCACATCCATGTATGTATGATTGCCCATCAAAATCTATGGCATGTGGCAAGGCTCAAATGAAGAAAACATAGATTTCAAAGATGCCATATAATGAGAAGCCCCTAAATCATGACTTGTAGTAGCACAAAGAGCTTGTCCCTTTCCTTTATCTGTCCCAAAAGAGTGATCCTTTCCTTTATCCTTATCCTTGGAAGAAGCCGTTGTAGACATTCTAGAAGGTAGATTGATTTTTTTCTTCTCAAGAAGATTCTTCAACTCATCAATATCCTTCTTGTAACAATGATGTTCATCATGTCCCGACTTCTTGCAATATGCACAAAAAAGATTGTCATTATATGATTTCCTCTTAGGTGAGAATGGTGAATCACCTTGTGGTCAAGATGATGATTTTGCTCCATCTTGTTGTTCTTTTGACATAGGTTGCTTTTGATTCTTGCCTTTTCCTTGATTGCTTTGATTCCCTTTATTAGCCACCAAAGCTTGTGACTTTGAAGATTTGAGAATCCCCATCTTGGTCAACTTAGATTTCCCAAATATCAACATCTTCATGAATGAATCAAATGAGGGAGAAGTTTATGAGGAACCTTGAGCTAACCTATGGGTGTGAAAGCTAGATACAAAGGCTGCATACTTTGAAGGAAGCTTGTCCAACAATTTATAAACCAATTGAGCATCCTTTTCATCAATTCCACAATCCTTTAGCTTTTCTCTTAGCTCAATTTCTTTTGTGACATAATCTTGGATTGTATCAAAATCCTTTGGATCCAATGTTGTGAGTTTACTATCAAGCTTCTAGCCCTTAATCTCATCAACTTGACCATACAATTTCTCAAATATATCCCAAGCCTCTTTAATTGGTGTACACTTCTCAATGTAAAAAATGAGGTCATCTCAGACATACTTTCTAAGAGTTCCAAGTTCTATAGCATTATTAGTGAGCCACTCAATTTGAGCATCAGACTTAGGATTAGGTGGTGCTGTAAGAGTTCCATTTACATAATTAATGAGTCATTTTTCCATTAGTTTTCTCCAAGACTTAATCTTCCATGAAGCATAATTATGAGGAGTTAAAAGTGGAAATTTAGGAGAACCCATAGCACCAAAATGAAAAAAACACAAGATAGAGAGAGGCACAATCACATAAGACACCCCCCAAAATTACTCAACCAAGAAACCCCCCCAAAAAAAAATAAAAAAATCATGATTTGACACTTTATACTTAGTGCGTGTATAATGGGCCACTTGTAAAACAAATCAAGGTGGACTTCTGATGTCAAATTTACAACTTCTCAAAATGAGATATAATAGACTTCAACAAATACTACTAGTGATTTAAACTGAGATCCAAGAAAAATACAAATACCAAATAGGCCAAAAAAAGACCAAATACTGAAAGTTCAATTTCTACTCAAAATAACTACAAAAAAATGGCAGATTATGAAAGTAGATAAAAAATTACGCACTTTAAAAAAAAGGCACCTAAAAAGGAGTCCATATGAGCCCAAACGAAGCCTCCAAAGTTGTAAAAATCGGGGTTTCACAATTTCAGAAAAAATTGTATCCAAAATTCAGAGAACTCCTACACCACTGTATAAATCATGAAATACTACCCCCCAAAAAAAAAATTTCTTGAAAAAGGGAGTCCGGATGAGTGAGATATCACTATTTGAAATTGTCTACAAAGTTATAATTTCTAGAAAATTTCTGTTGCAGCTTCAAACTTCAAATGCCTCTAGATTTGGCCTCCAAAGTCCAATTTGGATGAAACAAAAGGAAAAACTAAATTTCTTGGACCTCCTCAATCCAATGGTGACCTCCAATTTGGCCCATCAAGCTTCAATAATAACCTGCAATAGAAAGCTCCAAAATACACAACCCCAAATAGCATCAAATTTCTCTCAATTGGCAAACTAATGACACTCTAATGGCTCTGATACCATGTGAGATTTTGCCAAGATCAAGAGCTCAATGAAAAGTACAATAGAGAGACAAAATAGATGATAGGAATAAATTGTATTCTATCAAGATGAAAATACTGATCAACTGGATCATCAAGCGTTACATACAATGAATATGAGTCTGCTTATATAGGCAAGGCTATATGGATATGTGAGCACACAAACATGACATGTGGCTCAATAAGAAACAAGGGTAGGTAGGAAATAGGTGTGGTAGGTATGAGAAACAATAAAATATTCCACATTAGGTGGATCACCCACCGAAGGTGGAATTATCACTCCACAATAAGTGGATATGATAGAGTAGTAACAAGATCAACACCACAAAAGGTGGAAATTCTCCTACACACACTATCCCAATGTGGCACAAACACCCAAGTGTCTCATACCCAAACTAATATGAAATGCATTTACCTAAGTAAACTTAAGTAAGGTGTAATAATATCCAAGATGAATAATTATTTACACCAATAGGATTGAATGTCCCAGATTGATAATTTCATGCTCCCGAGCATCAATTTTGGCATTGAAAGCTATTTGGTATCATATTTTGCATACCTCTTTTTATGTATTATTTTGATTGAATATGAAAGTCATTTAAATTTAGATTTGTTAAATTATATTTAATATTATCTACTAATATTAGTTGTGTTAATTTTGTTTCTTTTAGGGTACCACACATGTGTCTAGGGAACATCCTTGGTGAAAGAAATCCTCAATGATGCCTAAACGTCAAAACGTAATTGAACACATTTTTAATTGACATAATTGTTTGAAAAGGTTGAAATTGTCTTAATTAGAACTTGTATATTGATTAGTCTTTTTTGTCTCTTTTATATACAATGCCAATTGGGATTTGTAGAACTGATGAATGCACCTAATATGCCAGAGGATCAAGAGAGGGAAGAGTTATGCATCTCTACTTTATTTTCTTGATTTGATGATTATATGCACATGTACATGTGAACTTTATATAAATTATAATCTTATCATTTTTGTATAGGAAATAACCATAGTTTCTTCATCAATGGAAAGCCCTCCTAAGTCTACTCGAGAAGCATCCCAAGCTCTGGTACACTTTTGGTCTATATATTGTAGATTTTTAGTGTTTTTGATCTATATATGTTTTTACCTTGTATTAATTATATTTAACCTACAATACTTATCATTATATTAATTGTATTTAATATTATCATTTTTCATACAAGAAATAGCCATAGTTGCTTCATCAATGGCGAGCCCACCTAATTCTACTAGAGAAGCATCTCGGGATTCACTACACTTTTGTTCTATATAGTGTAGATTTTTAGTGTTTTTTATTTATATATATGTTATTACCTTCTATTAATTGTATTTAACCTACAATAGGCCCCTTCTTAGTTTGGGCATAATGCGGATCCTCTCAAGTTCCATTTTAAGAGGACTCCTAAGTTTGACAAGGCAATGAAAGAAAAGATGGTAGATCCCAAATCAGTAGATGAGGTAATCTACAATTCAATTGCAAAGAAATTATAGCTGAATATATAGTTATGTTGATAATTGTGAACTATTTTGTACAAAAGGATTCTAAACTGGCTTTTGAATTATGGTTGTGCAGCCATCTACAGAGCCATGTACTACATCAAAGAGGCTCCATTTGATGATCCACCACAACTATAGGATCATATGGTGTTACTTGTGGTTATTGAAGGACTAATACATCTAGATACAGTGTACATTTTTATTGTATATTGATCTGGACATGGCATATGCCATATTTTTGTAAAACTTTTATTTACTTGGCATATATGTCATTTTTTTTATACATACATAGTTATTCTGCATTTTGATATATATAAATGTTGATATTTGATCCAATAAATGTGCATTATGTTCATTATTGTGTATTTTGTTGATATTGATATTGATATTCGATACATACATGATTTGTTCATTGTGTTCATTATTGTTCATTTTGATATATATAAATGTTGATTTATAATTGATATAGTTAATTTTTGCTCAAACAAAGACATACAATTCATTATGTGAGCAATATATCCAAAGCATTCAACGAAATAAGTTTGAATGACAACAAACAAGCTTACAAAATTATAATAAAAGAGCCTCCAACACACAATAATTAAAATTTGTCTCTACCTAAAATAGTAGTTGCAAGCTAGGTATTGCCAAAACGAGTGTCTTGCTAATCAATTACTTCAGCTAAACAAATGCCTTTTGCTAAATTCTTCCCCATATAAAAGACAACAGTTGCCATCATCGAATATGAAGCATTGTAACTATGCAGTATGATTTGATAAGCTTTTTCAAATATTGAACTACCCATACAAAACTCCATGTCTCAATCACAATGAAAGTTTTGGATAACTTCAAAATAGCTTCCACTTTTACTAAATTCCTAATAGTAGCTGGACCCTTGTCTGATAAATTTTGATCTCAACTACTCCATAGACTTGGCTAGTCTTTGATATCAGACTTAGACAACCATTCAGTGTATTTCATGACTGCCCTTTTATAAACTTAAATGAATATTTGCCTATGTAATGAACAATATGAATGTAAACAACAAAAATCTATTTTCTACAATCATGGGTTACAATGAAATAATGTGATTTGATAAGATTTCTAAAATATTGAATTAACCCTACAAAACTCCTTGCCTCAATCACAATGAAATTCAATGGTAGTGATCACATTTGATCCATGGTGATGATCAAGTTAGATGTTTTTTATTCCTTTCCTTTATATCTATCAATGTGAGTGGTTTGGGAGCACCCTCATGCTTGCAATGGTTAATTTTGGGTTTTTGTCTATTTTCTCCCACCTCTCTAATGCTTTACGTAATGTTGTTCTACTTATGTTTAATGACTTACTTGTTTTGCTTAAATCAAACGATATTTTTTTATTTTTTTTATTATTATAGTTGATGTAATAACACATCAAGTAACATTAGAATCTTTAGTACATGATATTAAACCAATAGCTTGATATGCATCAAATAGATTTCTCACAATAGTTCTTTCACTATTACTTTCGGATGATCGTAGGCCTATAATTTTCATTATCTCTCAAAAATTCAAATTTTTAATCATTTCAACAATTAATTGGCATCTTCTAGTTTGATTTAAGTTTTTAAAATAATGTTGCTATATTCTCTTAACCATTCTTTTACAAGTTCGTTCATTTATTTTATCAAGCATTGGCTTCAAAATATTCTCATCGATGTCAATTCCCATGCCTGAGCCACCAGGCGGAGGAGGAGGGATATAATGTATGTATGGATGGTATTGATCATAAATGTGTTCAAATGGAGGAGGGACATAATTATAGCTAGCATATGGACCACTTGGTATGGTATTATAATCATGAGCACTAGGTCTAGGTCGATACATGTCATGACCATGATGATAGGAGGTATCATAAGAATGATCTTTGATATTTCCCCCAAATTTGACATGGGGTCTCCTTGTGTCATGATTTTGAATGTTTTCTTGAGTGCAATTGTATGCATTGGTATGATCTTGGGTATTATCACAAGCATGTGTATTCGCATTTCTTCTCCATAAGAAAGGATGACTGTGGGGTTGTTATTAGAGTTCCTAGCCAAATCGGTGTGAGTATGGGTATTGGGAACTTCTCATTTTTGAAATAAGGATGAGGGTGACTCACGCATGAAACATTCTCTCCTATTCCACCATTATGTCCTTTAGGATTTGCATTTGTTTGAACCATTTGATTATGATCCTCTTATAAAATTTGTGACACATCAAAATCATGAGGTAGCTTCATCCCATTTTGTGTCATGAATTAAAAGAATTATTGTCCATCTTTTCTCATGATTTCATTAATCATTGTATTTAATCTTTGTTCCATGATAGTGTCTTCAGTGTCTATGGAAGTGATAGATGCATTGTCATTATCATTGTCCTTCTCATTTTCATTGGCATATTACTGCAACTCTCAAATGGGTTGTAAAATACATTTCCATCAAACTCATAGGTACTCATGTTGAGAGATCTTAGAGATTTTTTGGGCTTCTCTTCTAGACCTTTGAGAGCATATTTCAACCATGAACTAAAGCTTGGCTAAAATGAAGAAGGGAAGAAAATGTGAAGACTATGGAAGATCAAGTAAGGATATGAGATGGAAAATTCTAGGGTTGTCTTGCAATGTCCAAAAATGTAAGTTGAAGATATGTGTGATCTAAAGTAAGGTGTGGCTTCCAAAGAGATGATAGATCTCTTGATGAGGTAAATCAATCTTGACTAAAGTGGACCAAGTGGGACCCTAAGATTATTGATCTGATATGGGAACCACCTACTGATATGTTGTAGTAATTTTGCAAGATATGATAAGGAGAAAAAAGCAACCTTTTGACTCTAGTTTGAAAATGTGTTTAAGAGATTGCAAATAAAGGAAAATGATGGACAACTATGTGAGCAATACTGGTTCACTAAAAATGATGAGGCCCTATAGGAAATTCCTTAGAATCTCTTCAAACCTCAAAATTTAAGCATATTTTCTCTTCTCACAAAATTTTATTTCAGAACACAGACATGGAGTTGTTTTGCATAGACATAATTTCCTAACCTAGATATAGTTTTAAGTAACACACTATTCAATCTCATAGATGTGATTATGTATATCACATATGTGATTTCTTGCTATTACTGACAATGTTTTACTCTCTTGATAAAAAGTTGTGATTCTATGTTATGCAAACATGATTTACCAACCCAGATGCAATTTAGATTGATATAGATGTGGTTTCTAAGAAAATTTCTGAGTCTATCTGAATGTGAAGTTGTTGAATGTGACCAAATCTTGATATTGAATGTATTATGGCAAGAAAACATAGAAAATAATGAAGATGCAATGTCTAAAGGTATATGTTCAAAAGATTTCCATTGTTATAGCACAAATTGAAGACACTTGAAAACATACACAACCTAGGCTGGAAATAAAAACCATTCAATGGGGCCCCTGCAACAATAAAATACCTCAAACAAGTGGGCAGCTAGAGATTAAGGTAGCACTAGCTCCTCCACCATGACACTCATTTCTTGAGAATACTAGATATTCTTAGCTTAAAAGATCAAAAATTAAATGAGGGATTCCTGCCTCAACATGAAAGGGTACATGAGGAGTATCTACGAGGTACTATCCGCACTCCCTGAACAATCAAATGTAAGGATTTTTGGCCTCTACAACAAAAGGTGTTTAGTGGGAGAACCTCTACAATCCTTGGTGTCTACCCATACGATGATGAATAATTTAAGAACAGACTTCTAGTCCCCATAGAGGATTTTTAATTTATCCAACACAAGTGTAGATAATAGGGAGAACCATCGGGGTAGATACGCATCTCCAAGTCGTCGTGCCTTTCGCCTAACATATTAATTTATATAGCAGGTAGATGAAGTACCACTTGGATCATGATCTCTCACTTTTCCTTATGGGCTACCTTGGAGAAATGCCCTCCTACCTAAATAGAAGATGATAACAATTTCTGTTACACCGAAGATCCAATGGAAGGCGAGGGGAGAAGATACTTTTGTTATAACCTCTAGGGTTATAAAAATAAAATGTGTAAAGCACACCAAACACCTCAAACAAGTTCTTTAAAACCAAATGAAAAAGATGGGACCCTAATTAGACTAAAAATTAAAGACATACACCTAGATTACCCCTACAACAAATGATTAGTAGTTTTAATAAATTACCCCTGCCTACAAGCACACTAGTTAGGTAGATTTTAAAAATCTAAGTCCAAATGTGAAAGGGAGCCTTTCTAGAATGCGATGTTTTCTCCTTTTACAAATAGCTATGCCACTTCATTAGTCCAAGTAAGGGGATTAGACAAAAACCAAATCAAAAAACCCTAAAATGAAAAACTGAGAACAAAAATGCAGTTATACTGAACACAAATGTGCTTTCCTAACATAGATGTGCAAATATTAGGCACAGATGTGATTTTAAGATCTAAAACCTGCAAAACAAAAATCTAAACACAGACATGACAGTAGGAAGCACAAACACAGTTTCTGGATAGAAACGCGATAAGATAAGTCACAGACGCGATTTATGGAAATGTGCAGATGCAATAGAAAGAAAAGACAAAATGTAGAAATACCTAACCCAGACATGGTTTCAGATCACATACATGATAATATAATGCACACACATGATTTCAAGATCTGAGACCTACAAAATTGATAAAGACGCTAAAACATAGATCAGGGACGCGAGATCAGGATGTAGACGTGAGAAGAACAGTTACAGACACACAATAAATCACAATCATCATCAATTCGACCTGCAACTTCGCCAAAAAGCTAAATTTGTAAACAAAATGTTAGAAACAAAAAGGGACAAGAGTCCCATTACGCATGTCAAAATGCATACAGTAAAAAATGATGATGATGATAAACTATTGTAAAACCACAAAGATCAAACCACAATAAACCCTAGTTCTACAATCGAACATTCACCATACACCAATGAAGATACCTAAGAACATGCAAATCAACAAATGAAGAAATATTACCATTCACATGCAATGTAGGGTTTCAAACTTTATTTCCTCCTATCTCCATTGATCTTGTTTGATATATTTTCTCTCAGATATTATATGTGCATAGGAGTTCAACAATAAACAGATTCTGGTTGTGAAGTCACTTGATCATAAGAAATTTTGATTGCATAAAGTACTGATTAAATAATTTATTGATTAGGGTTGTAGACGATGAAGAGTATCCTCTTATGTAGAAGACACTTT
Organism: Cryptomeria japonica; assembly: GCF_030272615.1. Taxonomy (NCBI): domain Eukaryota; kingdom Viridiplantae; phylum Streptophyta; class Pinopsida; order Cupressales; family Cupressaceae; genus Cryptomeria; species Cryptomeria japonica. The sequence goes on along the minus strand of NC_081411.1, from coordinate 39,028,893 downwards.
AGAAAATGGGGGGATAAGATTAAGAGGTGAAATAAATAAATAGTCAACTAAGTTTAAAGGGTAGGTAGAAGAAATAATAGAATAATGAAGGGGGTAAGTAGAGGAAATTTAAGAGATAAATGGCATGTGTCATAGAGGAAAAATCTAATGAATTAATTAAATAAATAAAATTTTCTTTAATTAATAGAATAAGTGGGACCAATTAAATAAATAAAATATTTATTTAATTTAAGAGAAGATATTTTAAATAACTAAAAATATTTATTTAAATGAGAAAAGGGCTAGAAGAAGATAAATTAATTAATTAAATAAATACATAATTATCTAATTAATAGAAGACTTTGGATAAAATAATTAAGTAAATAAAAAATATTTATTTAATTAAAAAGGACGATTTTAGGTGTCTACACTTTGCATTATTGTGATTATATAAGCTTGTACGCATGCTTTTCTCTCATGGGTTATGTAGGAAATAGATTATTTATTTGTGGCTTTAAAGCATTATTTCCTATCAATATACCTCTCTCTCTACATATCTCTCTCACCCTCACTACAAACCTATCTTTCTCTTCATACATATCACTTCCACTTGAGATCTCTCTCTGTCCATCTCTACCTCTTTTCCCCTCCCTCAACCCCTCTCTTCTTTTATCTCCCATCTATCTCATCTCTACCTCTCTATCTCACTCTCTCCTTTCTCTCCCAAAATATAGACCTATCTCTACCTCTCTCTCACATCCTTAACTCTCTATTCTCTATCTTTATCTCTATACACATTCTCTCTCTCTCTGTCTCTCTTTATCTCTCTCTGTCTCTGTCTCTGTCTCTCTCTCTCTCTCTCTCTCTCTCTCTCTCTCTCTCTCTCTCTCTCTCTCTCTCTCTCTCTCTCTCTCTCTCTCTCTCTCTCTCTCTCTCGACCCCTCCCTCATTCCCTCTCTAATTTTATCTCCCTTATATCCCCTCTCTACCTCTCTATCTCACTCTATCCCCTCTCTCCTAAAATATAGAACTATGTCTCTACCTCTCGCTCGCATCCTTGATGAAATTGAAAACCAAAAATTATCATGATGAAGTTCTATGTGCTATTCATCCTATACACTTGTAGAAAATGGGATGAAACAATCCTTGTTACCCTTGGAGGAGCCGCTGAAGAGTGAAGTTTGTATGAATGCTAGAATCTATTTTGTGGAGGGAAGAAAATTCCTAGATGGAATGAGACATGAGAATGCGTGTTTTCCCTTAGTTCCTAAGAAGACTTAGAACCCAGAGCAGGAAGAAAAACTGGAGGAGATAAGGGAGTTGCTGATAATGTATGAAGACATCATTTCAGATAATATTCATGATGGATGATCACTTATAAGGATTATCAGCCATTGCATGGACCTGATTCTCAGAGCTAGTTTTCCTAACAAAGATGCACGCCGAATGACACTGACAAAGAATGAAGAGTTAAATAAACAAGTGTAGGAATTATTGAAGAAAGGTTTGATCAGAGAGAGTTTGAGTCCTTCTGTAGTGTTAACACCTAAGAAGAATGGAGAATGGAGGATGTGTACTGATTCTAGAAAAAAAAAAGATAATAGTGAAGTACCGATTTCCTTTACCTAGGATGGATGATGTAATGGATTATTTGAGTGGAGCCAAATACTACACAAAGATATAATTAAAGAGTGGATGTCATCAGATTAGAATTAGAGAAGGAGATGAGTGGAAGAAAACATTCAAGACAAATGAGGGATTGTATGAATGGTTTTTGATGCCTTTTGGATTGACTAATGCACCAAGTACTTTCATGAGGTTGATGAATGAGCTATTGAATAGATTATTGGGTAAGTTTGTTATTGTATATTTGGATGACATTCTGATTTTCAATGAGGCAAAAGAGGAGCATTTCTTGCATTTAAGACAAGTTTTGCAGAGGTTTAGAGAGGAGAAGATGCTGATAAATCTAAAGAAGTGTACTTTCATGAAGGAAGAGCTACTATATTTGGGATTTATGATATCTACGAACTAATTAAAGATGGATCCTGATAAGGTAAGAACAATTGTTGAATGGCCTACACTAGAAAGCATTGGAGAGGTTAGATTATTTCACGGATTTGCTAGTTTCTACTAAAAGTTTATCAGAAATTCTAGTTTAGTTTGCAGTCCTACGACTGAGACCATTAGAGGAGATAAGAAGGAATTCAAGTGGACCACCAGAGAAAATAGAATTTTTGAACTGTTAAAGCAGAAGATGACTGAGCAGTGTGTGTTAGCTTTACTGGATTTCAACAAAGTATTTCAAGTGGACTATGATGCAAATGGGAATGCAATTGGAGTAGTATTAATTCAAGAAGGGAGAGTAGTAGCTTATTTCAATGAGAAATTGAATGATGCAAGAAGGAGATATTCAGTGTATGATCATGAATTTTATGCCATAGTTCAAGTCTTGAAGAAATGGAGACATTATTTTTTACCTAAGGAATTTGTGTTGTATATTGATCATCAAGCCTTATAGTATTTAAATAGTCAGAGTAAGTTGAATCAAAGACATATGAGATGGGTAGAGTTTTGGTAGAGTTACACCTTTGTGTTGAAGCATAGAAGTGGAAAGTCAAAAAAAGTAGTTGATGCATTGAGTAGGAGAAGGAATTTGCTAACAGAGATGTGAGTGACAGTGTTAGGATTTGAAGAGTTGAAAACATTGTATGTTGATTACCCAGATTTTGCATAAACCTTGGAAAGAATGTAGAGAACCTGTTATAGTGGACAGAAGGCAATGATTGGATTATTTCATTCAAGATGGAATGTTATTCAGAGGAGTTCAGTTGTGCATACCTAAGATTTCTATGAGGGAGAATCTGATAAAGGAGAAGCATAATGGAGGATTAGTTGGACACTTTATTATTGACAAAATAGTAGCATTGGTGAGTGAACATTTCTTTTGGCCTCAGATTCATAAGGATGTTAGTTAATTTGTGCAAAGTTTTAGAGTTTTTCAAGTTGCAACAGGTAGTAGTCAGAATGTGGGATTGTATACACTTTTGATAGTATCAGAGAGACCTTGGGAGGATATAAGCATGGATTTCATAATTGGATTTCTTAAGACATAGAGGGAATGATTCTATATTTTTGGTGGTGGATAGATTCTCTAAGATGGTGCATTTTATAGCTAGTAAGAAGACATCATATGCAATACATGTAGCTAACTTATTCTTCAAGGAAGTGGTGAGATTGCATGGATTACCTAAGAGCATAGTTTTAGACAAAGAGACTAAGTTGGTTGGTTATTTTTGGCGAACACTTGAAAAATGATGAAGACAGATTTGAAATTGAGTTCTATTTTTCACTCATAGACTGATGGACAGATAGAAGTAGTAAACTGGAGCTTGGGAAATTTGTTGAGATGCTTGGTTGGAGAAAAGACCGGAAGTTGGGATTTTATTCTTGCACAAGTAGATTTTTCCTACAACAATTCAATAAACAGGAGTACTGGAAGAGAATCTTTTGAAATTGTTATTGAAGCACACCCTAGAGGTATATCAGAATTAAGAGATATTAGTAATGAAGACAAGAGAAGTGCAAAGGAAGAAGAATTTGTGGATCATATGAAGGACTTACATATTCAAATTAAAAAACATTTGGAGGACATGAACATTAAATATAAGGAGAAAGCATATGAGAAGAGAAGACCCAAGGAATTTAAAGTTGGTGATGAAGTGATGGTGTATCTGAGAAAAGAAAGATTTCTAGTTGGAGCCTATAATAAGTTGGAGATGAGAAAGTCTAGACCTTGCAATATCTTGAAAAAATTGAGTTTCAAAAATGCAAATGAAGTGGAGTTACCAAATAGTTTGAGTATTTCACCTATATTCAACATTGCAAATCTACATCAGTATCATGAATTGGAATTTAGGGAAGATAGTATTGTATATTTGGAGAAACAGTTGCCCTAGAAGGAACCAGAGTAGATTGAACAAATTTTGGATGGAAGGATTGGACGTAATACCCAGAGCAGTCAGTACATGGAGTATCTTGTGAAATGGAAGGACAAACTAGTTGAAGACTCATCTTGGATTTCTCATGAAGAGGTGGACCATCTTGGTTTTCCTTCGACCCTAGCAAAGTGAGACTCACTTTTTCAACAACCCTAGATGTTCGATGTAGGAGCATCCCGATTCTTGACAATCTTGCATCAACCAAAAACATTTCTTCTCAGTTTGTTTTCTATTTTGTAGTTTCAAGATTTCTTCTTACATTTCCTTGCATTTTCTCACTAGATCTTGTGGATTTGTATTTTTCTTGAAGACATAATCATCTTCCTTATTTCTAACCCACAAATAATTTGGATCATTTTTCATCAAGTTATCAATTTCGGATTCTAAGATAATTTTTTGGCTGAGAACCTCGAAACCGCTTGGACCTATTTTCTATTGGTGAATCTTGCAGATCCTTTTCATAGATTGTGGGCCCCATTTCATGGATTCCAATGTTCATTGACATGTGGCCAAACTTCCCTTTGATTTGCACTTCATCCTTTGGATTTTCTAGGGGAATCTCTTTGGTGGAGGCTGACCTATTCATTTTACATGTTTAATCTTGTCCTTCAACATTTGATCCTTTTTGGGCCAACCGAATCTCCTTGTATCATATAAATAATATTTATTTCTAACAATATAGAAATTATTTCTATTACATCTCTTGTGTGGATGGTATTTGGTCACCCATGTTGAATATTAATTATTTTGGAACCATCATCTTGGGATAGAGGTGAAATAAAGGAACTAAAAATATCATCTTGTTAAGAAGATATGGCTTAAAAAATAGTAAGCATGCGCGAGAGGGAAGAGGAAATCACAAATTGAAGAATCATGTGTATTTCACAGAGTTTGAAAGCCAAAAACTTATTAGTAGAACCAAAATCTGATGTAGGATTTTTTAACAATTTGAGGCAAAATGGAAAAGAACAATTGTGGAACAAAGCAAGAGAGAATTCTTTGTGAGAAAGGCCTATGAATAACATAACATTTCAACTAATATATTGATACCCTAATCATATGGTATGTGTTATTTATCCTTCTCAAAGGTATCATGACAAACATGCACAACAAAATTTAAATAAATGGTAAATGGGAAAAAGCCTAGACACTAGAACTCCAATAGTAAATATGAATAAATTAGAGATAAATGTTAAAGATTGTTATTATCTATGTCCATCAAAATTATAAAGTATTTTAAAAAAAATATTAGATAATAAGATGGTAGGCTTTTCCTTTTAGATTTTTAAAAAAAAAATTGACTTCCATAATCATTATCTCATGCTAAAATATTGTCTCCTATTAGAAAATATTATTGAAGCATCTAAATTATCCTACTGCATAAAAAATGATTATTCTCAATGCAACAACAGACTATTTATTTATTTATTAATCAAAGCATAATAACAAATAAAATAAATTATAATCTAAAAGTAGGACTGCAAAGAAAAACAATAAAAGCATAATAACAAATAAAACAAGTGCCACATAGTGGCAAGTACTTGCCTCTTGATTTGTAGTTGAAATAGTAATTTTTGTTATAGTTATTGAATTTTTTTATTAATTATATAACTAATATAGTGTTGGACTATGATAAATTACAATTTTTTTGGTAGATAACCTTCTTGCTATGCGAGGATTAAATTGTTATTGACTAGGTATATATTAGTGATTATTTTACAAATTGTAGAAGTCCTATAGCATTTATATGGTGCAAGCATCCAATAGTTTTACTATTAGATGCATGAGTTATATTTTTTATGTCTATTATAAACTCTATCATAGTACATGCAATTTTGGGCCACTTTAGATCATTGTTGTGTGACATGAGGGCTTCTCTTAGTGCAACATTAATGTGGCTATAATTATAAAATATTTGGTGAATAGCACATTAACAACTATATTTGAATTGTGCTATGTGGAGGTTCTACATTATAGTGTATAGATGAAGACTTTATGATCTTTGGTGTCCAAATGTCGTATACTAATTAAGATTTCAGAAAATGCAACAAAAAAGTGACTTGTTATATATATATATATATATATATATATATATATATATATATATATATATATATATATATATATATATACTGTAAATGTAATTATTTAATTCCTACAAGAATCTCACTAAAACTTATTCATCTTAAGTCTGTTGCAGAGATATGATACCAAGTAATGGTAGGAGGGACAATCAAACTAAAGCATTTGATCCTCGTCCTCTTAGACAAATTGTGAAGTAAGGGAACCTTGATTATAGGATCATTGGTTCAATGGGTGAAAAGCCTTGAACGGGAGCACAAAATACCCTATTTCATTTGTTGTTTAGGTCTACAGTAAAAATACTCTTACGATCTTGGTCAAGAGAAAAGAGGAAGTTAAAGATCAAGTTAAAATTCTATGGTAATTTTATTCTCAATTTATGAGGATTATGTTACATCTAACCCTTGGTTTCTACAGTTACCGAGTTAATCCTTAGAAAATTGAAAGTTAGATATAATGAAAAGATTGAGTACATTCATGTGATCAACATACCATGGGTATGAAAAATAACTACTTACTTATCATTGAAAAAATAAGACAAGCTAATTATAATGTAAATGGAAAGTGGACAAGAAAAGGATCTACTAATCTATTTTGGATTTTATTATCATAGATAGTAGACATATAAATATAAGAGGTTATAATAGTTAGAACACTTGAGATATTTGAAGGGAAAAGTGTTTACAAAGATAATGCTAGTATGAAGATACTAATCAAAAGGAAGTATAGATAGGTTGGGATGAAGGAGAAATTAAATGTTTTAATGAGGCAATGTTGTGGGTTGTTTAGAAAGATTGATTAATATCATTTTAAATTTGATAAATTATTATGTTTAAATTAAATAAGAAATTCAAATTATAAATAATTATTTATTTTTATGTAATTAAATAATGAAAAGCTATAGATAAAAAAATATTAATACTATTAAATTTGTTTTAAATTATGAATTTTTTTTAAAATAAATTGTTAGAAAAGTCCATAATATTTATCCTTCTTCTATTTGTTTAATTTCATATTAAATTTAACAAATTATTATGTTTAAATTAAATTAAAGATTAAATTAATATGGATATTTATCTTTTTTGCCAAAAAAAATATTATTGAAATTTAGTTTAGTTTGATTATAAATTAAAGAATATTTTAAATATAATACATATTTTTAAAATATAAGAGGCAAAATAATATTAGCCAATCATTTGCAACAAAAATAATTTTTGTAAATTATGTGCATGTATACTATAAAATAAGTTAAAAAATTTTAAAGAAAGAAAAATAATTGATTTTCATTGATCTAAATAATTTTTTTTAATAACCATATATACACAACAAATGAATTTTCATTACAATAGTATTGCCTAACAACAAGTAATAATAAATGATAGTCTAAAAGTAAGACTAACAAGATGCCAGTACACCATATTACAAGTGCTGGACCAATCAGTTCACGAAACAAAGAGGGAAGACCATAAAATTGTACAAGTAGTTGATCCAATCAGCTAACTAAACATAACAAGATAAGGCGCAGAATATATGATCATTGTATGCTGACATCACAGAGATAGACAAGAATCCAATCTGATTAGCGGTATAAACCCCACTCATGGTTCACTACGCTTGACCCGCCATCAACCACAAGATTATGGCCGCTCACATACTTAGATTCCCCACTCGCTAAATACAAGGCCGCCTCTGCAACATCGTCTACCCTAAGCGTGGGCCCCTTCATGTTCCCCACGCTGTCACAGAACGCCTCCAGCTTGGCCTTATCTTTTTCCTCGGAGTACTCCATGGTGAAACCTGTAGCAATTCCTGAAGGAGAAACATTATTCACTCTGATCCCATATTTCCCCAGCTCTGCCGCCCCATTTTTAGTTAGCCCTAAAATGGCATGCTTTGAGGCTGTGTACGCGTAAGGAGCAGCTCCTCCCAAAGTCCCCGCAATACTGGCTGTAGAAATTATGCAGCCCCTTTTGTTGGGTATCATAACGCGAGCAGCGTGCTTAATGCCGTGCATTACTCCTTTTACATTGATATTCATCACTCGCTCAAATTCTTGCATATCATACTCTGCAACGCTCGACTTTTGGGAGTCTCCTGTTCCGGCGTTATTAAACATTATGTCCAGTTTGCCGTGGATTTCCATGGCCAAATCCACGGCTGCGCTGACGTCTTGCTCTTTGCTAACATCACAGTGAATGAATGTCGCCATTGGAGAAAGGGATTGAGCCGTGTGTTTTCCTGCTTCTTCCGCGATGTCTGCAATTATGACTTTGGCCCCATGTTTTGTGAAGAGGCGAGCTGTTGCTTCTCCGATGCCTGCCGCACCCCCTGTGATTATTGCAACCTTGCCCTCTAATCTGTGATAAACATGGCAGCAGATTATTAAATCTAATATAGGACTCTGCTACAAAAACAATTTCTGTTATCAAAAATACCCTCCTCTGTAGATTTAAGAGCTAAAAGGGCAGCAAAATCGCAGGTAATATAGAATTTCATTAAGACGATTGCGTATCAAAGACTTGAAAATAATGAACAAATACAAGCTCCCCTACCTTCGCTGTGCAATAGCCACTGTATCTTCCGTAGACATTGTTTTTTGAAGTAGATTCTGCAGAGGAAGTTTTACAGGATAGGGAAGTAGATTGTGCAGAGGATAGGGAGGTAAATTATGCAGGGTAAGTTTTACAGGATAGGAAAGTACATCGTGTAGAGAAAATCCTCATTTCCCATTATAAATTTCGAGTGCGTGCCACGTGTCTAGATAAGGCGCAGATAGAGAATGAGATTTTCTTTTTTAGTTTTTATTTTTTAGTTCTAGATAAGGTGCATATAGAGATTGGTTTTTTTGGGGTTTTTTTTGGATTTTTTGAGGAGGTCCAGCGAGCACAGTCCAGCAAGGGCATGAAGTCCGCTAGTTGTCCTTGATCCTTGGTGGGCTCATTTAGAGAATTTCAACTTCACCAGTAGACCAAGGACCAATTGACTAGAGAATGAGATTTGACGGACACCATAAACATAAATGTGATCTCTGTGTGATGCATACGGGTAGTGGTTGGGATACATACTGGTAGGGTAGTAGTTGGGATACATACGGATAGGGTAGTGGTTATAGCTATTTTGAGGATTTTTTTTGTTGTTGTTTCTAATTATTGTTTTGGCTTCTAGGTATCTATTCCATAGTAACAAGGCACCTTTTGGATCTTAATGCATGTAAAGGTCAAAAAATACACTTTCCAAAGTGTCATATGATACCTACTTAAAAAATGCTCCAATAACCATGGACTTAAAATTGTCAATACTTATGCACAAATACCTTCCTAATTTTTCCCAATAATCATGCACTTGGTAACTAATGCTCTTCCCCTATGTGTTGAAAAGTGTAAAGGAAAATAATACCTTTCCTAGGATAATTAAATGAACTCTTCACCTTACATTAAATATGTTTGTTATTTGATTAGTGGAAATGTGGAAATTATTAATTCTTATCAAGGAAGAAAATTATTGCATTCATTTAATTCTATTCTTTAATTAATTTAACCAATTTTTTATACAATTAAAAATTAAAAAAATTTATAATTTATATTTAATTTTTATGTCAAATAATTATAATTTTTTTTAATTTTTAAAATTAATCATTACAATAAAAAATTCAATTTTTACAATAACAATGACACATTTAATTTAAATTTACTCCTCTAAAAAAATGAAATGACATAAGGTAGCTTTTAATTTATTTTCCCTATGACAACTAACAAATTATCAAAACATTATATCAAAAACAAATTGAAAATTTGTGTAGAAAACCGCATTGAGAAAGGTGATAAAAACGCGAGAGGAGGGGATTAGGATTTATCCCCTACATGGATCTTGGGATGTTAATGTTGGCCCAGTTTGCCGTTGCGTCAAAAGACCGATCTATCAATGCCAAATATAAACTTTAGAGATATGGATCGCACGGGAGGCAGTTAGTCCCTTGTCACGAATCCCGAGGGGAGCGCTGACCATTTTGCCAACAATCTCCCCCTCAGCATTACCTGAGGGGATTCGAACCTGTGACCCAACGCTTTGAAACCATTTGTTGGCCCAGTTTGCTGTTACATCAAAAGATCGATCTATCAACACCCGATACAAACTGTAGAGATATGGATTGCACAGGAGGCGGTTAGTCCCTTGTCACAAATCCCAAGGGGAGCGCTGACCATTTTGCCAGTCTTCCTCTTGCCATAACTCCTTTATGCTTGCTTCCAATTATCTGATCTTTAGAGTGATTTAGTCTTACATACCAAGGTGTCTTTGTTTGTTGTTGTTCCTCAGTTACAGTGGAATTTTCAGATGATACCGGTGTAACTGGATCTTCATTCTATACCGGTGGGCTCAATGTAGATTCATTTGTCAAAATCTCTGTTGCTAGTTCAGAGTCTATATACCTTGAAGTTCCTCTGAATTGTTCATCAATCTTCACATTTGTACTCTCAACAATTTTCTACAATCTCTTGTTAAAACATCTATATGCCTTGCTCTTAGATGAATAACCAAGAAATATTCCTTCATCACTTCTAGGATCAAATTTGCCAATATACTCATCTCTTCTAATATAGCATTTACTTCCAAATATTCTGAAATATTTAAGAGTAGGAGTAATACCAAACCATAGTTCATGAGGGGTCTTACCGGTTTCTCCTTGAAGTTGGTTAAGTTGTTTTGGTTTGAATTTATTTGACAACAGATTCACCCCCCCCCCCCCCCCTGTCTCAGTTGTCTTCAGGACCTAACAGTTAAAGAAAAATATTTCTTTTTTATCCTCCTCGTGGTTTGCAGACAATTCTTCCTTATACTTTTCATTTAATGTTCTTCTTTACTCTGTGTCCTCCGTTTTAATTGTTTCTTTAGGCCGAGCATGCGAATTTTTGTTTGCCTTAATGGAGGTGGAAACGGATGGAGACCCTTAGTCTCATCCTTCTCCTACCTCTTCCCAACCCCTTCTACAACCAAAATAAACCTTCAGTGAAGTCATGGGTAGGGTTTCATCGTCAATTGACCAGGATACCCGATTCGTTGCCGTCGATGGAGATGGTGGAGCGGGTCCAGATGGTATGGACCTTGGCCTCAACTCTAACTCTATCTCCATTTCGCCTAATGTTTCTATGGACAATGAAATTGCTATTGAAAAAAATAGGTTGAAAGACTCTGCAATTTTTTTTCTTGCGTGGATGTTGATAAATGCCCTCCTTGAAAATTTATGGATGATTGGTTTCATAACTACTGGAATTTAAAATTAGGGTTTTGAATCTCCTTCTGTAGGCAAATTCAGAAAGGATTGTTCATTACTTTTTTTAATACTCATGAAATACAGTTCAAGGTTCTTAAGAAATTATATTGGAATGTTGGTAAAACTTCGTTTCGTTCCCTAGGTTGGTCTCTTGAGGTGATTTCTGAAAAAATCTTGGCTCTGTCGTGCCTTAGGTGAGTAATTATCAATAAAATTCCTCCATTTTTGTTGAAATTTATCCCTCAAATTGTGGAACCCATCAGTAAATTCATCCGTATGGATGACTCTCCATGGCTCGTACCCCATCTCGATGCCAGAGTGCTCATTTCCATTAAACCTGGGATTCATCGTCCTAATATTCTCAATCTCAATATTGAGGGAGTTATTTTCTCCTGCCCTCTGGAAATTTTAGGGGGTTTAAATGTGTGTTTCCTCTATAAAAGAGATGGCCATGTTCGTAAAAATTGCCCTATTCTTAATAAGAAATCCTCAAGTTTGAACTCATGGAGAACCCATACGGATAACATTGGTCCCCCCTAACCCTATGACTCCATCCTCCCCTATGGTCCAGCCTGTCATGGGTAGCACCCCTGCTATTATTCCTAACTTACCCATATCGGATACGTGCCCTAAAAACTCTCAAGCCAATATGGGTCCCCACCTGCTCCCTTATTGTAGATAACATAGAACAGCTAGGTGTGGAACATCAAGATAGTTTTTAAATGGTTACAAACAAGTCTAAGAAGCGCAGAAGGAAGAATGTGCAACAATTAGCCATTGATAAGATTAGGTCTGATAATGTTGGTGTTAACCCTGCTCAGAATAATGTCAATCTTGCCCCACCCATAGTTGATGCTAATTTTTCAAATGTTAAGAGTATTATTAATAATTTTGAAACCCCAAGTAGATGCACTAGTGATTTCAATATGGGTGATGGCTTTGTGACTTCTCCGGGGCCTAATTGTATCTCTGATAACCTCGGCTTCGTCGATCCCACCCCCTGTATTGGTATCACTAGTGATTCTAGTGGGAGTTTGCCTCCGAAAGTCTCCAAAGAACTTGATGATGATGACGTGATTCAGGTCATCACTACTGATACTAGGGTTGATAGAAATTCTGTCTTTTTTCCCTCTAATCTATCCTCCACACAAATGCCTTGGATGGTAGTGAACGATACCCTGGTCCAAGCTACTACCTATACAGAACCTCCTTCTGGAAATGTCTCTCAAGGAGATGATGATTCTAGTTAAGACCATGATGATCAAATTGAGGGTTGTTCCAAACCCAATAGAAGAGGATGCCCCTTGGGCTCAAAGAACAAGCCCCCCTTTGACAAGAAAAAGAAGGGCAAGGGTCTCCTTGCCTGTGATAGCAGCCTTCATGTTGCTAAGTGCTTGTAATTCCCTACTCCCCCCCCCCATTTACCATGAAATACATCTCATGGAATGTTAGAGGTCTAAAAGCTCCAGACATAAAGCGGATTGTTAAACGTTTCTTGGACTCTCATAAAGACTTGGATTTTCTGATGCTTCAAGAGATTAAAACTATTAATTTTACTTTGGATATTAACCTTAATTTCATTTGGAAAGACTCCATCAAATTTTGCTTCAATCACCTCAAGGGTAAAGGTGGTGTTGGACTCGTCATTAATCCCAGATGGTCAAACCATATTACTGACAAAGGTTGCTCCCTCTATAACATGACTGTTTGGGCCTCTATTAATATTGACAACACCCTCATTGGGGTGTGCTCTATCTATGCATCAAGTGACTATAAGGAAAGAAGTGCCCTTTGGGATTGGATTGCATCCTTACCTGATATTTTCCTAGATCCTTGGAGGACACTTTAATATGATTGGGGGGGTAATTCTTTTGAATGGAAAGGCTCTAAAAAATCCCATTGGAATAGAATGAAATTAATGAAAAACCTGTTTGATCCTCTTCTCGGTAATAAGGCCGATACAAGGGGTCTTTGGAACACTTGGTGCAATTTCTAAAAAGGTTGTAATAGAATTTATTGCAGACTTCACCGTTTTTACACCAATAAAGATGTTTTTTCATTTATCCCTAGTAACTATGGCAATTCTATTATTGTTTGGACTTTTAATCTCTTGGATCACCACCCTCTTACTGCTCACATCAAACTTGCTAACTCCTTACCTGCTAATGTGGTGGGGCCTAAGAAGTTCATTCTTAACACTAATTTACTGAAAGATCTTGATGTTCTTGCTGCCACTAATCTCATTAGACTCCTAAATGAGGATAATAAGAATTTAGCTTCACATATTAATAGGTGGAATTATAATGTTGTTTCCTGGAAAAAAACTCTTACAAACTATTGGTCAAACAAGGGCCAAAGACTTCAGATTTGTGGAAAAGACTCTTATTCTTAATCTGCTTCACCTTGAAAATGAAATTCAGTTGACTCCTTCCTGCCCTGACCTTTCCAACCAAGTGGCAAAAACTAGGGATGCCCTTAGATTGCATCAGCAAGTTAAGATCAAGGGGGCCATGATTAGAGCCCGTAGCCATTGGCTCCAATTTGGCGATAAAGGCTCCAAGTTTTTCTTTAATTTTCTTAAACATAAGCAAATCCAAGAAAATATTGATAGAATTATTGTTGATAATCAAGAAATTGTTGATTTGGACAACATTAAAGAGGCCTTTGCCCTCTTCTACCAAAAAATTTTCACCTCTAAAGACTCTGAGTCTACCAAGGCCCTTAGACTTAAATACAAATCCATCATTCCCTGTAGGATCTGCGAGGGGGAATCTTGCCTCCTTAAGAAGAATTTCACAATTGATGAAATTCAGAAATCCATCAACTCCCTCCACAACGACAAAGCTCTGGGGCCTGATGGGCTCCCAGTTGAGTTCTACAAAGCCAACCTTAACTAGATTTGCTCTGATCTTCTTGATATCTACAATGAGGCTTTGGGTAAGGGTTCCCTTGTCAATGTTATCAATAAGAGCATTATTAAACTCATACCTAAGGATGGTGACAAGGCCTTCGTTAAGAACTGGAGACCCATTACCCTTCTTAATGTGTCCTATAAGATCCTGGCTAAAATATTGGTCGTCCGGCTAGAAAAGATCCTGCCCAAGTTCATCTGCTCCACCCAAAATGACTTCATTAAAGGTAGGTATATTCTCGAAAATCTCATCACAAGTTGGGAAGCCATAAAATGGTCTAAAGTTTCTAGTCAAGACACTGCTATGCTTCTCCTTGACTTTGAGAAAGCCTATGATAGGGTGGAATGGGACTTTATTATTTCGATGCTTAAAGCCTTTGGCTTTCCTAATGAATTTTGTACTTATGTCAAGGTCCTCCTTCAATATGCCTCTACTCAGATTGATGTCAATGGCTCCCTCTCCTCTTCCATTATGCTCTCTCGATCCATTAGATAGGGCTTCCCCTTGGCCCCTGCTCTCTTTGTATTGCCTCTGACACTTTATTCTACCTCCTTAGGGATAACTCCCTCTCCCCAAAGGTTAATGGGATTAGGCTCCCTGATGATAATGAATTGATGAATATTCAATTTGTCGATGACATGACTCTTTTTGTTGAGCTCACCAAGCAAATCATGGATAACCTTAGACTTAAAATCCAATGCTTTGGGTCAATTTTTGGAGCTCAGATCTACCAGACCAAGTCTACCTTGCTTAGCTGGATGGATCACCCCCTTACTAGTTTCAACACCTTGGCTACCAATGGGGTGGTCCTAAAAAAATTGTTAGATACCTTGGAGTTCCCTTCTCGATGTCCCCTTCCCTCAAAGATATGTGGCTCTGGGTTAAGGAGAAAATTGATAAGAAACTTAGTAAATGGAACAATAGATTCCTCTTCCTAGCTACGAGGGTTCAAGTGTGCCAAAAAATCCTCTCCTCCTATAATATCTACTACTCCTCTACTTGGATGTTTAGCAACTATCAGATCTTTGAAATTCAAAAGGTTGTTAGACAGTTCCTTTGGTCTGTTGGCAAAGGTAATAATAAATTACACGTTGCTAACTGGAAGTGGTGCCATATTGATAAATCTCTTGGTGGCCTTGGATTAAAAGATCTTAGGATCCAAGGTATTTCCCTTGCAGCCAAATGGATCTTCCATTCTCTCAAAGGTCAAGAACCTTGGAAGGTTCTAATCAGACACAATATTGAGAGGGTTGTCCCTAAGAATGCTAAGTATTTGAAGGGTTTACCTCTCACCGACCTCGAGGCTAGTGGTTTTCCTATTTCTATCCAGGGCACTTGTGTGTTCAAGTCTATTTGGAAAGCTTGGGAACATGTTAGGGGGTTTTTGGTCAACACTAGTGTCAACAATGGTGACCTGATTCATGGCGAGAGATCCTTATGGTGGAACCTCTTCCATGTTGGCAAACCCCTGACCCTTACTTAGGGATGCTCAGCTAGAGCCTGGGCCAGCAAAGGAGTCAAATATCTTATTGACATTTTGGAACATGATACTCTTATCACGTGGGAAGACCTCAGCTCAAAATTTAACCTCCCCTCCACTCAAAAAAGAACCTACAACATGATTAAGCAGGATTGTATTGATTTCGGTCTTCCTAAAGATTGTGATGTTGATTCTCATAGATTTTTGTCTTTTAAATGAGCTGATGGTACTCTTTTGGCTAAAATTAAGGCTTGTAACATTTACTCTGTCTTGACTTATGAGGCTTCCATTATTAATCATGTTAACATATTATGGTATTTTGATCTGCCTATTATGCAATGGCAAAAGACCTTCAACAGGCTCTAGAAAAGTCCGATTGAGCCAAAAATCATGTGCTTTAAATGGCTTATGATACTTAATAGACTTCCTCTCCAGAGGAATTATGATAATAATGATTTGTGCTCTATTTGTAAACTTCCTGAGACTAGCAAGTATATTTTCTTTGATTGCTCCATTGCTAAGGAAATCTGGTTAAGGTTTGGCTTTTCTCTCCCTGATCTTGTGAATACTATAGAAATTATTTTTGGGCACATTCAAGGATTGAAAAGGGATGCTAATATCTTTTGGTTTACTTTATCTACCAATATTCTATGGTATATTTAGAAAATTAGGAATGTTGAAGCCAAGACCCTTACTGAGTCTTTTGGAAGACTCATATTCTTCAAAATTGTCATGCAGGTTGCCTCTACTATGAACGTTGAGAGGCACAAGCTCATAAGGTTCCTCAAGGATGGTCACACCACCATGTTCATCTATGAGATGAAGGATGGTTATGAGTGGAGGTGCAACATGGACAACCTATCATCCTTTGAGGAGGCTCTTAAGAAGCTGAACAATAAAATTAAAGATAATAGGGAGCCCTCCTACGCCCAAGTTGAAATACTGACACAGATTCAGAGCCAGAAGACCTTGTTTGGATGGAAGGACCTCAGGGATGGGCGGAATGGGTTGAAACCCATGACTACATCCTCTCTTGATGCTTTTGTTGACTTCTCATGATGCAGTTAGTTTGTTAGTACTCTTTTGTGTGGATTTCACACCTTGTTGTTACTTTGGCTTTTATTGTCCCATGGCGGTGACAACTATGTTTTGCTGAGGCCTGGCCTCCTTGTTTTGTAGCCTCTCGATTTTTAATATAAAAAATTTAAATTTTTTAAATTTAGTTCTATTTATATTTTTATGTTAAAGATGTGTTTTGGATAAATGCAAAACATATTATGTCTAATGGGATTTTTTTTAGGAAATAAGATTATTTTTTGCACTAATACCCTTTCAACAAAAATAATAGTAGCTTAGATTATATAAAAGAATTATGCAAGAAAATATATGTCTGAATTATAAATACCTTTATTTTAAAAAATAATAATACATAAAATATGCACCAAAAATTTATTTGTTTTATATATTAGTGATAATATTGTATATCTAAAAAGAAATAAAAATATTTTATTTCTATCTCAAGTTATGCATTTCCCTTAAAGGGAAATATCATTCCTTAAATATCCTAAGATATATAAAAAAAATTAATAATACATATTAAAAAAATGAAAATTATTTTTTGAATTTTTTTTGTATTATATATCATAGAACAACATTACAATATTCAAAAGTCTTGGCTAGAAGACACACATCCATCTATTAGATAGGACTCTCAGTATCAAAAAACCATGGCTAGAAAACCCACAACCTATATCATATGTCCATAACATACAGGTTACGGATGAAGCATAGGAAATAATACATAATATATCCCAAAATTTATTAAAATACAACATTGGAGGTCCCGTATTAGCAGTATATCATAAAAGGAATAGGTTATCAACTAGATAAAAAGGAAGGAGGAGTCGGGATCAGTATTATCTCCCAAAGGGGGGAGCCACGTAGTCCATCCCAATTCACCCTCGCACCACACCTGTACATGTCCCTCGATGAACTAGTCTCTAAAAGGGTGGGTAGATAGTCCTTCTAGTTCCATCTGAGTGAAGTCCTCTCTCTGTTGTCTTGCCTCCATCTCCTGCATAAATTTCATTAATGCCTGCTCAAAGTGTATCTTATTACTTCCCATTCAGTCCTAGGTAAACCCATGAGAATTTTTTGAATTTAAAAATAGAAGTAAGCCAATTATTTAGAAATCATAAATTAATATTATCTTTAAATTATTTGTAATTTTAAAAATATATATTTTTTAAATATTGATTTGAATAAACCACTTAACCAACAAGTGAGGCATGCCTTTATGTTGACAACTAGGTCATTGAATTATGAGTGAAGAACTAAATTTTTGATATAAATAAATTTGAATTTATTTTTATTTAAAACATAAACACTAGACATAGAATACTTTGAAAATCAAAACTTAAAACTTAGTTTTTTAAATAAAAAACTATCTTTAAGATCATTAGTTTAAATTAAAAGAAAAAAATAATATATTTTTACATCCTTTATTTTTCTCCAACTACTTTAAAAAATAACATTTAATTGATTAGCTTTTAAATATCAATTAACTCAACTAATAACATTATTATTAAGGTTGTAATTTGAATGAAAATGATAATTATTAAGCTCATAATTTGAATGGTTTATCTTGTATAATACAAGATATTATCAAACCATCAAAGATGAGGACCAAAATATTTAAGAGAATTTTGGGCAAAAAAAGAACACCACCAATAAACAACTAGAGAGAGAAGATTTAGAGAATATTAAAAGTACTCAACAATAAAATTATTATAGAAAATCCATTCTCTGCTACATTAAAATGGGTAAGTGATAAAAATGACAATTATTTTCTTAAGATCATAATATCTCATCAATGATAGAATGGGAGATGAAGATGATTATTTAAAGAACCTCTATATTGTGACAAGACCATATATCTTTAAGAACATCTAAAAAAATTCTAAAATTAAAATCTAGGCAAGTTGAAAAGTGATGAGTAAGATATATTTTTTACAACAAGTTAAATTATGTAGTTTTTGAGTCAAACTCATTGACCCATATTTCATGAGTAGTTGTTGAAAATAACCCATCTCTCATGAGAATGAATGGTACACTTAGCACCCATTGCACCTAGGTGATGCTCATAGAGATGAAACATCTCTCTCTCTCTCTCTCTCTCTCTCTCTCTCTCTCTCTCTCTCTCTCTCTCTCACTCTCTCTCTCTTTCACACACATGCTTCATGTTTCTCCCTATCTATCTATATATCTCCTTATCTCTATCTCTCTATATATTTATATCTACCTCTACCTCTTCTTCTCTATATGTCTATATCTTTATTGCTATCTCTATATTTTTTTATCTATCCCTCTATGTCTGTCTATCTCTTCATCTAAATGTCTCCCTCTTCCTCTCCCCTCTATCTTCATCTCTACTTTTATCTACTCTACACTAACCATGATATTGGTAGGAACTTGATGCATTGTGTCTCTTGTTTAGTTTTGAGAATGACTGAAGATTAATAATTTGATGACTCGTGAATTTGAATTATTCTAATATATAGAAATAGTGTTTTTTATTAAGTTATGACTGTTTTTGGGTTGAATCTACGTTGTTGGGGTGTAAATATATTTTATTCTATAGATTTGATACTCTTTATTAGAAATGCCTAACTTTTGATTTACTAAAATCTTTATTTATTTTCAATCTTCAATGATTTCTATGTATTTTTTTTATGTTCTATTTAATTTTGTTGTAGTCTTGATGCTTTTTTGCAATTTAAAAAAATTAAGAAGCCTTAAGCAGATAGTTAGTTTCCAAGGACAAGGTTTCCTAGGTCAACCCCTAAGAGAGACTAACTTTATAGACATCCTAAGGATTGACTATTAGGAACAAGGCATACAAATTTCATAGATAATGGTTATGAAGTAAAAGGTGTTCATTTTAGTGCATCAATTGAAGTATTCATCTAACAAATACCCCTTGAATAGTCTTAGAAGTCAATTTATTATAGGGTGATAAAATAAATATAATTAAATTGCTTTAAATATAAATATTTAACAATAATAATATGAAATGTATAATAATTCAGCTCATTGCAAGAACAAAGTGGGTGGGAGTATAGAAAATTTGAATGTGAGATTTCAATCAAAAAGGGATATATCCATAAATGCAAGATCAATCATGCATCGATGAGATTAATCTATGGTAAGGGTGTAGTGATATCAATGTGGAAAATGAATGTCCAACATGGAGGATGCAATAAATATTAGGTATATATAAATGTGTGTAAAACTAGATGAGATAAGAAAACACCAAGATAAAATGAGTAAAGGTGGGGATATGTCAATACTTAAGGAATTAATCCAACTTTATATTAGGTGTATATAAATATGCATAGAATTAGATTAGATAATACCATACCAATATAAAAGGAGTAAAAGTGGGGATATTTGAATAATTAGAGAATTGAGCAAACTCTTCACTAAATCACAACATTTGTGGATATGTTATTACATTAAGAAACTATATCCAAATGGACCCAATTTAAATGATAATTGACATTGGTATTCAAAGTCTATCACTACATTTTGCCCATATTTTGAGGTGCCTTTGAATCTTACAAGTATTATGTAGCTCAAATTATACAATTACTCACAAAATATGCATGAAATAATATAATCTAACATAAAAGGGGTATTGTATCCATATAAAATAATGAAACCCTCTACATGTAATTGCATGTTATCATCCTTTTTTTACATGGTTTGCAAGAACTTATAAACTAGACATAAAAGTGCAATTAGTAGTGGGTAAAAGTTCATAACTATGTACATTCTAGGTGAAATAATTTTGCCAGATTAGTTTTGGTTAAAATAGTTTACCCAGAACTACGTCCATCACATACATGAAACAAAAAGTTTCTCTTCAAAATCTATATTTTTACGCCGAAGGCGTTCCTTATATGAGAAAGATAGACTAACTTTAGAAATCTACGATTTACATCTTTCTAGAAGTGTGCAAGACGATTGAAAACACGTTGATTACGCCGAAGGCGTTCCTTATATGAGAAAGATAGACTAACTTTAGAAATCTACGATTTACATCTTTCTAGAAGCGTGCAAGACGATTGAAAACACGTTGACCATTGATTTTTCATCCATCGTCATCTTTCCCTCCGATCTCTCGCTGTTTTTCCTTCTTGTCCGTCGTAAATGCAAGATTGGTTTAAAATTCAAGTGGCCAGATAAATGGTCACATCTATAGGGACGCCTACAGTTGTCAGATTATTTTCATCGTTTTTTTCCCTTGTTACCCTTGAAACGGGCGAAACACTGTTTTCGTTTAAAACAACCGTTTCTAGGTCAACATGTGATGTCATTGGCATAAAGCACCAAGTATTTTTTGCATTCTAAGAAGCCACGAGACTCTCTTTAATTTAATCTTTACGTATAGTTTTTTCTGAGATCTTTGAAACTTTCTTTAAAATCTTTTCTTTTATTAACATTATTAGTTTTAGTTTTATTATGGATTATAATTAAATTTAAGATATCTAATAATATTATATAATTATTTATATTTTAAAAGAAATATTATAAATAATTATAATGATTTTTTTAAAATTGAAAATTAATTTAAACCATTTAAAGATATATATAATATTTTTTATTTCATAAAATTTAGTTTATATGTTTTTTTTAGTTTATTTATTACATGTAGTTTTAAATATTTTATTTTCATAATTGCAATTTTAGTTTTTTATCTTGTAACATAAGTGAACCATGGCATGCAAGTGCAACCATGTTCAATTAATATAACAACACTAACCTTTGAATTATTTGGTTTATATTTATAAAAGATTGATGAATATTCAAGTTTTTCTAAATTTAATTGTATAATAATTTTTAGTGTTAAAATAGAAATGCTTAATATATATATTAATTTCAAATATTAATTAAAATTTATTAGAATCAAATTCATTTATAATTATTTATCTTTTTAAAATTATAATTATTAAAAAAAATATATATTTTGAATTTTTATATTAATTTATGTAAAAATAAAAATATTGATTAATATAAAAGTGATTTTAAATTTAATTTCTAATAATTTTAATATCAAAATAGAAAACAAAAATTTATATACATTAAAAAGATTGAAGTTTTAAATTTATTTTACTTATTTTTCTTTTTTATGAAACTATGAAATTATAATTACAAATTATTATAATTAATTTAGTTTTTAATCATTATAGAAAGTTTATATATATATTTTTTTATATTAGAAATCGAGAGTTCAAAAGAGTACATCAAAAAGGAGGGAGGCAGAGCCTCAACTAGCTAGAAGGAGAGCAGCAATGAAAGAGAACCACCAAAGAGAAGAACTATCCGAGATACATATACAGCCGAGAAGCAACAGAGTACAAGAGAACCAGAAGAGCAACCAAAAAAGGATTAGTTCTATGGGTAAACATCTTCAAATTTGTTGACCCAGGATGTCCAACCAAGGGCTCCCTCCATCCAGATAGCCTTTTTCTGTTCCAGCAGTTGACGAAAGACCTGAAGGTTATCAACAGAGGGGTTTTTGCTGTTTTGGATCTCCTGCATGAGCTTGGCAAGGGCTTCATCAAACGCCATCTGGTTGTCTAGCACACTAGCTAACTCATAACCATTCTGCATCTCATATATAAACATTGTAGCCCGACCATCATGCAAAAATCTGAGCAACTTCCTTTTTTCCAGGTTGAGCACGCAGCAGACCTGTGAGGCAATTTTAAAATATATGAGATTTCTATGAAATCCAGTAAGAGATCTGGTAAAACCTTGGAACTTAGAATCATTTCTAAATTTCCATATATGCCAAAGGATGAAAGATGAGAGAACCTGCCAAAATAAGTTAGTATCTTTTCTAAGGCCATCAATAAAACTAGTAATAATATCCAAAGTATAAACATAGCGAGTGATGCAAATACCAAACATGAGCCAAACTTCACGGCAAAGGAACAATCAAAAAATATATGTCTCATAGTTTCAAGAACTCTACAGATAGAACAAATATCAAGGGTGGCATGCTAGTTTCTAATGGGCAGCTGTCCAACAGGAGCAACCATTTAAAGCATTGAATTTTAGGAGGAATAGGAGCTTTCCAGAGCTTATCAAACATTTTATGCCAATCAGAGGAGGAAAAGGAAGAGTACCAAATGACATTAAGATGTTGAGAAATAGAGGTATCATGGTTAAGAAATCGGTATATATCTTTAGCTTTGATAGAAGAGAGGTGAGTACCATCCTGCCACCGAAAAGAGAGAAATCAGTGAGAATCCACATCAGTATTATGGGGGAGATTAAGGTGAGAACAAGCCATTTTGATGAGGTTATACGTTCCCTTATGAGAAGCAGGGATATCAAATTGATTAGCAAGGTCTTCCCAACTGATGAGCTGATTGTGATCAAGGATATCCATGATATACTTAACACCCTTGTTGGCCCAAAATTTAGCCGAACAGCCTTTAGTCAAAGCAAGGGGTTTACCTTGATGGAGAAGATTCCACCATATTGATCGCTCACCTTGAAGAGTATAATGATAATCAAAGGCTGAGTTATCAATATAGTGTCGAATGTTCTCCCATGCTTTCCATAAGGAACGGAAAACCCAAGTTCCCTTCACAGATATGGGGAAATTGCCAAAAACCAAATCACTGAAGGGGAGATGTTTCCAAGATTTAGCAGTTTTAGGCACTCCATTCTGAATGTTATTTCTGACAAGAACTTTCCAGGGCTCGTCACCAATAAGGGATTGAAGGATCCATTTAGAAGCAAGAGCCATTCCTTGAAGTTTAAGATCTTTAAGACCAAGCCCTCCGAGACTATTCTCAAGATGGCACCAGTCCCATTTAACAGAATGGGCTTTCCTAGAACCGTTGCCATCTGACCAAAGAAAGTGCCTGATGGCTTTCTGAATTTCCAAGATCTGATAGTTACTAAACATCCAGACAGAAGAGTAATATATACTATAGGAGGAGAGAATCTTTTGGCAAACCTGGACTCTTCCAACAAGGGATAAGAGTCTATGATTCCATTTATTAAGTTTTCTGAAAATCTTGTCGTTTATCCATAACCACATATCTTTGAGGGAAGGCTTGACAGAAAAGGGGATACCAAGATACCTAACAATCTGGTTAGGTCCTCCCCAGGAATAACCGAATTGGCAAAGCCAGTCCGGAGGATGATCACTCCATCCCAGCATAATGGATTTGGAGCTGGAAATACGAGCTCCAGAAGCCTTACCAAACATATCAAGTTTATTACAAAGGCAGATTAGGTTGTGAAAACTGAGCTCAAGAAAGAGAGAAGTGTCATCGGCAAATTGAATATTGAGGAGCTCGGAGTCATTAGGAAGAGTAATACCACGCACCTTAGGGGAGATGGTATCATCTTTAAGGATATAATGAAGAGCATCGGAAGCAATGACAAAAAGAGCAGGAGCAAGAGGGCAACCCTGACGAATAGACCGAGACAAAGGAATGGGATTGGTTAGGGATCCATTGACATCAATCATGGCAGAAGCATCTTTTAAAAGAATTTGAATATAATTGCAAAAGATATCAGGGAATCCAAAGGCTTTTAGCATCATCAAGATGAAGTCCCACTCAATTCTGTCGTAGGCTTTCTTGAAGTCAAGGAGAAGCATAGCAGCCTCTTGATGAGAGGAATTGGCCCATTCCATGGCTTCCCAGCTGGAAATGAGGTTTTCCAAGATGAATCGTCCTTTAATGAAGCCAGTTTGAGTGGAGCAGATAAACTTAGGAAGAATAGTTTCTTACCGGGAGGCCAACGCTTTCGCAAGAATTTTATAGGAGACGTTAAGTAAAGTGATAGGCCGCCAATTTTTAATCAAAGCTCTGTCCCCTTCTTTAGGGATGAGCTTAATGATACCAGTGTTAATAACAGATCCAAGGGTGCCATGCGAGAAGGCCTCAAGATATAAATCATGGAGGTCTTTAGAAACCCATTCAATATTGGCTTTGTAGAATTCAGCAGGAATCCCATCGGGGCCCGGGGCTTTGTTATCCTTTAGCTTTTGGATGGCATCAACAATTTCTTGTATTTTAATTTGTATCTTCTTTTATTGGTTGATTATATATAGGCCTATTGCCTTTTAATTCTTTCTATTGACCTGTTAATGTTTTATATGTGATTAAAATGATATTTTTAATAACTTTTCATATAATTCAATTTTAATTTCAATTTATTTATCTTGAAATTTTGAAGTTGTTCTAGATTGAGAATCTTTACTTTGTTCTGGTTTAGTCTCACATTTGTAGTTATGATTATCACACTTGAAATTTTAATTATTCTACATATTAATTTGACCTTTCTCCATGACCTTGAAATTCACATTTAGGATCTTTATAATCGTGATCACCTCTAATATCTAAGAATGATATTTCTCAAAAGTACCATGAATATTAAATTTTTTTAAATTTAATTGTATAATAATTTTTAGTGTTAAAATAGAAAGCCTAATATATATTAAAATGATTTAAGTTTGAAAATTATTTTATTTATTTATTTATTTTATGAAATTTTAAATACTAATTAAAATTTATTAGAATCAAATTCATTTATAATTATTTATCTTTTTAAAATTATATTTATTAAAGAATGATTATATTTTGAATTTTAATATTAATTTATATAAAAATAACTATATTGATTAATATAAAAGTGATTTTAAAGTTGATTTCTAATAATTTTAATATCAAAATAGAAAAAAAAAATTATATAAATTAAAAATATTGAAGTTTGAAATTTATTTTAATTATTTTTCTTTTTTATGAAACTATAAAATAATAATGACAAGTTATTAGAATTAATTTAGCTTATAATTATTAAAATTTTATTAAAATTTTAATTATTGTAGAAATTTTATATTTTAATTTATATAATAAAATAGATTTCAGCCTTTCTTTATCTTTCTCTCTCCATATATTTCTCTCTCTCTCTCTCTCTCTCTATATATATATATATATATATATATATATATATTCCCCATCTATACTTCTATATCTCTCTTTCTCCCTTTCTCTTCCCATATATCCTTATCTCTCTTTCCCTTCCCAATTACCTCTATCTCTTTCTATTTATCGCTTGCTCTCTATCTCCCACTATTTTTCTCCCCTCCTCTCTCTATCTCTATTTTCTATCTATGTTTATCTATCTCTCTATATTTGTCTCCCTCTCCCCCTCTCTATATCTCCTTTATCTCTACCTTACTATCATTATATCTCACCATATATTTTTCTGTATATCTCCCTCTTCCTCTTCCTCTATATCTCTCTATATATATCTTCCTCTCTATCTTACCCTCTCTATCTCTGACTCTCTATCAATTTTTCTCCCTCTTCCCCTATTACTATATCTTCATCTCTACCTCTATTTTCCTCCCCCCCCTCTCTATCTTTAGACATGTGTCCCTCTCTCTATCGATACATCTCTTTCCATCTCCCTCTTCCTACAGCTCTGTTTCTAAATTTCTTTCCTTCTCTATCTCAAACTCTCTAGATTTCTAAGTCCATGTCTTGCTCTATCTAGCTATCTCATTATCTCTCTATCTCTTTATATATCACTTCCTATACCTCTATATTTATCTTTCTATCTCTCACTCTCTCATTTTATCCCTGTCTCCTCTATCTCTTTATCTTTACATCTCCTTCTCCATCTCTATATTTATCTCTATTATATCTCCCTGCCCCCTTCATTGACCCTCCACACCTATTCGGCATACCCATTGCACACCAAGGTGCAATTGCTAGTTTAATTTTAAAACGGAGAGAGAACTGAATTTACATAGATTATTTTTATGAAATATTTTTTTAAAAAAACATTTTAATAAAAATATATTTCCCCATAGTTGTTTGTGTGCTACCTTAACCACTTTTTGGGGAAATTTCTACAGAAATTCAACTTCATATCCAAATTAATTTAGTTACAATCCTTGCGAAGGCTTGTGATTCCCCCTCCCTTCTTAAGACCTATGATTTTGTTGATGATAGGTTAACTCTTTTCAAATGGCATGATGGGACTCCCCTACCCTATTTTAAGGATAATTCCATCTATAGCCAGCTTGTTGATAATGAGGATAGCCTTTATAACCTTAATAACTACTAGAATTTTAACTGAGATCCTTCCCCATAGTAAGAATAACTCTTGTTAACCTTTGTAGCAGACCTGTTGAACCAAAAAAGTTCTTTATATGGCATCTCTTTCTGCATAATCTACGTATCCTGGAACCTGATGGGGATCCTAATATTTTCTTTTCATGTAGATTGCTTGAGACTTTGGAGAATATCTTCTTTGATTGTTTTTTGCAAAAGAATTCTAGAATATATTTGGAATGTCTATCAATGGTGCTTTTTGTAGTTGGGATATTGTAGTGGGCTATTTGTCAAACCTCAAGAAAGATACTAATCTATTTCAGTTTCTTCTTTCCATTGAAATTATATGGTTGATTTGGAAATATAGGAATGATGATGTATTTAGTGGCAGAGTAAGAATGCATACTGAGTCTCTAAGGAGACTCATAACCCATAATGTTTATTGAAAGGTCACATTGATTATGATATTGTCAAAGGAAAAGTTTGAGAAACTACTACATGATGGAACTACCAAGGTATTAACATGGAAAATATCACATGGTTTTTCATGGCGTAGGCAAATGGTGGAAAGAACCCCCCTTGAAATTGGTCTTACCAATTTTTTTACAAAGCTAGGAGAGAAGAGAAAGAGAGAGGATAGGGCTCAAGTAGGTGGATTCCTAGTTGCAGCATCTCCAATACTCCCAATTGCAGCAACAATAGAGGTACCCATGGAAGAGATTGTGAGGATCCCCAACTCTTGGGGAAAAGTTTAGAAATGGATGGAGGGTCCATTTGGATGGACAACTTGGTTCAAAGAGACAAGGGATGATATTTAGAATTCATGTCTTATATACAAAACCTATAATCTATTTATGATATAATCTTTTGATGTTATCTTAGAATGTTGTAATGATTATGATAGCATTAGATGTATAGGGTAGAGATAGTCATATTTTGACAGTTGAAAACTAATTAGCTCATATATACTTCAAGTTGTTATAGTTTGAGAAACTAATCTATAGATCTATAATGTGAGTCTCTTATACTTAATTTAAAAATTTATGTAGTCAAATATTTTTCATGAAAATTGGAAAATACCTTTTCATAGAGCTTATGTTTAGAATCTATTATTTTTTATAGAGTTTAAGTTTATAATATTGCATGTATCTTATTATAATCAAGGTTAATAAAAAATAAAATAAAAATTATATTGAATATATTTAAATTTTTAAAAATATATATATATGGTGTACTTGAAGAAAGAATCTTCTTTAAAAGGGTATATGTTAAAAACAAATGGTAAAAGAAAATAGACAAAAAATAGCATCTCATGAAAACTATAATTTGTTGATTCACTTTCAATAATTCTTAAAAAATTTAAAATATAAACATTACTTCTAGGAAAGATAAAACTCAAAATTTATATTTTTGTTGGTCATTTCCTTTATCAAGTGTGACATGTTTATGAGTTTTTATTTTTAGTGTATACAACTTAATTTTTCTATTCATTTCTCAAAGTAGCTTTTATCTCATAGATTTAATAAAACTAATAATAAATATGCATGTAACTATCTAGGAAATTGAAAATCTCATGAAAATAAGGAATTAGGTTAGGAAGTTCCACTTATACAAAAAAGTGGTATAATGTGTTGTCTAGTATATCAATCTATGTCATGGAATAAGATATTTAGCTATGTGTGTATATTGAAATGCATTTCTCTTTCACATTTATTAGTAGCTAAAAGCTTAGTAAAGGAGTGTTAATGATAGTAAATTTCCCCTCAAATTTAATTGTATACATTATGTTCATGGCATTGGAGGAGAGAGACAAATAGTTAACAAAATATAATTTAAGTGAAGCATGTAATAATGTAACCCATGTAAAGTACTAACTATAATAAATTTATTAGGTAATAAGTAGGTCATATATATGTAATAATAAGTCATTAGAATTATATGAGTTAAATAAGAATCTAAATTTGTAAGGCTTTTCTTAGCATGGGTAAATGAAAACTTTGTGTGGCATATAGTGACCAAGTCAATTTATGTTGATACATAGGATACTAGGCCAGACATATATTAATGTGACATTTTTTAGGATGAGCATACAATGGATGAGGTGAGGCATGTTTAGGTTTGTAGTGGTAACATAGATCTAGGAACTAAATCATAAGGTTGTAGCATTGTAAATTGTATACCCTTAATTGGGTCATACAATTACATGCTTAGGTTAGCACCCGCCTTAGTCTGTTGTATCTTGCATTTAAAATTGCTTTTGAGTATTTAATTAATTAACTTAATTAAATCTAAAGTCCTCTTTTATCACTCCACACATAATAAAAAGTGGGCCCTTAATCCTAAGTTTGCCCCTTTTTATTTTATCCTTTCAATTAATCAATTCATTAAAAACCATGATTAAGTCCTATTTCAACCTTCAATGCCTGATTTCATATATCTAAACACCTTGAATTGTGCACTAAGCTAGGATTGACTTTGTAATCATGATATCATGCATCTCTCAAAATTTGGAAAAATATTGGCCAAACCTGAGTCTGATATTTTGGTCCCAACTTTTTCTCCTTGAATTTTAGGATCATGTTTTGGTGGTATTATAATGTTTAAATCCAAAGTCACATGAAAATATATCAATTATAGGTCAGCCTATGATAAAAAAAAAAAAAAAAGTTGGGGTTTCATACATGTAACCTTTCTTTTCCTTATTTGAAGGATCCAACATCTCTAGCAATTGAAGGAGCCTCTTATGAAGTGAAAGTGCAAGTTATGTGAAGTCTTCAATCAGCAAATCAATAATTCACCAAGTCTACATCAATCATTTTCTTCATTAATTGAAGCTTGGAAGATATTGAAGAATAATGAGAGATCATCGACTATTGATTGGATTTTACCTCTCTTTTAGGGTTTGGTATGGTTTTATGTTATTTTCATATCTTTATATGAGTTTCACAACATTCATTCTCAGATCTATGCTATTTCTTTAGATCCATTATTACATTTGTGATTTGAAGCACTCCATTTACATCTAGGATTTATACTCATAACATAGGGTGGAACTCTAATTCTTGCATTCTAGCTCATTTAGGATCATGTAAACACATGAGATTCTAGCACACACACATTTCAATACAATATTGGCTATTTGTGGAGGTGGAAATCACCAAAACAAGGGGTTTGAATAAGGCAAAACCCTATATAGCCATGCAAACACCATTTTTTAAGGTGTAAGTGTAGGTAAAGGATTCTGGTGGATCTGAAATCTTCGAGAAAGATAGAATTCACAATCACAAGTCTAGATCCAAAAGCAAGGTCTAGATCCAAAAGCAAGCCCTAGATCACTAGGAACGAAGCGCCCAATGCCCTAGCCCTCTACTTTTTTTTAGCATTCTGTGACAATTTTGCATCTCAAGGCTTCAAAACACGAATTCTAGAAGTCCAACTTAGTACAGTAAGGGGGACCAAAGTGTTGAGTGCCCTAGTCTATCCCAATCAGACCCAAATTCTAATATCAGGTGCATACCAAAATTTCCTCTTCAACTCTATACTTTGTGGCTGAGCTTCAGTTTTTTATTTCTCTATCATTGTAGTTTACCTAGTCATTTCCTTCATCTTTCTAGCTTAGTTTCTCATAAATGCACATTTAGCTCATTATCCTCTTCATAGTAGCAAAGGAATAGAAACCCTAAGAGTATTCCTTGACTCTCTTTTACAAGAGCTAGTCAAAGTGAATCACTTCTTTAGGCTCTTTCATATTCCAATGTGTGGAGGAAAGTGTGACTAGGTCCTAAACTATTCGATCCCATTTTCACTATCATAAAGGTATTATGAAGAAAGTCACAGAGTCCCTTAATGTGAAAAATGGGTAATAGTAGGTCAAGGATCAATCAAACAACTACCAAATTAACATATAGAGTACATAATAGAAGAGATACAATGATGACCACAAAGGTCAATTTAAAGGAAGCAATACTTTTATTTGAAGAGGATGAATGATTAAAAAGGGGC
Source organism: Cryptomeria japonica (assembly GCF_030272615.1). Classification (NCBI taxonomy): domain Eukaryota; kingdom Viridiplantae; phylum Streptophyta; class Pinopsida; order Cupressales; family Cupressaceae; genus Cryptomeria; species Cryptomeria japonica. Next base: position 38,998,015 of record NC_081411.1, on the reverse strand, counting down.
ACCAATATGTTTCTCCTATTCACACTATAATAACAAATACCATGGAGAAATATGATCAAAGTTTGGTTACTATTTTATTAAAATAAATCTAATTATTTACTTAAACCCCAATTCATTAATAGATAAGCTAGCCAACCCAATATCAATTGGTTGAATTAGTTGAACCAACCCCTAACCACCATTTAAATGACTCAATATTAACATCATATAGGTCGTGGCAACTATGTTGTTTCATAGGATAAATATTTTCCACTAAATAAAGGTGCATGCGTAGAATTTAGCTCAACCAACAAGGTGTTATTTGACATAAGAACAATCAATATTTTCTTAATAAAAGTGAAACTTGAAATTCATTTGATGAGATAGAAGTACTACACCATTACATGATCCATGTTTGACCATTTGATAGAATAATTATAAGGGAATGATCAAATCCCTGACATGTAATATTGGATGGTCAATGTAATGTACATGTGTTAATACGCTACTTGGTGACAACTCAATGTGATGTGTGTGTGTGTGTGTGTGTGCGTGACTTGAAAATAATGATGAATTTTGGTAAAAAAAGAACAAGCACTCAAAATAGATGAATTTAGTCATGCCAATATACAAAGTCATTTGCAGTACACCAAAAAAATCTAACACAACACAAAAATCATGCATAGCTAAGCTAGCACATGGAACTACCACACTATAAGACACACGAGTGTTAAAATTTTGTATACAAAATATATATTTTCAGATGATGCAATATTGTGGTAACCCAAAGTTACCCTTTTATCAAACATTGTCAATAAAATTATTTTGACTTAGGACCCCATATCATGGGTATTGAATGAATACATACTAAAGGTAGGTTAATTATGAATGATATATTAAACCTTTTGAGTGTCTTAATATTTTTTTTTCAAAAAATATATACTAAATGTGACATAAACTAACATTCTTCAAATATAGCCTATTTTTCATTCTTTTAGAGAAGATCTATGTTTTATAGATGTCATGACAAACTTAATCATTTAGTAATTATACTCTCTTTAATGATTATCTATATTTTACCTTATACCTTGTGCTTCCCCTCCCTAGATACTTATTTACTTGTGCATGAATCTTCTTCATGTGATACAAGAAATCATTTCTTTATAGTCATGCACCTTCCTCCTAAGGATATGTGACACATTATAGATATTTCCCATACACGACTTGAAATGTTGTCTTCCTATATGATCAATTCCCTAATATTTTGTTAGTAAATTTAATTGCACCACTAAATAATATTTAATTGACGACCTACATTTATCCATCCATGTATGGGTATATACCCATATTGACTATAAACAATATGATTTATGTTTTGATAGCCATTGTTTTGTATGAATAGAAATATGAGCACATTAAAACATACATTCATGAGCTCTGCACTTACTTAGGAATTACCCACTCATTATATTTACATTTTGCTTGGATATTTGAGCCTAACAGTTGGAACATATTAGACTTCTAAATTTATGTTTTGTTCTCCATTATGTTTACATATTTTATGGCATTGTTTTTATACTACGATGACATCAAACTTTGTCTTAACTTTCGAACATACTAATTTTTTTAAAAATTCAAATGAATAAAAGTTTTAATAATACCCTATAATTATTTTTAAAATTAATTTTTAATCTACTAATCCAAATTTGAAGGAACCATTACCCACGATCCCATTAGTGGACCAACCGTTTGTGGGAATTGTGGGTCAATCCGTCTCTTCAAGTGCAACAACCTGTTTCGTTGGTAAGGGTGGAGAAAATTAACTAGGCATCGATCGAAGCAAAGAGAAAACACATTTACAAAGGGCGGGCCTACCTATCTATCGTTTTCTGCTGTGATGAACTGGTGGAAACAGTCTTCTATCTATCGTTCTGCAGTCATATAAATAGACTGATATATAAGAGCTATACATTTCTCATGCGTATTTTCATACATGTGTCTGTGGCTATTTATATGATGGCATAGTCACTTTTGTATCTATCATATCAATAAAATATTATACGCTACACTATAAAAGGTATTGTAAACTAAGTGCTAATATCACGGTCTCAGTAGTCATCATGGAGTGGAGACCTCATAACATGTATCCACAAGTTACACGAATTTTATAGGAGTTTAAAGATCTTTCTCATGAATTTGGGCATCTAATTTTACTAGAGGATAAAAGCCTGGTACAAGATAAAAGAATTATAGTAGACGATAAAATAATAATTTCATAAGTCTAAAAATGATAAGCAACTGCTTCCACATGATACAAGATGCTTTCTTACATTTCTTACAATGACATAGACTCTTTTTGCGTATCATATGATGCAAAATATTCCTAATCCACTTTGTAACTCCTTATAATCATGCTCTTATGTGTCATAATATCATTTACCACTATATTTATCAGATAGTTTTCATACATCTTCATGAAAAATATTATTTTACATATGTATAAGTGTGTATAAGTGCCAGTAACTACACATGGTATAATCGTCATGTCATAAACTAGATAGAACAATAATTAAAAAATAATCAAAATATTAGGACATGTAAGGTATATGACACACCTAATCCAAATATTGTTCCATTTATTGTTTTCCTTCAAAATATGGAAAAAACACTATCAATAGTGAATAAATTATCATGGATATAACCATACAATGGTAACTAATTCCTATGTAGCTTATGAACTCAACTAGAAATTTCTGACACTCATCAAGTGACAACCATATCAACCACAAAACTCTCATCTTCCATCATTTCTAATCAAGAAATATATGAAAATAAAGATAATATCACACACTAATATCATGAATTGATCGAAACATATTTGTTAGAGTCTATCTCTTCTAGTACAAGATTATCTATTGCTTTATTTATTTATTTATTTATATAAGACCATCAAATCCTATTAGATAGTAATAAAAGTACACATGTTTTTGCCAAAAATTATTGGATGGATACAAGATCATGCTGATATATTATATGGTTATGAGCAGTTATGTGATCTTCTTATCACAACCGCATCATCCCCTTTGTATAAATTCTCCTCACATGATTGAATAATATTATTGAACGTTGACCTCTAATTTAACAGTTGGTATCAAATAAACTCATGAATGTGAAAATAATCAGCGAAGAGTCCACTAGTTAATGATGTCCTAAATTTTTTTGTGACTTTCATGTGATCTATAATATGATTTACAAGGTGTTTAAGCTATTTGCAAGTCATTATCCACCATGGGTTGAATGATAATAGAAGTGAGTTAGTCTTCTCTTGTTGGGTTTGCTTGTTATGCAAGACAAGGAAGATACCGATTGCAATGGAGACATTGTAGAATTGAAGATATTTCAATAACCGTTGAGATAGTCATCAATTTTTTTGGTTCAATAAGGGGCAAAATCTGAATCTCTTTTTGACTGGAGCTACGAACCATTGAGACTACACTTTTTTAGGGGCCTCATCCTTAGGTATGTTCGACATTAAGATCCATTTATCTCCTTGTGCCATCCTATCTATTCTTCTCCTTATCATTTTGTAGATGTTTGACTAGCCATTCAAAATCCTTTACTCACCATACCCCATATATCTCCCTCCTCCCCTTATCTCTCCATACTCCTTATCACTCTACCCCTCCACATTAGCCCATCGACCTTATCACTCCATTGTGTTGGACGTTCTAGTCAAACTATCTTTGAGTTGGCATCCTCCACCTCTAGGCATGGTCTCTACGCTAACAAGCTACCCATACACCTTCATGACACCATTGACTACAATTTTGGACTACTGGTGCTACCCATCCTTGCACTTGTCACCACCTTTTTTCCCTGCAACCACTATTGACAAGCATCTAACCATGCATAGAAGGTTCGAGATAGCATATCAACATGTTGTGACTCAAATACAAGACCTCCTTTAAGGAAAGAAAGCACTATACCATTGCATTGCAAGGTCATCCCCTAGACAGCCTTGACATTTTTACATTCATATAATAGAATATTTTCTTGCAATGATAAAGTGCCAAGATTGAAGTTGTTGGTTGAAGAGGATTTTGAGATGCCATGTGAGCAAGTGAGTATATTGTTGATAGAATATTTGTTTGTCTTTCATTTCAAATAGTTTAATACTCTCAAAAGTTTCCTGATCATAGATAGTCCTCTATAGTATCACGATATCCAATTTGATTAATCTAACCTATTTAATACAGCCTCTTCGAAGTTTCTACATAAGTTTTAGTATAACGATTTATTTTGGTACATTTGTAATGGCTTGAAAGAAGAGGAACATGTCATATTGATAATTTTTTATGTAATGGTTTATATGCAATCCAAGATAAAAGTTTGATGTATGAAGTATGATGCTAAAGGTAAGTTACTATAAGTTTCATGAAGAATGTTGTAACAAGAATGAATGGGCCTCTAATCATGCATTGAATATTACCAAACTCTGTAAAAGGAGTCTTCAAAGGGAATAGTATGAGGTGTATGTGCACTAAAGAGTATTACTCCAATTTCAAGATTTTCCTTAGTAAGCTATTTTGTCATTGTTTCACTTTCTAGAGCAACTTCCTTATCAAACATAGCTTAATCCTTGCTAATCAAAGCTTCTCCTATCTTATATCCTATATGGTAGGAACATCTCTTTCATAGTTATTATTTGTCATTCTAATATCAAGTGGCCTAATGAAATTTTGTTTTGTTTTATCGCATTAGGTGTATTAGGCCCTACTTATCCTATAATGGTTTTGTTTATGTCAAAATAAAATGTACTTCATATGCAATAGGGGGAAGTGAAATCATGGGCTTCTTTGCTAAAACCTTGTGTTTACATATTAGATGTTTCCACTATTGATTTAAGAACATGCACATCAATTGCAACCATTGTCTTGGTACTAGGAACTAGTGAAAAGAAACTTGCCTAATATTCACATTTTGTTGCATCAACAAAAATAAGTAAGGTTTCACAAGATAAATGTTGTTATAATACTAATTAATATTACATGGAAAAAAAATTATATAGAAATTCACATGTCTTTAATGGATACTTTAGAGTACGAGCTTGTCAATGGAATGATTGCTCAAGAGTCTATTGTATATATTGCCCCTCTTTGGGAGGTTGTAATACTTCTTCTAGTGCTACATTTGAAGGGTAAGGACTAACAAATATGAAACATGGAGGCCCGAGGTAGTAGAAGGTGGAGGAATTTCAATCATCTAAACCTATCTTCTCACGTTGAGATGATGCTTCACATGATAAGCATTTTTGGCATTTTTTGGTTCCTCACTTTCATATAGATTTTCTTTTTAATGCTCATATATTTGAAGAATACATGTATTGTGATGGTTATGATTTAGAGACAGGCATGGGATTTCTTTTGAGCTCATTGTGGATTGTTTCCCAATAAGATTTAGAGTATATGATCTAGAACTATACCCTTTTCGTGGTCATTAGACAATAATAGATCTATTGTATCTCTTAGGAATTATTGTTGAATAATTCATGACATTGTGATTTGGGAGCTTGGGACTGACACAAGAACATATCTCAAAGCTACACCTTTTTAATGGTAAAGAGATATCCTGATGGAGCCCCACTTGGTTTAGGATTTGCTTCTTCAGCAAAATATTTTCTTAAAAATATGCATTCATATTATGTAATCAACAATTTTGGGTGTGTAAACCTTAAGGGGGGATGGGAGAGTCCATAGAGCAAAGTAAATTTTACAATTTCAAGGGTACATATGTAGGAACAATTTATTAGGAGGGGAAATTCTAGAATATTACATTATTATGAGTAGTTATGCAATGCAATTATTTAACTTCTTTGGTTATCACAACCATGTCATCCCTTTAGTATAAATTCTACTCACCTAATTGAATAATATTATTGAAAATTCACCTCTAATTGTACAAGTCACACCCCCATACTTATTCAACAAATTGTTGTAAATCTTATAGAAACATAAAAAAGAAAGGTTGCGTAAGTGGTGAGAGTAACTCTAGTCAGAGGAGGAGAGGATCTTTGTCATCTAGTTTACTCCATACACTAGTGAGGTTTTGGGTGACATTAGAAGTAGACCACCCTTCAACTTCTTTGTCTTTTTACATGTATTTATTGTAGGTATGAGAAAACACAAAATTGACTCAAGAGAACCTCTTGAAAGTATCGAGAGTTGGCCAACCACAACCACCACCAGTCCATGGCCTTACACCCACAAAAGGGAAACTAGAAGTGGCACCCCCAAGGGAGAGGTGGACTGATGTCAAGTAGGTTGACCCAAGCCACTATAGCTACTAGAGTGACAAAAAGGAGCTTGGGAACTAAGAGACTAGGAGAGATGAGTTGAAATACTCCATTCTCTATGTTCACCATGAGGAGGAGAACCTTAATGGGATGTGAAAGGGTCTGGAGGTAGATGATAACATTGCAAGGGGCATTTACCTAGTGATCAAGCAATTCATGAAGGTGGTACTACTTTAAAACCACCTTAGTAGCCTATCTTTGAATCTATAATAGAACACTTGAGCTAAAAGTATCTTTAGAGTAAAGTAAAATATTTGTATCAACAAAGTAGTGAGAAGAAACTAATTTTTTTTTATCTTTTCATAAATTTAAAAGGATTTGTACCCTATAAGCATGCAAAATTTGAGTATACTTTAAGAAAATGAAAGAAAAGTCTCCCAAAGAGCCATATTCTAGGAGAGAGGCTTTAAGAGGAAAGGACAAAAAAATCATGAATCCAACTCGAATTTTTTGGGGGCTCTATAACAAAACTAGAAAAGTTGTTTGAATGAGTCTAATTTCCTATAGAATGGGTGACAAGAATATGGACTACCCATATGATTGAGACAAAGTCCTGGAAATGAATACACCAATAAAAGTGGGTAATATTAGGCTAAAAAATGTTGACTAGATATTGTAAAATATGCATGACAAGACTAAGACTAGTGACTATAAATATCATCTCACATTTAAAATTGACACCATGGGCAGATGTGGAGAAACCCAGTAGTATCCCACATGTGGCATATACTTACAGAAAATAGTATTAGGAATCCAGCATCAATTCTTCCCCCAAGGCTTAGAAAAATGAACACCAATTTTTTAACTCATATACACATAGACAACCATCTTGACTTTGTCATATATCTCTTGTTCTAGCTAGGAGAGATCAAACGAAACACACACATCATTCAATGAGAAAAGGCTCATGGTATTTTTGAAAAATAAATCTCAAGGAATGACAATTTCTCTCTTATGGAAATACAAGACTTTAACCCAATGAATCCTTCACCAAGGGATCACTTGATATTCAATCAATGCAAACACCCAAAGATTTTTCTATTTGAAAGATAGCTTGTCCTTGAAACTAGACCCAAACCATAAAAGCTAAGACTTAATAGCTTTCTAGGCACACCACATGGTTGTGACCATAAAAGTCCACTTTCATTAAAAGAAGGGTTTGAAAAACTATCTCATTCTAGGTAGGTTAATTGACTAAAAAGCTAAAAAAAAAAACAATATTAGAGAAGAACTCTCTAGGTTTCATTGCCATAGATGACATAGTTTACTCATTTAACACAAAGAGTCAAACTGTTACATCCCTCTTTTTCATTAAAATTTTTTGATGTGCTGCAATGCAATGTTTAATATGATATTGTTATGAACTCGATGTGAATTATGTATTCATGGTTTCATTTGATAGAATGTTATTGATTGTAGAACAATGAGAACTAAAGCTATGTTATTGTTGAAATTATATAACTTTTCAGCTAACTACATTTTTTTGACCAAGTGGATGCGGGAACCCTAACAACCATTATGAAGGAGGGAGAGTATCATCAAGGAGAGGACATAGAGTTGAGGAGAGGTCGAAGTTTCCACTTGAACGATACAGAGCCTGTAATTTAAGTAATTTGTCTAGGGTTGTCTTTGCCTTAGTATTGTTGTGTTGATGTCTAGGCTATTGGAACATCAAGACCATTTTAAGTCGCAAACCAATAAGATTTACTTCATTGTGTCTTTAATCTGTATTGTATTTTTTCCATCATCATGAGTTTGAAGTAATGTGGTGATTGTCGAATTTAATCAAGCATTAAATAAAATGTACACGAATATGTGTCAATAAGAATGACATGTATAAGTACATATATATCTATGTATACATTTACATATATAGTAATATAGCCACATGCATGCATGCATACATACATATATACATGCATATATTTAGTAATTCTTATTTATACATAAGCTTAGATGCAAAATTGTCCTATGGGATTTGAAATTAATAAGAAGATAAATTTTTGATTGGTTTAAACTTTAAAGAGACTAGCATAGCCAAGTCTCGTTATCATATAATAAGTGAGAAACTATTAGTTCTTATCGGCATTAAATCAAGCTTATCTTTTTCAAACATATAAGTTATGACCTCAATTAAATAGTAAATGAATTGAAATGAGATTTCATATGCATTTGCATTTGGTGATAAATAAATACTTGGTTTTAACATATCCGATGGAATTCAAAATCCACAGATATATATTTCAAAACCCATTCTTTAATAGGCATTCTTTATTAGCAAGTTCGTAAGGGAAGAAATATTGGGAAAAATGCTTCAGTTAATGGTTGAGTAGAGTGGAAGAGCAGATAGCTTGATGTCACAACTTAGGAAAAGCATTTTCACAATGACATTCAACTGCATCTCATACATATGTTTCTGTTTTAGTTTGCTTAAGCTCAAGAAATACTAATTGTGTCTTTAAAGTCTCTAAAACTAGTCGAGAGTTTCAAGAGATTATCTTGCATATCATAAATATGAAAGCTTTAACACACATGAGTAAGAACTTGATTGTCATAATAATATGCATTTAGAAGATTTTAAATAGACACTATAGGGAACGACTCAAGTTTGTCAACAATTAAATATACTACTCTGTACTTTATTGAAACACATCTTAATAAATCTGAGAAACCCTAAAATTATGAAGGTTAACATGGATAGTTGAATAGACTATATCATATTAGGTCATAATAATTTGTTTAAACCTGAGAAAGGGTAAAAATGAATTCATAGATGCAAGTTCTAGACCCAAATTTCCTTAAATTATTGCATTCTAATAAGTCAAGATAATGACCATAACTTGATATAGAATTAAATATAGAATGAAAACCAGTGATAAGGTTAACCCTCATTGGTCAAAAGTATAGTAGAAACAAGCTAAAAATTTGAATATAGTTGTATGATAAGAGGTTCATAATTATCTAAATATCTTTATGACACTGACACATTCTCTCTCTTGTGTACTTAACTAGGGATACATATTATATTTTTGCAGCTATGGTGACTCTAATTTATTATCTGAGATTAGTTTCAACACTATGAAGTGTTTCCTTTTCTAATTGAACTAAGATTTCCGGTTTGTAAACTCTATAAAAACCAATTTGTAGAGGGTTTTGAAAATTCAATTATATCTAATAATATCTTAACAAGGTGTAGAAGTGAAAAATGCATATATGTATGCAATATGTCAGGTTTCACCTTCTTCAAGTACATTAAATTTAGAATTTGTAAGTATGTTAAATAATGAGATGGTACTCTAGAGAAACCCTAAGCCTTCAAGCATAAAGTCTCACTCTAAGAGATTAGGAAGTGATCCTAATCAATGGAAGAGTCAAGACCATGATAACTTGAATGTATAATTCATCTATTTAAAAGATAAAACTAACCATTCTATGAAAAAAAAGAAGTTGAAACCTACACTACATTAGTACCATGTCATAGTGGTCAGATGTACCTTAGGAAATTGAGTTTAACAAAAAGAAGTCAAGTGAGGTGGTTAACCATGACTACATGTTCTATGTGCTTGTAACCATTGACCAAGGTGATGCAAGGTTTTGCATATGCCAATCAGTTCACTTAAATCAAATACACTTCCTAGTAAGAGGTCATCCTAGTTAAGAGGTACCTATAGTGTGTGATCGACTAGACTTGTGTAGGATTCAAAACACCAAGCTCAGATGACAATTAGATCTAACCTTGTGTCTACACCCTTGTGAAGGATAAGGCCACTTTTGCAAGGAAAGTGTGCTTGGGATTGTCGGGTCTATGGTTAGAGTTAATGTACCTATATGATGTCCTTTCTCAACAATACCAAACCGAGACTTTTATGAAGCCATCAAACTATTTAAGAAATTCAATGTAGACTTTGAAACTCTTCTATTTTTTTTCTATACGATGCAATTGTTTATTAAGTTAGAAATATGAATATGTTTTAATCTTCTAATTTCATGCTTTCATTCAATAGGTTAATCATGTTTAAGAATGTTAATGCAATACAAAGTTAGCTGTTACACTTTAAAAACAAAATATAGATGCATTTAGTTAAAATTTAATTTTTTATAAGTTTCTTAAAAGATTATGTATTTTACTTACTTCAGTTAAACATTATGTTGCACAAACCTTGATATTGAGTAGAAAGAAGCCCAAGCCCACTATAATATCATAGGAGATAGCAATACTCCCAAGTCACATGATGGAAACCTTTGTGGTCATCGAAAGACATCCAAAGAAAATTGTTGATAATCTTCTTAATCTTTTGACTAACTTACCATGGGTCCATCACATGCAAAACAATTAAAATTTCTCTATTCTAATACGACACTATAAAATTGTACCCACAAACCCCTTATTAATTAAATAAAAAATTAGATAATTACCTACCAATGGAGATATTTTCACAATAACTCTTTATGGAGAATAAGTTACAGTAATAATCAAATATATGAAAGTTTTAGCATAAATTATGCATGCAAACAACCAATATAAAATATAGAAGGAGAAAGATACAAGGGAAATCAAATATAACATAAAGAAAGACTAAGTTGTACCCTAGGAGAATCATTTCAAGAAGAATCTAGAGTTTGAAATATTAAACCAATGTAATTTAAAGAAACAATAAATGTATAATTACAATACAATATCAAAATCTTTCCATCATGTAGATCAACATCCACTCCATATAGTAAAATTTTGCAATATTATCCTACAAAAAAAATTGCATATTTTCTCCTTTACCACCATCTCGGGGCCTCAAGATATCATAAATGATAATATAAGCTAACTACAAATATCATGACCCAAGTAGTAATGCAATTGATATCTCATTAACATGTGTAAAAAAGTTGTATGCATCTTCTAGAAAATTCAATACCTCTATCATGGATGTGGGCATTTAACTTCACTAGAGAATAAAAATAACTTCAATTGATATCTCAAGTAGATATCAATACCATGACCCAAGTAGTAAACATGTAACTGATATCTCATTAACATGTGTCAAAAAGTTGCAAGCATCTTATAGAAAATTCAATATCTTTTCCCCATGGATGTGGGCATTTAAATTCACTAAAGAATAAAAATAACTTACCATATGGTAAAAAACCAAGTATCCATGTCTAAAAAGGACAAATCACATTTTACAACTCATCAAAGGTCTTTCTTATCCATCATAATTATAATCAAATATTTAGACAACTTTGTAACTCCCTATAGTCAAGAGCTTATGCATTATAATATCTATTAAACAACCTCTATCGTAGATGCACTACATATATCATTTATGTAAGATATTCTTTAATACATATATTTATACACATAAATTATGTTAGCCGCGTATGGCATAATGACCAATGCATAAAGTAGAAAAATCTTTGATTACTAAAATAATTAGAACATTAGGACTTGCAAGGAATATGACATAACACATCCAATAAACATGGATGTACAAAACAAAAATGACTTAAATGCATATATATAGCCCGAATAACCTTAACTTGAGGATTTTGTAGCACACTTTCAACTAAAGTACACTAATTAAGGGTCTAAATTTGACACTTGACCCTACTAATCAAACAATTTTTGGTTGTATTTATCTATTCAAAGTCAATTTTTAAATATTAAAACATATTTTTAATAAATAAATTTATATAAACTAAATATAAATCCGAATACCCATTTTATATTTTCATATATTACCAAAATTTGTACTGAAGTAGGATATACTCTTCTTAAAAAATTTATTGTATTTTGAAAAAAAAAAACTAAATATGATCATATGAACATCAAACTTAAACAATGGCTACTATATTTTATGAGATGACTGAAAAAAAAAATTAAATAGTAAACTTTCAAATAAATAATATAAAAAATTAATCATATTAAATTACCATATGAATATAAGAAATGAAAAATTAAAATACATAATCAGTGAACCCTCATTCTAATATAGATCTAAATTAAGTTCTTATTCTAGTATTAAGCCATTCATCCTAACAATTAACTCTAATGCCCATCTATGTCCATATGTTAACTATTGTGGAGTAAAAATGTTCATCTACTTTTCTTTTACACTACAAAGAAGAAAGTTTTCATTTACAATTTTTAAAAAAGAAAACATTTTTGATGATGTCGAAGCCTTGCACTCAAGAAGACTTGATTCCTCGTGGACTCATTTGGAGCCATTCAACTTCACCAATAGACCAAGAGCCCATTGACATCATTTACAAATTTTGAATAACACATTGTCAGGGAGACAATTAATGATAATCCTTTTCCAATAATATTTGAAAAAAACTTGATGATAAAGATCCTTATCTAATTGCTCTAACTCTATCTACTTAATTTTTTATATTATATTCTGAGTTCACATTTTAAGCTTTGTCTTTGTCATTTTACTTTCTATCTATTTTGTTTTAATTCATTGAAAAAATGTTATTGCCTTCAACATCCAAGATTTTAATTTAATATAGAGAGCATCCTAGGCATGCTGTCCACATTCATGGGTTTCAGTGACAGAAAAGTTTTAGTGCTACACATGAGACAACATGGTCTCTTACAGAATCCCAAAACAAATCAAATGAAAAATACCACAAGCAGGTGACCACCTTCAATATTAAACATTATAAAGAGCATATGCTGTGCGACCTTTAATGCGTCAAGGACCGCGAGCTGACCGCCCTGAACACGTTTTCCAGACTGCACAAGAGCCAATTTAGCTGACACATTTGGAATCTATTTTTTCATTTTAGCTATTTCACGGTCGACAAAAAATTGCTCTCTTTTCCATACTATAATCTAGGAAACCCTAGAGACATTTATTTCCTACCTGCGTTACAATGGCAAAGTAATTGATGGGCTTTGTAGTTACAGAACAACAAATTTAGGTTTGAAACTGTTCTAACATGTTAAACTACAATATCAGAACTTTTTTCTTTATGGATATCAACATTGTAAAAATATAGTTTTTTCTAAAAATTTATAATTTATAATTTAGTTATTTTTATCTTTCATCATTATCTTAAAGTTTTCTTATATAAGAAAAATATAATCTAATATATCATATATGGTAATAAAAATTAAGTGTTAATTTCATTATTGTAGTAGCTAATATGTTCTTTAGACCTTCTTCATGAATTTGAATGAACTTAGTATAGTATAAAATAACAACTCTCTAAGTCTAAATAGGACAACCAACTTCTTACACATTTTGTAATATTACATATACTTCTTACACGTCATAATGATGACCAAAATGCCTACTCCACTTGTAACTACTTATAACTGTCCTCTTATACATTTTAATCTCTTAAACAATATTTGTCATAGATGCTCTTATCTATTTGATATGATAATAAATTACATTCTTCCTCAAATTTTGATTATATTTTATGATAAAATATATGTATATACAATGATATGACCATCAAATTAAATGTTACATTTAAAGACATGAATAATAAATAAGTAAATTTAAATAATAAACTTCAAAATAAATTATTAGAAAAATTTAACCATTCAAAATTACCATATAAATAAAACAATTACAAAATTAAAATACACAATTACTAAATCCTTAATATAAATCTCTATCAAATTCCTTTTCAAATAATAAAACATTCATTCAAACAAACTATATGTGTGGCTTTGACATTGAAATATCTTCATAACCAATCAAAAAAAAAAAAATTAAAAAAAATCCATCTACTTGTTTTTTTTTTTACAACAGAATTACACAGTAGAAATCTATCGTCTAAAGAATTTGAAAATTATATTGGCTGAGAGTTCCTTGATGATGTTAGACCCCTTTATTGTTGTTTCAACTAAATTTTTGTACATTATGTTTGGACTTTTTAAACTTTTCTGACTGCATCCCAAATAGACTTTTGTGATTTACCATTTTATCATCCACCTTATATTACAATATATAGTACAATTATATTAAAACTAATATGAAAAGATGAGTATGAGTGGTTGTGCTTCCTTCCCTCCTCTCTTGAGAATCGAAAAACAAATCGAGTAAAAAAACTCCACAAACGAGCAACCAGATTCAATATTAAACATTATATAGAGCATAGGTGGCCGTGGGAAACAGCCGTCCTATTCATTTACAGGTGAGTGCGTTAAGGCCGGCGAGCTGACCGCCCTGAATACATTTTCAAGACAGCAGAAGACCCAAATAAGCTGACACATTTGGAATCTATTTTTCTCATCCTTTGCTAGCTAATGACAAAAAAAAAGAACCTTATTCTTATTTTTTATATTATAATCTAGGGAACTTTTTGAAGAAACATATATCTCTTGCTTTGCACTTACAGAACTACAACATTAGGTTTACAACTTTTATTATAGCTTCAAAATCACAACTTCCCAAGTTTAACAGTGGAAAAAGCAGAATGTTGTCTAATACAATCCCCAGCTGTTATTTACAACTGTTATTCCTCCATCCACCACTATATTGTGACCACTGACATATTGGGATTCATCACTGGCCAGATACAGAGCAGCCTCTGCAATATCCTCTGCTTTAAGAAAGGTTTCCTTTAATGGGGTTATGGCCTCAGCCGCAGCCTCGACATGGGCCCTTGCCTCTGGTGAAGGGGTCACTCCCACATAATTCAACACCAGATCTGTTGCAACTGCAGCAGGAGAAACACAATTAACTCGTATACCACATTTCCCCAGCTCAGCCGCACCGTTCTTAGTCAGCCCAATGATGGCATGTTTGGATGCAGTGTAGGCGTAAGGACCAACCGCTCCTACTATTCCCGCAATACTAGCCGTTGAGATAATGCTGCCCTTTCTATTGGGGATCATAACACGGGCTGCCTGCTTAATGCCGTGCATTACTCCTTTTACATTGATTGTCATCACTCGCTCGAATTCCTGCATATCATACTCTGCCACGCTCCCTTTCTGGATGTCGGTGACTCCTGCGTTATTGTACATTATGTCAAGTTTTCCATGCTTTTCCATGGCCAAATCCACGGCTGCGCATACATCTTTCTCTTTGGTGACGTCACAGTGGATATATGTCACCCAGGGAGAAAGGGATTCCGCCAATTTGAGACCAGCGTCGTCTGCAATGTCTGCAACAATGACTTTGGCTCCATGATTTGCAAATAGCCGAACGGCGGCCTCTCCAATGCCCATCGATCCGCCTGTAATTATTGCAACCTTGCCTTCCAGTCTGCATTTAACAAATACTTTTTTGTTATAAATACACCATTACTTCATGAGAGTTCCCAATCTCTATTTCATATGTGCCTGTGTTAGAACGGAAACTTGGCATTCACAGAAAAACAGAGATGTTTACGAGCGTAAAATCAGCAAAAATGTCGACTTAAAAAATCTAAGGTACACAGAAGACAATATTTTCTTATCAGAACATTACAAGCGTGAAGAATGTTAAAAAGCGAATAAAGGAAAAAACCTTCCCCGGAGAGCAGCTGCAACCTCTCCTGTAGACATGTTCTCGAGCTAGAAAATCCCCTTGGGTGTTAGCTTTCAAAGAGCCGGCTTTATAGCTGACATGTATCTTATGAACATTTTTTAAGTGAAGCTAAACAGCATCTAAAATTATCAAGAGGCCTAAGATGCTTGGAGGATAGATACAAATTACTTAAAGCTATATAACTTATTATATTATTCAGGATAATAGAGAACATGTTTTTGTCCTTTTGACCTTTTTGTTCTTGTATATTTATTTTTGGTTTTTATAATTCAGTTTGATTTATTTTGTTTGCAAGCTTATATAATTGTGAATATATATAATTTTTATTAATTTATTTTTTTAAGATGATGTAAGAATCTTGGATTTATTAAGATTTGATCACTTGTAGGTTTATTAAGAATATTTCAACTTTACAAAAAGGCCAAGGGTTCATTGACATCAATTTATTTTAATTTAGATTTGAATTTGTAATATTAGAAAAATAAATCATCTAAATGAAAAATCATATGTAGGAGCCATGGAGTTTGCAAGACTTGATCACTTGCAGGCTCATTAAGAATATTTCAAATTCACAAATAAGCCAAGGGCCCATTAATATCAATTTATTTTAATTTAGATTTGATTTTGTAATATTAGATTATGTAATTTAGAGTAATATGTTTTTGTCTTATTAAAAACAAATGAGTAAGGGTACATTGATTCATTGATAGTGTAGATCTGAATCAATGTCAAATTTGTGACCAAATTACTTAAATTTTAAGACTTCTCTACTTTTTTAGATTTTAAAATTCCACATTTAAGTAGATGCAAATCTATGTTTCTAGAAATAATCATCTCTATGACTATATCATATCAATTAGATAAAAAAAGGAGAAGTTGTCTTTGAATTGAATTTTATAGAAATTTATATAATTATGATCTAAATGCATCTAACATTTCAAATTGAAGACATTGAATCTTATAATTAAAACCAAGATGAATTTAACAATCATTAAGAAATTTTAGTAGTAAATAACATTTTTTTAAACAAATAATAGTCTAGGTCTTTTGCATACTCTAACACTAACAACCTTTATGAAACAAGGAAATGGGCTTGACTTGCATTCAAGTAATTTTTACACTTCAACCCACACAACAAATGTTAAATGTATATTTGAAAGTACATTTTATATTTACAACATCCTTTAAAGATAACACTTAAAATAATTTGATCTTCATTGATCAACTTGCATTCTAAATACTTTGAATTGAACTCCTGAAATATTCTTTTGTCATTGAAAAGTAATTAAAAAAATCAACATCTAAAATAATTTTTTTTTTGGGCATTAACCTAATTATAATGTAGATGTCAAATAGATTAATAGATTTCAACAATTAACATGCACAAAAGACTTAATCACCTTATATAGAACACAATTATAATTAAAAAAATGTTCTATATAATATAACCATGTCCTTATTGTCGAACATCATGTAAATATTAAATCTAAAGAATCTATCATTAGATATGACTAGCTAATATCATTATTAAACCCTAAGATTGTGTAAGTGTGAATTATTTCGGGAGTATGCCCTCACAATTATAATTAAAAAATGTTCTATATAATATAACCATGTCCTTATTGTCGAACATCATGTAAATATTAAATCTATAGAATCTATCATTAGATATGACTAGCTAATATCATTATTAAACCCTAAGATAGTGTAAGTGTGAATTATTTCCGGAGTATGCCCTCCACGAAGTGGACAAATATGCATATAAATGCGAATCATCTTAAACATGTCTATGCTATTTATACTAAAAGGTGTTTAGTTTTGGCTTTAGTTTATATATAGGATATTAATAAACAAAAAAATGTTGTTCGTTGCAGACCATGATAGCGTTTAACTTTTAATGACTCCTTACTAAAAACTCACAATCTTGTAACAAAATTATTGGACATTATCATTGATTTACATCACAAGTGATTTTAAATTTAAAACGTTAGTTACAAAACCTAAAAGGTGTGGTTTGTGGATCTACTGGTTTTCAAAGATAGAATGAAATTAGTTAGTCAAAATATGGTTATTGGTTAAAGGTCATCAAATGATATCATTTTATTTTTTGAGTATGAAGAAGGGTCAAGAAGTTAATATTTAAATACTAGCAATCTTTTTAAGATGGTGTTTGGATTGTTCTATATGAAACATAAAAACATCAAGAACAATTTAACTTTCATTAAAGAAATGAATTAAATATTAATAATAAAATATACTAGAAATTTGAATTTGAGATTTTATACAAACATACAAATAAATAAATGTTAAATTGATAAAACATAAGTGGTCCTAATTATAAATTTGACAAAATAATTAATTTTTAAAAGTGCTTGATAAGAAGAAAAAATATTCATTTTACTCTATCTTGATAGTGTTATTTTTTCAACTCTACATGCCCTGAATCACCCATAGGCAAAAAACCCTATCACAAATGGAGATCAAGAAAAGATAGATTTGCTCAACAATATAAGAGTTGTACTGATGCACAAAAAATTATGATTATAATGAATGAATGAATCCTTATGAAAATGATTAATGAAACTCTAGATGCAAACCCTAAATGAAAATTAAATCAACTAATGCTAAGTATCAATCATCATGAATGAGACAAAATGAGCTATTATTAGCTCTCTCGAATAAAAGGTAAAAAGAACCTAAGTCTAGCCTAATTAAATAAAGTAATAAAGGACTTGATAATATAATTAACTAGATAATGTTTTCATTACTACAACACCATTAGATAATGTCTTCATTACTCCAACAACCCCCTTGAGATTAACTTATTGATAAGATAAAGAGCTAATGAATAATGCACGCGTGAAAGTGTCTAGACAAAAAAAGCCTAATTAGGTGGCCATGTGCAAACAAATAAAAATTCTCATAGCCAGTTTAAAGGAGAAAAAGTGGTGGGAGAAACCCCTCCCTTAAGAAGAGAAAATAAATAGAAAAGAGTACATGTGACAAGAATGAAGGACTCAAGATGTCTCCATAAGTATTGAACTAGTCACATAAGTACAATTATTTTCACTCAATAGGAAAAAACAAAAGAGATCATGAATTACACCCATAATGAGGAAGTTCCAATGTCAATGGTGAATTTTCAAAGATGAATGTTGATGATGATCCAAGAGTAGCGAATTTTGATCTTTCCCATGGGATAGAATAGATCCAATATCAAAGGTAGAGGAAACTCCATAAAATGAGATGGAAGGAATAGTATCATAAGGTGTGTCATGGAAGATTTCTCAACTATTCATGCATATTTGAATCAAGATATTTCAAACAAATTGAAGAAAAAAAATAAAAATTTGAGGATACCAAATGAACAACCTTAAAAGGCACTGATGAAGATGAGATGATGAGAATGGTCAATCTACCATCCAAGGTGAATTGAATATCGCCAATCATGCTCTCAATGTTTGGAGTGTGAGATGTATTAAATAAACCTATAATATCTAACAAGTAATCATCCTCCAATGTTAATATATAGGCAAATGATCATCTTGTTGATTTGAACTAATCTCTAAACACGTGATATTTTTCTAATTTTTTCTTTTATCATTATCTTAAAGTTTCAATTTATAGACAAATATAATTCATGACATCATAAATGGTAATCTAAATTGAGTGCTAATTCCATGACTAAATTAGCTTAATGCAATTGAGACCTCATAACATGTGTCAAAGGGTTACAATCATTTTGTAGAAGCTTTAGACCTTTTTCATGAATTTGAGCATCCAACTTCAATAGAGAATAAAAAGAACTTATTATAGGATAAGATGAAAAATCCCTCAATTCTAAAAAGAACAAGCAACCATTATACATCACTAATTATGTTGTCATACACTTCTTACAATGTCACATATACTTATTACACATAATAATGACCAAAATTTATAGTCTATTTTGTCACATCTTACAATCATGTTCTTATGTATTTATATCTCTCGCATAATTTTTGTCATAAATGCTCTTACATATTTTTTATCACAAGATATTATTTTAAAAATATATTTACACACCTAATTATGAAGTTCGACATATGACATAGTAAACAAACTATAAAATAGACAAAATATTAAATAAAGAATTGTTACACATTGGGACTTGCATAATCCCAATAACATGGATGCACCAAAAAAATGACTTAAGTGCACAAATGTAGGTCTAATATTTTAATGACATTTCAATAGAACATGTTGATGAATAAACTAAATTTGAAACTTAACTATGTTTATCAAACAATTGTTTGATGGAAAATATTTTTATTCAAAGTTGCTCTTAGAATATTTCAACATTTTACTATAAATAGAATTATATGAAAAATAAATATAGATACGAATAATCTTATATAATTTTTGAGTCTATTCAAATATGTTCTTTTGTACAATATAGTCTTCTTTAAATTTTGATATTTTTATGACAAAATATTCCTAAATATGAACATATTTAAACATCAAATTTAAATCCTAAATATTATATTTAATGACACGACTCAAAAGCTTCCAATAAAAAATTAAAATACACAATTACTAAACTCTATTAATATCTAAATTAAATTCGTATTCCAACAATAAAATGTTCATCCCAACAATTAACTTTAATGTCCATATGTTACTCTTGTAGAGTAAAAATGTTCGTCTACAAAAAGTTGCTTAGTAGAATAGTATCATTTTAAGAAATTGAAAAATACATTGGCTTAGAGTCTATTGATGATAATTAAACAACCTGCTTATATCTATTATTTTAACTACTTAATTTTTGTATGTTATATTTTAACTTCACTCTTTGAACTTTCTTTTTGAATCCACATAAAGACTATACACTTGAATCCAAAAGTACAATACAACTTTCTCTTTGTTATTTACATCAACCTAGAGTTTCATGATGTACAATTCTGTCATCGACTTTTTTTAATAATATATTGTACAAAGATATTTGAGATTGATTTGAAAAATTCAATAGGACTTATTCATTGATTTGAGAAGTTACAGAACTATAACTTTAGGTTTACAACTTCTCTTGCAGATTTCCCATCATAACTTCTCGATTCTAACAGTTAAAAGGAAATTTAATGTTATCTAATACAATCCCCAACTGTTGTTTGCAACTGTTACCCCCCGTCTACCACTATGTTGTGACCATTCACATATTTGGATTCATCACTGGCCAGATACAAAGCAGCCATTGCAATATCCTCTGCTTTAAGAATGGCTTCCTTTAAGGGCACTATCATCTGAGCCGCGGCCTCCAACTGGGCCTTTGCCTCTGGTGAAGGAGTCATTCCCGCATAATTCAGTACCAGATCTGTGGCAACTAAAGCAGGGGAAACATAATTCACTCGTATACCACATTTCCCCAACTCTGCTGCACCATTCTTAGTCAGCCCAACAATGGCATGTTTGGAGGCTGTGTAGGAGTAAGGACTAGCTGCTCCTACTATTCCTGCAACACTAGCCGTTGAGATAATGCTGCCCTTTCTCTTAGGGATCATAACGCAAGCCACATGCTTAATTCCATGCATTACTCCTTTTACATTTGTGTTCATCACTCGATCGAAATCCTCCATATCATACTCTCCCACGCTTGCTTTCTCGACTTTCAGAGCTCCTGCGTTGTTATACATTATGTCAAGCTTTCCGTGCTTTTCCATGGCCAAATCCACTGCTGCACTTACGTCTTTCTCTTTTGTCACATCACAGTGGATATATGTCGCTGAGGAAGAAAGGGATTCAGCGGTTTTCAGATCAGCCTCATCTGCAATGTCTGCAATAATGACTTTGGCTCCATGATTTGCAAATACCCGAACAGCAGCCTCCCCCAATGCCGCCCGATCCGCCTGTGATTATTGCAACGTTGTCTTGTAGTCTGCATTTAACAAATACAATATTATTTCTAAATAGACCTCGAAAAAAAATTGTTCATGATAGTTTCTCGTCTCTGTTTCTATGTGCCTATGATATTATTAAAATTTGGCATTGACAGCCAAACAGAGATGTTTATGAAAGTAAAATCAGAATATATGATGATTAATGAACTTGAAGGCATGTAGAAAACATTTTTATATCAGCTCGTTAAAACCCTGAACAATGTTTAAAGTTAGAAAGGAAAGAAACCTCTCAAGTATTCGCTTTCCAAGAGCCGGCATTATAGGGGACATGTAACCTATGACCCTTTTTTAGTGAAGCCTAGCAGCATCTAAAAGGATCGCAAGCTCTGAGATGATATGTACAAATTATGTAAAGGTTCTCGCATAAATTTGTTTATTCTTGGACTGTTTGTTGAACGCGACAAGAAGGAGCCAATCTCTCTAAACCTAGAAAACCTAGTTTGTTCTCTTGCAAAGTAGTGCTGGTGCAATAGTTTCTAATTTCATGCTCATCGGCTACCCATCCTTATCTACTATAGATAGAGATTTTTGTTTTTCCCATTGGTGGATTGCCATCGAGTTAGTTTTTGTTTTTCATGTGATGTTGTCAATATTGTATTGAGTACTGCTTTGCATAAGCTGCTTTGTTTTTTTTCTTTTGTAATTTGAGATAGATATAGAGTTCTTTTTAATTTTTAGATTACATTTTGTAATATTTGATTATATATTTTATAATAATCTATTTTTGTTTAATTATGAACAATTCAATAAGGACATATTGATTAATCAATAGTCTAGATTTAAATCAATTTCAAATTGTTGGGACCCAATAGTCTAGATTATAAATTTGCATATTAAGTACGTTTAGATCTATTTTTCTTCACATGATCATCTTTATTATCATATCACCTAATTTAGATAAAAGATCTCGTCTTCGAATTGATCTTTTTAGAAATTTATATGATTACTTATCAATTGTTACCCCATTATTTATTTTGAACAAAATAATGTGTATTTAATTTTGTTGGTGTAAATGATTATTCATCTTGGATATTATTACACCTTACTTAATTTTACTTAGGAAATGCATTCCATAGTAGTTTGGGTATGAGACACTTGGGTGTTTGTGCCACATTGGGATAGTGTGTGTAGGAGAATTTCCACCTTTTGTGGACTTATCTTGTTGTTACACTCCACATTTAGTGGGTGATCCACCTCATGTGAAATATTTTATTGTTTCTCCTACCTACCCACACCTATTTCCTACCTACCCTTGTTTCTTATTGAGCCACATGTCATGTTTGTGTGCTCACATATCCATATAGCCTTGCCTATATAAGCAGACTCATATTCATTGTATGTAACACTTAATGATCCAATTGTTCAGTATTTTCATCTTGATAGAATACACTTTATTCCTATCATATATTTTGTCTCTCTTATTTGTTCTTTCCATTGCCTCTTGATCTTGACAAAATCTCACATGGTATCAGAGCCATTAGAGTGTCATTGGTTTGCCAATTGAGAGAAATTTGGGGTTTGCATTTTGGATCTTTCTATTGCAGGTTTTTATTGGAGCTTGTTGGGTCAAATATGGGGTTACCAATGGATTGGGGAAGTCCAAGAAAGTCAATTTTGCCTTATGTTTCATCCAAATCAGACTTCGAAGGCCAAATCTAGAGGCATTTGAAGTTTGAAGCTGCGGCGGAAATTTTCCAGAAATTATAATTTTGCAGTAAATTTTCAAATAGTGATATCTCACTCATCTGGACTCCATTTTTCAAGCAATTTATTTAGTTTTGAGGTAGAATTTTGTGATCTATATAGTGGTGCAGGAGTTTTCTATTTTGCGGATATAGGTGTTTCGGAAATCATGAAATCCTATTTTTTACAACTTTGGAGGCTTCATTTGGGCTCATATGGACTCCTTTTCAAGTGCCATTTTCTTTTAGAGTGCATAATTTTTTGTCTACTTTCATAATCTGCCATTAGTTTGTAGTGATCACTAGCAGTATTTGTTGAAGTCTCTTATATCTAATTTTCAGAAGTTGTAAATTGAAATCAGAAGTCCACTTTGCCTTGTTTTTCAAGTGGCCCATTGTATTTGCACTAAGTATAAAGTGCTAAATCACCATTTTAGGGGGGGGTTTCTTGATTGAGTATTTTGGGGGGGTGTATTGTGTGATTGTGCCTCTCCCTATCTTGTGTTTTTTTTCATTTTTGTGCTATGGGTTCTCCTAAATTTCCACTTTTAACTCATCATAATTATGCATCATGAAAGATTAAGGCATGGAGTAAAATAATGGAAAAATGATTCATTTATTATGTAAATGAAACTATTATAGCACCACCCGATCCTAAGGCTAATCCTAATGCTCAAATTGAATGGCTTACTAAGAATGCTATGGCACTTGGAACTCTTAGAAAGTATGTATCAGATGACCTCATTTTTCACATTGATAAGTGTACTACAATTAAAGAGGCTTGGGATATTTTTCAGAAATTGTATGGTCAAGTTGATGAGATTAAAGGCTACAAGCTTGATAGTGAACTCACAATTTTGGATCCCAAAGATTTTGATACAATCTAGGATTATGTCACAAAAACAAATGAGATAAGACCAAAGCTAAAGTATTGTGGAGTTAACAAAAAAGATGCTCAATCGGTTTATAACTTGTTGGACAAGCTTCCTTCAGAGTATCCAGCCTTTGTATCTAGCTTTCACACCCATAGGTTAGCTCAAGGTTCTGATAACTCAATGATGAACGGATAGTACCAAATAGGTATTGAGAGGGGGGGGGGGTGAATCAATATAGACAAAAGCCTCAATCTTAAACTGGTCTGTCAGCAGACACTGTGCTTAGGCAGACAAATAGTAATACCGGTTCTCAAAGAAAGTACAACTGGCAAAACCCAGAATAACTAAGACAAGCATAAACTGGTTGACACTTATCTTCTCATACAATCTAATATTTCATTTCATTTCACCCTAGTGCATGAGCAGGTAATCTATCATAAAAGATATATATATAAACAGCTAGATCAACATGATTCACCGCTTGAAAGAAAACAACATAGCATCACATGAAAAAGACATCACATATGACACACATATTTTTCACATAGAAACCCAACTGAAAAAAACCACGATGGGGATGAATACCCACAAGTTGTTTTGAACTCTTTAGAAGTCCGCTCTGTTAGGAGCCTTGTCTAGCTAAGGACTAATACAATAGGTTCTGTTAGGAACCAATCTTGTTAGGGATCACCCAATTAAGGGATGGCTAGAATACCCAGTTAAGGGTTAAACCCTGTTAAAGGTTACCTTGTTAGAGGATTTCAAGAACCCAATGGTTTTGAGTCACCCTGTTAAAGGATTTATAGTAAGCCAGTTAAAGCTACCCTGTTGAGGGATTTCCCAAATGTTGAAGTGGTTAGAGATCAACAAGTATTACAATGGTCTGGTAGCAGCACTCAATGCCAATGCAGATCTGCTTTAGCTCCTCTTCACCTTCTGCACTTACACTCTGCAGGTATCACTTCTCTCATCTGGTCTGGCAAAAATCACATATCTCTTCTCTTGGATATGCACACACAACTTTTGCCAACAACCTCAAAAAGAAACACAACATCGACCTTATAGGAAACAGATAGGTCAGTAGCTTAAACCCTAAACCTTAAACCTGTTAGGTTAAGCAATTCAAACGGTTCAATCCTGACCATTGAGCACTTTGCATTAAATGCAATAGTCTTGAACCAATCTCAAGACGTTCTCCATCATTCGTTTTAAATCGATTTCATGGCGGCTGATAACCCATCACACGTTATCATCGTTTATAGACTTTGCACATTCCCAAGGTAGATAGGGACAATCTCCTTCATGCAAGATCCTTCACGCGCACAAAGATGACATGGCAACATGATTTGTTCTTCGTTACAATGCTAACTCATCACACAAAGTCACCAATTGAGTCACATAAGCTTGAGGCACTTCAACTAGAAACCCTAAAGTTGAGACTACCAATCGGTAGTCATACAAAGCTTCCATGTGCTAGTTCCCATAACCACATGTTGGTTCACCTTAAGAAAACACACCGCTTCACTTTGGCACAAATACCGTTTCACAGTGTTATATCAGTTCTCACATATATCAGTTCTCTCCTCTTCAACATATTGACATCAATGATAACATACAATGTCATCATGTCTTCATACCGGTTCACATAATGCCAAAAATCTCCCCCTTTGGCATTGATGGCAATATACAAAGATATCTCTCCACTTCACATCATCTCTCTTAATTTCTACAAATATCTTCTCTGCTTCTCTTCTTCTCCCCCTTTGACAACAATGCCAAAGTTGAGGCACAAGCTTCCCTATTCCATTATGCTGCTCCCCCTGAGGAGTATCATCCTTCAACACATCAATCCAAAAAAAATTTGACTATGCAATACTTGACTGATGTGGAGCATATACCTTTAGTTTACTTCCTGAAGGGGCAGCAGCCCTAATTCACCTCTTAAGTACATAAATGTAGCCTTTGGGAGAGGCTTGGTGAGTATGTCTGCTAACTGCTCCTTACTAGAAACATGTTCCAGTGTAATCTCTTTGTGCTAAACCTTTTCCCTCAAGAAATGATACTTAAGCTCAAAGTGCTTGGTTCTAGAATGCAAAACTGGATTCTTGGAGATGTTAATTGCACTAGTATTGTCACAAAATATACTTACCGGTTCAGATACAGGAACTTTGAAGCCATTTAATACATGCTTCATCCAAATTGTCTAAGTGCAGTTCATGAAAGTTGCAACATACTCTGCTTCCGTTGTAGATTGACAGATACAACTCTACTTCTTACTCATCCATGAGACCAGTCTACCACCAAGAAAGAATCCACACTTTCAGGTTAAAATCATTATTGTATGGATACCATAACCCATAGTCAATAGTTCCCTTTAGATATCTAAGAATCCCCTTGACCGCTACCAAGTGGGATTCTCATGGACTTTTCTAGAACCTTACAGTAATGCCAACTGCATGTGCAATATCTAGTCTGCTATGCACTACATAATGCAACTTACCAGTCATTGATATGTATTCCTTCTCATCAATCAATGCCGAGTCATCCTCTTTGGATAGTTTACAACTGGTCGCCATCGGTGTACCAACCGGTTTGCTATCTTCCATGCCAAAGGTCTTCAACACCTCTTTGACATACTTGGACTGGGTGATAAAGATTCCATCTTTCATCTGCTGGATCTATAGTCCAATGAAAAACTTAATGTCCCCTATGAGTGATGTCTCAAACTCTTTCTTCATCTCATCTACAAACTCATGACTCATCTTGTCATCTCCACCAAAAATAATGTCATCAACAAATACCTCATAGATCAGGATCTGATCTCCTTCAGAATTCAAGTAGATATTGCTATCTTCACTTGTTCTCTCAAATCCAATCTTCACAAGATGGGAGTGTAGGCATTCATACCATGCTCTAAGTACCTGTTTTAGACCATATAAGGCATTATGTAGCCTACACACCATGTCACTATCTTCAGATAGGGAAAACCCATCCGGTTGCTCTATATACACTTCCTCTTCAAGTACACCATTTAGGAATATAGATTTTACATCCATTTGATATACTTTGAATCTTTTAAAAGCTACATATGCAAGAAGCATACAAACTACTTCCAATCTGGCTACAGGAGCAAAGGTTTTTCCATAGTCTTTTCCTTCTTCTTGGGCATATCCTTTGCACATTAGTCTGGCTTTGTCTCTAATCACTATGCCATCCTCATTTAGCTTATTTCTAAAAACCCATTTGGTACCAATGACATTTTTATGCTCCGGTCTGGGTACCAGAGACCATGTACCATTCTTCTCTATTTGGTCAAGTTCCTCTTCCATTGCCTTGATCTAGTCTTCATCTTTATGTGCCTCTTTGAATGATTAGGCTCAAATTTAGAGATCATACATGAGTTTTCTCTGATCTTCCTTCTTGTAAGAATTCCTACATCCTTATCTCCTATGATCTGCTTAGGATCATGATTTAGCTTGACATACCGAGGAATGGTCTTGATAGATTCCTCTTTCTTTTCTTCTTCATCCTCATCTCCATCAATATCAACATCTACATCTACCAGTGTAGGAACATTGTTACTGGTACTTGGTTGACTGACAACCGGCTCATTTACCACTTGCTCACTGCCGGTTTCCTCAGTTTTCTCAGAGGTTTCATCAACTCTTACATTGATGCTTTCCATAATTCTCTGAGTCCTATTGTTGAAACACTTGAGAGCTTTTCTCTTGGTGGAATACCCTAGGAATATTCCCTCATCACATTTCGCATCAAATTTGCTCTGGTGTTCGCTCCTCTTGATGTAACATTTGCTACCAAACACTCTAAAGTAGCTAACCACAGGTGTCTTACCAGTCCAATAATCATAAGGAGTTTAATCCTTGCCTTTCTTAATGAGTACCTGGTTCATTGTGTAGACTGCACTGCTCATCGCTTCTCTCCAAAAGGTGTGAGCTACCTTTCCTTGAATCAACATACTTCTAGCCGCTTCAACCACAGTCCGGTTATTCCTCTCTGTTAGGCCATTCTGCTGTGGAGTTTGGGGGGTAGACAGTTGCCTCTTGATGCCATGATCTTCAGAGTACCTGTTGAATTCACCGGAAGTGAATTCCCCTCCTTGATCAGTTCTCAGGCACTTGATCCTTTTACCACTTTCCTTCTCCACTAATGCTCTGAAAGCTTTGAACTTTAACAAAAGCTTTAGACTTATCTTTCAAAAATGTGACCCACATCATTCTTGAGCAGTCATCAGTGAGAATCATGAAGTACCTATCACCCTGCACACTCCTAGTTTTCATAAGACCACACAAATCAGTATGCACAAGATCAAGCAAATTGTTAGCAGTGGAAGGTTTACCTTTAAGGGTTGAGGAAGATATTTTCCCCAATTGACACTCTCTGCACAAGGTATTATCCAGTTTTCTTAGCATCGACAACCCTCTAACTACCTTGATCTTACTGGCCTTCACAATATTATCAAAGTTTACATGGCAGATTCTCCTATGCCATATCCAACTATCATCAAATTTAACCATAAGACGTGTACTTATATTTGCGTTCAGCTGAAATAGATTAACTTTGGTCTGCATGCCGGTGGCCACCAATTCACCACTCTTTCCTTTGATTCTACAAACTCCATTCTTGAATTCCAGAGTGAGACCACTATCATTCAGCTAGGCAACACTCAGAAGGTTGTGTCTGAGACCATCAACCCAATACATATTGTCAGCACTACTCTTTCCATTCAGAGAGATGGACCCTCTGCCTTTGACCATACATGGTGCATCATTGCCAAAGCGAACCACACCACCATCGTACTCTTCCAAGGATAGAAACTTTCTCCGGTCACAAGTCATGTGGCGAGAATAGCCACTGTCAATAATCCACTCATTGGAATTATCAAACCAGGAGACAAGAGCCTTCTTGTCTAACACATATTCCTTGCCAACAACAAACACAATATCTTCATTTTCTTCATCTTATGATTCCTCATCTATGACACCTTCATCAACTACCACAAAGCAGTTTCTTCGGTTTCCTCCTTTGAATTTATTGAATCTTTCTGGTTTATCCTTATTGTCACCATTAGGATAGTTTACAACTATATGTCCTATCCGGTTGCAAGAAAAGCATTTTAAAGGGAGCTTACCTCTGTATTTGCCGGTTCCTTTAGGGAGTTTCCTGGCAAGAAGAGCTTCAAATGCCACCAGAATCTCCTCATCATCCATTTCTCTGCTCTGTCTTGGTTTACCACTGGTGCTAGCTTCTTTTCCTTTTCTGGATGGTACAACAGAAGCTTTAAAAGCTGATTCAATCTTTTGAACACTGCCATCAAAACTAGTTAGCTCATAGGTTGTCAACTTTGTAATGATGGAGTCTAGGGATACCTTAGTCTTATCTATTGATCTCAACTCCTGAATAGCAGCAACCCTTATTGCATAGACTGGTAATAAGGATCTCAGGACTTTGCTTACCATAGTGGAATCTTCCATTTTACCACCTGCACTCTTGATATCTCCAACAATAGTTTTGATTCTTATTCCATATTGTTGAATGGTCTCACCTTCAACCATCCACATGTCTTCAAACTTACCTCTAAAGATTCCTTCCTTAGATTGTTTTACATGCTCATCACTGCCATAGATATTTTCAAGAGTATCCCATACCTCTTTGGGATTTACCTTATCTTGGACATCAATGAACTCAATGTTAGATAAACTACTAATTAGGGCTTCCATGACTTGCCCATTCTCCTGCATCTCTCTCTTTTATTCATTGGTGAGAGTATCGGTAGGGGCAACATAGGTATTCTCAACATAGCTCCAGTGTTGAGCACCCATGCTTCTGATGTATATCTTCATTCTGTCTTTCCATATACTGAAATTTTCTCTGCTAAACTTTGGACCTTCCCTCTTCATCATTAGACTGAGATCTTTACCTCAAGCGGTTAAGATTATAAGATAGATAACCTTAAGCATGCTCTGATACCAATTGATAACTCAATGATGAATGGATAGTACCAAATAGGTACTAAGAGGGGGGGGGGTGGGGGTGAATCAGTACAGACAAAAGCCTCTATCTTAAACTGGTTTGTCGGCAGACACTATGCTTAGGCAGACAAACAATAATATCGGTTCTCAAACAAAGTACAATTGGCAAAACCTAGAATAACTGAGACAATCATAAACCGGTTGACACTTATCTTCTCATACAATCTAATACTTCATTTCATTTCACCCTAGTGCATGAGAAGGTAATCTATCATAAAAGATATAAATATATATATATATAAACAGCTCGATCAACATGATTCATCGCTTGATAGAAAACAACATAGCATCACATGAAAAAGACATCACATATAACACACATATTTTTCATGTGGAAACCCAATAGGGAAAAACAACGATGGGGATGAATACCCACAAGCTGTTTTGAACTCTTTAGAAGTCCGCTCTATTAGGAACCTTGTCCATTTAAAGACTAATACAATAGGTTCTGTTAGGAACCGATCCTGTTAGGGATCACCTGGTTAAGGGATGGCTAGAATACCCGGTTAAGGGTTAAACCCTATTAAAGGTTACCTTGTTAGAGGATTTCAAGAACTCAATGGTTTTGAGTCACCTTGTTAAAGGATTTACAGTAAGCCGGTTAAAGCTACCCTATTAAGGGATTTCCCAACTATTGAAGTGGTTAGAGATCAATAGGTATTACAATGATCTGGTAGTAGCACTAATTGCCAATGCAGATCCACTTTACCTCCTCTTCACCTTCTGCACTTACACTCTACAGGTATCACTTCTCTCTTCTAGTTTGGCAAGAATCACATATCTCTTCTCTTGGATATGCACACACAACTTTTGCCAACAACCTCAGAAAGAAACACGACATCGACCTTATAGGAAACAGATAGGTTGGTAGCTTAAACCTTAAACCCTAAACCTGTTAGGTTAAGCAATTCAAATGATTCAATCCTGACCATTGAGTACATTGCATTAAATGCAACAGTCTTGAGCCAATCTCAAGATGTTCTCCATCATTTTTTTCCCACCGATTTCATGGCGGCTGATAACCCATCACATGTTATCACCATTTAAAGACTTTGCACATTCCCAAGGTAGATAGGGACAATCTCCTTCATCCAAGATCCTTCACATGCACAAAGCTGATGTGGCAACATGATCTGTTCTTTGTTACAATGCTAACTCATCACACAAAGTCACTGATTGAGTCACATAGGCTTGAGGCACTTCAACCGAAAACCCTGAAGTTGAGACTACCAACCGGTAGTCATACAAAGCTTCCATGTGCCGGTTCCCATAACCACATGCCAGTTCACCTTAAGAAAACACACCACTTCACTTTGGCACAAATACCGGTTCATAGTGTTATACCAATTCTCACATATACCGGTTCTTGGTAACATACCGGTTCTCACATATACCAGTTCTCTCCTCTTCAACATATTGACATTAATGACAACATACAATGTCATCATGTCTTCATACCAGTTCACATAATGCCAACAGGTTCCTCATACTCTTCTCCCTCATTTGATTCATTCATGGAGATGTTGATACTTGAGCAATCTAAGTTGACCATGATGGGGATTCTCAAATATTTAAAGTCACAAGCTTTGGTGGCTAATAATGGGAATCAAAGAAATCAAGGAAGAGGCAAGAATCAAAAGCAACCTAAGTCAAAACCACATCAAGATGGAGCACAATCTTCCTCTCCACAACAAGGTGATTTTCCATTCTCACCTAAGAGGAAATCATATAAGGACAATATTTTTTGTGGATATTGCAAGAAGTCAGGACATGACGAGCATCATTGTTACAAGAAGTATATTGATGAGTTGAAGAATCTTCTTGAGAAGAAGAAAATCAACCTACCTTCTAGAATGTCTACATCGGCTTCATCTTCCAAGGATAAAGGAATGGATCATACTTTTGGGACAAATAAAGGAAAGGGACAAGCTCTTTATGCTACTACAAATCATGATTTAGGGAGATGGCTTCTAGATTTAGGGGCTTCTCATCATATGGCATCTTTGCAGTCTATGTTTTCTACATTTGAGCCTCACATGCTGAAGATTTTGATGGGCAGTCATACATACATGGATGTGATTGGGAAAGTATCTATTTCCATTGGGGAGAACTCCTTTAATGATGTGTTGTGTGTACCCCACTTGACAAACAATCTTCTTTCCATTTATCAAATCACACATGGGGCAACTTGGAAAACTGTGGAGTTCACACCTAATTCAGTTATCATTAGAGACTTGGAGAATGGAGCTATCATTGCGACTGGGGTGGTTGATCATGCATCTTGGTTGTACTCTTTTTTATATTTTGGTCCTATTGATGAGGTTGATACTTCCTATGTTGATGATTTAGATTTTGAGGATCACATTGGGCACTTGAACTTGGGGATTGTCACTTGTGACCCCATTCTTGAGCCTTGCATTTCATCTCCTTCTCTTGATATCACACCACCTATTGCACTTGATGATGTAGCTAGTGCGACAATTTTGCCTTCTTGTGATTCAGTGCAGCAGGATTTTTAATGTCTTCTAGCTTCAGTTGATTAGGATGCCTACTTGACAGACATTGTAGGTTTGTTTGTGGTCTCCTACATTGCAGATCTAGGAGACAATTGATGACATTCATATTCTCTTTGATGAAGATGAACCTTCTTTGATTATTGCGAGGGATCACTCTGACCCTCTTGGGCATTCTCTACATGATCAAACTTTAGAGGTTGACATGATTGTGGATACTTTTGTACAACACTTGGAGGGGTCTCTTTATCTTTTGAGGAGACATATGAGTCTTTGGATATTGTTCTACATTCATCTCCACTAGATAATGGAGTTCCTTTTTCAGCAGTGTGGCACAATTTACCACCTTTGGAGGGGGTACCTTTTAGCATCGACATGGGGACACTTGAGTAGTTTTCAGATATTCATTTCATCAAGAGTATTTTTGCTTCATCTTCCCTTCATGATTGGGGAGACTTTTTAGATCGACCTTTGGTTTTGTTTCTTCCTAAGGGGAGGAACGTGGTTCAACATTCATGGAGCAGTTTCTTCATTCATCTTCGAGCTTCTATCATTGGTGCAGATTCCACATTGAGGGGGGGCTTCCTAGTCTCTCTTCTTCTTCTCTCATATGGGGGGGGGGGACTTTTTCCTCACATGGGGTTTTGCTCCTCGCACACTTCTATGAGATTTCTTTGTATCTAGTTTTCATCTCTCTTTTGGGGGAGGGTTTTTTCCCATTGGGTTTTTCTCTCTTTCCCCGATTTGTGAGTGATTTCATTGCATTGGTTTGCATGCATTTGCATTTGTACATGGGTACCTAACATGGCCTTGTAGTTGGGACCCATCTGGTATTGCTTAGTTGCAGTGTAGACTTAAGTGCATTCCCCTAAGTTTCACTTAAGGGGGGATGTTGTTGTAAATAATTATTCATCTTGGATATTATTACACCTTACTTAATTTTACTTAGGAAATGCATTCCATAGTAGTTTGGGTATGAGACACTTGGGACAGTGTGTGTAGGAGAATTTCTACCTTTTGTGGACTTATCTTGTTGTTACACTCCACATCCAGTGGGTGATCCACCTCATGTGGAATGTTTTATTGTTTCTCCTACCTACCCACACCTATTTCGTACCTACCCTTGTTTCTTATTGAGCCACATGTCATGTTTGTGTGCTCACATATCCATATAGCCTTGCCTATATAAGCAGGCTCATATTCATTGTATGTAATGCTTAATGATCGAGTTGATGAGTATTTTCATCTTGATAGAATACAGTTTATTCCTATCATAAATTTTGTCTCTCTTATTTGTTCTTTCCATTGCCTCTTGATCTTGGAAAAATCTCACAAATTTTGTTTCCCTCATTCGGTTTGATCTGTCTTTAATCATGCACCTTTTGTTCCTTTATGCTTCACCTTTTCTACCCCATTAAACCTATGTATAGGTTGAAGGTTCAAAGTTCATCTGGTGCCTTTACGTGGATCATGGCTTTACAGTGTTATTAAGCGAGTGAGCATGATCATGTTAAGTTGTTCTTCAACTTGAACTTTGATCCATTTCTAAATCGGTTCAAGGTTCAAAGACTTTCTTTATTTTTGTTAAGGGACTTCGCTCATTCCCGGTGTTGTGTTGAGCTGCAAGTTGAGAGTTCTTTTGTTTTCTCTGAATTGAACTTGAACCATTGAACTCCTTGCGAGATGGTTAAAAGATCAAAGGTTCATTCCAAGTTTGGCCCTGAGGAAATTAATAAAACTAAAGGTGGCGGGGAAAAAGAAATATTCTTACCATCTTATAATTTAAAATTCTAAATTCAGAAAGAAATCATGAAAACGTAAATGGTTTGTGTGGAGTTGATGTGTAAATAAGAAATTTGTTACGTTCCCATTAAATTTTTGGTTATCTCACATGTTTAGATGAATTATTATGAGGCGTGTGTAGATGTTACTTAGTTTTTTTTTCGCTTCTTAACATGTGAATTCTCAAATCGAGCAAGTAGTAGTTGTTATTGTTGAAGGCGTGAAAGACGCCGAAGGTAATTTCAACACCATACTTCCGAGGTTTTCATAGATTTCATGGTGGCAACAAGTGATTTTTTATAATTTCCCTTCGTTGTGTTACTAGCTCAGAAAGTCAGTCAGTGTAGAAAATTCTTTGTTTTGGTATAGATTTATGTCCTAATTAGGAACTGTTTGATAAATGTAAAAGCAGTCGTTATAAGGCTGACTCTTCCAAATCTTGGTCACACGTCATGCCTAGTTAGTATACTTCCAGAGTTGGGTGATACTTCTTTGGCCCAAGATGACTTAGGAGATTTCTTAGAAAGAGCTAAAAACCTTAGGGCAGATTCGATGATGGAAATAATAGTTAGAAGTTGCCTAATTGAAGTTGTTGCTTTCCCAACTGTTGCTCCTTGTCTACATCTAGTAATAACATGTATGAATAGATATGATGCTGATAGCAGGTGCATTAGGACCAGCGGTGGTGAATTTGTAGTGGAAATTAAGACAAAAATGATGATGGCTACAATGGGAATCCCTCATAAAGATTCTTACAAAGACTGGTCAATTGGAACCTCATATGCATTTTTATTTGAGAAAAAAGGACATATAGAAGCGTCATTGCAAGGAATTGGCTTCAAAAGATTCAGAAAGGGGGGTCTTGGTTACCCAAGCCTCTTTCTTACCAGAGAACATTTCATCACAACAGTGCGAGATATTATAATTTTGTTAAACAGACTCAAAGGGGACTCACACTTTTTCTATTGGGAGGATTGGATGTACTTCTATATTCAGCTGTTGTTAGCTGGTGAGAAATACCTTGACTGGGTGTAGGTTATTGGCGAAAGACTCCATGAGGGTTTGAGCAACTATGTTACAATGTCTAGTTTTTACATGTTCTCATATTTATTTTATATATTGGCTTGTACCGGAGAATGGCTAGGGTTTCATAATGAGCCTTGGGTGGACGACATGAAGGTTTATGATTATTAACCTTACCTACAACAACATAGACATATAAAAAATTTCTCAAGATGGAATGATGTCTTTACAGGAAGGCTTGCCTATAAACTATAGGGAGACATAAATAAGAGAATGTTAGTCAAGGCCATGGAGATGGTTAGTATATATGGAAGCTACTTTATCTAGTTTCCCAAGTTTACTTACATTAGAGTGGGGCCTTTGAAGGTGAACCATTCAAATTGCACAGGTATGCCTTTGACAGTTATGTGCTTATTGAAGTTTGCATACAATTAGCCTAAATTGACAAAAGGTTAGGGACTAAGGGTAAATCGGGTGTTTCTTTCCCGATTGAACTTGGATAGTATAGTTGTAAATCTGTATCTGATGCCTTGAACCTAGAATTAGAGTTCAAGAAAATGAATGTGCAGCCCTATATTGCTAGACGTAAATTTGATAGTGGGGGATAGGCTGTAGAACATCTAAATGTTGATGACCATTTCTTCCATGAATCGCAGTTAGAAGAAAATTGGGAGAATTGGTGTGATGAATTTGAAGTGAGGAGGCGATTGTGGTCAAGATTTAATTTGCAGTACATTGTTACAATCAGGTTGTCCATTAATGTGTCTGGAGAACAAGAAGAGGAAGGGGAAGATGTATTGGATCCGAAATTCAATGAAAGGGTTCAAGGATAGCCTATTCCTGAAATTGACTGGGATAGAAGAGAAAAGGAAAATATTCAAGCCAAATCCTTCAATGTCATAAGAAGAACAGAGAAGTGGTTAAGAGATCAAAATTTTAGAAAGGAGCCGATTGTCACTCATGAATTAATAGTTGGTCCACTTGCTACAACACAAATTCCCACTTCCTCCTCTAACAAAATTGTTGATGTTGCAGGTGATACAAGGTCTATTATTGGAGAGGTTCAAACCAGAAGATAAAAGAGGTCCCCACAGAGTTCTTCAATAGTTCAAGTTACTCACTCAAGGAGCAAAAAGAAAAAAAGAGAACCAATGGCGAATCAAATTGTTGTGGAATTGGATTAAGGCAAAGAAACCCAAGTGATCATGGATCAACAAGTGTTAAACAACCCTTCAGTGCAGGATACAGATGCAGGCAAAGAACCTGAAGAAGATCCACATCCCATGAGCATTAATTTTTGTCAACCAACCTGATGCTCACACACCTTCATCACCTAAAGAAACTTCCAGCAATTCTCGATGACTTGGAGCTTCAATTGGAAAGAAATGTAGTATTGTTCCTATTACAATTCCCATGGAGGATATGGTAAGTAAGTGCCTTGGGAAAATATCTAAACCCATGAAGCTCAAAACAGTGCCTTGGGAAAATATCTAAACCCATGAAGCTCAAAAAATAGCAAATGATGGAACTTGATGATGAAATAGACCACTGGGTAGCGGAAGTAGGTAAGCCCATCTACGATAGAGATCCAAAAAAATCCACTGCGAATGAATTTATTATTGAGAAGATCAGCCTGGGAGTTGCTTCAAGGGCTATAGATGCTAAACATTTAGAATCCTCTACAAAGAGAATGATATCCAGGACTTGGAAAGATGAGAAGGATAAACGAGAGTTGAAACAAGTTGTTACCCAGATGGCAAAGTATAATAATGCCATACATCACCCAAGTCCTCAGCCCCTAACACATATGACATTGTCCTTTGATCCTAAATCACCAGTGAATCAAAAACTGTTAGATCAAGTCCAGAGAAACTGCTTGATAGCTGAAGTTTTTGATGAGTGGCTTGATTCTATAGTGCACCAGGGCACAAACTATATTTCTAGCCTAATCAAGGTATATGATAATGCTATAACTATGAGTAAAGAGCTGGAATTGGAAGCTACCGCAAGGGAAAAAGAAAGAACTAATGGGTAGAAGTTGTGCTGCAGATGAATGATGTGCAAAAATTTGGTGTTATGAAATTTCTAACTGAGAAGCTGGTGGAAAACTTGCATGACAATGTGCTGTATGTTTCAAGAAAGAATTTTGAATGGAGAAATTCTATCATTAAAGGGGTCATGAAGAAACTACCAAGTTACTAAAAGGATTAAAATAACTAATTGATACGATGCAAAAAGATCTAAAATGTATCGACATACAAATATTGAAGGAGGATGGACAAACGATTGAACCAACAATGGATATGGTCAAAAAATTTAAAGAAAGGGTGCATCTTGTTAAGGAGATGAAGTCTCTAACTATAGATGACTTTTCGAAAGTGGCAAGGATAGAATCAATGTTAGCAGTTTGCTTCGATCACTTAGAAGTGCATAAAATGAAATTTATGCAGGTGAACATGGACAAAAAAGTTTGGAAGCAGTGCATCCTACACATTGGAATCCTGCACTATCAGGTTATCGTGAATTTGTCAACAATGCATCTGGAGTGGCGAAATGTGTGTGGTGCCACGATAAAATAGGACAAATTAGTAATCTCTTCTTCCACGATGGGGTCTTGATCGTTTTATGGATAAGTTGTCATCCTGTCCATGGTCATTGTTCATTTAAGTTTTATCCATTTCAAAGAAAATAGTTTCTTTTTAACTCTAGGGTAGAGTTTAAGAGTTGAGGGTTATTTTCGAATGAACTATTGGCCTAGAGCCTATGAATGTAATTAAGAAAGCTTTGTTGAGGGTCCAAAAAAAGCTTTGATTTGAATGAGAAGACTTAATCTTCTTTGAATTCTAGTGTAGACATTTGATATATGAATGGAATGATATATTTTGTATGATCTTCAAATCTGTGCGTTTGAATGATAGAGCAATCTCTATTGGGATGTATGCTTGTGTACACAATATTTTACTTCAATGTCAGTTCTTCATAAGTCTCTGAATTGATTGTTTAAGAGAATTAGTGGTACATTTTTTTTTAAATAAGTTTAAATGATTTTGGTCCCCTTGGCCAGTGAGGCATGAGCGAGTATCGATCAACATTTATGCTATATTGAATATGCTTGGTGAAATAGGTTTTACATTGAATTGAAATGCTCAAGGTTTAAGTTTGTGAGATTTGCATTTATTCTAATTATCTTGTAGCATTCTTATTGTGTTGACAATTGAATGTGAACGCCTTTCTCGCTTTCTGATGAAAAGTGTGTCTCTTTCTGAATTATTCGCAATGCCCTTCGATCTGCCTATAATTATTGCAACCTTGCCTTCCAGTCTTCATTTAGCACGTACATTTTTGTTATAAATATACCATGAGTTCATGAGAGTTCCCAATCTCTATTTTTTATGTTCCTATGTTAGAATGAAAATTTGGCATTCACAGAAATACAGAGATGTTTATGAGTGTAAAATCAGTATATATGTTGACTAAAAAACATCCTAAGGTATACAGAAGACAATATTTTCTTATCAGAACATTACAAGCGTGAAGAATCTTAAAAAGAGAATAAAGGAAAAACCCTTCTCCGGAGAGCAGCTGCAACGTCTCCTGTAGACATGTTCTTGAGCTAGAAAATACCCTTTAGTGTTAGCTTTCCGAGAGCCGGCTTTATAGCTGACATGTATCCTATGAACATTTTTTTAGTGAAGCTAAACAACATCTAAAATTATCAAGAGGTCTAAGATGCTTGGAGGATAGGTACAAATTACTTAAAGCTATATAATGTATTATATTTTGCACGATAATAGAGAACATCTTGTCCTTTTGACCTTTTGTTATTGTATATTTACTTTTGGTTTTTATAGTTCAATTTGATTTATTTTGTTTGTAAGCTTATATAATTGTGAACATATATATTTTTTATTAATTTTTTTTTAAGATGATATAGGAGTCTTGGATTTATCAAGATTTGATCACTTGTAGGTTTATTAAGAATATTTCAAGTTCACAAAAAGGCCAAGGGCTCATTGACATCAAATTATTTTAATTTAGATTTGAATTTGTAATATTAGAAAAATAATTCATTCTCAAAGAAATATCATATGTAGGAGCCATGGACTTTGTAAGACTTGATCACTTGTAGGCCTATTAAGAATGTTTCAACTCCACAAATAGGCCAAGAGCCCATACATCAATTTATTTTAATTTAGATTAGATTTTATAATATTAGATTATGTAATTTAGAGTAATATTTTTTGTTTGATTAAAAACAAATGAGTAAGGGTACATTGATTCATTGATAGTCTAGATCTGAATCAATGTAAAATTGGTGTGACCAAATTACTTAAATTTTAAGACTTTTCTATTTTTTTAGATTATTAAATTATACATTTAAGTAGATGCAAATAATTTGATCTTTATTGATCA
The DNA here is from genome assembly GCF_030272615.1 of Cryptomeria japonica. Lineage (NCBI taxonomy): Eukaryota > Viridiplantae > Streptophyta > Pinopsida > Cupressales > Cupressaceae > Cryptomeria > Cryptomeria japonica. The sequence goes on along the minus strand of NC_081411.1, from coordinate 38,957,925 downwards.
ACTAGCATTCTAAATACTTTGAATTGACCTCCTGAAATATTTTTTTAACACCAACCCTAAGACATTGATTGCCAATGAAAAGTTTAATAAAAAAGATCAATGTCTTTGATGTTTTTTTAAACATTAACTTAGTCATAATGTAGATATTAGATAGATTAATTGATTTCAACAATTAACATGCACAACAAACGTAATCACTTTCTACAACACTATATATATATATATATATATATATATATATAGATAACCATGTCCTTATTATCCATCATCATGTAAATATCAAATCTGTAAAAACTATCATACTCATAATAATAACAATTAAAAAAATAACCCAAAACAAAGTCTTTATTAAACCCTGAGATCATTATTAAACCCTCCACCAAGTGGACAAATATGCATATAGATGCGAATCATGTTAAACATGTCTATGCTATTTATATTAAAAGTTGTATAGTTTTGGCTTTAGTTTATATTAAGGATATCAATAAACAAAAAAATGTTGTTTATTGCAGACCATGATAGCGTTTAACTTTTAAAGTCAATAAAGCGCTTCCCACGAGGATAAACAAATTATCTTAATAACTCAGAATCTTGTAACAAAATTATTGGAAATAATCATTGATTTACATCACACGTGATTTTAAATTTAAAACGTTAGTTACAAAACCTAAAAGGTGTGGTTTATGGATGTTTTGTTGGTTTTGAAAGATAAAGTAAAATTGGTTAGTCCAAATATGGTTATTTGTTAAAGACCATCATATAATTGTAGACACTAACAAAATGGTCAATACTTTGTCTCTTATTTTTTAACATATAGTGTCTTTAATTAAACCCCTTTTATTAAAAATTCTTCCAAATTCTAAATAAATAAATTTAACAACTTATTTATTCTATTACTTAAATAAATTTATTTTATTTAATTAACTAATTCATAAGAGCAATAAATTAATAAATCATTTTTATTAATTTATCATATTTATGCTCCTCCAAAATAAAAATTAATAAATTTTATTTATTAATTCAAATTTATTTGTTTTTTGAGGACATAATTAATCATATCTATTTATCCTCTCATGAGAGGATATTTCCTTCTCTTCTTAATTTTTTATTCTTCCGTCTTATCTTCTTATATAGAGATTTTAAATTATTTAATCTTTTCATACAATATCTCATTAATCTTAATTTTTAAATTAAAAAATGAGGTATGCATCTTCAAAAATCTTCTTTTTGTGAGAGGAAATTTTATTTTTTATTTTTCTATTTATCTTTTTGAATGAAGATATTTAATATTTTTTAATTATGGAAAGATGACACCTTTGTTGTGCACTCAATAGGGTCCGTCCATCTAACCAAAAATATTTTCAATCTTAGCCATCCAATAAATCCTCAATTTTTCTATGAATTGAGCCATTTTGTCATGGATTTTGAACCACACTTGTAGTATCCTTACACTTCCAATTTTCTACCATTTCATCATTATCTTGTTATTAACACACTTTCTTTGTAGGTGAGAGCCACATCCATTTGAAGGAGAAAGAAGAATAATGGAATCACATGAAGCAGACATCTCCATTGGTTTGCTTTAATTTGATTGTGTTTGTCTTCATACATTCATTGATTGAATTAGGAGTTATTTTCAGAATCTTTTAGGTTTGTGGTTTCCTAATTGTATGCTTTGAATGCTTTATTCTGAATTCCTAGTTACATTTTTTGGTGAACCCGACGTGAACATGAAAAGTCTAACAATTCTTTGAATCTATTTGTATGCAGGTTTTATGTGCTAATCTATTATTGCATGCAGTTTTCTTTCACTAGTCTATTATTGCATGCAGGTTTTTTCACTAATCTACTGTTGCATGCAATTTTTTTTGCACTAATCCATTGTTGCATGTAGGTTTTTGGACTAATTTGTTGTTGCATGTAGGTTTTATATGAGTATATTTTTTTGCATGTAGGTTTTATATGAGTATCTTTTGTTGCATGTAGCTTTTATGACTCATAAACAATGATTCATGTAGGATTTCTTAACATGCAATGGAAGAAAAAATTTCACATAGCCTAATTAAGAGGTTTCAATGAACAACAATTTTTCACATAGCCTAATTAGGGGGTTTTAATGAACAATAATTTTTCACATAGACTAATTAGGAGGTTTTAATGAACAACAATTTTTCACATAGCCTATTAGGAGGTTTTAATGAACACCAAAATTTCACATAGCCTAATTTGGACATTTGAATGAATCCTACAATTGTCACATAGTCTTAATTAGGATTTCGATCAAAGAACAAAAAATGTCATATTTCATGCATGCAAATGGTTTATTATGAACAACAAATTGCATTTAATAATGGCTCAAATTGATCAAATTCTTTTCAATTCAGGATGGAATTAATCTCATCTAGTCTTAATTAGGATGCAAATGGATCAATGAACATTTCATTTGCTAAAGGTTAAACAATCAATGTCTGTCATGTGTTCTTTCATTTTTCTTTTGTGTTTTTACCCATAGAAGTGGTCCTTCCTCCCAATTTGCCTGGTACTTTGCATATGCATTGGTGAGAGGGAATGACCCAAACTGGTGATGGGCTAAGGCCAAACTCTTCCAAATCAATCTAAATAATTGTGTTTGCAACAGAAGTTGTAAGCAATGGGTTCTGGAATGACATAATGATGATTAAATTTGCCGGATCTATTCCCACTCGAATGGATGCCTTGACTAAAACCTCTCACGTTTAGAGACCAAAATCCCTCTATTTGTTGACTTAGGAGTTGTGATACATGCATGCCGAAGTAACCTCTCTTGTACCCCTCAATTAGAGATAGTAAATTCTTGAGAAGTGATGCCCCTTGAATTTGAAGCCTGGTATATGTTACCAAAGTTGTATCACACCTATATTCCATTGTGTAGGGGAAAAAGCGAGACTAGGTTAACATGCCCTAATCCTACCTTTTGACACACATTACGGAATACGAAAGAGCCTAGAGATATCACACAATTGGCTACTTCTTTTGGTGAAAGAGAGAGCCACGGGATATCTATTAGGATATCTATTCCCTTGTTGAAATTGTAAGATCAAGTAATGCAAGTTCAAAACCTAATCCCAAAATGCAAGTATGAACTAATAACAAGATTGCAAAATTGAGATTGAACAATGAACAGCTGTAAATACAAGGATGAAATAAGAATGCAGATGTGTACCTAGAGTCAAAATCAGACTGAAAATGTTCAGGATGGAGGCACGGGTGCCACTGTCTTGAAACTGCACCGGAAACTGCTGTTTCGCACTCTAAAACACTGTCGGGAAGCTGTCTGTAAGCTGTCTGTCCGAAGGACCAGGGCGCCCAGCGCCTCTGTCCCAGGGACCAGGGCGCCCAGCGCCCCTATCCTGGCAGGACCAGGGCGCCCAGCACCCCTGTCCCAGTCTTCTGCTCTGCAACTTGACACAGAGTGCTGTCTCGATCTTCTCTCTCCGGATCTATATCCCGTAGCATCGTCCGAATCCCAAAACCTGCAATGATATCTGAAAAAGGGGGGATGGGCGGCTATATAGGGTTTTGCCTTAGTCAAACCCCCACTTTGGTGATTTCCACCTCCATGAATAGCCAAGTTGTTTTGTAAAATGTATTGTGTGTGTGCAGACCTAGTGTGTGTGCAAGGTCCAAAAATGCAAGAAAGCAAACTAGAGCAACCTAGAAAGTAAACCCTAATTGCTTGTAAATGATAATGTAAATGCTCTAAATCAAGATGCAATGTGATCTAAAGCATGAATAAATGATGTATTGAAGCTTATGTAAAGACATGAAAACAATATGAAACCATACCCAACCCTCAAGGGAGGAGTACAAGCTAATCTTCAGTCGGTAATCTCCTATTGTTCTTTAATGTCTTCCAAGCCCTAAGTGGATGAATGAATTTGATAGATGCTTGATAGAAGGATGTTGAATGTTGTTGAAGTCTTCAAAGATCTTCTCTTTCGCTGCATATGAAGTTCCTAAAAATAAAAATCGGATCCCTTCAAATGAAGAAAGAGAGCTCTTATGTAGGAAACCCTAGATCGTAAATTCATCTTTTGGCCGACCTAGAGATTGAATATCCCGCCAATTTCTTGGGGTTAAGCTTTATTTTATGATTGGATCGTACTCCCAAAATTTTGGGAAAAATGTCCGGGACCATGTGCACTCCGGGAGCCACAGTCCCAACAACTTTTCACCAAATTTTCAGGGCTGTCGGATATGATGATTTTAGAGAGAATCCCGAAGTTACAGGTGATTTCGAGATGTTTTGACCCCAAAACCAAGCCCCCAAGTTCGAAATAGGACTTAATTAGGGTTTTTGATTAAGTGATGTATTGGAGGAATAAAATGCGAAGGGCATGCTTTAGTGAAAGGGCCCAACTTTATGATGTAGAGAATGATGAAATAGGACCTTAGACCTAATTAATTTGATTAATTAAGTGCTTAAGGAGAAATGCAATGGAAAATTCAAAATGCACTAAGGCGGGTGCTAAACTAGGTGTGAAATTGTACCACCCTAGCGAGTGCGTACAATTTACGATGCTACATCCATGAACTGTTACAGGCCTTATACATTGTAGTTGAACGAGGTACATAATTTTTTTCAGTTTCTCCATCTTTACATCATGGTTTGAAAGTCAAAAGTTTGTTTCAAGATATGCAAGAATTTGAATGTAGTAATAGAAGATTGCATTGGAGAGATGTGGAAATATTCAAATTTCTAATTGCATTCATAAATAACCATGTATGTTATACAAAGTATTCATTTTCAGATGTGCAATTGTTTAAACAAAATAAGAGAATTCCTATTTAATATTGCATAAAAAACATCTTTATTTATGAAAACAAACTATTTACAAGATTCCACACAAGCTATGGGAATATTTGAAAAAAGATCTCATTGATCATAGAAATGTAAACACAAAAGAAATAGAAGAATGTATGGAGAAGGAAAAGAAAGAACCCACCATTGCCTAGATAGGTTGATGAGTTCTAAAGAAGATTCTTCTAATTAACTTCATTGATCCAAGAATCCCATTGTTCGCTCCATGTGATGACCTAAAAGAGAGAGACAAAGATTTTGTTAGAGTTTCAGGTTATACCTTTCACTCCTACACACATAATGCTACTCCTAGTGTGCCTACACTACTATATAATATTCACAATAGAAGAAAAATCATGCAGATATGATACCATGAGAAGTCTGCATGAAAAATGTTTTTATCGAACTTGTTTGTTTCATGTGCAGATATAAGTTTTCATTTCTTATTCATCATGTATGTGGGTTGGAATGGGCTCCTAAAGGGGTGGAGCTCAGCATACCTTTCACTACTCATAGGGTTACACTAATCAACTATAAAATATATGAGACATAGTTGTATCCATGTTCCCATATTTTGACATTCAATGATGCATGAGATCCTTGTACAAATATATTGGTACTATGCCTAGTATCTTAAGAATATGTAAACATGCTCATAAAATGTAACACACAACCATAACACAATAGATTCACCCTGGCACGAGAAATTTGTGAAAGTGAATATAGGCTTAAGACAGTGACCTAACATGACATATTTTCACAGTAAAGGATACTTTCATTTTTTTGAAAGATTAGAGAAGACACGACATGATGAAATGATATCTCACTACCATGAGGGTAAGCATTAAGCCAAGAAGACAATGACATTATGTAATAAGAACAAGCAGTAACTCTGAGATATAGAAGGAAAATATCAAGAACAAAGATAGAGGAAATATGGAGATCCTTGTAGAATTCCTAATGAATAATAGAAGATAAAGATTCTAATGTTCCCCAATGGCATTGAGTTCTAAGAGTCAAGTCTTTGATAGTCCCAAATAAAGCAGACTGCAATAAACAGAAAGTAGAACTAAAGAGTTTCATTGATAGCTCCTTTGCATGCAAAAGATAGAAATGGAAAAAGAATACAAGAAAATAGTTATGATAGTGATCATCACAAGAGGGTTCTTAAAGAGGATACAATGCATGACTGTGAAGAGGGAATACCACAATGAAATACAATGATATAATGCCCTAGATCAGCCACTATCATAGTCAAATACATATTCTAATGATCAAGAGAACAAACACAATCATCTTCAGGAAAAGATGAGCCTTGTTGACATAACAGAGCAATAATATAATAGACTTCTAACAGTCACATCTAATAGACATTTTTAGAGTTTGAACAGAGAATGAGCACAAAGGTTTATTGGACTAACATCATACTAGTTGTACAATTGATAAGAGCCATAAAATAGAATGACAAAATGCCAAATACTTGCAGAAAAGCAGTGACAAGTTGGGACATCAGGACATAGATCACCATATTCAAGGACAAAGGATACATAAAGTACAATAAAAAGACAATCATCAAAACCTTTGGAGACAAAGATTTGATAACAGAGAAGTCCTTCTTGTAGAGGATATAAATGTTTATAGACTATCAATAAGGAGTGTCAACAGTGAAGAGATGAATTGAGAGACTCATGATCACAAAGTCCTTTGTTAATAAAGTACACTCATAGACATCAGTTAATTAAAAGAACATATATCATAATAGAGCGACTACAGTTAGTGTATAAAGGTATGATTGAAACTACAATACGATGTTGCAGTTCAATACAAGAGCCTTTTCATGGTCTCACAAAGTAGTTGTAGTCATGTACCCCACAGTGGATTAGTGATCTCAATTTCATGTATAAACCCTTCAGCTTCATATTTCGTAGTATGAATGTTTTATAATGAAAATGAAAAAACAAAGTAATAAGGATGCTATAATTTTATATCATGCAGGGTATAGAGCATCAATAATCTTAGGGAAATCATACTATCATTTGAACCTTCTCAGAGAGAAATATACGGTCTAAATCCTAACCAATGAAAAGTGGCATAAGAAGTCACAAAGAAACCAGTGTATCCAATGTTAATAACCAAAGGTTGTTGTATACTCGAGATTTGCAAAAAATGGTTCAAAAGACAGTAAGAAGATCACAGTTTACAAGTCATAATGTGAGTAACCATATATTCACACCCATAGAGACCAAAACACTTGTTAGAGATACCTGATACAGTAAACACAAGTAGAGCCTCAGGGAATAACAGATCCAAGAGCATTAAAATAGTCTATACTTATTAGTACAATCAAGTGTTGCTCTTTGATACTTTTGTCCTCGATGACAAGAAAATAAAAAGGGAGAAGTTGTGTTGCTTAAATTTCATATTTTGAGGCGAGTGTATTAAGCATGTGGTTATATTCTTAAAAAGCCTTTCTCTCGGGCTAGGCTGGTGACACGGATACATTGAATTAAGCTGACTTGTTATATTTTTAAAAAGCCTTTCTCTCGGGCCAGGCTGGTGACACAGATATAGTGAATAACGCTGACTTGGCATTTAACGAACAGTATCTTTGGTTAATATTGTGTTTAATATATCTACGGTCTAGTAGCATATACTTGGAATACTCTATGTGATCGACATATTAAAAGTTTTTGGAAGCATCACTTTGTTTCATTTGTTTTGAACAAGTTTATTGTTGGTTGAAGTCCATCTCAAACCCTAGATGCCATGAGAGATGCAGCTGCCGCTGTAGCAAAGAAGCTCGAGTTAGTTTGTTTGGTTGGGAAGAATGATGCAAGGGTGGACTTAACAGTGAGCTAAATGGATTTCTGGTTAGTTTCTTTTCAGTTATCAATGAGGTTGCGCATTACAGGTAATATTCTTGTTCAACTGCTTAAAAAGATTCAGGTATTTCGAATCTGGGGTTTTTTTTTCAGTCATGGAAAATGGAAATAATGAAACAGATTTAGCCTTATTTTTTTTGGTTTTCAAATTTGGGAAATTCAAGCATCTTTAGTTTGTTTAGATCAATACAGAGTAATGTCTTTATCACTCAGCTTCTCTTTTCGTTGCATAGTTAATCGGTTATTTTTTTTTAGTTTGCAAATTCCCGTAAGGGTTTGGTAACCCTATATGAGGGTTATTCTTGAAGATGTTTTTTTTTGGAAGAGAACAGTTTAAAAACAGAATGTGTTGAAATACATGGCGTGCTGAGTGAATAAGGGGAAAAACAAAGATTTTGTTGAAAAATAAAACAAAGTGCTCTGTGTATAACAAAAGATTATTAGAGTTTTTTTTCATAGTCGAAGGGTTCTAGAGTATTACTCTATTTTGTTGCAGAGTACATGAGGCTATAATGGTTGAAATTATTTTGTTGATTCAGAGATTGAGTTCTCTCTCTGATAGTGTTTAATTTCTTTAAAAGGATGTTATTATTCTCTATCTGTGTTACAAAGACATGAAGAATATTGTTGCAAAAATCATTCAGAGAGAATTATTTGTACAGATTGGTAATATATACTCGCTCCAATCACTGATGGTTTTGTGACTGCAGAACTAAAAGCAATCATAAAATTACCAGTGACTGTAGCTTGAGTTGGAATGTTTCTATTGGATAAGAGAGAGGGGTTGGTGCTCCTTGAGGCTTTGTGGCTTCTAAATTTTGTGTACTGAGTTGGTGCTCTTTGAAATAATATAAGGAATCTTACCGAGTGGTTTTTCTACCCCAGGAGGGTTTTCCACTCATGAAAATCAAGTTGTTATGTGCCTTGTCTTGTCTCAGTCTGTCTTACTGGTTTATGCTCTGATACTTCATGTCTTTAGCTCTTTTTATTTCATACTCAGTTTTGTTGAATTTATGTGATGCAATCTTTGCAATACTCATTTAGATGTTTAATGTTTTTATAAAAAGACTCTATAACATTTTATTTTCTGAAAAGCATGAATCAAGTTTTTCAGTTAGTCTTATTCTTGCTTCGTTAAAAGTGTTATATCAAGGTGTTAAGTCTCATTTGTTCAGTCTTTCAAACTTTCATTCATCTGTGCTTATTGTGAAACAAAATTGCCAAGTTGAGAAGGAGTTCTTGTTAAAATTGTTACACTCTGATTCACCCCCCCCCTCTCAGAGTGTCTCCACTTCCAACATCAAGACCCAGTGTCAAAGACATGAGAGCAATTAATGCAAATCACAGTGAATCTTTTCCAGATATAGTCATCAGTCAAAGAAATAGGGAATGCAGCTACAGTGACGAGTTCTCAATCAAAAAACAAACTGTGATAAAGCTTTCAGAGAGCCATTTTAAAGGGACAAAGCAACAAAAATATCAAAATGTCCCCAGTATCATGAATAGAGCTATCGTAGTCCTCTACTACTTTCAAAAACAAACTATCATCTGGTAGTCATAGTATAAAGAAGAGAACGAAATATTTGATACTGAGTTCATGGTAGAGATATGACGTATCATATGCATTAAAAAGTAATAAGCTACAACATCCATATGATTATCGAAGTGATACACTAAACATCATAGAAAATATATCATCCAAAAACCCCAGTGCAACCCGAGAGAGGGGTTTTTGACAGTAATTTTCATATTTCAAGCTAAGAGTAATCTTAGATAAGAGTAATCTGAGATGGATTAAAGTTCCTATAAGCAGACCCAAATCTGGGTATAACGGTATCAAGAAGCCCTAGTGATGGCAAAACACCATATCAAATATGTAAATATATTCATATATGTCCGAGAGCAGGAAGATAGAGATATTGTTACCAGCCAAGCCAATGCATCAATGAAGAGTAATATCAATGACGTGGGCGATAAATGCATAAAAATTACAACCATTAATGGAAACGGTTAGAAATATTCAAAGAGGCACTTCCCAGAAGAAAGCACATATATATATTTGAAAACCCTAATACATGCATCGCTCAAGACAAGTTTTCTGCATTTGATCCTTCTGCAAAGAGATAAGAAGAGGAAATGATAAAGCACCACATACCCGACCAGATGAAGTAATTTGTTCAAAAGAAGACTATGTTCAAGCCCTTGTTTTGAGCTCCAAAGTAGGAGAGAAGGCACACATGCATGGCGACAGAGTTATTTCCACAAAACAAAGTGATGTAAATAATGATATTTAGGGTTCAGTCTTCTTTTTATTACATGCCCTAAAATGGGCTTTATATTTGTTTTATAGAAACAAATAATACATGTAATGTATGCCTGAGGTCTCAACGATGCATATCATTAGACCTAGCATGGTGAATCTCGTAAGTATGAGGGCTAAAAGAACAACATGTTCTTTTTCTTTCTTTGAATTATTGTAAATTATAATCTAATATATATTAATTAAGGTTTAATTTCTAATAAAAACAAAAACTTAAATTAATATATATTAATTAAGGTTTAAGTTATAATAAAAGCAAAAACTTAAATTAATATATATTAAGTTATAATAAGAGCACTTATTATTTCTTTGAGATAAATTTTAAATTATAATTAATATAAATTTATTAAAGATATATCTGTTATAAATATCTTAATATATTTATATTAAATTCTAATATTAATCAAAAGAGAAATAAATAATTTAATTTAGCAATTTAAATAATTAAACTTATTGTTTTAGATTTAAAATGTTTAAATAAATTAATCTAACTATAAAAGAAAGGAGCTCATCACACCATGCTATTTTTAGACAAGGAGTTTATTTTTCAGTTCAAGAGCTATATTTGGCAGAGCAACATGCAAAATTACAAAAGGAGGGAATTTTTAAGTTATCAACTATTTTTGGCATCTTGGACTTCTATTTTTAGGAGGGGGATTTTATTTTTTCAGAGCTATTTTTCGCACATAGATATGCATATGTTTTCCACTCGCAATTTTTCATTTTTAGTGGAGCTATTTTAGGTGAGATTGGCACTTTTGTATTTGGTAGTGGGAGTTCTTTTACGTGTAGTATCAGTGGCAGATTTTTTAAAATTCCCCCAAGGATTTTTCTCACATAGATTTTTCTATTAGGGATTTTGAAGGAGATGGACATGATGGGTTCTATTATTCACTCTCTCCTTCTTTTTCCCCTCTGGTTCTTTCTTTTATGCTACACACATAGAAGAAAAAGTATTGTATCTCATCACCTTTTTAGTTTTCAACATTGTAATAGATATTATTTTCAATTTGCAATATAGAGATTCAGTTTCCTTGTCAATTATTCTTATTTTTTCCATTGTCATTTGAATAATTTGATAGAGTTATTGTGATTTAATTTAAAATCCCTTTTTTTGGTCTCATTTATGCTTTGCACAAATACGAAGATTTCATTGTAAATTTAAGTTGGGGGTTGTGTTCATTTGGTTTCCAACTCTTTGCATGTGTTGTGAAAAATCACTTTTCCTACATGTAGAAATTGGATAACTTTGAAGCTTCGCATGAAATGTTTATAAATTTCATGATCTTATTTGATTTGTGAAATAAATTTTGGTCTTTGTTGCAGTTGTTTATATTTTTAGGACAACAAGGATAATTGCATCATTTTGGTGTATCGCCTCCATTAGGATGGGTTTTTCATCACATGCAAGACATTTTACCTTTTTCTCATAAGAAGTTAATTGTAGGAGATCCATCAAGATAGGAAGATGGCTTGGTCTCTTAAGATTAACCTTCAACTTGAGCAACCCATAGCCTCAAAGGTATTTCCATGTTTTATAGGATTGATTTATTTCACACTTAGCATCATGGGTGCAATCCTTCATGCCACCAATTTTTAGCACATCTGGTGGGCCATATATGAGCCATTATAGCTCAAAAAAGTTCCATTTTTTGTTGTTTTGGTATTGACAACAGTATTACAACCTTTTGAGGTTATTTTTCTAAGTACCTAGTGATTCTATTTTCTAGTTTTATGTGCAAAATAGGTATTAACAACATATGAGAAAGTATCACACAAGACAAATTGAGGATCGTATTGAGCATACTGAATTATGACCATAACAGATGAGATCAAGGACAACAAAAAATTTAGCAAATACAACAAATTCAGCAGTCGACTTTTCAGTAGATTCATCAGCTAAATATTTTCTTGAGATCCCAAATTCTAGTTTTTTGTCTAATTCTTCTCCTCCATCTAATGCTCGGCCTAATTTTGCCACCGTATAAATCAGCTTTTTGCAACAACTCTAGTTCAGTCACTATTAGTCCATGCTTATATGAAGTCTTTTTTTATGTCTTCTAAAGTTTTCCCCTTTACAATTTTTATTGAATTGAACCCTTCTCTTGAATCGCTATAGAGTTCTAGGTTCAAATTCCAGTATGGTATGTGGTATAACGACTTTGTTTTTAATAAGGCTCTTAAGGTCTTGGTGGTCATAGTTCATTGAATTTGAACCCTGAACCTTTAGAGTGGTTCAAGGTTCAAGGTTCAACATATGTAAACAAGTCTTGTGTAAGTCATGTTTTGTAAAGGGTAAGCTTAGGCATGTTCGTGTGTTTTGTACTTATGCTTTTTGAACTTGAAACTTTGAACTTCTTCTCAAAAGGTTCAAGGTTCAAGGTTCAACATCCGAGGATTGGTGATTTTGGAGATAAAGTGGACAAGTGTCAACATATAGGGAATATTCTGAATTTAAAAGGTGAACCTCAAGAAAATGAATTGTGATGAAAATTTGTACTTAGGAATAATCACTCCAAGTAATCATTTCAAGTAAAGTATATGGAGGAGAAAAGACTTGTTATTAATAAACTATCAGAATTTGATCTTTTTGGCATGATTTGGCACGAATGAGTATGCAGTATTCAAATCATGACTAATCATGCGACTGATATTTCAAGCCAATCCCTAAGATCTATTTTATTTAAAACAAGCTACTTGCCTTTATTATTTACCCAATTTGGTAAGTAGAAGATTAGCACAGGCAGCATTTCTTGCCCTCGACTCTGTAAATTCTTAGTTCTACATGAAAGGTGAGCTCAAGTTATTCCTCTTTTCTCGTTGGTTTTCATAAATTGAAAGTGTTATTTGATATTTTCAATCGGTTTAGTCAATTATTCCTGATGTGCATTTCCTAATTGTAAAGCTAAAATGAGATCGAAAGTGCCTCAAATAGACTAGAAGTCTTGGTTAGTTAGTTCCCTACCTGACATAGAAGATACTTATCTATTGTTAGTAGACTTAGAGGAATTCCATGAAAGAGTACATAATTCTGCTAATTCCCCTTTGATGCAGAAAAAATCAGATAGTGGGTTGGTAGAAGCTGCAACATTTCCTCCAGTTGTGTCATGTCTAGAAGTAGTTTTGGAATGTATGAGCAAATATGATCTTGTAGAAAGGTGGATAAGAGACGCAGAGGGTAAGGTTTTTCTTACAATAAGTTGGGAGGTTATTTCTGCCATAATGAAAATACCAGAGAATGAATAATATAAAGACTGGATGGTATGCAAGTCGCAAGGACTTTTCTCTAAGAAGTCATGTTATAGGAGTGTCATTGCAAGAAATTGGTTGTTGAAATTTTAAAAGGGAGTTTCAAGATTTCCAAGCCCATTTACCCAAGAGCATCTGATTCAGGAAGTAAAGGATATAGTCATCTTATTACATAGAATGCGAGGAAATTAGATAGCCTTTTATTGGGAGGATTGGATGTATTTCTTTATTCAAGTCATTTTTGGTGAAAAGTGATACATAGATTGGGCAGTGTTAATTAGAGAAAGAATGCATGAGGGTTTGAGTTGTTTTGGAAATAAAAAATCTCATATGTCCTCTTACCTTATATATTGTTTAGCCTGCACCCGTCAATGGGTAGGTCTATATCATGAAATTTGGTAGAATGATATGAGGATACATGAATATCACCCACATTTGCAACAACATAGGGTCACTGAAAATTGCTACAAGGTTCATAATATTTTTATTGGCAAGTTAGTATTTGAGTTGAAAGGAGATATTCATAAGAGATTAACTGAAGAAGATATGCAATTTATAAATATATATGGTAGCTTCTGTATTTAGTTCTCCAAGTTCACTTATTTGAGGGTTAGTGGTTATGAAGGAGAACCCTACAAATTACCAAGATATGTCTTTGACAGGCAAGTGTTAATTGAAATTTGCATGCAACTTGCTCATATAGATAAGAAATATGGGGAATAACACCAAACATGGGTTTCTTTCCCATTGAACTAACATATTACACTTGTAACAGTGTTTCATATGCTTTGAATTTGGAATTGGAGTTCAAAAGGTTCAACTTTTAGTTGTATTTTCCCCACACTGAGTTTGATACTAAAGGATTTGCAATGACACACTTTACATTTAGGGATAATTTTTGACATGTACTTGATCTAGAAGACTTTTGGGCAGATTGTGTGGATGAGTATGAAGTCTGAAAAAGAGCTCACCTAAGACTCATAGTGCAACAAATTAGGGATTGTGGCCTGAAGATAAACACTGCAAACATAGTTGATGATGAAAGTGATTTTCTTGATCCCAAATTTATTCATGATAGGCAGCAAGGATTAATACCAAAGATTAAATAGAGGAAATATGAGGAGGAATAGATTCAAACTAGGACAATCTTGGTCATTCGATGAATAGAGAAGTGACTTAAAAAGAAAAGGTTGAGAAAAAGCTCAAAGAAAGACTTGACCTCACCCACTAAGGTCTTGATATCTAATTCTCTTGTCCTATCTTGTGCTACAGGTTCACAGAAATAGGTAAAAGGAGGACAAAGAGAAAAGACAATGCAAATCAAAGAAGAGACAAATTCTGTCAGAGTCACCCACTCCAGAACAAGGGGAAAAAGATAGTCCTTTCCTGTTGATACCATGGTGGTTAACCTTGAGATGGATGCCACCTCAATTGATCCAAATGCAAAATAACAAGGCTTGACTGATGACCTTTTGAGTGTTGGTCAGATGGTTGATAAGGGATATAACTTGCAATTCAAAAAAGGCAAATGTAAGATCTTGAATAGCTCTGAAATTGAGATTGCATTCGCTACAAAGACTCCAGGTAATATCTTTCACTTGAATGTTGGTGGTAAAACTTATTTGATTACTCAGATTCATGAAAGTTGGCTATGGCATAGAAGAATGTGTCATGTAAACTTTTATTGCATGGTTAAGATAAGTTCTACTCAAGTAGTAAGAGATCTACCTTAGTTAATGCAGTCTTCTAATCCAATATGTAAGGAATGTCGATTAGGGAAGCATATAAGAGTTAATTATAAGAGAAAATAGTATAGTTATAATGGATTGTGTGATCTTGTGCATATTTATGTGTGGTCCTTCTAGAGTGAGAAGCTTGCACGATGACAGGTATTTTATGTTGTTGATTGATGATTATTCAAGGATGATGTGGGTTACTTTCTTAAGGCATAATTCTAAAGCATTGGAGAAATTCAGTATTTTCAAATCCATGATTGAGATTGGATTGAATCTGAAGTGTCTGAGATCTGATAAAAGTGGATAATTCACTTCTAGTGAGCTTAATGCATATTGTGAAGAGCATAGAGTTAAGAGACAATTATCTACACCTATGACACCACAAAAAAACAATGTTGTGGAGAGGAAGAATATAACAATTCAAAATCTACTAGAACCATGATGATTGAAGGAAATTTTCTGCATGTGTATTGGAGAGAAGTTGTAAGTGTACTGCAATATTTTCTCTTAACTGGGTGCATACCAAAGGCGATTCTCATAAGACTCCCTATGATTAATGGTTTGGTCTTGCTCCTACTATTAGATACTAAATAATATTTAGAAGTAAATACTATATTAAAAGAGATGAAGATCTAGGGAAGTGTGATGTTAGATGTGATGAAGGAATATTTTTTGGTTATTCTACTAGAAGGAAGGCCTATCGGTGTTACAATAAAAGAGTGAAAAAGATAGTTGAAAGTACTAATGTGAAGGTTGATGAAAGTAGCGTAAGACATATCAGATCTTGTTGATATGACTCTGATTATTAGGATGATAGTTCAAATAAAGGAAAGCAAGTGCGATCCTAGAACCAAGTTTAGATTCATCTAGAAGAGCTAGAAAATCAAAGAGAAGGTGCAGGAGCTAGTGTAAAAGAAAGAGTTTAGGAATATGAAATTCAAGAAAATCCTAAAACTCTAAGGTATGTGAGGTTGAATCATTTATAGAATTAGATCATAGGTTATAAGAATAAAGGTGTGATGACTCGAAGAAGACTTGTTGAATAAATTTTCTTCATTTCTAAGATTGAACCCAAAGATGTTGATGAAGCATGTAAAGATGAAAATTGGGGTAAAGAAATGGAAGAAGAACTAAATCATATTGAAAAGAATAATATATGTATTCTTGTTCCTGGACCTAAGGATAAGAATGTAATTAGAACTAGAAATTGGTATTCTAGAATAAGTTTAATGAACAGGGTAAACTTGTTAGGAACAAAGTTATACTTGTTTGTAAGTGATATTCATAGATGATAGGTAATAATTATGAGGAGATTTTTGCTCTGATATCTAGAATTGAAGATGTTAGATTATTTCTTGCATAAGTTTCTTATAAATATTTTAAGGTTAATCAGATGGATGTCAAATCAGCCTTTCTTAATGGTGAATTGGAAGAAGAAGTCTACATTGAGTAACCAGATGGATTTCAGTTGATAGATGAAAAGGACATGTCTTTTGGCTGAAGGAAGCATTGTATAGATTGAAGAAAGCACTAATAGCCTAGTATGCTAGATTGGATAAGTATTTGATGAATCTCTAATTAATTAAAGACACTACTGACAGTAATTTTTATTTCTAGATTAATCAGAATAACATTTTGTGTAAGAAATTTGCTGAAGAGTTGCAAAATGATTTTGAGATGTCTATGATTGGTGAAATGAAATTATTTTGGGGATTTCAAATTACTCAATCGGATAATGCTATCTTCACATCTCAATCCAAGTATGTGAAGGAACTATTGAAGAAATTTGATTTGGATGTATCAAAGCCAATTGGTACACGAATGGTGACTAGATGAAAGTTGACAAAAGAAGATGATTCCTTGAAAGAAAATCCGACTAGATATAGATCTATGATTCTTGGATTGTTGTATTTAATTTATAATAGCCCTGATATAATGAATGTTGTATGTCTTGTTGCTAGATTTCATGCTGATCCTAGGGAATCTCATGTTACTGTTCTGAAAAGGATATTCACTTTTTTGAAAAGGATAGATGATTTTTGTTTACCATATCTGTAGCCTCCTAAAATTGCACCCAATGCAATTTTGACCATATTTTGGGCCCTCAGCTTACTGGTCTTATCCCCATGCTTGATCGGGGCACATTTATGCTTCCCCTATGTAACCAAACTTCATTTTTTTAACTTGCAACTTGCTTAGCCCCTTTTCCCTATCCTAAATTAGGTTAGGACCATGGTTCCATGCCTTAGTCCTCCCTAATTAGGACCTATTTTGGTCCCTAGTATCTCAAATTTGAGTGGGAAATTACTTCCCCATGTCAGCCAATGTCATAAATTTAAATAAGTGATGACAAACAAGTACATAAGGAGGTCATACCCTCTTATTTGGTATAAAATAAAATCATAATGTGAGAGCATGACAAGGTGGAGAAGGCAAGGAAACTACATTCAAGCACTTAGAATTCAAGCAATCATCATTTAGCATTCCTCAAGAATACATATTCTTCATCTACCCATTGGAGCAACAATACATCATTCATTTGCAAGAATGTGTGTGTTTGGGTTTTGTCATGTTCATGCCATTTCATACAATATATTTGATTACATCTAATAAGAAAAGTATTATCATTATCTATTGTAGGTCTAAAGGTATACCTTTCCATCATTTATTTCAAGCATTTGCAGTATTTCCTTCAAGGTTGACTCCAAATCACAGTTTGACTTAGGCAAACCCCTATTCCCAACCCCTTTCTTCTTCTTTCTGTATGCAGGAAACGGGTGCGTAGCTATACTTCTAAAATTAATATTTATTTATAGAGATGGAAAAACCCTTTTTGACGTGCGAAAAGTTCAAAGGACTAATAATTTAAAATTCAAATTTAAAATTGCAACCTTGGATCAAATTTCAATTTTAAATTTAAAGTTTAAAACTAAGTGGTTAATTAAACAATCCCAAATTTCTAAATTTAAATTAATCTCAAGTGTGCATTTTTAAATTTTTCAAATTCCAAATTCCAATCTTAGATCTATTTTCAATTTAAAATTTAAATTAAGTGGTTCTTTCTACAAGATTATTATTATAAATTTAATTCTCTTGTGGACAATTTCAAGTTTAAATTTTGAAAATTAAGAGGTTATTTAACAAAGCCCTAATTTTAAAATTAAATTTTTATTGATTAAAGTGAAATATTCTCGTGGCTAATTTTAAATTTCAATTAAGAGGTAATTTTCAAGGCCGTAATTATAAATTCCAATGTCCTAGGAGGTTTCATAATTTTTCAAAAATTGAATAACCATTTTTTCTAAAATTTTGAATTATTCAAATTCCGATTTCCAAATCTCAACTTTCAAATTGTCATTTTTAAATTTTCATTTCACATTTTTCAAAATTAAAAAAAAAATTGAATTTGAATCTCATCAATTTAATTTAATTAAGTGGTTTTAAAAATCCTAATTTATTTTCAAATAAGTTGCTTGGATTGAAATTATAAAATTCATCATGGCAACTAATGGACTTGACCTATTTGCTATTTCACATTTGATTACATTGCTTTTTATGTACATCTCTTTTATTTCATGTTACTTATTTTCATTCATAGCACTTGGACATATTGTAATGTTTTGATTTCCATGTTGGTTCCTTTTCATAGGTGAGATCTCAAAGCTCACATTTATCATGTACGTTGTGTTATGGTAATGTTTTTGGGTAAATGTATTTTATATGTAGATCACCTAAAAGCTTCTATAGATTCTAATCCTAGAGATGACGATGAGAAACCTAATACTTGTACCTCCCTTAAGGTATGTAATGTGAATCAAGAAATAGATAATAATCCTATTAGTGATCTCTCTAATGGAGAGGAAGAATAGACGAGAAACATGGCCCCATCTTCTAATACACATACCATTGCGTAAGTGGGAAAGATATAAATATTGGTGTTTCCATATCTTTAGATCCTCCTTATTCTACTAAAGCCTATCTTAAAAGTCAAAGTTTTTGTATATAATATGATGTCATACAATTTATTCATGATCTCTCTCCCCATATAACATTAAGAAAATATGAGACCTTAGATGATAAGGATCTTCATTCCCAATTTGCGAAAGAGGATATGCATGATGAAAGAAAGGAAAATATTCCTCTACAATATATTATTTCTTCATCTACCAATCCTTTCATTCCTTCTAAATATCCTTACACCACAAATTTCAAATAAATTTATTATATTGTTCCCTCACCTTCCCAATTAAAATATCCTTACATGAGTGGCTTTAACATAATATCAAAACAATGTTTTAGAGGAGAAGGGCATGGAAAATTTTAACAAGGAATTCGAGTCCCTATAAACCCTCCTACACAAATAACTATAGGATTCAAGACTAGAGAAATCATCTTGCAAGGAAACAAGCCATTAGTTCTTTCAAAAGAGATTCTTCTTCAAAAAACCATTTTTGTTCATTTCATCAAACCTTTGATCACCATACCGATGATTGTCCTGATTTATAAAATTCAACAAAATAACTTATCGATAGTGGTAAAGTTAAAATCATGGATGAAAATGCTTCCTCTTCTAATAACAACTCTTGTCCTAGATTTCAAAATAATAAACCTACATCTATTAATGATCGAGAAATATTAGCAACTTGAATCTTTTGGAGACTGAAGTATGATAAGAATATTTATTTTCCTTTCATCACACCTAATTACAATTATAATCATAAGAAATGTAATTTAAATTGTCCTTTTCATAATTTTTATTCTCATTCTCTTTAAAAGTGTAAAGCATTTAAGGAATTTGTTCAAGAAAAATATGATCATGCTTGTATATGTCTTTCAACAGATCTTGCTCTCTTTCTAGGTGAAAAGGTAATGTCTTAGCACTCCTTTCACCCTCATGTTTCTCCTCACTCTATGATGTAATAAGTTAACTTAATTGGGGGCTCTTTATCATTATAGGCGGTGTTTCTTTAAAATCATATATCTTGGTGTAGCAACATGATTTATCCCTTCTCTCGTCTTCCTATAAGTTTTGGTATTTTCTTTGTGATTGCATTATTCAGAAATTGATGTTATTTCTTGCATACAGCTATCCTTCATGCGACCACATATTTTTTCCTTGGTTAGGACCTATTATTTGTTTGAAATGACACATCTCTTGTGAATAACCTCTCTCTAGAACATGCGCAATTTTCCTGTTTGTCCTCTTGCTTGGGGAGCAAGGATGGATTTTTCACCTTCTCTTTCTATATAATATATCAATATTTCCTTTAGGGGTTGCATTTTTAATGTGTTGATATCCTTTCTTTCAATGGTATGTCTCTTATGAATAATCCCTCCTTAGGGGAATATGTGATTTCTCTCTCTCTTTCTCTCTCTCTCTCTGAATATTACCACTTCTTTTGAGATTTATTTCGTATATACAAATGTCTTTTCTTGCATTGAATATTCATTCATGTGAGTTTATTATGAATTTTTCTTATGACTAATCTCTCCTTATAATTTTTTGTAATTCTTCTAATTGTCCTTACACTAGGGAGAAATGGTTGATTTCTCCTCCTCTCTCTCTCCTCTCTAAGGATCTACTTTTTCCTTTGTAGAGTGATGTTTGTTCACGATTTGGTGTCATTCCTCATGTGGATTTGTTTTTTTCCCAAGGATTATCTCTTATACAAGAGGTATAAGTCCTTGGATACAACCTCTTCTTCACATGGAAATATATACCTATCATAAATTTACCCCTCACATTAGGTAAAAAGTGTGTCATCCTTCATCGAGAATCCCATTCACCTAGTAATAGGACAAAGGTATGAATTCTTATTTTGCTTCCCTTCTTTCTTGTAGAATATGTTATGTTTGTTCAAGATAGATCTTCTTGAGGGTAGATGTATTTGAGAAAAGATATCTTCTCCTCCAAGGATCCCCTTTACACTTGTTGTAAGATACCTGTTTTTCAACTATCTTATCCTTTCTTGAAGAGAATTCCCTCTCTATCATGGATTTAAGTTATTAATGAATAAAGGATATCTCCTTGGTGTTGAAGGTAAGGTATCATTGTCTCTATATTCTTTAAGACATCAACATAAAACTATGTTGATATCTTAAGGGGGGCCACCCACATTGCTCCCTTTGTACCATATTGTATTATGTTATTGCACATTATTTTGGCATGTCTTAAACGGGGCATCCATTCTCAAAACTAGATTAAATACTCTTAAAGTGGTCTTCTTCACACTTGAAACCAAATGTAACTTTTTATATATGGTGTATATGGGGTTACACATTACTAAAAATAGGAGTCTCAAACGAGATGGCCTCAAAATGAGGCATGTATCTTTGCCACTTGGCATGTTCACATTTGCATACACAATCACCTCTTGGCAATTTTATTTACAATACATGTCTTAAATAGGTTGAAGCACACTCAAAGAAAGAGAAAAGATTCTTACATGGATATACAGTTCATATAAAACATCACTTGCACATACACACAAGGATGGGTTGAACTAGCTAAACACAACTAGACTATTCTTACTCTCATCCTCACATGGATCACCTAGATAAAAACATGTAGCGATGAGTTGTTGATGTCCTTTTCTCCCCATAGATCATCTAGATAAATACATCTTGGAGAAAGTTTTCCATGTCCCTTTCTCCCCATGGACCACCTAGATAAAAACATCTGGGGGCGAGTTGTCCATGCTCGAGCTCTCATAATTCTTCTCATGGATCACCCAGATAAACACATCTAGTGTGTATTCATTCTCTTTCTCTTCTTCCTCTCATGAACTCATAGTTTTTCTATTGATAGTTCATGGATGATGCTTTCTTTTCTCTTTTATGTGCTCATTTGTGCTCATGAGATGGTATTTTCAAGAATGATATTAGCTGTTCAGATATTTGATATTGAGGTTTCTTTGGCTAGTTGAATTGAGGTCTTGTTTTTGGTCTTTCACTTTTGGGTCTTGTGTGCCTTTGTGTCTTTGACTTCGCTTTTATTTTTGTCTTTATTTGTCTTTATTTATCTTTTTGTTTGTCTTTTTTTGTGTGCCCTTGCATATGTCTGACTGGGTTAAGGTTGGCTTGTTTTGTGTGCCCTTGCATAAGCTTGAGTGAGTTAAGATCCTAGAAGATTGGGGGTTTACTTCCTCAAAATTAGTGACATCCTACACTCCATGCAAAATTTCTCTGCATTCCTCATCCTTACCTCTTTACTTCTACTTTACTATTAGTATTTGCGTAGGATTATACACCCACTAATGTGGGGATAAATGTAATGTTTTAAAATTTCACTCCTAGGAAACAAAACTTCATTTTCTAATCTTACAAGTTGCATAGCCCCTTATCCTCAGCCTAAATTAGGGAAGGACTAGGGCACCACACCCTAGTCCCCACTAGGACCACAACACCACGCCTTGGTCTTCCCTAATTAGGAACTATTTTGGTACCTATGCCCTATGTCAAATTTGAGCAGAAAATTACTTCCCCATGTCAGCCTATGTCAAAAAATTAAAAAAATGATGATCGACAAGTATATATGGAGGTCTTTCCCTCTTCATGATTTAGCATTCTTGAAGGCTGCACATTCTTCATCTATCCATTGGAGCACCATTACATCATTCATTTGTAATCATGTATGTGTGTTAGGGTTTTGTCATTTTCATGTCATTTCATACATATATGATTACATCTAAGAACCAAAGCAACATCATCATCCATTGCAAATCTGAAGGTATACCTTTCCATCATTTATTTTAAGCATTTGCAATATTTCTTTCAGGATTGATTCCAAACTGAGGTTTGACTTAGGAAAACCCCTATTCCCAACCCATTTTTTTCTTCTTTTTATGTGTAGAAAACATGTGTCCAACTATACTTCTAGAACTAAGCTTTATTTTCTGAGATAGAAAACCATTTTCGATGGACATAAAGTTAGGAGGACTGATGGGAGGGCAACCTGGTCTAGACACAGAGTCCTTGCAGTTTTTCGTAGATTTTATAGAGCACCTCTGAATAGTCTCAAACTTCTCAGATCTAGATACAAGACTGAATCCCGAATTTGTAGCTCACTATTTTAGCCTATGTTGTCTTCAATCCTAGCACTTTACCTATTCAACTCACAAAATAGGGTCAAACACATTCCAAACACAAACAATCTACTTAGTATTCAATCCTTGCATCATTTAGGATTGGATCTAGTAGATTCATCCCCTCTTTTGAATGTATAGTTCTCCAATTGAAAATTGTCTTAGTGATTTCCCCCTTCCATGTCACTAGAAAATTTTCTAAGCCTCAAATTTTTTATGCAGGAGCATTCCTGGTTCAAAGCAATCTTGCATCAACCAAAAATATTTTCCTTTCTATTTTTCTTTTTGTTTGCAGTTTTGGTATGTCTTTCTATGTGTCTTGGATTCTCTAACTAGATTTTGTAGAGGTTGATTCTACTTGAAGACTTGATCATCTTCCTTATTCGCAAACAACAAACCATTTGGATAATTTTCTGGCAAGTTATCACTATCGGTTTCCATGACAGTTTCCTATTATCAGTTGACAGTTTCCTACTACTGGTTATCTGGACCTATTTGCATTTGTGATCTACCAGTCTCCTTTCATACCATATGGACACATGAGCATTGATTCCGATGTTCCTTGGCATGTGGTTGACCTTTTCCCCTGCTCTACACTTCATCCTTTGTATTTTCCAGAGGAATCTCTTGGTAGAGGCCGAACTTATTTATTTTACATACTAGGTCTGGTTCTTTGGGTTTTCATCCCTTGGATTGTATAAATCATTGTATTAATCATTATAAAGTAACAATCAAGTATCTAGACTAAGCATAGAAGATAGATCTTAAGATTGCAGGCTCTAATTATGACATCTTTTGTACTTTGAGCATGCTTTAGCAGGCTTATGAGCCGGTTTCTATAACCCGGTTGTTGCCGCTTGGTTGTAGTTAGTTTTCATGAAATAAAATGATCTATTCTACCTTTCCTCCACCATATCTTTGTGTTTCCGTTATGTTTACTCTTGATGACCAGTCCAAATTGATCTCTTTGAGGTCCCTTGTAACTGGTGACTACTTCAATTTTCCACTTTATAGTATCTTAAGAATGATGGCTTTACTTTGAGTGCTTTACAGATGCTGATTGGGAAGGTGATGTTGATGATCAGAAGAGTACAACTAGTGGTGTATTCTTTTTGGCTAAGAATTTGGTTTCTTGGGCAAGTAATAAGCACAATAGTATCTATTTATCTACTGCAGAGACTGAATACATTGTCATTGCTAGCAATTGTACTTGGGTAATTTGGATGAAGAAAATGTTGAAGGATATAGGAGTTGGTCATGATGAGCCTATTACATATACTCCAATAATTCAAGTT
The DNA here is from genome assembly GCF_030272615.1 of Cryptomeria japonica. NCBI lineage: Eukaryota > Viridiplantae > Streptophyta > Pinopsida > Cupressales > Cupressaceae > Cryptomeria > Cryptomeria japonica. The sequence goes on along the minus strand of NC_081411.1, from coordinate 38,933,519 downwards.
CTATCAATGTTTCAAATAATTTGGTACTGTATTCTAAGAATAAGCATATATCAATCAAGTTTCATTTCTTGGGAGAGAAGGTGAATGAGAAAGAAGTTAGATTCAATTATGTATCCACAAAAGAATAGATTGCAAATATATTTACAAAGCCTCTATCTAAAGATACTTTTGAGTATCTCTGGTAGAAGATAGCGGTGATTGTCCCTCCAGCTGAGAACTAAGATGCATGCATTTGCATCAGTTTGGTGAACTTCATAGAGATATCTTGTGATCCCAATTGATGAGTGAGGGTGCTAATCAGAGGGAGTAGTGTTACAAGATATGGTTGTCGTTGCACCCAAATATCAACCTGTCCATTCCCGATACAACCACTAGACTTATAGAATCCACAGGAGGCTATTAAACCATGTCGTGAATCCCTACCAGGGCTACTGGCCCATTGCCAACAATCCCCCTCCCAATGTTACTCGCTACAGCCTGTGTGATTCGAAATTGTGAACAAGCTCTTATACCACTCGTTACAAGCTAGGGTTTCTTGGTGCACCAAAAGACCAACCTATCAATGCCCAATATAACCACTAGACTCATAGAATCCATAGGAGGTTGTTAAGCCATGTCGTGAATCCCTGCAAGGGATGCTGACCTACTTCCAACAAGTAGTCAGTGTTGGTGTTCAGTGGTATGATTTAGATGTATAGATTTGTGAAGATAATTCAAACGGGGAGAGAATCCCGATTCCTATTCCATTTTCATTGATGTCAAAGAGGAGAGAAGCATGTGAAAAACCCTGAAGCAATTTGGGGTGAGCTTAGATTTGAGTATTTGATTAAAGGAGGAGATTATTGGTATTTTATTATTTCATTCCATTTATTGTTTCTCATATTAATATGTTGCCATCAATGCCAAAGGGGGAGATTCTTGGATGTGTTGCCATTGATGTCAACATATTCGTCTCAATATTTCATTGTTGCAATCAGATTGATTGAGTTGGGTTATCCCATGTATTTTATTGATGAGTTGATGCAGAATAACTCATTTTGAGATACTTATCTCTAGTCTATTTAGGATAATTTTCATATGTCTGAATGGAAATTTGATCACGTTGTGAGATCCAGTATTACAGTTATTTTTTTAGTTGTTCAGTATTGATAGTGTTTGGTAAAACTATGTGTATTGCTTTAGATTTGTAATATCCTTAGTTATGGATGTGTGGGAAGTGTTCTAGACGTTGATGTGTGTCTCCAATTTGATTGGTTCATGATTTTAAAATCCACAAACAAATCTTTGAGATTGATAGTTTCTTGTGTTGCTTCTCTTGAGCTTCGGTAGAGAGATGATGATGATTCTAGTAAGAGATTTGTTGTGGTGTGATTCACATTACTTGTGAATGTTTCTAGATCGTGTGCTATGCATATTGGTGGTCTGTATTGATCATTGTATTTGTTATTGAATCTTTTTCTTTTCTACTTCAATGTTCTTCATTCATGATCTTGTATTGTGTTACGAGTGATTGAGGCATTATTCTTAGAGATGTTTCATATTTGTGGTGGTTTTTTATGTCCAGACTATGCCTTAGCTGATATTGTTTTTGTTCTAGTGTGTGTGATTATATTTTTGTTATAGGTAACATGTGGTGAGCCTATCTTGAAAGATAGGTTGATGAATTGTATAAATAAGCATTGCAATCATTGTGTGATGTATGCTATGTGCAAATATTTTATTAATCAGTCAATAGCATTGAAGATATGAAAATTTGTGTGAAGAAGTTTGTTGCAGAGAAGATCCGACAGTGAGCTTAGAATGTGAAGATTCTATTTCATCAGTTCATGATTCTTTGAATGTAATCCAAATGCTTTTGTAAGTAAGTGACACTTCCTTTAAGGAAGTGAGCCTTCCTTAAGGGTTGTAGCCCTTTTGGGTTTCTTGTTTTGAGCAGTGATCTATAGGTAGTGTGCCTAAATGCATGTGCATTACCCATTGCAATATTTCACTTACTCCTAATAGGGTATTATCTCATGTTGGGTAGGTTCACACCATGGTTTTTCCCTTAACCAAGTTTTTCATGTCAAAAATCTTAGTGTTATGTGTGTTATTGATGTGGTATGGTTTCATGCTTTAACTTTTAATTATTAGATCTGATTTGTGGTGTAAGTTGCAGTAAGTTTTTGAACAAACCAATTCATCTCCCCCCTCCCCCTTTAGTTTGTTGCATTGTTGCCAACACCTTTCCCTTAGGGAAGAATCCTCGATAATATTTTCCAAGAACACCATTATAAAAAATTCCCTCTATGACTAAAACCTTAAAAAGTGCAAGTACCATATCCTATGCATTAGACTATGAGAGATATGTATAATTGAGGTGTCCAAATCTCTCATCCCAAAGTCTTCTCAAATAATAGACATGGGTGATGAGTAATGAGTGACTTGTGATGATCCACAAGAAGACTAAAACGTATGAGATCTATACAATCTAGATCCATGGCAAACTTTTCCTAAAGAAATAATGTTTAAGGATGTTGTAGTTTTGTAATAACTAAATCATGTGGGGAGAAATAATTCATTTCGCCCATCCCTAGTATTAAAATTCTATTATATATAGAGTGTATTGGTATAAATCTTAGGAGCATAGAGAAAATAATCAATACAATCATTTATCAATTGTATAGTTCCTAACCCCAAAACTATAATATGTATAGTAGTAATGTTAGAAAGAGTATTTATGAACATAATTTATTAGATCTAATAGAAAAGTAATGAACTCACTAAATTCCACTTTTTTAATATTTTTACTTTCTTGTCTTATATATTTTGACACCTACACAAGCTATAATTGTCAGTTCCTAGGCCTCTACTTTATGTTCATCCTCATACAAAACATTAGCTTACTTAAAGAAGAAATATTGCTAGTAGTCCATCTTAAGTCTCTCTAAATAGGCCATAAAACTCTATTCGCTTTTTATATGAACACTTTGGAGCAGTAACCTTGCAAGAACTATCCTCAAATTTGAAAGCATTTTTATTTTTATCTCAACAACTTGGAAAAGGACCATACTCTAGGTGTACAAATTTGTTGGCTCTAATGTGATCTATTTATCATTGCACTTAAAGAACTTAGAAAGGGAATATAATACCTTGAGTAGAAGTATTATTTTTAATGGTTGTGAGATATTATTGCTTGCTAGTATTGATTGCAAACCATAGGGCCTAGGTGGTGGGTAGGAGGTTGTTCTATTAGCTGAGCCTTTTGGCTCCCTCACTGCATGTTTTAACTAGAACCCTTGACATTTTATTGCACTCTCTCCTGCCACATGGAAATTTGTGAAAATTTTTGAGCTGTCGGGTTATTCAGCCTTTTTTTTTGCTTTACACTTGACATTTCAATTTTTTTAAGGATGCAATGATTCTAGGTGTGTGTTTCAACTAGAGCCCTCGACCTTTCGGCTCTCTCTCACCTGCCGCTCAAAATTTTTCAAAAAGATTCAAGCTATCAAGTTATGGAACATTTTTATTTGGTTTATACCTACCATTTCAAATTTAGTCTCATGTAGTCGGGACGTAGCTATTTTGGCTCCAAAATAGGGTTGATAAACGTATGTTTTTGATTGTTCCAAAAAAGTTGCAGTCATTCTTTATGAAATCAACAATGTATAACTATCGTATTACTCAGATTTGTAGCACAATAGTTGCATTTTTGGAACCAGAATAGTTACATGCCTCCATGTCACTAGTGGGTCCCAGAACATGTGTCTCATGGCATCATCAACATCATGCAAGAGGATGGTATTTTTTCCACAAGTAGATATGAATATGCATGCAAGTAGATGCATATCGTCTGTACAATACTATCATCATAGAACTAGAATAGGGATGTAGCTATTCTAGCTCCAAAACAACATGCCTCTACATGATGCCGAAGGCATACCAATCAAGTACTAAATTTCCATGAGACTAACGTTCCTAGGGCCCACAGATGACATAGATCTATTTTCCGTGGTGGTGACCTAGATGATGCCTTTTTACATTTGATGGAAAAGATTTCTCATAGTTAACATTTTCCTAGATGATGTCACGGTAATGCAGTAGTTACATCGGCTGAGGTAGTTAACATACCACTATCCACATAGTTTACATTTTTGGTAACTAGCTTTATTGCATCCATAATTTGACTAACATGGACGGTCACGTGTTATGGGCACAATTTTCAAAACAAAAAATTAATTTTGAATGAAAAATTGATTTTGCAAAAATTTTGGATATATTTTATATGGGAGCTCCATGCAGAATGCAATGGACGGGAAAATATTTGAAGAAATCGATGTCGATCATCGCATCAGAATGTCCCTGGTTGAATCACTGAGAAAAGGAGCTATGATTCCATTAGAGTTATAGGTATGCATTGTCAAAATATATGTGGCTCCGAAGGGGAGGAAAAAAGCTGATCGCATGCATAACATGAGTTGTATGGGTATATTGTTATCACCTATTAAAATGTGGGTTTTTTCATGTGCAAGGATGAGGTATCATAGTACACAGGTGGGTGGGACATTTGAAGATTGTTGTGTACGGTTATGGTAGCATCGGTAAATTCAAACCCTAATAGATAATGATAGTTTTATGAGTCCTTCCTCAACCCTTTGTTTTCAATTTTAAATTTTCTTATCATTTTTGTATCGTAGAAGCGGTTGTGAATGTGCCCTTGGGAGGTGTGAAGGGGACAATGATTTGGTTGGATGCTTACATGGTTGCATTAATTTGAAACCCTAAGAAATTCAATATTTTTTTATTTATTTCCTATGTCATTTTGTGTTCTTCCTATGAAAATAAGGTATCATTTTGCAGCATGGTCATGTCAAGATACCAAGGTTCACTATTTGTGGGTTGGTGGAGTGAAGAAGATCTAAAAGATTTTAAAGGTATGTATATTTCCATAGCTATATGTGTTAGTTTTCCATAGTGAGCTGATCTATTAAATATGAAATGCTTGTTCTTATACAGGAATATTAAAATCCAAAAAAATAAACAACCACTGGTGTGTGTGTGTGTGTATTGCTTCATATAGACACATATATAGGGGTTTGGCAGGCTGCATATATTCTGGCTAATTGTTGAAGGGTGCCCAATTGTTGAAGGCTTGATTGTTGAAGACTCATTGTTGAGGGTGGATTTTGTGGATTTTCTTTTTTCTATGTCATGGTGGGCATGAAGTATGTTTGGATTTTGTTTAAAATGATTAGGGCTTGCATTGTTTGTTTGCAGTTTGGTGTGTGTTAGTATAGATACATATATATGTCAATATGAAGCAATACACATACACACACACGCACATAGACATAGACAAAAACACACACACACACACACATATATATATTAAAGGTGATGCAAATGATTCTCTGACACTCCAATTCAATAAACATGTCCTCTGCAATACAAAGGAAAAAGACAGAATAAAGCACAGACAAAAGAAACTATGAAAACATTATGCTTTGTTTCCATTATTCTCAGTTTCTCATTAGATCAAAACAAGAAAAATTAACCTTGGCGGTATCTAACCCTAACGCGATGGTATGCATCTATTCTGGTGCTAAAATAGGCAAATATTCAACATAGGCTGAAGCTATTTAGCATACATATAGAGGAAAACAAGAAACTAAAACAAACAATTAAAAACCTGATGATTTTAAACAAAACCTAAAGAGAAATAGGAAAAATACAACTTATAGAGGCGGATTTCAACATAACCCAAGTCGCAGGACAACATAAAAATTGCAATCCCATAAATCCCCCTTCAACAATGAGCCAAAATAGACACGAGCCGCTTCAACAAGGAGTCATTCAACAATAATGTTTTCATTCACGCATTAGTCTTCCTTTTTCTACATTAGGTAGATAAAAAGGACGCCATGTTTCCTATCTTCAAATGAAAAACAAATCAACTCCTAATTATCAACAAACAACAAATCAACTCCTAAACAAGAGTAGGTGATGCGTAGTCAAGGAATGGTTGCATCAACCAGTCAACAACTTGATTTTTAGAAGTTTGTTTGTATCAAAAGGCAAACCATAACATTTAAATGAGGTCAACACTAAGTAAAAGAAGCTCGATTTCAAGTAGAACATTTTACATCACTTTCTCTTTCATGTAGCTATTAGGTGCTTGCTACATGTATTTGAATATATATTTATTTGTGGACATGTATGATGATGAATGTCATTGGTAAGATAGGTTCGGTTTGGAGCCTAAATAGATGTGTCCCATGTATGTTGATGCATATCATTGGTATAATTGCATTTTGAAGCCAAAATAGGGATATCTGACACAAGTTGGACACACCTAATATCACTCAAAAACTACAGAATAAACATATATGCAAATAAATGTGGGAGATACCTAATAGCTATGTGTTTTGTGGCTCGATAGTGGCCCTATCATACCAATGACATGCATCGACATACATTTTCAAGACATGCATACCATGCCAACTTGTCGTAGCACTCAAATCCACGATATGTGATGTGGAGTTGGTGTCAAGTTATCAGTTTCACTCCTCTGGGCCCATTCTAAATTATTTGGACATGCCAGAGGATGGTCGTGGCATGCTTCGTGGTTACTGGAGATTTATTATGCATAACATGCACATTAAAAGCTTGTGAATGAAGGAATCGCATTGAGATGACATCCCGATAGGAAGAATGTTGGTGTTATGGATATGTTGCATTGGTTTTGTCATTGATGTCAACACTTATCAATAGTTATCCTTCTGGAGATCTTTGGTTTTGTTCACTGACAAGACTCAGTCACTTATGTACAGTCACCGATATCTGGTTCACTGGCAGGTTATATTGTTCACCAACACTGAGGATGACTTGTTATCATCTGGAGATCACTTGGTTATGTCGAAGACATGGTTCAGACACTTGGTTTTTGAAGATTTGGTTATTGGTCTAATCGGGTTGACATATTTGTTGTTTATCAGCAAATGGGTCTAGGCTATGGATTGACAAGGGTTATCTATTCTATATCAGCATGACGCGTTATTGAGATGGTTTAATCAATTAATATTGTTGTTGAGACAACATGATGCATCACATCTTGACTTACTTGTAATAGATTTTATTATGTTCTTCTTAGTAAGCTGACCTACACATTTGGTCTTAGGTTTTGGTATATATGTAAGATCTCAATTGTGAAATTGGTAATAGGAGAAGGAAAAAAGGTAATATAAGGTTGTGATCAATATATACAAATATAAGAAAAACTACTTACACAAACATCATTTAAAGATTCAAGGAAGGTTTGAAGAAGACAATCAGAGCTTAACTGATACTGAATCTACCATTAGAGATGCTACTTTGAGAAGTACATTATCATTGGATTTAATCATCCAATTGTAGTTAGTGTGACTCTCATTTTGTGATTAAGTAGTGAGCTCTAGGCAGTTGGCCTATCTGCATGGGCAGACCCCATTTGTATAAACATACTATTTGTAGTAGTATCATTTGATTATGGGTAGGGTTTCCCACCATGGGTTTTCCCCTTATAGGGTTTCCACATACAAATCTCTATGTTATGTGTTGTGGATATTGTTTCTCTTTTTGTTTCATGCATTAAGTTTCACCGGTACTGTTATTAACTGTTAATCTGTTTACCAACATTAAGTTTAGTTTACCGGTATTAAGTATCAATTTTGGTTAAAGTATATTTGGATTGAAATTAATAGACAACTAATTCACCCCCCTTCTCAATTGCCTCCGGGTCCTAATAAAGAAGAGGCAACAAACTCAAGAACTTGGTACATTTGTCAGAGAAATGTCTAACGTGAAACTCAAGCTAGTCTCACAATGGGATGCCTCTATTGTGGCTGCCAAAATTAGTATGGGGGGACTAACACCCCATGTTTGTGGCAACTTTTTAATCGTAGGTTTTGTATTTGATGGATGCTTTTGTCTAACATGGCGTACTCAATCTATACAATTTGTCTACTTTGGAGCTAGAAGAGACACAACCTCTCAGATCATTGATCATGTACAATTTGTGATTTGATGTAGCTAACAACGGTAAAGCCAAAGGATAACACATGATGCAATTTACAATAACAAGGCTTGTTGGGCTAGCAAAGACACTTGGTGTTGGAGTTGGAGTTAGTCAATAACAAGGCTCAAGAATAGACAAATCCTACCACGTGTTAGTGACATGTTATTCAATCACAACCATTAAATGTAAAATATAGTATAAAACATGTGACTAAGTTGTGTGTTAGTCTCACCATAGTGTTGATTTCTAGTCGAAATAGAGGCCTTTATCCTTGAGCACATAATAACAATACCAAAATAGGTGGCTAATATACACAGCTCTAGCACTATGGCAAATTGACACATATAATTTAGGTGATATATATTACTTAGTGGTAGTTTATATTTAATGATAAGCTTCATTTTCATATATGAACATGTAGGTTTCTTTTATGTCTTTTGAAATGAATTTACTTCTCAATGTAGACTATGACTAATATCAATTATCCATGTAGGCTTTTGATTTTTGAGGACTATTGAGCAATCCCCTAGAAAATGTTTAGAGGTTCCCAAGTTGTTTCTCTCTCTACCTTCTTTAATACTACTTGTACTATAATGTCCCCTTATTAATAATCTTTGGGTTTGTGCAACTTTTTGAAAGAGGCTTGTTATATATATATATATATAGAAATGTATGTATATATTTCAGTTCTTGATCATGTAATATTAATCTCCTTACTTGTTTTTTTTAATAGATTAATAACTGTAGAGGGGAAGCACCCTTGTATTAATCAAAATTTGAAAAATACAAACTTGGTTTAGAAAGAGCCATAGGGGGAAAGAACCAAGAAGAAAACCCCCTACCATTGCTCCAAACAATGACCAAAAAACCAACTGAGCTGGCAAGAATCCTACATTTCTAGAGTTCCACGGCTAGCAGCCACCAACTAAACAAAATCAGCCAGAGGAGAACAAAATGATGGCTGTTACTATGCCTAATTTGGCCATAGGTCTACAATCTACTTAACTGTACAAGAACTTGAGAAATGGAATTACAAAGAGAACCAACACATAGAGTCGAGGAGGTCAAAACCTTTCAAGATTATTTAGAGCTTGAAGTTGGGGCATCGTCACCTAGTGCAAGAGCAGTATTAGCATCCAATATTATCAGGCAATCATTTCCACCACCAGCATGATTCATCAATTCTGCCTTTTCCCAGGGGTGGCAGAAATCATCTGGAATCCACTCTTCTCCATGACCAAGACCCCAAGAGTTTCCATCTTCTATGCCATCGTTGGCCAAAATACCAGTGTCTCCTTTGCTTGAAAACACTTCATCTTGAATATAGGTTCTTCTCTAAGCAACCGTGAATCTGGGCAGTATTCCGACAACCTTGAAAAGGAACTAAATATTTTTGTTAATGTTAGGCCAGGAGGCCTCAAAGGCATTTAAATCAAGAGAGGTTACTATCACCTCTTTCCTCACCTCAACACCATTTCCCAATCTCATATAATTATTTTTGGGGAAAGGAAATTCTAAGATTTCCGTCAACATTATCCAGTACGGCATCAATTTCCCCAAGGAAGAGGTGCTTGAACACCATTTGAGTGAGCATCTTCACCCTTTGCTTACTAGTCCCCATGTAGAGCAACATCACTAGAAAGAAAACCAAAATGTCTGCATTGGCTCTATATCTATGGTATGCATTTAATAATTCCTTCCCCAAAATTATTTTTATGCAGTGCAGAATCAAAGGATGACTTGAAGAAAGAACCGATTGCAAGCACTTATAAGAAATTTTGCCTAGAAACACCATCTCACGATAGGTTGCCTCCAACAATATCGGTGTATCCATCGTATAACAACAGAGAAAGGAAGGGGAAGAGTTTGATGTGTTTGAAATAAGCAGGCCTTCCTTAATTTATCTTGACAACTCATAAAGGTTGAGGAACTAGAAGACCTGACTAAACTGTGCCAAATTACTTCACACAAACAAACTGCATCTTAAGCATGCCACCTTTATTCGCAATTGATTTCCTCTTTGATGTCTGTTGTCATCTGACCTTATCATATCTAAAAGTAATTATGAACATTATATTATCTTTCTAACAACATCTACACCGGTATTGGAGTTAATGACCCTGGTAAAAGCATATTACCATAACCATTAAAAATACCAGTAGGAGACAAATGCAAGAGACCCATGTAACCAATAGCATAGTCAACTGGTAGACCTCACAACTAGGGAGGATACCCCTACCAATAGGAGATAGAAAAGCCCACACCAGTTAAGAATTCATCTCCTAATAAGTACTACAATATGGTATAAACCAAGACCATCAAGGAAACAAATCTAGTTCATTCTTAGACCAAGATAGGTTGCAACACTTAAACCATAATAAATTCCCTAATCAAAATTTAGTTGTGCCCTAGTTGTATGTCCCGGATCAAGGCCTCCATCTACAAAGGATGACTTGAGGAGAGAACTGATTGCAGACGCTCAAAAAATTTGCTAGATTATCTTTCTGATAGCATCTACACCGGCACTGGAGTAAATGACCCGAGTAAGATCATATTACCAGAACTGTAATAAATATTGATAAGAGACAAATGCAAGAGACCTATGCAACTGACAACATTGCCAACCGGTAGAGACTGTGTAGCCGAGGGGATACCCCTACCAGTAGAAGCTAGAAGGAAACAACAATCAAAGAATCCCACACCTGGTAAGAGTTCATCTCCTCGTAAGTACTACAAACTAATAGAAACAAATACCATCAGGGAAAGAAAGTTGGTTCATTCTTCTACCAAGATAGGTTGCAACACTTGAACCATATTAACTACCATAATCAAAATTTAGCTATGCCCTATTCATATGCCCAGGATCAAGGTCTCCATCTAGAATTGCCATCTTAGATAGTTTGTCTGCTTCCATATTACCTTCTCTATATATATGGCTAATCCAAAATTCTTCAACGGTCTCTAACAAATCAACAATCAGTCGAAGCCATTGGTTAAGATGCAAACTAGGGGTTTGGTTACTACGAACAATATTGATAACATTTAATGAATCACCCTCTAGATGGATTCTTTTTATCCCTAACTCAGTCCCCAATTGTAAACCTCTTAAAGTCACTCGGACTTCAGCCTCATTGTTAGTGGCCATACTGATATCTTCAAAGAATTCCTTAATACAAATGCCTTCAAAATATATAATAATATATCCAATTCCACTCTGCCCTGGATTCCCTATAGAGGCACCATCAAAATTAATCTTAAGCCACCCTGAATCTCAGACTTCCCATTTAACATCCAATCTTGGATTAGCCGGTATCTCAGGGTTTCCACTTCCAAAACGTGGGGGGATGGTAAAATTTGGAAATGTAAACTTTAACTTCCAATCCCAGTCAATATATAGATTCCTTTTTAGCGATTTGGACTTAGCTGATTCATTCAGGAGCTCAACCAGCTGATTTTCAATTTTCCCACAGAGGGCAATCTAGCCCTTATCCTAGAAAATTCTTCGATTCCTCTCTTTCCAAATTTCCCAAATCAGCAGTGAGGGAAAGATGACAAATAAGTCCCCATATAATTCCTTTCATTTTGATTTAGGCCATAGTAGAAACCAATAATCCAAAACTTTTGGAAAAGGGCATGCAAGATTTAACTTTCCCATCAAATGCCACCAATAGTTGCTAGAGAATTTTCAATGTAGCAGAAGGTGATCAATTGTCTCCTCATTATTTCGACATAATACACATCTACTAGGCCCATTAATACCCAATTTAAAGAGTCTTTCACCAGTTAGATTCTTCCTTTGGAAAGCCATCCAAGCAAAGGAACCTGCTTTAGGAAGTAGATGTTTGTACCAAAATAGATTAACTAGCCAATCCTTCTTATCTACAACATCTTCTTTCAATTTATAGCCAAAACATACCTTGTACTTACCATCAGAAAAGCCACACCAACTAATGATGTCCTCATCTGGGGATGGATGAATGATTTGATTCCTTAGAATACCGGCAAAAATGTCTTTCTAATTTTGGACTAAGTTCAAGGGGTCTAGAAATTCCACACCCATCTACCAATATCATTCTCCTTAACTTAATGACCATAATTACAAACTTTGTGACCCCAAAGACAACATGTTTCTATCATTATAGATTGAAGAGGGGGGTTACAACACAAGGCTTCTTCACTATTCCAAGAATCCATCCAAAAGGATGCATTCCTCCCACTTCTAACATCCCAAGTGACCCGATCGCTTATGATTTCTCTGCATTCTAGTAAATTCCAAATGGTCGAACCCCTAGGTGGGCTGATAACTATGAGAATCCTTTTAGGCTCAAGTGAGTCCAGATATTTGTGTTTTAGAATTCTTGCCCACTTCTGATTACCACCTCTACAATTTTCCCATACCAAGTTTTCTCCCATAGCCAAAATCATAATAGAAATCTGTCGAATTCTAGCACCCGTAACATTTTTTGGTTGACTTATTTTTTAATAGGCAATTAGGGGAAATTTCCCTTTGGTTGACTTATTTTTTAATAGGCAATTTTCAAGCCTAGATTTACATTTCTCAATAAGTTGCATCCAATAGAAAATCTTATTACTTCCAATGAAAAGAGGAGTCCCAAGGAATTTACCTGGAAAGTTTGCAACTCTTAAATTGAGGATCCTTGATAGGACACCTTGCATATTCAGCAAAGTGTTGATAAAGAATACTTGACTTGTTCCAATTGATTTTTTGCCCTGATGCCTTACAATAGTCATCTAGGTAAGTATTTATAGTCATTGCCTCTCTTCTACTAAAGACTCCAGACATAATAGCATCATCAACAAATTGCAAGGGGGTTTGATGTTCAACTCCTATAGCCACATTGACTCTCAACCAACGACCATTATGGTGAAGAGATTTAATCAACTGACCTAAGGCTTCAGCCATAATTATGAACAAAAATGGTGACATAGGATCCCCTTGGTGAATACCTCTTGTTGTAGGGAAGAAACCATGAGATGAACCATTAACCAAAACTGAGAATTTGGGTGTTGATAAACAATTCTTGACCCATGTGATCCATTCATTATAGAAGCCAAATTTCCTAAATACTTATACAAGAAAATCCTTGTCGACCATATCATATGCTTTCAGAATATCCAACTTTAAAATCATGCAAGAATCTTTAGTTTAACTTGCAATGTTGAGTGTTTCATGAGAAGTGATGATGCCTTCAACAATAGAGCATCGAGGGGCAAAGCCACTCTACTCATCTAAAATAATATGGTTTATAAGAGGTTTCAGTATGTTGGCAATGATCTTTGTTATTGTTTTGTAGACTGAATTACATAATGAAATTGTCCTAAAATCACCCATTTGCTGAGGTTTCTTCTTTTTTGGAACTAATGCCAGAAAGGTGTGATTAATATCTCCTAGTATAGTCATTATTTTTTTGGATTCTTCTATCACTAGGAGTAGGTCTTGGGCAATAATGTCCCAAAAATGCTGGAAGAAGGCTGCAAGAAAACCAACAGGGCCTAGAGTCTTATCTGGATTCAGCTAAAAGGTAACATTCCCGACTTCTTCTAAGTCAATAGGTTTGAAGAGCTCTTTATTGTGTCTTTCAGTGACTATTGAAGGGATTGAGTCTAAAATTTTGTTTCTTATTTTCTGATCACTTTGGCATTTACCATTCATTAGAGATTCAAAATATTTTATAGCTTCCTAGGCAATATCATCATAGTCCCTGGCAATACTACCATCCGGCCTTACAATCTTCGATATTTTGTTCCTGTTTCGGTTGGCAATAGCCGATCTATGGAAGAACTTATATTTCTATCCCCATCCTCGAGCCAAAGTTCCCTATATTGCTGCCTCTAGTGAACTTCTTCACGCTAAAGAATTTCATTTAGTTTAATCTTAAGAGAGCTCTCCCTTTTGAAAAGTTCTTCATCCATGCTTGAGTTTATAACAAAATTGGTTATTTCATCCAGCTCTGCCATGACCTTGAGTTTCTCCTTATGGATGTTTTGGAATTTACTCAAATTCCACTCTTTAATTTTAATCTTAATATACTTGATCTTCTTATTTAGTATGAACAACCTTGAGTTGTTTCCTAGTCCTGGCTCATTCCACCATGTTGTTATCAATTCATGTAGTTCTGACACTCTAAACCACATCATCTCAAACTGGAAAGGTTTGCCACCCTCAGATTGTCCTATAGACACATTTACACAAATAGGAAAATGATATGATCCTACAAGGGGAAGAATAGTTGATTCGAGAATAATATTTTGTTCTAGCCAATCACCGGCCACCAGAAACTGGTCTAGATGTTCTACAATGTTAGTGAATTCAGTTCTCCTATTTGTCCATGTGAAGGTACCATTCTTAGGAGCAACATCCAATAGCTAATTCATTTCCATAAATTCCTAGAAGTCTTTATGAATTGTACCAATCCTTTGAATACCACCCTTATTTTCATTACCTGCCAGGATAGCATTGAAGTCACCTACAAACACACAGCTTCCCTTAGAAATATTTTGGAATCTTTTTTATAAAAGTGCCCAAAGCTCTCATTTGTAATTGGCAGTAGAAGGTTCATAGACATTAAAGATATTGAAACTCCCATTTTTGCATAAACTAGTGTCCAAACAATGTTGCCAATATTTATCTTCTCCAAGGAGTGTGATTTTAACATTTATAGGATTCCAAATTATACCCATACCACCAGAGGCCCCCTCGAATTGGCTCAATAGGCCTTTCAATTATTTCTATGCTTTCATTTTTTCCATCTCAGACTGACTCCATTTAGTTTCCTATAATACCCAAATATCTCCCTCAATCTCATCAATCTAGTACTTAGTTAAGTGCCATTTGTCAAGGGCATTAAGGCTTCTGATATTCTAGGATAGGAGCCCCATTGATCCTGGGGAAGGGGGGTCACCTTCCCTAAATTATGTTTGGACTGCCCATTAGCCACACTTGCGATTTTCAACATTGCTTTCCTTGATTTGCGCCTCCTTTTTCCCTTTAGTTTAAAGTTTGGTTCATTAATATATGAAGCAGTCTTCCCAAAACTTTTTGCAGTATTATCCATTATAAGGTTGGCAACTGGTTCAAAATCTTCTTCCGATTTTGAGGTAGAGGAATCAATTTCTCCTTCTTCCAAGTCAGTGGTGATGCCTTTCTTGCCCAAATCACTAGAGGCATTTGGATCGGCTGGCTGAGGGGGAATATTCTCACCCTTAGTCACCCCAAATTCACCGACCTTAATAAAATCTAAGGAAAGAGAAGCTGCAAACTTCGTTGCAATTTTATTTTGAAGGGATTTAACATCTTCCAATAGATTTTGTAGAGCTTGATCACTATCACTGTTGCTAGTTTGGAGTTGTTGCTGGCTAGATGCAACAAGGGGAGAATTATCAATAAGATTATAATTTTCCATCTCCTTCATACTAGCCGTCGGGGATTGTCCTACATCATTTGTCCCAGTTTTGCTATATTTTCCTTATGTGACTTCACATCAGCCAACTTAGTTTGCACACAAGCCTAACTTTTTAAGATAGAGGCCGAAACTGATGGTGAAAGAATAAGTATCTGGTAGAATACTAAGAGTTGGGGGGGGGGGGTGAATCAGTATATAAAAAAACTGAAACAAAGTTCCCAAACTCAAAATCAGTCAAACAAAGTAAACATATCTCAGTCAAGATTAATACTCATATGGATACTTGACATCAACCAGTTTAACTGTTATGACAACTTTAACAGTAAACACCTTCAACATCTATGTAAACATCAACAATGCTTAATCATAACTCAACATATTCATCTTCAATGCTTTTAATTAACATGCCTTGTTAGGGATTAACCATATAAACAAGTAATCACAACCACAAAAGCACTCACCACTTGATAGAAATGTTTATACATGGAAAACCCAAATAGGTCACAACCACGTTGAGATGGGACTCACAAGGATAGCTATCTGAACTCTTCTGAATTTCATCCTATTAGGAGTCAAAGCCTATTAGAGCTTTACAATAAGTCCTCTTAAGAACTAATTCTAGTTAGGAATCACTCTCTTAAAGGATTTACAAATAGGCCTTGTTAGAAGCACAATACCTTGTTAGGAGTAATGGATCACCTTGTTAGAAAATTTAATTAGTAACCAAGCTTGTTAGAGCTCACCGAGTTAAGGGATTTAACTTCTACTGTAATGGTTAGAAAACAATAGTTTTGTTGATGTGTCTGCATAGCACTACTTTTTCTTGATCAGATCCTTCTATAACCTTCAATCTACCTTCACTCAAAGTGCAGATCCATTAACTGGTTTGGCAACTACACATTGAACAGGTTTTCTACCAACCTTGCCACAACCTTTACAAACAACTTCATTGACCTTAAATAGAAATCAATTAGCTCGATAACACAAAAAAAACCTAATTCTTATTATCGAGATTACAAACAAGTTGGTACAATCTTGACTGTTAAAAATCATGACAATCTCTTCACATTCTTCAAGACAATTTCAACTGCTCCATGATCACCACTTCATCAGACTTTGTAACTCATCACACATTGTGCATTAAATGCAATCCACTTTGCTCCTTCTTGCTCCTTCCCTAGACAAGAATAAACATGACAATTTTTTACCACTTATCAGATAATAAACCGACAAACTTGGTCAGTTAGTGTTTAACAGCTGATAGGGTTTTACTGGTTACATTACATAGAAAGGTTTAACCCTTTATACCGGTTCACCGATTTACAACATGTTCGACAAAGCTCTTATACTAGTTACTAGCCCATATCAAAATCAACAATATCAACAATATCATGAATACCATTACCGGTTCAATTGACATCAATGACAACATATCATTAGTGCACTCTCTCTGCAAAATACCAATAATCTTCGAATGCCAATAATATCCACCTTTGGCATTGATGGCAATACAAATATCAATGCCTTTGATTGATGTTGAGATTGGTAAATAGGAATCTTGGTTTACATTATCAAATGTTCACCTTGCTCTGTTTGTCTTCAACCTATCGCTAGTTCACTTAACCAGACACATAATTCTTCTCCCAAATCACATAATTATTCTCCCCCTTTGACAACAATGCCAAAGTGAAAGTAAAACATGTAATTCTTCTCTCCCTGTGATGTTGATGCTCCCCCTATGGAATACATCCACTCCTTCATCAATCCATGTTAGATTCTGCAAGTAAATCAAGGACTGATGCAATCAACATCATGCTCAACTAAATTCATGAAGAGGGACAAGCCCCAATTGACTTCTAAGATACTCGAAAGTGGTCTTAGGAAGAGGTTTGGTAAAGATATCTACAAGCTTCTCCTTGGTAGAAACATGCTCCAGGATAACATCTTTACTTCAAAATTTTTCCCTCAAGAAGTGATATTTCAATTCAATGTGCTTAGTCCTTGCATGCAAAACAAGATTTTTGGAAATATTTATTCCACTTGTACTATCACAAAAAAACTTTATAGGTTCAGAGATTTCCATCTTCAAACCTTCCAAAATGCGCCTCATCCACATAGCTTGTGTGAAATTCATATAAGCTACTACATACTCATCTTCGGCAGTAGATTGTGAAGTGCAACTCTACTTTTTACTACTCTAAGAGACTAGCCTTCCTCCTAAAAAGAATGTTCAATCGGTAGAAATCTTCCGGTCATCAATGTTTCCTATCCAATCAAAATTTGTGTATGCTTTCAGATCAAAATTTCTGCCATATGGATACCATAATCCATAGTCCATAGTATCTTTCAGATATCTCAAAATTCTCTTGGTTTCCATCAGATGTGCTTCCTTAGGGTTCTTCTAAAATCTAGAAACAATACCAACTGCATTGGCAATATCCTATAAACTGTGAACAACATAGTGTAATTTACCAATCATTGACCTGTATTCCTTTTCATCTACAGACTTAGATGCATCTTCCTCGGACAATTTACAACTTGTAACCATTGGGGTTCCAACTAGTTTACAGTCACTCATACCGAAAGTCTTCAAAACCTCTTTCACATACTTGGATTGAGTAATGAAAATACTATTTTTCATGTGTTGTATCTGTAAGCCTATGAAATTTTTTATTGCACCTACTAATGACATCTCAAATTCATTCTTCATTTCATCTGCAAAACAATTATTCATGTCATCATTACCTCCAAATATAATGTCATCTTCAAATACTTCATTGACCAGTATATCAACTCCTTCAGACTTAAGATAAATGTTGATGTCATCACTGATTCTAGCAAAGCCTATCTTCATCAAATGAGTATGAATCCATTCATACCATGCTCTAGGTGCCTGCTTTAATCCATACAAGTCTTTATGCAATTTGCATACCATGTCTTCCTTATTTGTCAATGCATAACCATCATACTGCTATATATAAACCTCTTCTTCTAGTATCCCATTTAAAAATGCAGACTTTACATCCATCTGGTATACCTTGAACTTTTTATAAGCTGCAAATGCAAGCAATGTTCTGACACCTTCTAGTATTTCTACTGGTGCAAAAGTTTCTCCATAATCTTCTCCTTCTTCTTACGCATAATCTTTGCATACTAATCTTTCCTTATTCTGAATCACAACACCATTTTCATTTAATTTGTTTTTGAACACCCATTTAGTGCCTATAACATTCTTACTTGTCAGTCGGGGTATCGGGGTCCAAGTGTTGTTCTTCTCAATTTGATCCAACTCCTCCTCCATAGCTTTCACCCAATGATCATCACCAAATGCCTCTTTAGCACTTCTAGGTTTAAAGGTAGAGATCATAGAAGAGTACTCTCTTAGTCTCCTTCTAGTTTGAACACCTGCATCCTTATCCCAAATTATCTATTCAGGGCTATGAATCAGTCTCACACACCTAGGTAAAACATGATCATTCTCTTCAGGTTTAGCTTCATCATTTTCATCTTCCTCTGAATTTGTTTGTTCCGGTTGAACAACTTCATTAGGATTTGCTTTGCCAGTTTCTGATTTAACAGTTTCACATTATAAAAGAAAATAAAAGGATCTTCATCCTTTTTTTTAGAATTGATTCCTTCTGAAATTTTAGGACATTCATCTACACGAACATCAACATTTTCAACAATTTGTTGTGTTCAGTTTTTGAATCATTTATAGGCCTTACTCTTGGTGGAAAAGCCAAGGAATATGCCTTCATCACTCTTAGCTTCAAACTTTCTTATGTAATCACCTCTTTTGATAAAACATTTGCTTCCAAATATTTAAAAATAGCTAACATCACGTGATCTCCCATACTAGTACTCATATGGGGTCTTGTCCTTACCTCTTTTTACCAGAACTTAGTTCATTGTGTGCATAGCTATACTTACAGCTTCTTTACAAAAAAAATTTGATACACCTCCTTGTATCAGCATAGTTTTAGTAGCTTCAACCACTAACTGGTTGTTTCTCTCTGTTATACCATTCTACTGTGGTGTCTATATTGCAGAAAGCTGCCACTTGATAGCATTATCATAACAATATTTAGTGAACTTTGTAGAAGTGAATTCACCACCTTGATCTGTTCTCAGACATTTAATATTTTTGCCACTCTCTTTCCCAGCTAAGGCTTCGAATGCCTTGAATTTTCCAAAACCTTCATTTTTATCCTTCAAGAATGTGACCCACATCATCCTTGAAAAATCATCAATGAAGATCATAAAGTATCTATCACCTTGAATGCTTCTTGTTCTTATTGGTCCACATAGATCTATATGAACCAAACCTAATAAGTGCTCTGCTGAGAAGGACTTTCTCTTGAAAGTTGAAGAAGTTATCTTTCCTAGTTGACATTCCTTACAAAGAGCATTAACTGGTTTGTCTAGCTGAGGCATACCTCTTATAGTCTTAGACTTTCTTACTTTAATAATATTGTCAAAATTAATATGACAAAATCTCATATGCCAAAGCCATCTTTCACCCATCTTTGAAATCAAATAGTTGCTAACTTTAGAATTGAGAGGAAACAAATTACCTTTGGTCTGTTTATCAGTTGCAGTCAATTCTCCTTTGTTGTCAAAGATTTTGCATATACCATTTCTAAATTCTAGTGGCTATCCTCTATCATTAAGTTGTGCTTTAGGCCTTCAACCCCGTAGACATCATCAGCATTGCTTTTCCCATTAAGAGAAATAAATCCTTTGCCTTTCACCATACAGGGTGTGTCATTTCCCAATATGACAACACGGCCATGAAATTGTTTTAGGAAAAGAAATTTTCTCTGATCACCGGGCATGTGATGTGAACAACCACTATCAATGATCCAATCATCCGCGTTATCCATTTTGGATACTAGTGCCTTCTGATTTGATATTTCTTACATAATTGATACAAACACAATATCTGCACCATCATCATCATTAGATTCTTCATTAGTAATACTACTATCAATAGCTATAAGACAATCTCTCTTACCTGTACCCTTGTACTTCTTAAATTTGTCTCTCTTGTATTCATTTTCACCGTTAGGGAAATTTTCTGCTATATGACCAATCTTGTTGCATGCAAAACATTTTAAAGGTAGCTTACCTTTATATTTAATGGTGCCTCTAGGAAGTCATTTTGCCAGCAATGCTTCAAGATCCACTAATCCGTCATCATCTTCAACATCTCTACTGGATCTAGGTTCATAGTTATGGCCGCTTTCTCTACTTCTTCTCATAGATGTGTTAGAGATAGAAGCTCTAATGCAGATTCTGATTTCTGTACACTACCATCATAGCCATTTAGTTCAAAAGAAATAGGTTTTCTAATAATAGAGTCAAGAGTTACCTTTTTCTTATCAATGGATTTCAGCTCCTGAATAGCTACAACTTAGATAGTGTAGACCTATAGTAGAGTTCTTAGTACTTTATTAATTACTGTGGGATCTTCCACTTTCCCTCCTGCACTCTTTATCTCATCAACTATCTCTTTAATCCTTTGACCATACTGTTGGATGTTCTCACCTTCAGACATTCTCATGTCATCAAACTTTCCTCTTAGACTCTCTTCTTTAGCAATATTGACATGCTCATCACAACTATAGATATCTTCTAGTTTCTTCCATACTTAATATGTAGTTTCAAGACCATGAACATCTACATATTCAACATCAGATAGGGAACTGATAATAGCTTGTAATGCCTAGTGATTTTCTTGTTGTTCTTTCTTTTGATCATCAGTCAGGGGTACAATAGGTGTAGTGTACTTATTTTCTATATGCTCCCAATATTGACTACCAAGACTCTTAATGTAAATCTTCATCCTATCACTCCATATTCTGTAGTAATCTTTGTTAAACTTCAGATCTTCTTTCTTCATCATGATCTATAAGATATTTTTCTCAAGTTGTTAGGCTTTTAGATTAAGAGGATCTGAGATGGTATGATGAAATAATAAGTATCTGGTAGAATACTATGAAGGGGGGGGGGTGAATTAGAATATAGAAAAAGTGAAACAAAGTTTCCAAACTCAAACTCAGTCAAACAAAGTAAACATATCTCAGTCAAGATCAATAGTCATAAGAATACTTGATATCAACTAGTTTAATTATTATCACAACTTTAACAGTAAACAACTTCAACATCTATGTAAACATCAACAATCCTTAATCAACTCAATATATTCATCTACAATGATTTTACTTAAGATGCCTTATCAGCAATTAACTATATCAACAAGTAAAGTCACAACTACAAAATAATTCACCACTTAACACAAATGTTTATATGTGGAAAACCCAAATAGGTAAAAATCATGGTGAGATGGGACTCACAAGGATAGCTATCTGAACACTTCTGAATTTCTCCCTCTTAGGATGAAAAGCCTATTATATTTTTACAATAAGTCCTATTAAGAACTAATTCTAGATAGGAATAATCTAGTTAAAGGATTAAAAAATATGCCTTGTTAGAAGCACAATACCCTATTAGGAGTAACCTCGTAGGAGGATTGATGGGGTTCATCTAGCATGCTCACACTTCACCTAGTTGGTGTTTCAGAATTCCACCAACTCTCCAGGCCTAGCTATGCTCTAAGACCTCCAATTCCTTCTCAATCTCTTCTTGGTCTTGCTTCTTCTCAATTTCAAGGTGTTTTCTTCAAGTGTTTATCTAGGAACCCTACCAATTTACAATGTTTCCCATGTGCTCATTATGGTTGTCTTGGGTTCAACTTTTCAATTTGACCTCCTACTATTGTGAGTTGATGCAGAGGTGTGGATGTGGATTCTAACATATTTTAAATACCTTTTGGGTCTAATTGAAGTTTTCTTTCATTTCCTTCCTTAGTGATTTCACCATTTTTCCTAGAAAAGGGTTGCAAGGAATGAGCCCCAATTAGGCCTTGAAAATACAGTTTTCTAGGGCTTGGAGGAAAACGGTCCAAAAGAATCTAAAACAAGGTTTGATATTGTTTAATGATACACCTATCCCCAAGTAATTTAGGTAGTTTTGGTCTCTCAACCCACGGTACAATGCCCCAACCCAAAAATGAGAGTTTTGAAGGGTTTCTGGGCCTCCTAACTGGCAGTGACTGGTCAAGTTTGTGTTTGGGCATCAAATGGTGTTGTCAAGGATTATCCTTGCATTGGAAACTCTGTATGAACTTCATGGACCCATCCAAAAGGTTATATTATGGTCTTGCATCCACCCCTGCACTTTGCACTCCAAATTCACCCCGTCTCCTCTAGTCGGGTTTCTCCTGGACTCGCCTAGAACAAGGTGACAATCATATCAAACTTCATCTCCATAACTTGTCCCTATATATGTACACTATACAAGTGGTTTCCTTCGATGCCCCATCAAGTTGTGATGGTAGCACAGAGGGAATTCATGGAACCATTTTACTCAAAAATGCTATTTACAAGCCAAAATTGTTTATTTGCAAACAAAACCAAGAAAAAACTAATAAAACCCAACTAAAAAGCTTGAACTGAAACCAACAACTCTAAAAAACACTAAATAAAATCAATTAATTATTGGATCAATGGATTCAATCCTTTTGTATTCACAATATGAGTAAATTAAGCTAAAATGATGTCAAACGGTCCAAAAATGAGTAGTTTCAGATTGTTGATCTTACAAAACAAAGACTCCAACCTTGGTAACCATGCAAGAGAAGGTTTTTATAGTATTCCCCATGTGTGGAGTCATTCTATGGCATTGGGCTATCCATGAATCCATCGCTAAGCAATTTAGGATAAAAATTGTCATGACAACTTTCAATAGTTGTCATGACAACTTTTTTGCAATTTGGCACTTTTTTCACTTTTTTTCCTTTTCAACCTATGAAACCAATTCTAAGTCATTACTCATGACTTTTAAAGCATTTCTAAGACTATTTTAACCCTCTCTAATGCTTATACCAAGTTTTGACACTTTTGACCACTAAGAAGGTCAATTACCTACTGAAACCACTAGTTATACACAAAGTGCAAACCTAAGAAGAACTAACTCAATCTAGGCCTAAATTTTACTCATCACACTCACTCTTGGACCCTCCTAGATTCCTTATTCAATAACTGACTTGGCTAAGGTTAGTACATGCCAAAATTGAGAAATATCTATAAGCCTAAGTCCTAGGTGCTCCTGCACCATTCTTCCAAACAAAAGAAAATTATGTCACCTCCTTGGGAATCAAATTCAGATCAATTCCTAGCTTCTTAAATTCTGCCTCAAGCACCCATGTAGCTTCAACATCATCTATACCCTGCCATTTGATTATGTGCTCCCAATAGATTTGATGCCTAGTCTTCTTGGCGATCCTTGAACACAACACCTTCTTGGCCCTTGGATTTGGTATTGCTAGTAGTTGAAGGTTATTCACATCATCTAATACCTTTGAGTGACTGCAATCTAAATCTTGAATTGGTCCCTTGTAGGTAACTAAGTCTTCTATGTTGAAAACCGGTGACAATCCTATGTCACTAGGTAGGTCCACCTTGTATGCATTTTCTCCATACTCGGCTAGAATGGCACATGGATCCAACCTTTTTATTTGTAACTTGTTAGACACTCCTTTCTATAGCCTTTCTTTGTTTAGGTGCACCATGACAAGATCTCCCACTTGAAATGGGAGGTTCATCCTTCTTTCATCAACTTTTTGTTTGATTTTGCGTATGTTCTCCATCAAGGCTTGCTTGACTGATTCATGTGCCTCCTTCATTGATAGAGAAAAGTCTTCTGCATATCCACTTCTTGCTGCTACACTAGCTAAGTCTCTCAACTCCAAAATACCCCTTGGGTGAACACCATAGAACACTTCAAAAGGGCTCTTGCCAGTGGTCCTATTTATTGTGTCATTGTAAGCATATTCAGTTTTAGAAAGCACTTGGTCCCATGTCTGACCATACTCTTTGGTAAGGCACCTCAATAAGTTTTCTAAGCTTCTATTCACCACTTCGGTTTGCCCATATATTTTAGGATGGTAGGCTGATCCAAAATATAGGTTGGTGCCAAGCTTTTGCCAAAGTATCTTCCAAAAATGAATCATGAACATTGAGTCCCTATCTGAAACAATGCTCATGGGTAAACCATGTATCCTTACTATTTCCTTAAATAACAAATGAGCTATTTGGCATGCATCATGAGTAGTCTTGCAAGGCACAAAGTGGTCCATCTTACTAAATCTTTCCACAATGACATAAATGTTGTCGAATCCCTTCTTTATCCTTGGTAAACCTACTACAAATTCCATACTAATTCACTTCCAAGGTCTATTTGGTATGGGAAGAGGTTGGTATAAACCGGCATTTGAAGAAGTACCCTTGGCCTTTTGGAAAACTATGCAAGTCCCCACATACCTTTTCACATCTTGATTCATCCTTGACCAATAGTACTACCTCTGAACCAACTCTTGAGTCTTATTGACTCCAAAATGTCCACTAAGGCTGCCACTATGCTTCTCTTGAATGAGGTTTTCTCTCATTGAGCCTCTAGGCACGCAAAGCTGCCCACCTCTAAACAATTCTCTATCTTGCAAAGTAAATTCATAATACTCACTATGGAAATGATTTTGATACTCCTTACACACCTTATAGGCATTTGAGAAGTCTTCATCCTCTGGGTATAGGTGTCTAAAACTATCAACTGCTATGCTTCTCAATTGGATTTCTAGACTCTCAAAAGTCTCCTGCTTAATGCATTAGCAACCCACTTTAACCGTCATTTCTTGTTTTTGAGTGTGAATGTGTAGGCTTGCATGTACTCCACCCATTTCATGTGTTTGACTGAGTTTGTCTTGTGAGTTTAGAAATCTCAATGCTTGGTTGTCCGTATAGACTACAAATTCCTTAGGAAGGAGATAGTGTCTCCACTTCCTTAACGCCTACACTAAAGCATATAGTTCAAAGTCATAAGAGTAGTATTTCCTCTTTACATAACTTAGCTTCTCACTATGGAAAGCTACTGGTCTTTCTTCTTGGCTTAGGACAACACCTACTGCAACATTTCTTGCATCACATTCCACTATGAAAAGTTTCTCAAAACTAGGCAATACCAACACCGGTTGAGTAGCTATATTCTTGTTCACTATATTGAAATTTTCCTTCATTCCACCTCTAATGGTGTCTAACATTGGTACACATATAGCACTTAATTTCCTAATGAACTTCCTATAGTACTGAGCTAGTCCATGGAAGCTTCTCACCTTTGTTGCTGATTTAGGAGTAGGCCAATTTACTATGGCTTCAACCTTGCTGGGATCCATCTTGAGGTTTCCTTGAGCGAACACAAACCTAAGGTAAACCAACTCCTACTAAAAAAATTCACACTTGTCCAAATTCATGGTCATCTTTTCATCATGTAATCGATGTAATACATCTTGCAAATGATTAATATGATCCACCCTATCCTTACTAGAAATGAGTATTTCATCTAGATATACCACCACAAATTTACCTATTAAGTCCTTCATCACCTCATTCTCAAGTCTCATGAAGGCTCTTGGAGCATTGGATAAGCCAAATGGCATTACAAGCCATTCATAAAGACCCTTTACCAAGCTCTAGGATCAATACACAATCTCCAAGTACCACCTTTCTTTGGGGTTAACACAGTAGGGACAACATAAGGGCTAATTCTTTTCCTAATTAGGCCTTGGTCGAAGAGCTCTTGGATTTGCTTGGCAATCTCAACATTTTGTTGGGGAATCATTTTATAATCTGCCTTGTTAGGTAAGGATACTCTGGTAATGAAGTCTATTTGATGTCTTATGGTTCTTTTAGGAGGTAAGGTGGATGGCTTCCCATCACTCACTATGCCTTTGAATTTCTTCAACAAGTCTTGAACCTCTATTGGCAAATCTGGTTGCTCTTTCTTATCTTCCTCTTTAGGCTTCATTACTAGTGCAAACCCTATACCTTCACCTTCCTCAAGTGCCTTCAAGAATTTCTTTTCACTCACCAAAATAACATTAGGACTTGCTTCCCTCTTTTCACTTTCCTCAAGGATAGATTGAATCTTGAATGTGACTCCATCTTTCTTGAATGAGTATGCATTCTTGGCTCCATCATGAATAGCTTATCTATCAAATTGCCACGGTCTCCCCAATAGAAGATAGCATGCATCTATGGGTAGGACATCACATAACACCTTGTCCTTATACCTCCCAATGGTAAAATCCACCCATGCTTGCTCATTGACTAGGACATGTTGGTCTTTGTTCAACCAAGTGACTCTATAAAGGTTTTTATGAGGTATCCTTTGCAATTTGAGCTTACTCACTACCTCTTCTGATACAATGTTGTCTGTTGACCCTGAATCAATGATCACTTTGCAAACTTTGTCCATAGTCTTGCATTTGACCCTAAATAAGGACCTTCTTTGGCTTGGCTCTTCTCTGACCGGTTCTTTGATCAAAGTTCTCCTTATCATCAAGTTATCACCTACCTCTTATTCTAAGGAAACCTTTGAAGTCTTGCAACTTGAAGACTCTTCTTGAAGATACTTCACTCTCCTTTCACCACCTTGTGATGATGATCCCTTTTCTAGACACCTATATGCTGGATGATCAAGTTGGTTGCAATGGTAACACTTCATTTTTGCAAAATATGAGGAACCTCTAGCTTGTCCATTAGATCTTCCTCTAAAACCATGGTTTGACCCCCTTCCTCTATTGAATCCTCCTTTAATAGTGCCACTCTCTTACTGCTCAGTGAGTTCAGACTCACCTTGTGTTCTTTATTCAGAACTTCTTCCTCCAAAGCCTCCCCTATTGCCTCTATTGTCTTTTCCTTTACCTCTGCCCCTATTGCTGCTTGAGTCATGTCTTCTTTTCAGTTTTTCTTCCACCTTAAGGACAAGTTGATATGTTTGATGAACTATATTTGGTCTCATTAGATTGATTTCTTCTTCGATGTTCCACCATAGACCATTTAGGTACCTAGCAACCTTGAGACTCTCTTCTTCCACCGTATGAGATCTAAGGCTATGTTTTTGAAACTCCATATAACTACTGACATCAAGGTCTTTTTGTCTTAATTTTTATCTTTTCCTATGAATTTTCACTTCATAGTCATCGGGGAGATAGACTTCTTTGATTTTGACTCACATCCCTTTCCAAGAAGAGATGGGTGTTTTGCCCATTTTCTTCCTCTCATCTTGCACAAATTTCCACCATGTGAGAGCAGCTCCTCTCATCCTTGACTTGGCCACTTTGACTCTTTAGGATTCAGTCATGTCTTCACATTCAAAATGGTTCTCCATACCTTCTATCCATTCTAGGACCACTTCTATCTCCATCTTACTAGTGAACAATGACAATCCTTCTAGTGATTTACCACTTAAGGCCTTCAATGTTTCAAGAAAGGTTCTTTTTCTAGGACACGATCGGTTTCAGGTACTTTGTCAATCTCTAACACTTCTTTACCCTTCCCTTCTGCTCCTTCAACATTTACCAACACTTCATCTACCTTCGTTTCAATCTCACCAAGCTTACTCTCTAATTCAATCAACTTCTCCTTCAGGAGTCTATTCTCTTCCTCCTAAACATCCACTTTCTTTCTGAACTCTACATTGGTCACAATGTTGTTATCTACTACAGATTCCATTGAGGACATCTACTCACCTATCCCAAATCTTATAGGCTTTGATACCAATTTGATGGGGTTCACCTAGCTTGCTCACACTTCACCTAGTTGGTGTTGCTCAATTCCACTAACTCTCTAGGCCTAGATATGCTCTAAGACCTCCAAGTCCTTCTCAATCTCTTCTAGGGCTTGCTTCTTGTCAATTTCAAGGTGTTTTATACAAGTGTTCAACTAGGAACCCTACCAATTTACAATGTTTCCCATGTGCTCATTATGGTTGTCTTGGCTTCAACTTGTCAATTTTACCTACTATTGTGAGTTGATACAGAGGTGTGGAGGTGGCTTCTAACATGTTTTGAATACCTTTTGGGTCCAAATGAGGTTTACTTTCATTTCCTTCTTTATCGATTTCACCATCTTGCCTAGAAAAGAGCTACAAGGAATGAGCCCCAATTAGGCCTCGAAAATATGGCTTTCTAGGGCTTGGAGGAAAATGATCCAAAAGAACCTAAAACAAGGTTTGATATTATTCAATGATACACCTATCCCAAAGTGATTTAGGTATTTTTGGTCTCTCAACCTACCGTATAATTCCCTAACCCAAAAATGAGGGTTTTGAAGGGTTTCTAGGCCTCCTAACTGACAGTGATTGGTCAAGTTTGTGTTTGGGAATAAAATGGTGTTATCAAGGATTCTCCTTTCATTAGAAACTTTGTATTAACTTCATCGAACCATCTAAAAGGTTATATTGTGGTCTTGCATCCACCTCTGCACTTTGCACTCCAAATTCACCCTATCTCCTCTAGTCGGGTTGCTCCTGGACTCGCCTAGAACAAGGTGACATTCATATCAAAATTCATCTCCATAACTTGTCCCTGAATATGTACACTATAAAAGTGGTTTCTTTCCATGTCCCAATAGGCTATTATGGTAGCACAAAGGGAATTCATGGGGCAACCATTTTACTCAAAAATGCTATTTACAAGCCAAAACTGGTTGTTTGCAAACAAAACCAAGAAAACATTAATACAACCTAGCTACGAAACTTGAAATGAAACTAAAAAATCTAAAAAACACCAAAGAAACTCAATTAATTACTAGATCAATGGATTCAATCCATTTGTATTCATAATATGAGCAAAATAATCCAAAATGATGTCAAACAATCCAAAAATGAGTAGTTTCAGATTGTTGATCTTACAAAACAAAGACTCCAACCTTGGTAACCATGAAAGAAAAAGTCTTTATAGTATTCCCCATATGTGGAGTAATTATAGGGAATTGGGCTATCCCTAACTCCATCACTAAGCAATTTAGGACAAAAAATGTCATGACAACTTTCAAAAGTTGTCATGACAACTTTTTTGCAATTTTGCACTTTTTGCACTTTTTGCCTTTTCAACCTATGAAACCTATTCCACATCATTACTCATGACTTTTGAAGCATTTATAAGACTATTTTAACCCTCCCTAATTCTTATACCAACTTTTGAAACTTTTGACGACAACGAACATCAATTACCTACTCAAACCACTACTTATGCACAAAATGCACAACTAAGAAGAACTAACTCAATATAGGGCTACATTTTACTCATCAAAATCACCCTTGGACCCTCATAGAGTCCTTATTCAATACCTAGCTTGGCTAAGTTTACTACAAGTCAAAATTCAGAAAAATCTATAAACCTAAGTCCTAAGTGCTCCTGCACCAAGGATTTAAGAATCCAAGCTAATGGATCACATTCTTAGAGGATTTAATGAGTAACCAAGCTTGTTAAAGATCACCCAGTTAAGGGATTCAACTTCTGCTCTAATGGTTAGAAAACAACAATTTTGTTGATCTGTCTAAATAACACTACTTTTGCTGATCAGATCCTTCTATAACCTTCAATCTGCCTTGACTCAAAGTGCGGATTCATTCACTGGTTTGGCAACTATACACTCAATAGGTTTTCTACCAACCTTTCGAACAACCTTTACAAACAACTTCATCGACCTTAAATAGAAATCCATTAGGTCGGTAACACAACAAAAACCTAATTCTCATCATTGAGATTACAAACAAGTTTGTACAATCTTGACCGTTAGAAATCATGACAATATCATCACATTCTTCAAGACAATTTCAACTGCTCCATGATCACCACTTCATCAGACTTTGTAACTCATCACACACTGTTCCTTAAATGTAATCAACTTTTCTCCTTCTTGTTCCTTGCCTAGAAAAGAACAAACATGCCAAAACAATTTGAATATATCCTCAATCAAATGATCACACATGTCTCCATCATTACCACTTATCAGATAATAAACCAACAAACTTGGTCGGTTAGGGTTTTATAGGTTACATTACATAGAAAGGTTTAAGTCTTTATATCGGTTCACTAGTTTATAACATCTTCCACAAAACTCTTTTACTGTTTACTAGCCAATATCAAAATCAACAATATCAGCAATATCATGAATACCATTAGTGGTTCAATTGACATTAATGACAACATATCATTAATGCACTCTCTATGCAAAATACCAATACTCTTCAAATGCCAACAAAAAATTCACATTCACGACCAATATGTTCCCTTGAGAAGCACTTAGGGAAGAGGTGCAACTTATCTTCTCTGTCGATCCTTTGAATCCATACCTTACCGACAACCATAATTTTGACTTCTTGTGGGATACTAGAAATTTGGTCAGTTTTAATGCATATCTTGATAAAACTACCCCAAACCCTATCCTCCAAAATATCATCGACAGATACAAAAGTGCTAAGCTCTTTGCAAATGTCTTTAATAATATCAATGTACCAATAGTCCGATGGGCAATTGTATAGCCTTAACTAGACTGTGCTTTCTGGTAAGAGATGAAACCGGGGATTGAAATTAGGTTTCCAATCAATGATATGCACTCCAATCCCATCCAAAGTATAAGGATCTTTATTTTTAGCATTCCATATCTCCTCTTTTTTTATAAACTCAATAAGATAGTAATCATCCAGGAGAATATTAAAGTTAATGTCCTCCCCCCATTGCGATCTACACCATTTCTCAAAATTTCCCCTTAACCATTTACCCCCACCCCATTTAGTAAAAACATAGTAATATTGAAGATTTGACCTAGCCAAATTGATCTTGTTATCATCCAAAATAATAGTGGGTCTCAAAAATTTCCTTACCAGTTTGTGAATTTCTGGATAAACTGATGGTTGGTTTCTTCACCGAGGTTCATTTTTCCCCACTTGATCCATGTTAGGTCATTGATTTCTGGCTGGAGCAATGGACCACCATATCTCTGAGCAATTGTCTCATGAAGTTCTATCTTGCCTAAACCACCTATTCCAATACTTTTTAGGGCCATTACCTAGTGGAGGGTTAAAACCTTGTCTCTGACAATTAGGGATGTTAGATATTTCTATCTGTGATACAGAGGAATTAGCATTTAAAATTGAATTCCAATTACGTGCCAATTTAGTAGAATGAAGCTTCTCTTTGCAAAACCAACCATCATTGCTCCGTGAAAAACCATTCTTCTTCCATGCTTGTGAGTTTATTGGCCTAAGGTTACTATTTGTGTAGGGATGACCAATATATAATTTCCTCTATGGTCTTAGATCCCTATATCTTTCCTGCACGAGATTAGGTACATCCACAATCCATGGCCAGCTTGGGATCTGATCTTTCTTTGTTGTTGACTCATGAGTTGGTCGCTTGCCGGCATTCTGGTTCCTCATTGCTTCGATTGTGAAGGCTTCATCAGCTTCATCGCCCCATGACCTAATCTTCCTTTGGACTCCCTTACCTTGGAGCAGAGTCCCAACACCTGGTCACCAGTTAAACGTCTATTGTTGTCGCTGCCTCTGCCAAATTCACCACCTTTGCTCGCCATTTCACTTTTACTAAATTTGATAATGATGAAAATGAAGAATGCAATTGGCTGATGCCTTATATTCTATGCTATAGATGCACCATATTAGACAATAAGATACTATTTTCCAACTTGAATGTAGTATGATTATTATTTACAAATCTCCGAGTCATGAAACTGGTGTTGAATATATGAATCTAAAATCCCTATTCTTGCCAACTATGTGTTATAAATTTGTATATATTATACTAATTTTCATGAGAGTGTTTATGTTCATCCTAGTGTATTTGTATATCAAGATTATCGATGTTCATGATGTTTGAGAACTACATGTGTTTGATGATCCAACTCCGATTTGAAATGTTATTTGGGGTTCTGTTTTAGATGTCTCTGGTTGGCATGATGATCTCCTCGCATGTCTATCCTTCATGGTATTTTTTTTCTTTTGGGAACTTAAGACTAGGTTATTAATAATATTCCCATATCAATAAAGAGATGGAATCTTTAGAATAGATACTCATTTCAAAAGACATGTATCTTTCGAATAATGAATTCGAGGTCTATGTACCCATTAATTATCATCAAAGACTTTCTTAATAGTAATGCATCCTTGTGTATTGTGTGACATAGAGTGACCATCTTAATTGTTGCACACTCATTTTACATCGATTTTTCAATTAGCGGCTGCGATTGACTAACTTGTCACTAACACGTTGCAGGAAAGGTCCATTTTGGAGCTAGACTAGATGTAACTGATGCATTAACCGTGTTCTGCATCCTTCTTTATCAATCCTTAACAAAGTCTAGTTTTTGTGTTGTATTTTGGATGGGCAGACCACATGAACCTTTTTTGACAGTGTTAGTGATGGATCATATTGATAATTTCATTGCAATTCCAACAAAAAATGTTCTATAGCGAAATGTCATGAATAGTTTATGGCTAAACTGTTAGCTGGGTTCTACATAACGTAGCAACATGCCGACTTTATATTGCAATGTGAGAATAACTGATCGTGTGTTGATTATGTCATTTATGGTGAATGTGTGGTGCTATTGATAGTGTGAAGAATATCAATTGCATCCTTTTTTTTTTTCAGTTCAATCATGTCAACTACATTGAGAAAAAGGTTGAGGGAAACTATTGATCTTGAATATATGGTTTACTGGAGCTACAAGTAGATGATCTCCTCAGAGTTGGCCACATTCGCCTCCTAGTGACACGTCACATCGGCCTGCCTATAAGTTAAGTAATTTTAATGGATTATGCAACATGTAGTATACCTTGGTGTTGTCAATGTTTAATGCTTCTGACTCGAGATCCAATTTTTATACCTAGGAGAGAGTTGGGATTTCATATGCAAGACCAGTTTGGCATTCAAATATGAAAGATTTAGGAGTTGAGCTTTCACATCCAGGAGTAGCTAAGGTCTTAAATTTGAAAGAGTCAGGAGTTGGGCTTTTAGATACACGAACAGTTGGGGATTCAAATCTGAAATATTTAAGAGTTGGGCTTTCACATCATGGACTAGTTGAGGATTCAAATCTAAAAGGGTCAAGAGTTGGGATTTCAGATGCGCAACTAGTTGGGCTTTCAAATCTGAAAGATTTGGGAATTGGGCTTTCATATCCATGACTAGTTGATGAATCAAATCTAAAAGTGTCTTGAGTTGGGCTTTCAGATGTGGGAATAGTCAGGGATCTAAATATAAAAGAGTTAGGAGATGGGCTTTTAGGTCATGACTAGTTGGGGATTCAAATCTGAATGAGTCATGAGTCATGTCTCTAATTTTGAACCCATTGTCAAGTCGACTTCTAAGTGACTGCACAACTACAATGGTAATTATTTATCATTGCATTGTATTTTTTTCCATCATTGCATGGCATGGTTGCTGGAAGTTGGGAATTATAAGTTGAAATGTAGATATATATATATGGGTAGAAAAAGCATCAATGATGTGTTCGATTTGATTTAACAACATAATGATAGTGGCTCTTCTAGTGAGGAAAATGAGGCCATTTTCAATGTACATGAGGGTTATTATACTAATTCTCCAGGCGGTGAGAGTGAAAAAGGGGATGTTCGTAGCAAGCAAGAGGTCACCATAGAGCAGGAGACTGAATAGCAAGGTGATTCTGATAGCGCTCATGAATAGGAACAAGGAGGAGGGGTGAGTAATGAGGAGGTCTACTATTAGTTATTATATTTTGGATTATCTTTATAATCATTCATTAGTGCAAAATTGAATGTGACGCTTTGTCGTTATTAGCTGTGCACAATAATAGGCTGATCACAAAAGAGAACATATTGATGGCAGGCTGCACTACTTTTGTCTCTTCCATCATTGTTCCCACAATGGAGGCTATAAGTTTTAGGATTTGGGGAGGCTTAATATGAACAGAGCCAGAGAACATAAACTTCCATTATTGGGGGTTGCACAACGCAGATGTGAACCATGTAGTAGTGGACAATGCAACGTGGATCATATGAAGAAATCACTGATGTAATTGAAAAAGAGGGAGTATAATATAAAATACCAAATAGGTGTACGACATAGTATAAAAAAAGATGTGTCACTAACTGGGTGTGCATGAAATATGGCAAGAAAACACGTGATGAGCTTCCTACCGAAGGGAAGGAAGAGATAAAGGAAGCAATCCGAATGTATGAAAGTAGTCTGGTTAGGGAGGCAAGAAGGAAGAAGATTTTAGAGTTATTGGAAAGAAAGAATATTGCAACAAAGGTAATTTTTAGTGATCATATTTTTTTGCAATTTACTAAATTCCTTTAAACATCTAAAGAATGTCTTATTGAGCTATCCCTTCCTGTTGCCGAGAATTAAGTGATAGTGCAACCCATGGTAAGGAGGTTTTGGCATCAAAGGCTAATCACAAAACAAACATGCCAGTGAATGAGTCTACATCTATTTCATTAGGGAATCAAGAAAATAAGAATGACATAGAAAAGACAAGGCCACTTCAGATCCTAAAACAAACGAAGGTGCATTTTATTTGTCGAGGAAGCCAAAAAAAGAAGAATGCTGTGGAAAAAAAGCCGAATTTCAATTCCTAAAACAAACGTGCCAGTGAATGAGCCTGCATCTGATTCGTTGATGAAGCAAGAAAAGAAGAATGCCATAATAAAAACAAGGCCAACTTTAGATAAGGCCACACATTTATCATCGAAGGTGACTATCTATTGGCCTGTGCATATGTGTATTTTCAATGCATGGTATGCTTTTCACTACATTGTGTAGTATGTTGACTATTTCGTCCATGTCATTGTAGGTTGATTTTGATGGGGTCCTTTGAGGGAGAATGGAGTGTCCCGTGGTATTGGATGACACAAAATGTAGTGTGGCCAAAAGATAAAGTCAGAAACCTCAGTTATCTATTAGGTATCAGTCTGTTTGGATGAAGAAGGGGAAGGATATGTCGAATGAAAAATTGGGTACATGCAGTAGTGAGAAGATTGTGGAGCAGTCTCCTGAATTGGGGTACATGAAGGATGATAGGAGTAATTAAAAAATAATGCATTTTCCTGATGACACCGTGTGTAGTTTTCCCCAAAAACTAAATCCAAAATATCGGATATTTGTTTGGGGAAAGAAGGTTAAGGAGACAATGATAGAAAAATTGAGTGCATGTAGTGGCAAAATGATTGTAGAGAAGTCTCCTCAACTGGGCGAGAGGTTTGAGGATAGGTGCAAAGATGAATAGGTAATGCAGTGCTATTGTGCATGAAATGTATTGGTATATTATCACATGGTGTGTTATAATATAGAGTAACCCTTTTTTTTATGCATTCGATCACGGTATTGGATGAGAAACCTTAGAAGTCTATTTGTAGGGAGAAGTTGAAAGAAACATCGAATGGAAATTTCAATGCATGGAATGGCGAGAAGATTGCAGAGGAGTATAGTGAATTGGGGTAGACATTGCAGGATAAGAGTAGAGATGAACAGGTATTGGGATCTTATTGTGTATAACAGGTGGTGAGAGACAGTGTTATACCACAAAGCAATTTTTATCTTGTGGTTTCTTTCTGTTATTTGTGTTCTTGTTATTTCCTTAGTTGTGTAAAATTCATCAGCCTTGGTCTAGTAGTGTTCGTAGGTGTATGGGTTTAATGTGTACTTACACTCCTGTACAATGTGTTAGGTTTTGTATCATAATCCAATAGAAGAAAGCATTGAGAAAGAGTTTGGGGGAAATGATGATGGATGTACAAATGCAGACTGTGACCGCAATGGGGGAAACATGCTAGGACAGACAACTATTTCAGTATTGTTGTATTACATTCCCATAAATTGATTTGCCTATGTTTGATGGTCAACTATAAAGAATTCTATTTAAGTGACTGCATCCACTTGTTACTGATGTAGGCAATTGTAGAAGACAAAGAAGAGTGTGCCAATGAAGATGCTCACACTATTGTTGTTGGTGTTGAAGTACAGCTACTAGTCGATGGAGCAGTGGTTGGGGAAGGCATTGTTGATGGGATGGAGAAGGGTGTAATATGTCATACTATTCAAGTTCCACAAGAATATGCTAAATTTTGCATTGTGAAAGTCTTTGATGCAAATTCCTAGGTCCTTTCGCCGATGTCTTGTCAAATTCCCTAAACTTGTGGGTAGTGTGGCCTATTGAACACCTGGTCAATTCCCCACCCGTGGTAAGTTTTGAAGATAACAAGATCCCTTCCTCCATATTCTTATTCCAATGTTTATCTTATTCCAATGGAATAAAATAGGAAGCACTCGTATTATGTCATTTGTATGTGGCAGGATAAAGTTGGCAAAAGTGTCGAGCCACAAAAAGAGGATGTTGAATGCGACCATGTGATCAGACAGGTAAGTCAGAGGCTACGATCACTTGGCATCACCCCTCTTAAGTTTCATAAGCATGAGAAGAAACATATAGCATATTATGGTGTTGTCAACTCCATTGTGCAATCTAGATAGCAAAGGTGATAATATTTTTTGACTTGTGTTGTTGTTCCTCTTTCTTAATATTTACAGGGAGATACTATGGTGGAAGATCAGTATTGATAGACTATTCAGATGGGATTTGGAGATGCTATATTGAGATGGCCTTTACCTTATATTTAAAACCTTTACTTCTATTTTAAGCAACATAATTGTAAAGGCTTGATTTGTTGAAATGTTTCATTGTGATCCTACACCATGAACTACCCTTTAATAACTTCAGAAACTTGTCTTTGGTGCACAACATTTTTAATAATGATATTGGATGGTAGATTAAAGTCAATGATTGTCATTTATTTTTTAAGTTTTGTTCAAGGTCTCTTACTTATGTATATGCATAGGTTTTGTTATTCGGTAGCAATAGGGTTCTTGCAACTCTTTTACATATACAAATCAAGACGAATGTTTATTTGAAATTGCGAACCACGTACTCTTTCCATTGTGGGTTACAAAAGTTCAATATACCACTATTATTGTTCTTTTTTTGACACTGAATCTGAAATGAATTAACAGCAAAAAATAACAAAAAAAATTAATTAAAAAACAACAGACTTGGGCTATAGTTTCATGGCAGATGTGTAATAAGTTGGATGTAGGATGGCAAGTGGTGAGTGATGGAGTTATCTTCCCAAAACATGGGTTCCCAATTGGCAAGTAATCTATCACTCAAGTTCCCAATTTAGTGAACACATTAACTTTTGTATTCTACATAATGTTATTCATGCAAAAATGCAATAGATACCTGTTCATTTCATGTTGGCATAATCTATTATTTCTTTATTTTTTCATGTTGTCTTTCCTATCTATGTACTGATACTCCTTTTTTGGTATTTTTTGCAGGGATGGCAATGGGAAGAGAAGGGACGAGAAAATAAAATGGCATTGAAACATCTATTCCAAAGAACGAAACACCTGCTATGAAATCACAAGTGAATGGGACACTCGATGTTCTCACCTTCGACAACGGTTTATGGAAGTCTACATGATAACCACCACCACCCATTGCAAAATGGAACGATGGGATGGAAAAAATGAAGTTTGATGCCATGCTTGTAGAATCATTAATGCAAAAGGTCTAAATAGGCCACATTAAAAATGAAAGGTTGAAGGGGATTGTTTTTGACCTTGAATGGAGATTCACCAAACTAAAAAGGAGATGCACTGAACTAAGTAAGAAATGCATGAAATTCAATGATAAGGGAATGGACTTCGATGAAAAGAATACAGACCTTGAGCTAGAAGTGTGTAGATGACAGATGGTGAATGAGACACATGATGGTAGTGTGTGAGGTGTGCGCTAAAAGCAACAAAATCATAAGTGACCAAATGTACATCATGCTATATGTTTGTTCCTAATGCACTCAGTACTGGAATCAGAGGTACAAGGAGGTTTCTGCCTTCGTAACTAATAAAGATGATGGAAAGGATTTGCCTCCCCTTACTCTGAGCGCTAGGGGAAACAAAAGTGATATAAATACTCAACCTCTGCCTCCATAGGAGGCTTGTACTATTACAAAATTTCTCTAGATGTATATTGTTGATCCCTGTTGAATAAAATGTCAGCAATGGTGCAGACTAATTGTAATCAAACATATTGATATTTTATCCAATTATTTCATTTAAGAAAACACTTTGTCTTCTTCATGAATGGTTATTTCAATAAATATGATTGAATTCACTTAAAAATCAATGGTTAATGACTGGTATTTTGTATACTTTTTCATGCTTTCTGAATGGTTATATGTGGCTTTTCTACATGTCTTGTATGATGAATGGTTGAACAAAGTGATATATGCCTCATCAATTGGTTATAGGGTTATATATCTTTAAGATATGAAGAATTGTTCAATGTGGCTTTCTCAATGTCTTTGCTTTCATATATATGTTGGGAATGTGTTCTAAAGTTACTTCAGTTGATTTCATTAGAATAGAGTATATTATGTGATGCCCCCTTCTTATTCTACTGTTGTTATAGGGAGTGTACCTTAATAAAATTAATAAAATATTCATCATTAGGTGGCACTGTACCATAGAGCAATGGATGGTCAGGGTGAGCATCGTGAGACCTAAGTCACATTGGCAGTGCTTCCATGTGCATTTTTAATGACTAATTTGATGAAATGAACATAAAAATCAATTGGGATGTGTGTCATATTGAATTAACATTGTCTTGGATGTGAATTAACTACCTTAAAACCCTCTGTGATAGGGTTAGAGAAGAGGGATATTTGAAAGGGTTAGAGAACTGTAGGGGTAATACATATTAGATAGGATCACATTATTTTTCAATCAAGGAAATACAAAGTATGTTATTCAAGAAGAGAAAGATGTGTGCTATAAATTCATACTAAAGTAAATATTAAATATAAGTCAATGAGTATTTAACTATTTAAGCTTTACCACACAAATAAGATGGAGTATAACACATAGGTTAGTTATACTTCTATTCTTGAAATAAACAAACTGAAAGTGAAACTAACACTTCAAATTAGCAGATAAGTTTTCAGATTCTTTTGTTGAATTTACCACTTAAATGAGGTACAACATATTGTTATGGTATTATCAAAAGATCTACTCTATTTTCTACCGGTCTTGGTTTCTCCCTTTTATACAAACTTAGGAGAAGCAACAAGCTTCAGAGCATTACAAGACACCTCTTCATAACTAATTGACATAATAGAGAAATGAGAGAAATGAGAAATGAAATTTTGAAGATGATTGCAACTCTCAGATTCTGCACCTGGCAATCTATATTATTGATTTGCAAGCATATTTAGATAAGCCACTTCCCATTAGTAAACTTCATA
Organism: Cryptomeria japonica; assembly: GCF_030272615.1. Taxonomy (NCBI): domain Eukaryota; kingdom Viridiplantae; phylum Streptophyta; class Pinopsida; order Cupressales; family Cupressaceae; genus Cryptomeria; species Cryptomeria japonica. Next base: position 38,893,796 of record NC_081411.1, on the reverse strand, counting down.
ATCAGTAGGCCACTAAAATTTTAGAATGATGGGCATGTTCATTAAATGATCTTTCCATCTCTTGTCTGTTAAATTCCCCACCTCTACAACAAACCTGGCATAACCAGAATCCACATTTATAATGTCATCTTGAAACACATGAAAGCTCTCAACATTGATTCTCCTTCCTCCTTCAAATGTGTAGTGATCTTTGCTACAATCTGGGTGAAGTCACTCTTCCAATCATGGAAGTCCCGAATATGTTTGTCATTATCTATGATACGAGGGATAGTCCAATGCTGAAATATGTTGAAATAATCAATTTTTTCTCTCACCTTTTGCTCCATACTCCTGGAATAATTAAGTCCACTTTTGATTGTTTGCACCATTTGCCAAGCTTCTTTTTTTTTTTTTTTCAACATCAAGGTTTCTCTAAGTTGCCTTGTGTAGCATTTCCAATGTCACATATGTAGGTTGCTACCTATTTGATGGGTTTTCCAATTTGGGCCTATTCTCTTTGAACACTTCTAACATCTTCAATAAAGTCTTATAAATCCCATATATCTCTTCCAATTTCTCAACTATAAATTTGACCATGTGTAGGAGAATTTGTTCAAAAACTCATAGAGTTTCTTGTGCCATTTTTTGGAGGATATCCTCATTGGTTGCTCTCATATCCTGTATCTCTTTCTCGTATTTCTTATTTTCTTTAGTCCACTCTTTGTTGTCACTTGTTTTATCAATTTTATTTGGAGGGGCATGCATATTCAGAATGATTGCCTTACTTTGATTGTCAGGCTAACCTTTCAGCTTCCCTTTCAACATAGCATTCTCAATATATAAGGTCATGTTTATTTCAATATTCATATCCTTTTTCCTAGCCTCTAGTTCATGTAACTTTCCTTCCATTTTATTTACTGCATCCCTTGTAAACATTGCAGAGTGTTTGGTTATTTTATTTTTTCCTATCCTCTTTTGTTACTTGGGCCTCATAGCCATGTACCTCTTCTTGGTAGCTAGGTGGAACCATATTTGATTGATGAGATGGCTCCTCTATCCCTGGGGCCCTCAATGCAGCACCAAGTTCAAGTGTAACATCTTACTCTACATGCACTTCTCCCTTGGATTTGTTATTCATTACCTCTTGACTGACAACCCCCATGGATTTCTTTGGTGGACCCTTGGCCTTTTGTGGTGAAGATTCCACACCTAATGATTTGTCATATATCTTTTGAAAATTTTGGAAACACAAATCTATTCTCTCCAACCCATCTATCACATCAGCATAGAACCCAGGGAAAGATGAATCCTTTTGTTCTTTTCCTCTTCAACTCTTTCTATTATTTCTCACTTCTTCCTTCTATCCATAAGTTCTCCATTTTATGTGAGGTTTTTGATCAGGTCTTCTTCTATCAGTAACTAATGTGAAACAGACTTAATAATATAGTCAATGTGGCTTTCAGGATCACACATTCTTTCCTTACTATGTTTCATCTTGAAATTGATGTTTAAGTAACTTTGTAACTTTTCGAGCATATTCGATTCAATTGAGAATCCACTAAATGTCACATGATGAGGCATAAATGAACCTTTCCTCCTTGTACATATCATCTCTCTTTCTGACCATAACATCTACCATATAAATTCAAAAAATACAAGCCTGTTTGGTACAAACATGGGCAGAAAATGGGGAGTCTGAGGACAACCATGGACCCTGATAATAGTATATTCCCCATGTAAAACCAATCTGCAAAATTATGAGTGTGACCCTTCTTAGGGTCATAGGCCAAAGGTCTCAATACTTTCCTTATTCCAAGAGATAATCTATCAACCACTCCGTGGAAAACAAAAAGAATACTGCAAACAAAGGTGTCGCAAAAGACCTTGTAATCTGAATCCCTATATCTCTTATCCAAAAGGTAATACCAAAGCTGAACTACGAGCATGTATCCATTTTTGTCCACTATTCCTAATTTCAATCTTTTTTTAAATCCTTCCCTTTTTGAAACAAAAGACGATGGCATAATATGGAATAGTGGTGTAAATCACTTCTCTTCTTCTCCTTCCATGCCAACAAGTGACCTTGTATTCTCCTCTCAATTTGTGAAGAAAAATCAAACTCCACATTGGCATCTGAGTTTTGAATTATCATAACCATGTACATAAAACTCACTAGCATCTTATGACTACCATCCTCTCCCAGAATCTGACACAAGGCAAAGTAGGTTTTCTAGAAATACCCAAGGAAATCATCGACGGGAAATGGCTCACTCCCTGTAACCATCAACCGTTGGTTCTTGTAACCCCTTTTCCTATGATATGGGAGCTCATATGTCCTTGAAAACCTATCATCATCCATTTTAAATTGTTCTGGGTCTACCTTAGTGAGGGATTCTTTGTTCAATGTGAAATAATTAATAATCACAGACCTATTAATTACCATCAAAGGTTTTCCACTTGACATCCTGACCACATTAGTGATAGGGTCGTAATTGTTAGCCAGTACCTAAATTAACTCATGGTCTATAAACACATTTGGCATGATAAAGTTGGCTACATTGTATGTCCAAGCATTTGATATAGGAATTTTCTCATTTCTATGTTTATAGAAAAACAAAAATAGGTCCTTTCCAAAAACTAAGATTAAAGCATCTCTGCAACACTTTTTGATGTCTTTAAAAACACACTTAGTTGATTTATCTATAGAACTGGGCAATGCATCTAACACTATTTTTTGCATAAGCCTCTTGGCCAAGTTTATCATCCTATGTTTTTTTCTGGGCTGACCTCCCATTTTGGACTTTCTTCGTCTCCAGTTTCCCCTTTTTGTTAAGGCATTTTTTCTTCGTGTTTCTTACTAGAAAACATGCGTCCACATATATCAGGTTCAGGGAGAGATTGCATACTTACATGTAGGTTTCCATCAAATTTTGTCACCAAATTCTACCACCAACCCTGACTCGTGAATTTGGAGCTGAAAAGAGGGTTTATCAAATATGAAATTTTTAAGTTGCTTTGTCGATCACATGAAATTTTTAAGTTGCATTGTCTATCACTTATGAAATTTGTAAGTGACATTGTTGATCACTTACAAAAGGTCTGTGTCGGCTATAACATAGTCTTATGCACCTTCTCCTATTCGCGAAGTGCATCGACAATATTTTCTTTGTCATCGCAAAAATGCCTAAGCATCTAACATAGCCTATTATGCGCCTTCACTGATTCGCAGACAGTGTGTCCACCTTTTTCTTTGGCCTTGCGAAATGGTGAATTAGACTAACATGGTGTGTTATGTGCATTCACTGATTTGCGGATGGCCTGGCTGACATTTTGTTTCTTCTCATGAAATAGTGAACTAGACTAACATGGCATATTATGCACCTTCGTTGTTTCACGGACTATGTGGCTAGCTTTTTCTTTGTCCTCGTGAAAAGCTAAAAGCGACTATCATACCATCTTACATTGCTTCGCTAATTTGCAGGCTACGTGGGTGTCTTTTTTTGTGGCCTTGTGAAATGGCTAAAGTGACAAACATAACGTGTTAAGCGCCTTTGCTGATTCGAAGACCATGTGGATGAGTTTTTCTTAGGCCTCGCAAAATGGCGAAAGTGACTAATAGGCCATGTTATTTTGATTTATTGATTCATGCACTGCGTAGTCACTATTTCCTTCTGGCCCACAAAATGGTGAATTTGACTAACATGGCGTGTTAGTAGATTTTACTGATTTGTGGATTGTGTGGGAACCATTTCCTTTTGGCCCATGAAACGGTGAATTCAACTAACATGGCATGTTAATAGATTTCACTGATTCATGGATTGTGGCCGCAATTTCTTTTTGCCCCACGAAACAATGAATTCGACTAACATGGCCCATTAGTAGATTTTGCTGATTCACGGACTGCGTGGCCACCATTTCCTATTGCCCCACGATATGGTGAATTTGACTAACATGGCGTGTTGTTATATTTTTCTTATTCACGGACTGTGTGGCTGCCATTTCCTTTTGCCCCGTGAAATGGTGAATTCGACTAATATGGCATGTTATGCCCCTTCGCTATTTTGTAGACTGCCTGGCCCGTATTTTATTTCATCTCACGAAATGATGAATTGGACTAACATGGCTTGTTATGCACATTCGTTGTTTCGTGGACTGCATGCCAGATATTTCCTTTAGCCTCGCAAAACGATGAAAGTGACTAACATAGCATGTTTTGTGCTTTCGCAATTTCACAGACTGCTTGGCCAAGTTCTTCTAAATAGCATATTTGAGAACTTTGTTGATAATTTCTACTATATGTAATTTATGTTCAATTTTTAAGTTTCCTTGTCGATCACTTATGGAATTATTTTATACTTTTTGCTAGTGCTATACACATAGTCTAGTACTATCTTCAATTATCTTGCCCCATTCCCTTTGATGACATGTAATGGATTGTTTATATTGTAACAATAATGCATTTCTAAAACCTAACCTCCTTAATTAATCTTGTTGATCTATCTTAAACAAATCATTGACATACTCACATCATCATGAAGGAGAGAAAATTGTCTTCAATCAGAGTCTTGACAATTTACACTCTACATTCCATATTTGACATCTTAATTTCATTGCGTCAAAATTGCATTATTACAAAAATCAATACTATTTCTCTTAGACTATACTTAATGATATGACATGTTTAGAGAAAGGATTATGTTTATTAGATTTACATAAACATATAAAGTGTACTAGTTTGTAGACATATAAAGTGTCTAGAGACAAACATATAAATTGTAAACATAATCAATACAAACATATAAATGCCTAAATTATAAACATAATCGAGACAAACAATGTACAAAGATTACTCATGTAATCATAGAAATCAACTGTTTTATAATAAGAGAATAGTCATACAGGAATAGTTATACAATTTTAATGAGAGGATCTCCTCTGCATTTGGAATATACTTTGTATCCTAACAAACCTTGGTGCTAGCCGAGGACTATCATAACTGGCGATAAAGCGAGTGTAGACCAAAATAAGGAGGTTCCATGGAATAAGGCTATGAAATCCTTGATACTCTCATCAGAGCATGGCATGAGAGCCCATCCACATCTTAGAGGGCTCTCACAACACACATTATGTGAAACCGAGGGAGAGTCACTGGCTAGTACATAAGGGCAAAACACACTAGCCATAGTCGCCTATACAAAGTGAATGTCCCCAGAATCAATGTTCGGGTGAACAAAAATGCCTCTTCTTTGTACACAATATATATTATATCATTGTTATAATGTCTTCCCATGCAAACAATCCACTCACCAGCCCATCTGGGAGTTATCATTTGGATAATATTTGCAATAAGCATATATGGGAGGTGCTGAAATAACGCAAACTTCTCATCATTCTCTGCCAACGTTTGTAGCAATCTATAGATACATATGACGATAGTATTAGTAATATAAATATATAGTGTTCAACAAATGTAATAGGTAAGAGTGTTAAGTACAAAAAAATCTAAGCCATAATCGTACAATAAGAGTATTAATTATTTAACTAGACTATTCAATAAATTGAAGACATAAAAGCATAATACTAAAAAATAAGTTGCATAAAACCTGCATCTATCGCCTGATGTGTATGTTGTTGGAATTTACATGAAGATTGCATTGATAATATGTTATGTTGTCGTTGATGTCAATTAAGCAGTAATGTTATTGGTGTAATAATGTCTTGTAACTGGTAGGAAGAGCTGAGTGAAAAGAAATTGTAACCAGTAGGTAAGTTTGTGGAGTGAACCGATATTGTTAAGTTTGGAGAGTTGAACCGGTAAACCCTACCCGTTGGTTTGATAAACCCTAACAGATTAAGTTTGGTGAATTGGCTATATAATTTTATGATCTGGTAATAAGCAGAAAATATTAAGACATGAATGCATAATGTATGAAGAGAATTTCAAAGGTTTTCTGGCGTGTTGAGTTAATGTTTTTTAATCTAGGGAATGAGCAAGCATATTGCATGTAATGCAAAGCATGTGATTAGTTACTAAGTTTTATGAAGCAGTGATTAAGGAGCAGTCAAGGCTTTCTTGACTGATGTGTAGATATTATTATGTAATAAAATGGTCATACGTGAACCAACTTGTTTTTAATCTCTAAGAGCTAGGTTTTTGTTGTGTTACCAACCTAATTGATTTGTTTATAAGGTCAATGAGTTGAGTGTTGGCAAAGTTGGATTGAGAGTGTGATTTTAGAGTTGGATCATGTATCTGCAGTTTGAGTAAAGGCAGATAGGAGAATGAAAAAGATCTTAACAATCAAGTGAAGTGCTATTCAAATAGATCAGTAAACTCCTATTGTTTTCTAACAATTACAATAGTTAAATCCCCTAATTGGATAAGCTCTAACAAGATTGGTTTTATTCAAATTCTCTAACAAGGTGATCCATTAGACTGGATTTTAAATCATTTACAAAGGTTACTCCTCACAGGGTATTGCTTCTAACAAGGCATTATAGTCAATCCCTTAACCGGGTGGTCCCTAATAGGATTTGTTCTTAACATGGATTTTTGTAAAACATTTAATAGGCTTGGTGGTAGATACTTAGTTAGTCCCAAAGACACTGAGAGGGGGGGTTAATCAGTGTCTAACTGGAGATGAAATATTTAAACTTATTTGCAACTTTACAACTCAAATTAATATATCGGTAAGCAAATAATAATGTAGTAAGGAGAAACAAAAGAATAAGAATAAATGCACACCATAACACAGATATTTTGGTGAGGAAACCCAGTAGGGGAAAAAACTCAGTGGGATTTGTGACCCACAATATTTACTCATTGGCCAATATGAATAAATATTACTCAGTACAATAGGGGCCTATGCATGCAGGAAGGCTAACTGCCTAAAGCTCACTGCTCAACAACACTGATTACAATTGGATGGTTAAATCCAATAATAATGTACTTCTTGAAAATAGAATTTGTAATGCTTGATTCAGTATCGGTTTAAGATTTGTCTGATACCACTCCAAAAACATTGTTGGTATAGGGTGAACTCACAATACTGGTTCCCACTTTTTGACCAACTTTGACACTTAGATGAATATTTTGAAAAAAACATTCACTTTCTGACACCTATAACTTTTAAACTATTCATAATTTGAAGATGATATAAACTAGTGATTTTTAACATCTTGTTTGTAGATTCTAAATATATTTTTTGCAAATTTGTTTGAATAAAATTTTATTGATTTTTCCATCTCCCTCAAAAAGTAGTTGTTTACAGCAAACAACATTTTTTAAGAGTGATGTGTATCCCGAAACGCATAATGTTTTTTCTATACATGATAAAAACTTAATTCTTTTGAATTTTGGTTTGTAACATCAATACCCAGAGCATGCACTTGGTTTGATAGTGATATGTTGAGTATTTTTTATTTTATTAAGTTTTGAAGTTCGACTAGTTATAAATTGGATATAGGTGTATGTTTGAACACATAACTTGTTCTATATATATGAAAATTAAATTTTCTTTTTTTTGTTAGAAAGAAAACACCAATACCTAGTGCATAGATATTTTTCAGATTTTTTTTGAATTAGTTTACTATTTTTCCCAATGCATTGAACAAAAAAGTTCATGTTCGGCAAAAAACCTACATTCATAAGAAATAAAATAAAAATATATTAATGAAATTAAATATATTAAAAGTTATACTATTTGGAAAGCTTATAATAAGGACTAAATACTTTTAAAAAAACAACTTTTAAATGAATTAATTTGACCCCCCAAAAGGTAATGTAAAATTGATTTTTTATCAACATTTGATAAATGCAAAGGAGACTCCATTGCAAGTATGATATAGAAGTAGAGAGGTTCTATCCAAGAAATTTTGATCTAAGAGCCTTTGATTTAACTCTCTTTAATTAATTACTTCAAATAGGACCTCTTAAAGCTTAAATCATTATATTTTTAAAAAAATGTATGATTTCAGCAAAAATTAGGATGTACCAAAAAGTGGGAACCAGCTTTGTGAGTTCACCCTATATGATTCTGCTTTCACATAATAGTGTTTGCTATGCTCTGCTTCTTATTTTCTCTCATAAAATTAATACATCAATGTGCATAAACAACTATCTGGTATCATAACCTATAATATCTCATATACCACTTACATGCATATGTTTCATTACCTATATACATTACAAATAACCTACAAGATCTCATACATATATGAGTCTTTTCAATACTTCATGTTGGCTATAAAAATATAACTACATTACAAAAAAAAATTATTTCTAAGTCATCTTAGATTGTCGGTATGATATTTTTTGGTGTAAACTACTGTGGGTGTAAACTATTGTTAGTGTGAACTGGATGTCGGTACCGGTAGGTGAATTCTATTGCCGGTGTAACTTGTAAACCATGTTGCTAGCTTGTTGCCATGTTGAACCTTGTTCCAATTTGGTTTCCATCAATGACAACATCAACCATTCTCATTTGAGTGTATAAAGCCAACAATCTCCCCCTTTGGCATTGATGGCAACACTCATGAGAAAAATCAAAACAATATCCAAAAATTGAATTCCAAAACTTAGAGTGCTCCCCCTAAGGAAATGATCTCTTTTTGTACATTTAATGCCTCTTTGTACATTTTTATCATTACACCACTCTCCCTTTGACATCAATAACAAAGGATGTCAACAAAATCAAAAGAATTCAAAACTCTACCTAGAAACCTGTAGCCATTTATGTACAATCTAAAAAATGTTTGCCAAAACCAAGTTAAGATTGCAAAAACTTTGTACCTGTCAGGGATTATTGTCTCAGTCTATTGGATCATCCTGGTGAGATAATGCATCTTTTACTCTAGTGATCTTTCCCATTGAATAGTTGCCTTGGTTAGCTCATTCCGGTGTGTTAACAAATTGTCCAATCTAGGACCAAGTTTGTTCTTTAATTCCTGGGTTTTCATTTTCAACCTTGTTTTCTCTCTTTCCAATTTCTCAATCTTCTCTTCATGAATTGCCATTTCTTGATCCAAAACTGATGTGAGTTTCAAAGAACCAATCATATTTTCAGCAATATCATCAATTTATTTTTGTACTTTCCTTATTTGTTCATCAATATCTTCTGCTAAATGGTGAGGTTCACATGCTTCCCTGTACAATTCCTTGTATTCCGGAATGGTGGAATTTAGTGTTGTCAACAATGAATCAAACTGTTCTATACACTCCATTATTGTTTTGTCAAAGAATTCATCCTTCTCTTTATTAACCCTTTCCTGAATGGTCTCCTCATTTATCTTATCTATAGTTTCAATGTCAAAAGAAATGAATTTAGACAATGTGTCCAATTCATCTATAGAACTAAAAATGTGATCAACCTTGCACGCTGGTGCAATCATCTGGAAAATTGGTAAAGAATCATCAATAGCCTTAAATGCTAAGGCATTGCATTCTGTTATCTTCTTAATTGAATCTAATAATATATCTGTTATAGTAGACACTCTAAAATCTACAACATAAGTGCTAGGAGGAGTGGTCGATTCTGCAATTAGTTTCTTCTCTTCTCTAGATACCACTTTCCTTATCCCCTCTCTCTCTGCCAGTTCAGATACTTTTTGTTCTTGTTCTGTTTCTGTCGGTATTTCAATATTTAGCTGAGTGTGAATAGGAATGGATTCTGATTTCTTTTCTTCAACAATTTCCTTATCCATTACACTATTGATATCCTAAGTGTCAACATTCATTGTGAATACAATGTCTGACTTAGGATCAACATTATCTATTTTTACTTCTTCTGACTTCTCTTCTTCAGGCTGATTTTTCATTTGTGTTGGTGCCTCTGTTACTTCCAGTGGGGGTAAATTATCCTTAAATGTGATGTCAGGTACACTACCAAGCTTACTCTTACCTTTATCCCCTTTATGATACACTTTAGTAAATGATTTAACAAATTTTGTCTATCTTTCTCTTCTCGTTTCTCTTTCTCTATAAATAATATATCCCAGTTATCCAGTGTTTCATTTGCGATCTCTTTTCCTCAGTTGGTCATAAGACTAACTTGTCGATGACCACTTAAAAAAATAGTCCTATTAGCTTCAGATATTAAATCATCAATTTCTTGCTTAGAATTAATAGGATGAACTGCTAACCGTGCCTCAACCTTCAGTTTCTTATCTAGTTCCATAATGGACATTCTCTTGGCTTCAAGTCTTAATTATAAATCATTAATAAGAACATCTATAACTTCAATAAGAACCTTCTTATATATATATCCAGATACAAAATTATACTTTCCTCAATGGTATCCTTAACAAAATATATAAAAGAATGATAGAATTTACTAACATTGCTAAGATTGCCTTCTTGAGTTATTTCATTTACCAAGTCTTTTGGTAAAAGAGTATTAGGTACCTTTTGCTCTATTTTATTTGGTGTGAATTTCTTTTTCATACCACTGGGCTCTCTTACAGCCTATTGTTTTCTTCTTAGTGTTCTTGATTTCTTAGGAGAAGGAGCAGGTGTCAGTGAAGGTTTTCTTTTCTTCATGTCCGCCCTTTTGAATATCTATAGGACAAATATGTGCTACTGATTGCTATTAAGATTTCCTTTCTTGTGTAGTAACACCACTAGTGACATCTTTAACAAACTTGGAAACATCTTTTAATAATTTGTCTCTTTTCTTCTTCTACTTTTGAATTTCAACATCTTTATCAATGGTCTCAGCATTACCAAATATCATTTATGTTGGTTCCAATGGAGCATCTCAGAGTATTTTGGCATATGATTCCAAGATGTGTGAATCTACCTCATAACCCATCTTAGTTTTCCAGACAGTTCTAGGTCTAACTACCTCCATCTATACTTCATCTCTTTTGATTACAAAGCATATTTGTTTATCATATTTATCAATGCTTTGGGGAATCCTTTCTCTTTGCCTCATTTTTTCTTGAAAATCTTTGAAGTACTCTTTTACCTATTTGTTACCATCTGAGCCCATGCCAATAATTACCTCGTTTATCTGTTTTCCAACAGAAATATCATAGGCAAAGTCTTTGTGTCCAATACTGGGACTCTCCTTTGAGAAATATATCATTAATCATACAATCAAATTCCCAAACTTGAAAGTTCCCTTCTTGTCACCTTTAATTTTATCCATATTTTCTAATAGTTCATCTTTCAACCGTTCACCAATATCAATTTTAGCATTACTCATAATCATCTCGTAGGAACTATGAATGCATTAACTTGAAACTAAATTTAGCCTATTAGTATGTGCAACTTTGTATCCAATGACCGTACTTGCATACTTGACATTGTTATCGATTATATCACTAACCCTAAGTGATTTGTTATCTGATGTTGCGTTAGTTAGGTTCATAACATATTGTTTGGAATTATCTTTTTCTTCTCAGGCCTAGTATCAGTAGAAGCTAATCTAGTGACAACTCTAATTGCTTCCTCAGTGATCTTGAAAAATGAATCTAACCATAAAAATTCAACGTGAACTCTGCTAAGAATATAGCGGATAATCTCATCTGAAAATTAAGTCATGTGAACGATGTCAACAAAATCTAAATATTCTACAATCTTGTGTTTTGGTTTGACTACACCTTGTTTGTTAGTGATAACATTGATGCACACATTCTTTAAATTGTCGGACCCTAAAATTTCAATGTTACAGTGTATCTATGCCTTAGGGTCTTCAACAAATGGAACTCCCTTCGAGATTTTTAAAAATGCACCAATGGAGTCATCCAACTTTTCTATCTCAGGGATTATCTTAAAGACTGGTCTAGGACACTTGACATTTTTGAAAATAGTAGGGTTTGCAATGAATTCAGCAACGAAGGATGAAAAAGCCATTTCGTAAGATAAATAGCTCTTAGTTGAAAACCTTGGATGCCCTAAAAAACTTTGTTTCTTTTCCCTTTGAATACATATGCTCAATTTATGTTCTCTTCGAATGCTTGAATGCTTGGTAAGTCAAAATGAGAAATTACAGTGCTTTATAACTAAAAAGTTAACTTACAACTGCAATAAATGCTTCGTCAGTTAAGTAAATACTCAATATGTATGTCGATAAAGAAGAATTGTGACTTCCTATGACCATCTAAGGGTAAATGCATGATCTTCAATTAGTTTCCTTACCCCTAAGGATTATTCTTTAGTTAGATGAAGAATCCCCTACCGGTGCAGAGACAGATTCATCATTCCTCTGATCTCTTTTCTTGATCCATTGTTTAGAAAATTCTTAATTGATTTCATTCACCTTTTCCTTTCCTTTATCATTATATCCTTTGTTGTTTGTTGGTACATTTTTGCTTTTGTAGAATCTTGTAATATGCCCAATCTTGTTACATGCATTTAACAAGTTACATTGTTTCTTTGAATAGCCTTTCCATAACCTTGACCAGTTTGAATTCTGCATTGATTAGTTAGATGTCCAAATCTACCACAAGCATAGTATTTTACATTCATTCTACAGTTATTTAAATTATGACCAGGTTTATTGCATTTTCAACATTGATCGGTAAATAAGTTTGTATTCTGATTGTTTCTAAATTTGCACTAATTTGCTCTATGACCAAATTTATTGTAATTAAAATATTTGCCATTGAATTTATAAGTATTAGGTTGCCTTACCAGTTCACTATGATCATTATTGTTTGTAGTTCTGAAACTTTCTCCATATTCATATCCAAGTCCAACTGTTTCTCCATCAGGTCTCTGACTCTTTAGCATATCATCAAGCTTGTCTGAACTCTTCTTGAATTTATCTTTGTATTCATTAGCATCAACCAATTCACCTTGCAGAGTTCTAACTTGTCTCATAAGTTCCTCCTTATCATGTTGCATGTGAATCATCTATAACTTAAGTATATAATTTCCATGACTAAGCCTTAGAGATTCATCAACTCTTTCATTAAATATTATAGCCAAATCTTCCCGATCCCTCATTCTATCTTCAATATCCTTACATAGTCTCACGGTTAAATGCTGTATCTCATTCTTCATGGTACTGTTCTCTTGTCTCAGTTTATCTATTAATATCTCTGAGAGTTTATTTTTCTTCATCATCTTGCTTCTCTATTTTCTCATGTAGTTCCTTTCTCTTATTTTGTGCCATAACTAGGTTTTCTTGAAGTGTTTTAATGAATTATTGGGTAGATCTAAGATCAGCTTCTAGTTTGATATTCTTCAATTTTTCTACATCAAAATCTTCAAGACCTCCTTCCAACTATTTCTTGAACTTTCCATCGGTACTAGTTTCAGAATCTTCCTTAAGTTGTGAGGCTTCTGCAAGTAGAGAACCAGGCTTTGATACCAATTGTTAGTTACTTGGTTAGTCCCAAAGACACTAAGAGGGGGAGGTGTGAATCAGTGTCTAATTGATATATGAACTATTTAAACTTATTTGGAACTTTACAACTCAATGCAGTAAGGATAAACAAAAGAATAAGCATCAATTCACATCATAACATAAATATTTTGGCGAGGAAACCCGGTAGGGGAAAAACCTCAGTGGGATTTGTGACCCACAATATTTACTCATTTGCCAATATGAATAAATATTACTCAATACAATAGGGGCCTACACATGCAGGAAGGCCAACTGCCTAGAGCTCATTGTTCAACCACTTATTAAAATTGGATGGTTAAATCCAATAATAATGTACTATTGCAAAATAGTATCTACAATGCTTGATTCCGTATCGGTTTAACCTCTATCCGATACCACTCCAAAAACCTTGCTGGTAAATGATTCTTCTTTCACAAAATAGTCTTCGCTTTACTCTGCTTCTTATTCACTCTCAAAAAATAAATACATGAAAGTCCATAAACAACTATCTGGTATCATAACCTATAATATCTCATATACCATTTACATGAATATATTTTATTACCTATATACATTACAAATGACCTACAAGATCTCATACATATATGAGTCTTCACAATAAATCATGTCGGCTATACAAATATAATTACATTACAAAACAATCTTATTTCCAAGTCGGATTAGACTACCAGTATGATCTTTGTCGGTGTAAAGTGCTGGTAGTATAAACTGTTTGCGGCGTAGGTGAAGTTTAATGGTTGTGTAGCTTGTGAACCATGCTGCTAGCTTATTGCCATGTAGAACCTTGTTACCAATTGGGTTATATCAATGAAAACATCAACCATTCTCATCTGAGTGTATAAAGCCATCACTTGGCTCCTAACATGGCGAACTTCAGAAGAGCTTAGATAGTTAACTTGTGAGTCTCATTTCGTCATAGTTTTTTCCATTTGGGTTTCCACATCAAAAATATTATTTTAATTGGTGAATGTTTCAGTGGTTATGTTTCTATGATTGAATTACTTAACTGCTTATTTTACTTTGATAAGTTATGGTAACCGGTAACAACAATATGAAATGAAGTTTTACTTATGATAGTGAAAGTGTTTGGAAGTTTGTGAGTTTTAAGTTGTTTACTGTTATCTGTTGTTAATAGTCAACCAGTTTATCTTGACATTTTTATTCTGATAGAGATATTGCAGTGATAGTTCTAAGTTTACTTAAGAGGTTATTTATGGGATTAGTAAAGTTAATATCAATTTTTGTATCTATTGATTCATCCCCCCTCTTAGTAGTTGATGGGATCATTGTTCTTTCATCATACCATCAATTAATATTAGAGCTCTTCTCAAGTCCTCTAAGGCCTAAGCCTAACACCTTGAGGTAAATATCTTGTAGATCATCATAAAGAAGGATGGTTTGAAGTTTCATAGAGAGAACTATATGATATGGTGAAAGAATGAAAATTTATATCAAGAGTCTTAGAAATCAATAATGGGAACATGTAAATACTCAATATGTTGCACTTAGTGGGACTATGATTGATGATCAAAAGAAAGAGCAACAAGAAAAGAACCTAGGACTGGAGGCTATTATCAGTTCTTTGTTTTAAGCTTAATATGTTGATGTTCATGGTTTGGAAACTACATATGAGGTATGGAAGAAACTTGAAGATATTTATAGTGGTGATGAACATGCGAATATTTCCAAGCAAGAGCGTCTAAGAGGGAAGTTTGATGACATATCGTTGGATGAAGGTGAGAATATGCAACAGTATAGTCAAAGGATAAAAGAGATAGTGGGAGAGATCAAGAGTGCTGGTGGTAAAATGGATGATACCATAGTATTTAGTAAGGTGTTGAGAACCTTTCTATCGGTCTATGCTATCTAAGCTGCACCCATTCAACAGCTGAAATCTATCGACAAAACTAAGGTAACCCTTGACTCCATCATTGGTAAGCTTACCGCTTTTGAACTAAATGGTTATGATAGTAGCATTCAAAAATCTGAATCATCATTTAGAGCTCCTATTTCTAACCCATATATGAGGAAATACAGAGATGTTAGTCACTATCATGAATCTAGGTCCAACAAAGAAATTGATGATGAAGACAGTTTGGTCGAGCTTGAAGCATTTTTGGTTAAGCAGTTACCCAGAGGTACTATAAATATAAAGGTAAATTACCTTTGAAATGTTTTTCTTGCAACAAGATTGGACACATAGCTCATAATTGTCCTAATGGTGATAATGAGTACAAGAAAGACAAGTTCAAGAAGTATAAGGGAAAAGAAAAAAGAGATTGTCTTATTGCAATTGATGGCAACATCACTGATGAGGAATCTAATGGTGATGCTAATGAAGATATTGTGTTTGTATCCATTAAAGAGGAGGCGTCTAATGATAAATATTTAGGATCTCACATGGATAATTATGATGGTTGGATCATTAATATTGGTTGTTCACATCACATAACCCGTGACCGTAGAAAATTTCTTTCTTTAAAGGAAATTGACGATGAAGTTGTAAGATTTGGTAATGACTCACCCTGCACGGTTAAAGGTAAGAAAACTATTTCTCTTAATGGAAAGAGCAATGTAGATGATGTCTACTAGGTTGAAGGTCTAGATCACAATCTTTTGAGTGTTGCCTAACTCAATGACAGAGGATACCCATTGGTGTTTTTAAATGGTATGTGCAAAATCTATGGGGGAAAAGGTGAACTGATTGCAACTAGAAAATAGACTAAAGGTAACCTATTTCACTTGAATCCTAATATCAACAACTATTTAATTGCCAAAATAGATGATAGTTGGCTTTGACATAGGAGATTTTGTCATATAAATTTTGATAACATTGTTAAAGTGAGTAAGTCCAAGCCAGTGAGAGGTTTGCCTCAGTTGGAAAAACCAATTAATGCTCTATGTAAGGAATGTCAATTGGGAAAGATGACATCGTAAAATTTCAAGAGAAAATCCTTTTTAGTAGAGCATCTATTAGATTTGGTTCATACAGACCTATGTGGACCAATAAGGACTAAAATTATTCAAGGTGATAGATATTTAATGATCTTCAGTGATGATTTCTCAAGGATTATGTGGGTCACATTCTTGAAAGATAAAAAATAGGCATTTAGTAAGTTCAAGGCATTAAGGACCTTAGCTAAAAAGGAGAGTGGAAAGAAGATCAAGTGTTTGAGGGCTGATCAAGGTGGAGAATTCACTTCTGCATAATTCACTAGATATTGTGAAGAGAATGGTATCAAACGATAACTTTCTACACCAAGGACTTTACACTAGAATGGTATTGTAGAGAGAAACAATCAGTTAGTTGTTGAAGCTACTAGGATGATGTTGATACAAGGAGGGGTAGTAAAAGCTTTCTCGAAAGAAGCTATTAGCATAGTTGTCTACACAATAAACAGGATTTTGGTAAAAAGAGGTAACAACCAGACCCCTTATGAATAATGGTATGGTAGATCATCTAATGTAAGTTATTTCAAGATATTTGGTAGAAATGTTTTGTTAAGAGAGGTGACTATATTAGTAAGTTTGAGGCTAAAAGTGATGAAGGTATATTTCTTGGTTATTCCACCAAGAGTAAGGCCTACAAATGTTTTAACAATCGGACATAGAAAATCATTGAGAGTGATGATGTTCGATTGGATGAGTATCCTCAAGAGTCAGGGGAAATTAGTGTGGAGAGAAAGGACAAAGATCCTTTAATTTTGTTTTTGGAACCAAAACCTATGAAACCTGAAATCAATAAAGCAAATATTGATGTACCAGTTCAACTGGAATAGGTAGACATAGAAGAAGAGGATGATAATGTTAGAAAATGAACCTAAAGATAATGATCATGTTATTCTAAGGTATGTCAGACTCAATCACAGTCATGAACAAATTATTGGAGGTAAGGATGCTGGAGTGCTAACCAGAAGAAGAATCAAAGAAAATTCTTGCATGATCTCCACTATTGAGCCTATAATTGCTAAGAAACCATTTGGTTATGATCATTGGGTTACAGAAATGGAGGAGGAGCTTGAACAAATTGAGAAGAGAAACACATGGACCCTGGTACCCTGACCGGTAAATAAAAATGTTATAGGTTCTAAGTGGGTTTTCCCGAACAAGCTGAATGAAGATGGTGTTCTAGTTCACAACAAAACTAGATTGGTTTGCAAAGGTTATGCACAATAAGAAGGATAAGATTTATGGAGAAAATTTTGCACTAGTGGCGAGACTAGAAGGTGTTAGGACCCTACTAGCTTTTGCAACTCAGAAAGGATTCAAAGTATATTAGATGGATGTGAAATCTGTATTTTTGAATGGAATACTTGAAGAAGTATACATTGGGCAGCCATATTGTTATGCTTTGACTGATAAGAAGGACATGGTATGTAAGTTTCATAAAACAATATATGGATTAAATAAAGCATCGAGATCATGGTATGAAAAGCTTCACTCACACCTGATGAAGATAGGATTTTAGAGAACTAGTGAGGATAGTAACATATATTTCAAATCTAAAGAGATAAAATATTGGTTAGTGAAGTATTTGTAGATGATATCATATTTGGAGGAAATGATAACATGAGAAATGAATTTGCAAATGAAATGAAAAGTGAGTTTGAAATGTCTCTAGTTGGAGAGATAAATTTTGTTATAGGTTTGCAAATACAACAAATGAAGATTGATATTTTCATCACAAAGTCTAAGTATGTGAAGGAGGTATTAAAGACATTTGGTATGAGTGGTTGTAAACTAGTTGGGACACCAATGGTTACATGTTGTAAGTTGTCTAAGGAAGATAAGGCCACATCTGTTGATGAGAAGGAGTATGGGTCAATGATTGAAAAATTACACCATGTTGTTCACAGTAGACCGAATATAGCTCATGATGTTAGTCTAGTTGCTAGATTCCAGAAGAATCTAAAGGAATCCTATTTTATAGCAACCAAGAGGATTTTTAGATATTTGAAAGGTATCGTTGACTATGGATTATGGTATCCATATGAAGGAAACTTTGACTTGAAGGTGTACACAAATGTAGATTGGGTAGGCAATGTTGATGACCGGAAAAGAATAGCTAATGGAGCATTCTTTCTTGGAGGAAGACTTGTTTCATGGAGTAGTAAAAAGCAAAGTTGTATTTCACATTCTACTATTGAAACTGAGTATGTTGCTTCTTATATGAATTGTACCCAGGCTATCTAGATTGGACACATTTTGGAAGGTTTTAAGATGAATTTTACAGAACCTGTAAAGATATTATGTGACAATACAAGTGCCATTTATATTTCAAAGAACCCTATTTTGCACACATGAACTAAGCACATTGAATTGAAGTATCATTTCTTGAGGGAAAAATTGCAGAGTAAAGATGTGATCTTAGAGCATGTTTCTACAAAGGAGTATCTTAGAAATCTATTTACTAAACCTCTAGGTAAGACTACTTTGGAGTATCTTACAATTCAGCAAGGGGTTGTACCCCTTCATGAGGTAAATTATGCATGATGTATATAACATCAATCCTAGAGCTACTTGCATAATTTTTCAGTAGGATTGATGTGGTAGTGGAGTTATTCCACAGGGGAGCATCAAGTTGCATGTTGTTGATGTTGAACAATGAAGTTTTATTTTGCATGTTTTACTTTTAATTTTTCATTGTTGTCAAAGAGGGAGAAGAACTATGTAATTATGGGGAGAAGAACCAGTGTCAACTTGAAGACAATGAGGGACCATGGTGAAATGTAAACCAGGATTCCTATTCACAATCACAACAATCAATGGTATTGATATTTGTATTTCCATCAATTGCAAAGGGGGAGATTGTTGGCATTTGTATGAAGATTGCATTGATGATATGTTATCTTGTCACTGATGTCAATTAACTAGTAATGCTATTGCTGTAATAATGTCTTGTAACTGGTAGGAAGAGCTAAGTGAGAGGGAACTATAACCGGTAGGTAAGTTTGTGGAGTGAACCGGTATTGCTAACTTTGGAGAGTTGAATTGGTAAACCCTACTTGTTGTTTTGATAAACCCTAATCGATTAAGTTTGATGAATTGGTTATATTAGTTTATGATGTTGTGATACACAAAAAAGATTATGACACGTATGCATATTGTATGAAGAGAGTTTCCAAGAGTTTTTGGCATGTTGAGTTATTTTTTTTATCTAGGGAATGAGCAAGTAAATTGCATGTAATTCAAAGTGCATGATGAGTTACTAAGTTTCATGAAGCGATGATCAAGGAGCAGTTAAGGCTTTCTTGATTGATGTGTAGAGATTGTTATGCAATCCAACAGTCATACCTGAATCGACTTGTTTGTAATCTCTATGAGAATTAGGTTTTTGTTATGTTACCGACCTAATTGATTTGTTTATAAGGTCATTGAGTTGTTTTAGTTTAAGTGCTGGCAAAGTTGAATTGAGTGTGTGATTGTTGAAATGGATGATGTGTCTTCATTTTGAGTAAAGGCAGATAGAAGCATGAAAAGGATCTAAACAAGCAAGTAAAGTTCTATTCAAATAGATCAACAAACTCCTATTGTTTTTTAACAATTACAACAGTTAAATCCCCTAATTGGGTAAGCTCTAACAATCTTGGTTTTATTTAAATCCTCTAACAAGGTGATCCATCAGCTTGGATTCTAAATCCTTTAATAAGGTTACTCCTCACAGGGTATTTCTTTTAACAAGGCATTATAGTCAATCCCTTAACTGAGTGGTCCCTGAGAGAATCTGTTCTTAATAGGACATTTTTAAAATGATTTAACAGGCTTGGCTCCTAATAGGACAAACTCTAGAATAGTTTAGATAGTTATCTTGTGAGTCTTATCTCAAAATGGTTTTTTCTATTTGGTTTTCCACATCAAAATTATTCTGTCAATGGGTCAATGTTTTTGTGGTTATGTTTCTATGATTGAATTGCTTAAGTATTTATTTGACTTTGATAAGTTATGGTAACCAATAACAACAATATGAAATGAAGTCTTACTTATGTTAGTAAAAGTATTTAGAATTTTTTGAGTTACAAGTTGTTTACTGTTATTTGTTGTAAACAGTCAACTAGTTTATCTTGACAGTTCTATTCTGTCAAAGATTGCATTGATAGTTCTAAGTTTACTTAATAAGTTATTTTTGAGATTGGTGAAGTTAATATTAGTTTTTCTATCTAGTGATTCACACACCCCCCCTCTTAGTACTTGATTGGATCCTCATTCGTTCATCATACCATCATATGTAAATGTCATTGAGGGATGAACACAATGACAAAAAGGGACCTGTATAAAAAGATACATTATAAAAGATGATTAGGGACAATAATAGTAAAAATTACAATGCAATTAAAATTAAAAGAGTTGTTCCATATTACACAATAGTTTGAATGAAGAATGGCTAAACATGAAGCACATATATGATATACTTGCAAACAAACATCTTAATCTAAACAAATAATACAAAAAAATTTAACAGTGAGGATCATTTTGTGATCCCTATCCATGTAAAAGAGCATCAAAATCCAATCGTTGATGATGACTCATATGGAAAGGTGTTGAGGGGGTTGTGAAAACTATCACACATATGTGTGGATCACTTTCACCGACTATAAGACATGATGACTAAATAAATGTGTGCAACGTTCACATGTTTAGAAACCACTTAAAGGTACCAACTACTATTAGACACAACTGATACAGTGGCAAGGACATGCGGTTCCAGTGCTTTGTCCGAT
This sequence comes from Cryptomeria japonica, assembly GCF_030272615.1. Taxonomy (NCBI): domain Eukaryota; kingdom Viridiplantae; phylum Streptophyta; class Pinopsida; order Cupressales; family Cupressaceae; genus Cryptomeria; species Cryptomeria japonica. The sequence continues at coordinate 38,872,747 of NC_081411.1, read as the reverse complement.
TGTCTTTTTATGTCTCTCCACCTAGAAGTCTCAAAGGGGAACTCAAAGGTGACAGTATGTTGAACATCATGACAGATCTCAGTCCTAGTACTCTAGCTATGTTGCTATTGATTGCGATGATGGACCTTACTTGCACTAAACTAAGGATGCATACATTCGGTGGTTGTAATGGATGGATTGCTAGAGGGACTGAAATTAAATGACATGGCAGTGACATTCTAAAGATCAGCCATGGGATTACCTGTGGAGGCACCAACGAACATGGGATCGATACATCTATTGGCCACAGAGCTGGAGGATTTGATTTGTAGAGTTGACCATCTAGAAATGCCTTAGATTTTCCTAGGGTATAAAAGAAATAGATAATGGATCAAATGCCTCAAGATTGGAATAAAAAGCCAAGTTAGAATCAATAAGAACCTAATGTAGAGGGTTGTTATTGTTGGACTACAATGAATCCAAGAACACTGAGAGGGGAGGTGAATCAGTGTTCCGCCAGTAATATAAGATTTTACCTTATTAGAACATACACATATAAACCTGTAAATGAAGAAACATATAAAATGAAGCAAATAAACCAACCACATGAATGAACACCATAGCACACATAATTTATATGTGGAAAACCTCAAACACAAAAAACCATAATGGGATTTGCGACCCACAATATCAACTCACTGATCATATGAAAGATATTACATAGTATGGGGGTCTACACATGTAGGAAGGCACATTGCTCAACACAAAAGGAGTCTCATTGACTATAGGCTTTTGCTGAGATAAAAGAATAATGTTGAACTCACAAAATGCATCTGCTATGCCAAAAACAATTTTGGTTATAGCTCTATTCTATACCAGTTCTTTAAACCCTTTTATAGGTATCTCTTTTTCTCCAAGAATTATTTACAAACAATCTACTGATCATTGCCTGATATTACTTTTCCATATAAATGAGATATATACATATCCTTCGCATCACACTTTTCTACTTCCTTGTCCTACACACTCTTCTATATATCACAATGACCAACTATACTGACTTATATACCCTTTAAAAACAATATGCCTTATGTCGACTTACAATACATTAGAAAAGATATTAAATGTCGGTCCTATACAATAGTTGCAAAATGATTGAATAAAACTTTTCAAATCCCAGACTGATGTCGACTTCATAGAAGTGTTGCATGTCGGTGCCAGTGTCAGTGCCGGTTGTGTCAAATGAATTGTTCATCACTGTAGAAACCTTCAACACATGCTTGCACATGTTTCCTCGCAAAATCCACAAACATTCACAAATGTAGAAGTGATCTTCAAATTTCCTAACCACATACCAGATGCATGAGGACTAAATTTGCACCCAGTACCAACTAGGAGGAGTGTGATCTGGAACACAATCGACACTAGGAATTGCCTTTTCCCTCTTCATACCAGTTTGCAAATGTTTCAACCTATAGTTTTTGATGAATCCAAAATGTTGCAATTCTCGTTTATGCTGGTAGAATGGTTCCACTTTATACACAAGTATAAAATATAGATTCTCCATCCTCCTCGAGCATGTCTTTTTTGCCATCTCTTAGGTGTAGAGACTTCAATTTTCCATGATATGATTTGATGGCATTATTTGTGTCCTGGTTAGCATGAGCAAAATTCTTGAAGTTTTTTGCCCACATAGCTAGCCAAAAAAAAATAGAAAAAATAAATTAAAAATAGCAATAGGATGTTAACTACCAAACAAAAACCAAAATGGTTAACAAGTTATAAATCCAAATCGAAGTTAATGTCCAACTAACTGATACAGCCTTCTGCTTGACACCATGTATTGTAGAAGTAATCTAGAAAATGTGGCTAATCACTAAATTCAATAAAGAAAGTGTGCAGCTCCTACACAATGCTCTGTTCACTTTCATGCATTGCCACCATTCTAGCCCCTAGATGGTGAAAAATGTTTGTTTCTCTTTCCTTCGTTGCATACTTGTACACATTCTTCAACCATGCTCAACATACATGCTAGAAGCAAAGTATGAAACATCATTCCAAAATACTCCTATTACAAATAAAATGTTTAATTGAGCCTGCTCATTTCAAATAAAATGTAGACCATTGTATCATAATGTTTGATTTCATGTAGACAAACCTTTCTCTCTTGCACTTACTCTATCACATGAATCTCTACACTTGCATCATCCATGATAAATGCATTGATCCTCCAATTAGGCCTCTTGTCCTTTGGTCATCTCTGCAACTCCATCAACTCACCTGAGTATCCTTGATCTTGTTCCTTGATGTCATAGCCCATGCAACAGGCACCCCCTCTTGTTGCTCATAAAAAATGAGACACGCATACAATTGATACTACTTTAAACAACAAACAAGAAGATCATGGGCATCCACAAACCAAATGGGCTGCTTGAAAATAGGTTAAGTTCAAAGAGACTTACCCTGTATTTGTTCATTGCAAATGTTAAATTCATTGAGATGATTGAGTCATGTGAGAATTGAACCATCATATCAAGCATCCAAGAAGTTTGTATTCCCATAATGAAAGCTCTGTCGACACCTTTTCGCTACGGAAAAAAAAAGAACTCTTGGCCTCATCTTGTTTTTTCCCATTCTAAGGTGCTAGTGGCAACGTGCACATGCTTTCATGACCAAATAGAATAGACCCTCATCACTGCATTGATAACATCCTTGTGTGTGATGAATGAATCTCTCTTCTTCAACATGTCATGAAAAATGAGAGCATCAAGATGTCTTTCCATAATAGCATCAATGCTGACATCCATCAGCAACAACCTCTCTATATATGCTTTGCATTCATCCAAAAGATTTGGTGCAAATTGAGAGCACAGCTCATTGCTCATATCATCCATGCCATGACAACCTTCACCATTCTTGTCTACATACAACGATTTCTTCATTATCAAGATGGTCACATCAAGCCTACCATATAACACCTTAGCAATGAAGTAACATGTATAACCTCTTTTTTTTTTATATGTCCGAGTGCACTTCTTATTTGACGAATTTTTTCTATTGTCTTTTGGTCCATATGAATACCAATGCCTTCGAAAACAATTGTCCTATTATCAACAAGACTCATAATGCCATTAAACGTAGACAAAGAATAGAAAATAATGTGTGTGCTAACTGGTTGTACATCTTTGTTGTATGCGTGTTGTGAACATCACTATCATGCTCACTCTGCCACTTTTGGAGAAATTTGGTTTCAACAACTTCACACAATGATTCCCCTCCTGTGGATGCATCCAATCTACTGAGTGGAATTGTTGCATAAAGGTTTGTAGTTGAATCATTTTCGATACAAATTGGCATATCCACTGAATATCCCTTGAAGAGAAACGATGCAAACCTTCACCAACATCTTGAATGTCCAATACCATAATGTCTTGGTATTTTCCCATCCTGGTCCTATACATATCAGACAAAGATAGAGACATTATCAACAATAAACAACCACAATGATGATATCTTTGGTGTGATAGTTTTTTGAGATAGTGGTTGATGTCAAATGTGTTTGCCATGATATTGGTCACTTGACATGACAATTTTTTCATTAGAAGATATTCATTCATTTCAATTCATCTATTATTTGTACTTGTTGAAAGAAGTGTTGGGATGTGAAGCCCAACGGTAATATGACCTTTTCGCTCCCTCAAGTCTTTGATTCATACTTGAATATGAATGCATAAATGTGTGTGCAGTCTATGTACTACTTGTATTCAATATTTGATTAATATTTGATAGATCCCTACTTTGAGAGTGGATGTAGGCAAATTTTCTGAACCATAGTAAATTTGTCTCGTGTTCTTGTTGTTTGATTTTCTTTTCTGATATTTTGTGATTATCTTTTGGTCTTCTCTAGGTCATTTTAAACTAACAAGAAGATGTGTTCCTTTGGTAGCTTGTATAGACCTTTGTATCTTGCCCTAAGATTGTGCACCTTAGTCTTGGAAGTCCTATTAGCTACCATAAACTCCTTGGCCTTTGGCCTAAAATATTTTCATCATTTATTAATATTATGAGTGTGATTCTCATTGTGGTTTTTCACGTAGATTTGGTGTTCATGTGCTTGTTGTACTTTGTACTTTCTTGTTTTACAATTGTTGTAATAAGTTAACTATAGTTTGAAGTTACAAAATTTAAAAGTAAAGTATTGTAAGGTACATGGACTGATTCACCCCCCCTCTTTGTCTTGTAGTGTGTTAAACACATTTCAATTGATGTGAGAATCCACATATTGTCCAAGTTACAATCAAGCCATGTTATATTGATTCAATGATGTTAGAACAAGATTGAAGACATTCCATAACAAAATTGCAATGTTGTTTGATGCTAAATGTAGTGTTAACACATTGATAACTATTTTTTATCACCTTTCTCTTTGTTCTTGTTTACTTAGTGATTGTTCACTTTCTTTCTTTTCTTGATTTATAATTACGCAGGACTCTCCTTTATATACAAAACCATTTTACATGAATCTTGTCATGTTGTAATCACTATGATCCTACAAAATCCACTATAAAGTTGGGTAAAAGAAATAATTACGGTCAAGGTTACTCTTATACTATTCAACTAGGTTTAGGACTACAATTAGAAATAAAGAAAAAGACTAAAACTAAAAAACTATAAAAACTTTTACGCATAATCATCCCAAATACAGCTAAAAAACTAAAAGCATAAAACTATGCAAGTGCATGGAATTACTAAACAATATTCCAACACTAAGAATGTCATATATATATTGAAATGCTGAGATTTGTTATAGAGAAATTTCATGCACATAGAATCCAAAAAAAATTTATATTTTTTTCACCATATATATTGAAATCCTCCAATTTCTTACCAAGCCAGAATAGAAAGTCAATTGTGCTACAAGAATTTGATTTTATTTGTAGTGATATATATTGAAATGCTTGAAATTGATGTTATAGAATAACTTCATGCACATACAATCAAAAACATATGTTTTTTCACCATATATAATGAAATGCTTAAATTTCTATCCTAGGACTTAATTTGTAGAGGAACTAACATAGTTTAAGTTATACAACCTTCCATTAGAGTATGAGTCAAATGCAAACTCTTAACAAAAATTGCGCTTGTGGTAAGAAAAACCTTGGAGATTGATATGTGCAACCCTAATTTATGCATGAATCCAAATTGATAGTAATCATGGAAATCTTGACTCAAATTACAACAAATAGAAGTTTGTTATATGGGATTAAGAGAGAGATCCAAAAATCTTTTGCATGAAATGCAAATGTCATTCTCACAATGAAGGCTTTTGCACTCAATGACCTCGTAGGACCATGACACAATACATCCCCAAAGATACATGTTTACAAGACCCTTATCAATCTCTGACTCAAGAAGCACCTAATGACAAAAGAAGGAAGAAAGAATTAGACTCCCATACCTTTTTGAATTTCATATGGCTTAATATGCATAATCTATGAATCCACTTAAGCTTAGTCCACTAAGTAAACTACCTATACTCAAAATTATAGGATGTTGATAAGAACGATGAGATGGACATCACTGATCCTAGAAGGATCAATCAATTGATGACCAATCTCATCAACACTAGTAAAAAGTTGTCAATATCAAAAAACAAATAATCATAAAAGAGAAGAGGAAGCTTTAAATGATGATTAAGAAAACAATCCAATAAGATATAAAGGATTTCCCTCCCTTAGAGAGCCATGAAGATCTTAAAATAGAATATTAGGGACTTAAATTCCCCTAACAAACAACGCATATAATTTCAAACATCCAAACTACCAAGACTAGATCTCTATCCACTCAATAAAATTTTAGAACAAAGCAATAAATTACTTCCAAGATCTCTAGGGTGAGGAAAATTTATTGGACACAATTAATGATGATATCCTAGAGAATGTACCAACCATAATTAAAATTGAAGAAAGCAAATTATTGTTGGCACTTGTTACTCTCAACAAAGTGAAAAGTGTTCATCTTCTCCTGAAATTACAACACTACTCCTTTGATCTATGTTGGAACTTTGATTTCCTCCCAAAAGACAAAGCATTCACATGCTCAGTACTACACAACATGATATTAATTGGGGATAGACCAATCAAAACAAGATTCATTGGGCCTTTCCAATGCCCTTTTTGGGAACTCCACAAAGAAATGATGGATAATTTATCATTACAATTCCCCATTGCATTATCATAGGAATATTGGGACTGGATGCGTAAAAGGTTGAGCTTGATTGACATTTATTTGGATTCATAGTTTGTAATAAAAGTAGTGGCTTCTCCAATCACAATTAGGTGGAAAACAAATATGTGGTTAAAATCAATTCATAAAGTAGAGATACAGCTTTGATTGATTTTCAAGTTTGACATAGATGAGGAAGGGAATGTAATAAAGGAAATCAATGGGAATACTCATCTACAACAGGCTCACATCCATGGCATAATTCTTTTGGAAATATTCTTATATAATGTACTCAGAATTATGGGGGATGACAAATGGGTTATTTATGCAAGTAACCACTATGTGGTTTCAATACTAAGAAAGGAAGTGATTAGTGTCATTTCAACCTTAAGTATGGATCCTTATTTTGAAATTTTTAGTGAGTGGAATGGAGAAACTACATTTTGAAGTCTTAACCTCTATAGATCTTAATGTAGTCTTTATACTCTAGAGGACACAATAAGGGAAATCATCAGATGTAGAAGCCAACAAAGATAGTAAATCATCCAATCATCAACACACATAAAGAACAATCATAACACAAGTAAATGGACCAGCAACAACATCATTAGTGATTGACTTGCTACCTCTAGATGTGAGCTTGTTCTAGCTAACCATTCAACACATCTAACTGAACCCAAGTCTAGGAGTGATATCCCATCTTGGGAATTGTATATATCAACATTCGAATAGATACCTGGAATAGAGAACAATTTCATGCACATAGAATCAAAAGACTATTTTTTATTTTTTTTCACCATATATATTGAAATCCACCAATTTCTTTACTAGGCCAGAATAGAAACTCAATTGTGCTACAAGAATTTAATTTTATTTGTAGTCATATATATTGAAATGCTTGAATTTGATGTTATAGAACAATTTTATGCACATACAATCAAAAACATATATTTTTTCACCATATATAATGAAATGCTAAGAACCATTTAAAAAAAGGGAAGATAAGAGTATTAGTTGCTATCAACAATTTTTATTTTTGTCCGATTAAACTATATTTTATATTAATTCTGAAAATGTTTACATTATAAAAGAAAAAACTCCATGGCTAGTTGACTAGACTATCAAAGTCAGTATACATAACTTTCCATACATAACACATTGAAAAAGATTAAAAATAAAACAAAGCCCTTGCTTAAAAAATGGTTGTATGTTCCATCTTGCTACTCCATGTGAACAGTCACCATGCCCTCTTCCACATCCATCACTTCCATGTTCCTCACTTGGTTCATTTATGTCTCCCTACTGGAGCCTTTACAGAACTGCAACACATGACCCTGCTTAGTTGTTCCTCTTCCACAACGTCAACCCCATCATTTTGTGTGTGCAGGAACTATTCATTGCACAAGTGCTCTATATTTCGACCAAGGTTCCCATTTTTCCATCTCCACATGGAAGTTCTAGACATTGACCATCTCAAGGTATAGCACAATAACGTGCATTCTAATCTCTGCTAAACTTCTTCTTGCCTCTTTATCGAATGTGGCACTCCAGAGCAAGAACGGACACAAGGGAGTAGTGAATTCGCTCACGCGAATCCACACTCCGTCCACACTATCAAAGTTGTCCATGTCTCGTGCATATCCATTCCATTAGCCCTAGCCATTCCTTCTTGACACACCTGTTCATGATTTGTTTGACTTTCACAATAGGTCAGAGCTCCAAACACCATGCCATAAATAGAGACACTATGTCTAAATTTGTTATGTACTTCCGTCCACCTTCTAGATACTCAAGTCCAAGGATTAACTTCACCATGGAAAGGAATGCATTGTCTTCATAGCTGAACAAGTTCATCAACCTATCATCGCTTATTCCTCCCTAAAATGCGACCTGTGTTTTGCTTGTCTCTAAAGAAAAGTTGGCCTCCATATTTGAATTCAAGACACCTATAATTCCAAAATAGACATGGGAATCTGTCATACTAACAATGACATCTACAAATTATTTGAATTTTTATCAACCAATGCATTAATTTTTTAGTGGTTTCTAATAACTAAATTCATCTACCACAAGTTTCATGTTATTCTAGAATCTAAGTACTTGTATTTTGCACCATAGTCTATGCACGTTTTTGTACACTTACATATACCCATACTATCCTACAAAGACCTTGGATTCATATAACACACACAGCTAATAGAAAGTTTCATTCTGATATCGACTAACAAGCTGTGTTATGCACTCTCTAAATTTCGCACATGACCCCTCCAAAATTGTAGTACGGATTGACTAACATGCATGTTAGTCGCATGTTTTACACCGTCGATTTTGTTATAAACAACAACGATTGACTAACACATCACTAACACCTTGTATGATAGATTTGTTTTGGAGGGCCCTTTTGGTGCACGACTAATCTGCCTCCAAAATGGGCATTTTGTACAGCATGATAGTGATGTGTTAGTCAATCGCAGTCATTTATTGCAAAATCGATGGTGTAAAATGTGTGACTAACACGTGTGTTAGTCAATCGGTAATGTCATTTTGGAGCCAGAATAGAGGGTCAGGGCTATTCTGGTTCCAAATGGACCTTTCGTACAACATGATAGCAATGTGTTACTCAATTGCAACCATTTATTACAAAAATGATGTTGTAAAATGTGCAACTAACACTCATGTTAGTCAATCCATTATGTTATTTTGGAGCTAGAATAGACATGTCCATTTTGGAGCCCGAATAGCTCCAAGCGCAGTGGATTCCCTACTACCGCGAACTAGTGATTAAGACTAACATTGCATGTAATGCACTTTCGCAATATCACGAGACATAGATTGCAACTAACACACCATGTTAAGTGATTTCGCACATTCGCAAATGACATGTGTTCGTGGCTTCTAACCCTAACGGGACCAACCGAAAGCCTAACATGACTTCTAACCCTGAGGTGGCTAACCCTAACCCAACTTCTAACCCAAACGTGACTTCTAATGCTAACGTGGCTAACCCTAACGCAAAAACCTACTGTGACTTCTAGTCGTTGGGTGGCTTCTAACCTAATCCCACCTGTCCAATCCAAAGTCTAAAGTTACAAAGATTTTCTTTGGCCTCATGAAATGATGAAAACGTCTAACATAGCATGTTATGCATCTTAGTTGATTCACGGACTTCATGTCCACCTTTTGCTATGGCCTCGCAAAATGATGAATTAGACTATCATGGCGTGTTATGTGCCTTTGGTGATTCGCGTACTGTGAGTCTCCCTTTTTCTATGGCCTCATGAAAAGGTGAATTAGACTATCATGGCATGCTATGCGCCTTCACTCATTCATGGACTGCATGTCCGCCTTTTTCTATGTCCTCACGAAACAACAAATTAGACTATCATGTCGTGTTATGCACCTTCCCTGATTTGTGGACTGCGTGTACGCCTTTTTCTATGGCCTCGTGAAACGACGAATTCGACAAAAATGGTGTGTTATGTGCCTTCGCAGATTTGCGGATGGCCTGGCTTCAAAATGGACTAATCAATGGTTGCGTCTATTATGGCTTCAAAACAGACCAGGAGTATCTATTATGGTGCATAATGCAAAAAGAAAAAACCTACGGTTCAAAAGGGTTGACCCACTACCATGGCTTGTTAATTGAGAGTCACGACGTAAGGATTTTTGGAGCCAACATACATGCGTTTCGCGCAGTCTCTAACTTTAATGCGACGATATGCCTCTATTCTGGCTCCAAAATAGGCAAATTTTCCACATAGGCTGAAGCTATTCAGACTACATATAGAGGCAAACAAGAAATGCAAACAAGCATTGCAAACCCCGATCATTAATAACAAAATCCAAATAGAAATAGGAAAAATACGAGCTATAGAGGTGGATTTCAACATACGTCCCGCCCACCACAACACAGAAAGCTACAGTCCTAAAAATCCGCCCTCAACAATGAGCCTTCAACAATCAAGCCTTCAACAATTTGACGCCCTTCAACAATGAGCCCTCAACAATCAAGCCTTCAAGAATCGGACACCCTTCGACAATGAGTGAGAATATATGCAGACTGCTTCAAAAACAACCCTTCAACATTGAGCCAAAATAGATGCACTCTACCCTTCAACAATAATGTTTTCATCGCACATTAGTCTTCTTTTTTCCACGTTAGGCAGAAAATGACACCACGTTTTCTAACGAAGGTACCTTTTTTGAAAGTGGCATCCACTTTTTCTCGCCGGCATGCCATCCGAATGCGGTTTCTTAAATTGCCAATGGTTTTTTATTTATTTTATGGCTTTTTTTTTAAGCCCCCACCCTCTTTTTCTTGTCGGTATGCCGTCTGATGGTGGTTTTTTCAGTTGCCGATGGTTGTTTTTTTTTTCTGGCTTTTAATGTACATGTTATGCACAAAATACTGCCGCTAACCACTAAGTGAGCCACAACCGTCCTCCGGCATGTCCACGTAATTTCATGTGGGGCCCGATGATTAAAATCGGCGAGTCCACGACAACTCCATGTCACATACTGTGGGTCCGGCCACTGCGGCAAATTGACGTGGTGTCCATTTCTCAGACATGTATGTCAATGCATGTCAGTCCAACAATTCATTTTTGAAACCAGAATAGACGCGTCCCACGATAGGTGCGTCCAATGTAAACGGGCAACCAGGTTCAATATTAAACATTATATGGAGCGTAGGACTGGGAAACAGCCGTCCTATTCATTTATAGCTCAGTGCGTTAAGCCCGGCGAGCTGACCTCCCCGAACACGTTTTTAGGAAAATTCAGCTGACACATTTGGAGTCTATTTGCCTCGTTCTTTGTTCGCTAATGACCATAAAATAAGTGCGTTAAGCCCGGCGAGCTGACCTCCCCGAACACGTTTTTAAGAAAATTCAGCTGACACATTTGGAGTCTATTTGCCTCGTTCTTTGTTCGCTAATGACCCAAAAAAAAAAACCTTTGTTTGATTTTATATATTATGTTCTAGGGAACTTTGAATACACATATATCTCTGGCTTTGCAGTTACAGAACAAGAAGTTTATTATAGCTTCTAAATCACAACTACCCAAGTTTAAAAGTGAAAAAAGTACAATGTTATCTAATACAATCCCCAGCTGTTATTTACAACTGTTATTGCCCCATCCACCACCATATTGTGACCACTCACATATTTGGATTCATCACTGGCCAGATATAGCGCAGCCTCTGCAATATCCTCTGCTTTAAGAAAGACTTCCTTTAACGGGGTTATGGCCTCAGCCGTGGCCTCCAGCTGGGCTCTAGCCTCTGGTGAAGGTGTCACTTCCAGATAATTCATTACCAGATCTGTGGCAACTGCAGCAGGAGAAACACAATTCACTCGTATACAACATTTCCCCAGCTCGGCTGCACCGTTCTTAGTCAGCCCAATGATGGCATGTTTGGAGGCTGTGTAGGAGTAAGGAGTAGCTCCTCCTACTATTCCCGCAATACTAACCGTAGAGACAATGCTGCCCTTTCTATTGGGGATCATAACACGGGCTGCCTGCTCAATGCCATGCATTACTCCTTTTACATTGATGTTCATCACCCGCTCGAATTCCTGCATATCATAATCTACGACGCTCCCTTTCTGGATGTCGGTGACTCCTGCATTATTGTACATTATATCAAGCTTTCCGTGCTTTTCCATGGCCAAATCTACGGCTGCTTTTACATCTTTCTCTTTGGTCACATCACAGTGGATATATGTTGCCCAGGGAGAAAGGGATTCCGCCAATTTGACACCAGCGTCGTCTGCAATGTCTGCAATAATGACTTTGGCTCCATGATTTGCAAATAGCCGAACGGCGGCCTCTCCAATGCCCATCGATCCGCCTGTGATTATCGCAACCTTCCCTTCCAGTCTGCATATGACAAATACATTTTTGTTAAAAATATACCTCAGAAAAATTAGTTCATGAGAGTTCCCAATCTCTGGTTTTTTACGTGCCTATGTAAGAATGGAAATTTGGCATTCACAGACAAACACAGATGTTTATGAGTGTAAAATCAGCATATAAGTTGACGTAAAATCATTTAACGCACACAGAAGACAATATTTTCTTGTCAAGACATTACAAGCGTGAACAATGTTAAAAAAGCGAAAAAAACGGAAAAAACCTTCTCCAGAGAGCAACTGCAACCTCTGCTGTGGCCATGTTGTGGAGCTAGAAAATACCCTTGAGTATTAGCTTTCCAAGAGCCGGCTTTATAGCGGACATGTACGCTATGGACATGGCTTGAGTCAAGCTTAACAGCATCTAAAATTATCACGAGGTTTTAGATGCTTGGAGGATAGTTACAAATTATTGAAAGCTATACAACTACAATTATATTTTGCAGGATAATAGAGAACACCTTCTCCTTTTGACTTTGCTATTATATATTTATTTAATTTTGTAGGATAATAGACATATTCTCCTTTTCACTTTTGCTATTATATATTTATTTATTTAATTTTGCAGGATAATAGAGATCTGCTCCTTTTGACTTTTGCTATTATATATTTATTTTGGTTCGTATAATTCTGTTTATAATTTTATATGATTGTAAATATTTATCTTTTATCATTTTTATTTTTTTTGGATGATTTTTTATTTACAAAATCATTTTAATACAAAAGTTGAACCTTTTTCTTGGATCTCTAGTAAGGTTATTAAGAACCTTTTAACTTCACAAATAGACCAAGAGCCTATTGAAATCAATTTATTAAAATATATATTAGATTTTTTAATATTTGATTACTTAATATAGAGTAAACTATATTTCTTTGATTATGAAAAATTGAGTAAGGGTGCATTGATTCATCAATAGTCTAGATTTGAATCAATTTCAAATTGTTGTGACCAAATTGTTAAAACTTTAAGGTTTTCCTATTTTTCTAGATTATAAAATTCCATACTTACATAGTTTTAAATCAAATTTTCTAGAAATTATCATTGAGCTATGACTATATCATGTCAATTAGACAAAACAAATCTTGTCCTTGAATTGAACTTGATACAAATTAATATAAATACTTATTAGGCTAAATACACCTAACATTTCAAACCAAATACCTTGGATCTCATAATTAAAACCAAAATCTAGATTATTACATATCATGTTATTTAAGGATGATAAAGCAATTATAATAGTAGGAACAAAAAATTCTTTTACAAATAATACTGTAGATATTTTTCATACTCGCACACTTATGTCACCAATCTTTACGAAAGAGAAAATTGGTTTGACTTGGATTCAAGAAATTTTGACACTTCAACGGACACAACAAATCTTAAATGTCTAAAGATTCCACATTTAATGAAAATGTCAATGAGAGTAGTGATGAAACTATTGAGGAACCCCTTGGTGCTAGATTTATCCTTGTATCAAACCCCTAGTCAAGAATGAATTCAAATATCATTCAGAAGGTTCGAATATTGTGAAGTATTACAGAGATGGTGAAGAAGAGGAATGGATTACCTGTGGAGGCACCAACGAACATGGGATCGATACATCTATTGGCCACAGAGCTGGAGGATTTGATTTGTAGAGTTGACCATCTAGAAATGCCTTAGATTTTCCTAGGGTATAAAAGAAATAGATAATGGATCAAATGCCTCAAGATTGGAATAAAAAGCCAAGTTAGAATCAATAAGAACCTAATGTAGAGGTTTGTTATTGTTGGACTACAATGAATCCAAGAACACTGAGAGGGGAGGTGAATCAGTGTTCCGCCAGTAATATAAGATTTTACCTTATTAGAACATACACATATAAACCTGTAAATGAAGAAACATATAAAATGAAGCAAATAAACCAACCACATGAATGAACACCATAGCACACATAGTTTATATGTGGAAAACCTCAAACACAAAAAACCATAATGGGATTTGCGACCCACAATATCAACTCACTGATCATATGAAAGATATTACATAGTATGGGGGTCTACACATGTAGGAAGGCACATTGCTCAACACAAAAGGAGTCTCATTGACTATAGGCTTTTGCTGAGATAAAAGAATAATGTTGAACTCACAAAATGCATCTGCTATGCCAAAAACAATTTTGGTTATAGCTCTATTCTATACCAGTTCTGTAAACCCTTTTATAGGTATGTCTTTTTCTCAAAGAATTATTTACAAACAATCTACTGATCATTGCCTGATATTACTTTTCCATATAAATGAGATATATACATATCCTTCGCATCACACTTTTCTACTTCCTTGTCCTACACACTCTTCTATATATCTCAATGACCAACTATACTGACTTATATACCCTTTAAAAACAATATGCCTTATGTCGACTTACAATACATTAGAAAAGATATTAAATGTCGGTCCTATACAATAGTTGCAAAATGATTGAATAAAACTTTTCAAATCCCAGACTGATGTCGACTTCATAGAAGTGTTGCATGTCGGTGCCAGTGTCAGTGCCGGTTGTGTCAAATGAATTGTTCATCACTGTAGAAACCTTCAACACATGCTTGCACATGTTTCCTCGCAAAATCCACAAACATTCACAAATGTAGAAGTGATCTTCAAATTTCCTAACCACATACCAGATGCATGAGGACTAAATTTGCACCCAGTACCAACTAGGAGGAGTGTGATCTGGAACACAATCGACACTAGGAATTGCCTTTTCCCTCTTCATACCAGTTTGCAAATGTTTCAACCTATAGTTTTTGATGAATCCAAAATGTTGCAATTCTCGTTTATGCTGGTAGAATGGTTCCACTTTATACACAAGTATAAAATATAGATTCTCCATCCTCCTCGAGCATGTCTTTTTTGCCATCTCTTAGGTGTAGAGACTTCAATTTTCCATGATATGATTTGATGGCATTATTTGTGTCCTGGTTAGCATGAGCAAAATTCTTGAAGTTTTTTGCCCACATAGCTAGCCAAAAAAAAATAGAAAAAATAAATTAAAAATAGCAATAGGATGTTAACTACCAAACAAAAACCAAAATGGTTAACAAGTTATAAATCCAAATCGAAGTTAATGTCCAACTAACTGATACAGCCTTCTGCTTGACACCATGTATTGTAGAAGTAATCTAGAAAATGTGGCTAATCACTAAATTCAATAAAGAAAGTGTGCAGCTCCTACACAATGCTCTATTCACTTTCATGCATTGCCACCATTCTAGCCCCTAGATGGTGAAAAATGTTTGTTTCTCTTTCCTTCGTTGCATACTTGTACACATTCTTCAACCATGCTCAACATACATGCTAGAAGCAAAGTATGAAACATCATTCCAAAATACTCCTATTACAAATAAAATGTTTAATTGAGCCTGCTCATTTCAAATAAAATGTAGACCATTGTATCATAATGTTTGATTTCATGTAGACAAACCTTTCTCTCTTGCACTTACTCTATCACATGAATCTCTACACTTGCATCATCCATGATAAATGCATTGATCCTCCAATTAGGCCTCTTGTCCTTTGGTCATCTCTGCAACTCCATCAACTCACCTGAGTATCCTTGATCTTGTTCCTTGATGTCATAGCCCATGCAACAGGCACCCCCTCTTGCTGCTCATAAAAAATGAGACACACATACAATTGATACTACTTTAAACAACAAACAAGAAGATCATGGGCATCCACAAACCAAATGGGCTGCTTGAAAATAGGTTAAGTTCAAAGAGACTTACCCTGTATTTGTTCATTGCAAATGTTAAATTCATTGAGATGATTGAGTCATGTGAGAATTGAACCATCATATCAAGCATCCAAGAAGTTTGTATTCCCATAATGAAAGCTCTGTCGACACCTTTTGGCTACGGAAAAAAAAAGAACTCTTGGCCTCATCTTGTTTTTTCCCATTCTAAGGTGCTAGTGGCAACGTGCACATGCTTTCATGACCAAATAGAATAGACCCTCATCACTGCATTGATAACATCCTTGTGTGTGATGAATGAATCTCTCTTCTTCAACCTGTCATGAAAAATGAGAGCATCAAGATGTCTTTCCATAATAGCATCAATGCTGACATCCATCAGCAACAACCTCTCTATATATGCTTTGCATTCATCCAAAAGATTTGGTGCAAATTGAGAGCACAGCTCATTGCTCATATCATCCATGCCATGACAACCTTCACCATTCTTGTCTACATACAACGATTTCTTCATTATCAAGATGGTCACATCAAGCCTACCATATAACACCTTAGCAATGAAGTAACATGTATAACCTCATTTTTTTTTATATGTCCGAGTGCACTTCTTATTTGACGAATTTTTTCTATTGTCTTTTGGTCCATATGAATACCAATGCCTTCGAAAACAATCGTCCTATTATCAACAAGACTCATAATGCCATTAAACGTAGACAAAGAATAGAAAATAATGTGTGTGCTAACTGGTTGTACATCTTTGTTGTATGCGTGTTGTGAACATCACTATCATGCTCACTCTGCCACTTTTGGAGAAATTTGGTTTCAACAACTTCACACAATGATTCCCCTCCTGTGGATGCATCCAATCTACTGAGTGGAATTTTTGCATAAAGGTTTCTAGTTGAATCATTTTCGATACAAATTGGCATATCCACTGAATATCCCTTGAAGAGAAACGATGCAAACCTTCACCAACATCTTGAATGTCCAATACCATAATGTCTTGGTATTTTCCCATCCTGGTCCTATACATATCAGACAAAGATAGAGACATTATCAACAATAAACAACCACAATGATGATATCTTTGGTGTGATAGTTTTTTGAGATAGTGGTTGATGTCAAATGTGTTTGCCATGATATTGGTCACTTGACATGACAATTTTTTCATTAGAAGATATTCATTCATTTCAATTCATCTATTATTTGTACTTGTTGAAAGAAGTGTTGGGATGTGAAGCCCAACGGTAATATGAACTTTTCGCTCCCTCAAGTCTTCGATTCATACTTGAATATGAATGCATAAATGTGTGTGCAGTCTATGTACTACTGGTATTCAATATTTGATTAATATTTGATAGATCCCTACTTTGAGAGTGGATGTAGGCAAATTTTCTGAACCATAGTAAATTTGTCTCGTGTTCTTGTTGTTTGATTTTCTTTTCTGATATTTTGTGTTTATCTTTTGGTCTTCTCTAGGTCATTTTAAACTAACAAGAAGATGTGTTCCTTTGGTAGCTTGTATAGACCTTTGTATCTTGCCCTAAGATTGTGCACCTTAGTCTTGGAAGTCCTATTAGCTACCATAAACTCCTTGGCCTTTGGCCTAAAATATTTTCATCATTTATTAATATTATGAGTGTGATTCTCATTGTGGTTTTTCACGTAGATTTGGTGTTCATGTGCTTGTTGTACTTTGTACTTTCTTGTTTTACAATTGTTGTAATAAGTTAACTATAGTTTGAAGTTACAAAATTTAAAAGTAAAGTATTGTAAGGTACATGGACTGATTCACCCCCCCTCTTTGTCTTGTAGTGTGTTAAACACATTTCAATTGATGTGAGAATCCACATATTGTCCCAGTTACAATCAAGCCATGTTATATTGATTCAATGATGTTAGAACAAGATTGAAGACATTCCATAACAAAATTGCAATGTTGTTTGATGCTAAATGTAGTGTTAACACATTGATAACTATTTTTTATCACCTTTCTCTTTGTTCTTGTTTACTTAGTGATTGTTCACTTTCTTTCTTTTCTTGATTTATAATTACGCAGGACTCTCCTTTATATACAAAACCATTTTACATGAATCTTGTCATGTTGTAATCACTATGATCCTACAAAATCCACTATAAAGTTGGGTAAAAGAAATAATTACGGTCAAGGTTACTCTTATACTATTCAACTAGGTTTAGGACTACAATTAGAAATAAAGAAAAAGACTAAAACTAAAAAACTATAAAAACTTTTACGCATAATCATCCCAAATACAGCTAAAAAACTAAAAGCATAAAACTATGCAAGTGCATGGAATTACTAAACAATATTCCAACACTAAGAATGTCATATATATATTGAAATGCTGAGATTTGTTATAGAGAAATTTCATGCACATAGAATCCAAAAAAAATTTATATTTTTTTCACCATATATATTGAAATCCTCCAATTTCTTACCAAGCCAGAATAGAAAGTCAATTGTGCTACAAGAATTTGATTTTATTTGTAGTGATATATATTGAAATGCTTGAAATTGATGTTATAGAATAACTTCATGCACATACAATCAAAAACATATGTTTTTTCACCATATATAATGAAATGCTTAAATTTCTATCCTAGGACTTAATTTGTAGAGGAACTAACATAGTTTAAGTTATACAACCTTCCATTAGAGTATGAGTCAAATGCAAACTCTTAACAAAAATTGCGCTTGTGGTAAGAAAAACCTTGGAGATTGATATGTGCAACCCTAATTTATGCATGAATCCAAATTGATAGTAATCATGGAAATCTTGACTCAAATTACAACAAATAGAAGTTTGTTATATGGGATTAAGAGAGAGATCCAAAAATCTTTTGCATGAAATGCAAATGGCATTCTCACAATGAAGGCTTTTGCACTCAATGACCTCGTAGGACCATGACACAATGCATCCCCAAAGATACATGTTTACAAGACCCTTATCAATCTCTGACTCAAGAAGCACCTAATGACAAAAGAAGGAAGAAAGAATTAGACTCCCATACCTTTTTGAATTTCATATGGCTTAATATGCATAATCTATGAATCCACTTAAGCTTAGTCCACTAAGTAAACTACCTATACTCAAAATTATAGGATGTTGATAAGAACGATGAGATGGACATCACTGATCCTAGAAGGATCAATCAATTGATGACCAATCTCATCAACACTAGTAAAAAGTTGTCAATATCAAAAAACAAATAAGCATAAAAGAGAAGAGGAAGCTTTAAATGATGATTAAGAAAACAATCCAATAAGATATAAAGGATTTCCCTCCCTTAGAGAGCCATGAAGATCTTAAAATAGAATATTAGGGACTTAAATTCCCCTAACAAACAACGCATATAATTTCAAACATCCAAACTACCAAGACTAGATCTCTATCCACTCAATAAAATTTTAGAACAAAGCAATAAATTACTTCCAAGATCTCTAGGGTGAGGAAAATTTATTGGACACAATTAATGATGATATCCTAGAGAATGTACCAACCATAATTAAAATTGAAGAAAGCAAATTATTGTTGGCACTTGTTACTCTCAACAAAGTGAAAAGTGTTCATCTTCTCCTGAAATTACAACACTGCTCCTTTGATCTATGTTGGAACTTTGATTTCCTCCCAAAAGACAAAGCATTCACATGCTCAGTACTACACAACATGATATTAATTGGGGATAGACCAATCAAAACAAGATTCATTGGGCCTTTCCAATGCCCTTTTTGGGAACTCCACAAAGAAATGATGGATAATTTATCATTACAATTCCCCATTGCATTATCATAGGAATATTGGGACTGGATGCGTAAAAGGTTGAGCTTGATTGACATTTATTTGGATTCATAGTTTGTAATAAAAGTAGTGGCTTCTCCAATCACAATTAGGTGGAAAACAAATATGTGGTTAAAATCAATTCATAAAGTAGAGATACAGCTTTGATTGATTTTCAAGTTTGACATAGATGAGGAAGGGAATGTAATAAAGGAAATCAATGGGAATACTCATCTACAACAGGCTCACATCCATGGCATAATTCTTTTGGAAATATTCTTATATAATGTACTCAGAATTATGGGGGATGACAAATGGGTTATTTATGCAAGTAACCACTATGTGGTTTCAATACTAAGAAAGGAAGTGATTAGTGTCATTTCAACCTTAAGTATGGATCCTTATTTTGAAATTTTTAGTGAGTGGAATGGAGAAACTACATTTTGAAGTCTTAACCTCTATAGATCTTAATGTAGTCTTTATACTCTAGAGGACACAATAAGGGAAATCATCAGATGTAGAAGCCAACAAAGATAGTAAATCATCCAATCATCAACACACATAAAGAACAATCATAACACAAGTAAATGGACCAGCAACAACATCATTAGTGATTGACTTGCTACCTCTAGATGTGAGCTTGTTCTAGCTAACCATTCAACACATCTAACTGAACCCAAGTCTAGGAGTGATATCCCATCTTGGGAATTGTATATATCAACATTCGAATAGATACCTGGAATAGAGAACAATTTCATGCACATAGAATCAAAAGACTATTTTTTATTTTTTTTCACCATATATATTGAAATCCACCAATTTCTTTACTAGGCCAGAATAGAAACTCAATTGTGCTACAAGAATTTAATTTTATTTGTAGTCATATATATTGAAATGCTTGAATTTGATGTTATAGAACAATTTTATGCACATACAATCAAAAACATATATTTTTTCACCATATATAATGAAATGCTAAGAACCATTTAAAAAAAGGGAAGATAAGAGTATTAGTTGCTATCAACAATTTTTATTTTTGTCCGATTAAACTATATTTTATATTAATTCTGAAAATGTTTACATTATAAAAGAAAAAACTCCATGGCTAGTTGACTAGACTATCAAAGTCAGTATACATAACTTTCCATACATAACACATTGAAAAAGATTAAAAATAAAACAAAGCCCTTGCTTAAAAAATGGTTGTATGTTCCATCTTGCTACTCCATGTGAACAGTCACCATGCCCTCTTCCACATCCATCACTTCCATGTTCCTCACTTGGTTCATTTATGTCTCCCTACTGGAGCCTTTACAGAACTGCAACACATGACCCTGCTTAGTTGTTCCTCTTCCACAACGTCAACCCCATCATTTTGTGTGTGCAGGAACTATTCATTGCACAAGTGCTCTATATTTCGACCAAGGTTCCCATTTTTCCATCTCCACATGGAAGTTCTAGACATTGACCATCTCAAGGTATAGCACAATAACGTGCATTCTAATCTCTGCTAAACTTCTTCTTGCCTCTTTATCGAATGTGGCACTCCAGAGCAAGAACGGACACAAGGGAGTAGTGAATTCGCTCACGCGAATCCACACTCTGTCCACACTATCAAAGTTGTCCATGTCTCGTGCATATCCATTCCATTAGCCCTAGCCATTCCTTCTTGACACACCTGTTCATGATTTGTTTGACTTTCACAATAGGTCAGAGCTCCAAACACCATGCCATAAATAGAGACACTATGTCTAAATTTGTTATGTACTTCCGTCCACCTTCTAGATACTCAAGTCCAAGGATTAACTTCACCATGGAAAGGAATGCATTGTCTTCATAGCTGAACAAGTTCATCAACCTATCATCGCTTATTCCTCCCTAAAATGCGACCTGTGTTTTGCTTGTCTCTAAAGAAAAGTTGGCCTCCATATTTGAATTCAAGACACCTATAATTCCAAAATAGACATGGGAATCTGTCATACTAACAATGACATCTACAAATTATTTGAATTTTTATCAACCAATGCATTAATTTTTTAGTGGTTTCTAATAACTAAATTCATCTACCAGAAGTTTCATGTTATTCTAGAATCTAAGTACTTGTATTTTGCACCATAGTCTATGCACGTTTTTGTACACTTACATATACCCATACTATCCTACAAAGACCTTGGATTCATATAACACACACAGCTAATAGAAAGTTTCATTCTGATATCGACTAACAAGCTGTGTTATGCACTCTCTAAATTTCGCACATGACCCCTCCAAAATTGTAGTATGGATTGACTAACATGCATGTTAGTCGCATGTTTTACACCGTCGATTTTGTTATAAACAACAACGATTGACTAACACATCACTAACACCTTGTATGATAGATTTGTTTTGGAGGGCCCTTTTGGTGCACGACTAATCTGCCTCCAAAATGGGCATTTTGTACAGCATGATAGTGATGTGTTAGTCAATCGCAGTCATTTATTGCAAAATCGATGGTGTAAAATGTGTGACTAACACGTGTGTTAGTCAATCGGTAATGTCATTTTGGAGCCAGAATAGAGGGTCAGGGCTATTCTGGTTCCAAATGGACCTTTCGTACAACATGATAGCAATGTGTTACTCAATTGCAACCATTTATTACAAAAATGATGTTGTAAAATGTGCAACTAACACTCGTGTTAGTCAATCCATTATGTTATTTTGGAGCTAGAATAGACATGTCCATTTTGGAGCCCGAATAGCTCCAAGCGCAGTGGATTCCCTACTACCGCGAACTAGTGATTAAGACTAACATTGCATGTAATGCACTTTCGCAATATCACGAGACATAGATTGCAACTAACACACCATGTTAAGTGATTTCGCACATTCGCAAATGACATGTGTTCGTGGCTTCTAACCCTAACGGGACCAACCGAAAGCCTAACATGACTTCTAACCCTGAGGTGGCTAACCCTAACCCAACTTCTAACCCAAACGTGACTTCTAATGCTAACGCGGCTAACCCTAACGCAAAAACCTACTGTGACTTCTAGTCGTTGGGTGGCTTCTAACCTAATCCCACCTGTCCAATCCAAAGTCTAAAGTTACAAAGATTTTCTTTGGCCTCATGAAATGATGAAAACGTCTAACATAGCATGTTATGCATCTTAGTTGATTCACGGACTTCATGTCCACCTTTTGCTATGGCCTCGCAAAATGATGAATTAGACTATCATGGCGTGTTATGTGCCTTTGGTGATTCGCGTACTGTGAGTCTCCCTTTTTCTATGGCCTCATGAAAAGGTGAATTAGACTATCATGGCATGCTATGCGCCTTCACTCATGCATGGACTGCATGTCCGCCTTTTTCTATGTCCTCACGAAACAACAAATTAGACTATCATGTTGTGTTATGCACCTTCCCTGATTTGTGGACTACGTGTACGCCTTTTTCTATGGCCTCGTGAAACGACGAATTCGACAAAAATGGTGTGTTATGTGCCTTCGCAGATTTGCGGATGGCCTGGCTTCAAAACGGACTAATCAATGGTTGCGTCTATTATGGCTTCAAAACAGACCAGGAGTATCTATTA
Source organism: Cryptomeria japonica (assembly GCF_030272615.1). Taxonomy (NCBI): domain Eukaryota; kingdom Viridiplantae; phylum Streptophyta; class Pinopsida; order Cupressales; family Cupressaceae; genus Cryptomeria; species Cryptomeria japonica. The sequence continues at coordinate 38,849,516 of NC_081411.1, read as the reverse complement.
TGGTGCATAATGCAAAAAGAAAAAACCTACGGTTCAAAAGGGTTGACCCACTACCATGGCTTGTTAATTGAGAGTCACGACGTAAGGATTTTTGGAGCCAACATACATGCGTTTCGCGCAGTCTCTAACTTTAATGCGACGATATGCCTCTATTCTGGCTCCAAAATAGGCAAATTTTCCACATAGGCTGAAGCTATTCAGACTACATATAGAGGCAAACAAGAAATGCAAACAAGCATTGCAAACCCCGATCATTAATAACAAAATCCAAATAGAAATAGGAAAAATACGAGCTATAGAGGTGGATTTCAACATACGTCCCGCCCACCACAACACAGAAAGCTACAGTCCTAAAAATCCGCCCTCAACAATGAGCCTTCAACAATCAAGCCTTCAACAATTTGACGCCCTTCAACAATGAGCCCTCAACAATCAAGCCTTCAAGAATCGGACGCCCTTCGACAATGAGTGAGAATATATGCAGACTGCTTCAAAAACAACCCTTCAACATTGAGCCAAAATAGATGCACTCTACCCTTCAACAATAATGTTTTCATCGCACATTAGTCTTCTTTTTTCCACGTTAGGCAGAAAATGACACCACGTTTTCTAACGAAGGTACCTTTTTTGAAAGTGGCATCCACTTTTTCTCGCCGGCATGCCATCCGAATGCGGTTTCTTAAATTGCCAATGGTTTTTTATTTATTTTATGGCTTTTTTTTTAAGCCCCCACCCTCTTTTTCTTGTCGGTATGCCGTCTGATGGTGGTTTTTTCAGTTGCCGATGGTTGTTTTTTTTTTTCTGGCTTTTAATGTACATGTTATGCACAAAATACTGCCGCTAACCACTAAGTGAGCCACAACCGTCCTCCGGCATGTCCACGTAATTTCATGTGGGGCCCGATGATTAAAATCGGCGAGTCCACGACAACTCCATGTCACATACTGTGGGTCCGGCCACTGCGGCAAATTGACGTGGTGTCCATTTCTCAGACATGTATGTCAATGCATGTCAGTCCAACAATTCATTTTTGAAACCAGAATAGACGCGTCCCACGATAGGTGCGTCCAATGTAAACGGGCAACCAGGTTCAATATTAAACATTATATGGAGCGTAGGACTGGGAAACAGCCGTCCTATTCATTTATAGCTCAGTGCGTTAAGCCCGGCGAGCTGACCTCCCCGAACACGTTTTTAGGAAAATTCAGCTGACACATTTGGAGTCTATTTGCCTCGTTCTTTGTTCGCTAATGACCATAAAATAAGTGCGTTAAGCCCGGCGAGCTGACCTCCCCGAACACGTTTTTAAGAAAATTCAGCTGACACATTTGGAGTCTATTTGCCTCGTTCTTTGTTCGCTAATGACCCAAAAAAAAAAACCTTTGTTTGATTTTATATATTATGTTCTAGGGAACTTTGAATACACATATATCTCTGGCTTTGCAGTTACAGAACAAGAAGTTTATTATAGCTTCTAAATCACAACTACCCAAGTTTAACAGTGAAAAAAGTACAATGTTATCTAATACAATCCCCAGCTGTTATTTACAACTGTTATTGCCCCATCCACCACCATATTGTGACCACTCACATATTTGGATTCATCACTGGCCAGATACAGCGCAGCCTCTGCAATATCCTCTGCTTTAAGAAAGACTTCCTTTAACGGGGTTATGGCCTCAGCCGTGGCCTCCAGCTGGGCTCTAGCCTCTGGTGAAGGTGTCACTTCCAGATAATTCATTACCAGATCTGTGGCAACTGCAGCAGGAGAAACACAATTCACTCGTATACAACATTTCCCCAGCTCGGCTGCACCGTTCTTAGTCAGCCCAATGATGGCATGTTTGGAGGCTGTGTAGGAGTAAGGAGTAGCTCCTCCTACTATTCCCGCAATACTAGCCGTAGAGACAATGCTGCCCTTTCTATTGGGGATCATAACACGGGCTGCCTGCTTAATGCCATGCATTACTCCTTTTACATTGATGTTCATCACCCGCTCGAATTCCTGCATATCATAATCTACGACGCTCCCTTTCTGGATGTCGGTGACTCCTGCATTATTGTACATTATGTCAAGCTTTCCGTGCTTTTCCATGGCCAAATCTACGGCTGCTTTTACATCTTTCTCTTTGGTCACATCACAGTGGATATATGTTGCCCAGGGAGAAAGGGATTCCGCAAATTTGACACCAGCGTCGTCTGCAATGTCTGCAATAATGACTTTGGCTCCATGATTTGCAAATAGCCGAACGGCGGCCTCTCCAATGCCCATCGATCCGCCTGTGATTATCGCAACCTTGCCTTCCAGTCTGCATATGACAAATACATTTTTGTTAAAAATATACCTCAGAAAAATTAGTTCATGAGAGTTCCCAATCTCTGGTTTTTTACGTGCCTATGTAAGAATGGAAATTTGGCATTCACAGACAAACACAGATGTTTATGAGTGTAAAATCAGCGTATAAGTTGACGTAAAATCTTTTAACGCACACAGAAGACAATATTTTCTTGTCAAGACATTACAAGCGTGAACAATGTTAAAAAAGCGAAAAAAACGGAAAAAACCTTCTCTAGAGAGCAACTGCAACCTCTGCTGTGGCCATGTTGTGGAGCTAGAAAATACCCTTGAGTATTAGCTTTCCAAGAGCCGGCTTTATAGCGGACATGTACGCTATGGACATGGCTTGAGTCAAGCTTAACAGCATCTAAAATTATCACGAGGTTTTAGATGCTTGGAGGATAGTTACAATTTATTGAAAGCTATACAACTACAATTATATTTTGCAGGATAATAGAGAACACCTTCTCCTTTTGACTTTGCTATTATATATTTATTTAATTTTGTAGGATAATAGACATATTCTCCTTTTCACTTTTGCTATTATATATTTATTTAATTTTGCAGGATAATAGAGATCTGCTCCTTTTGACTTTTGCTATTATATATTTATTTTGGTTCGTATAATTCTGTTTATAATTTTATATGATTGTAAATATTTATCTTTTATCATTTTTATTTTTTTTGGATGATTTTTTATTTACAAAATCATTTTAATACAAAAGTTGAACCTTTTTCTTGGATCTCTAGTAAGGTTATTAAGAACCTTTTAACTTCACCAATAGACCAAGAGCCTATTGAAATCAATTTATTAAAATATATATTAGATTTTTTAATATTTGATTACTTAATATAGAGTAAACTATATTTCTTTGATTATGAAAAATTGAGTAAGGGTGCATTGATTCATCAATAGTCTAGATTTGAATCAATTTCAAATTGTTGTGACCAAATTGTTAAAACTTTAAGGTTTTCCTATTTTTCTAGATTATAAAATTCCATACTTACATAGTTTTAAATCAAATTTTCTAGAAATTATCATTGAGCTATGACTATATCATGTCAATTAGACAAAACAAATCTTGTCCTTGAATTGAACTTGATACAAATTAATATAAATACTTATTAGGCTAAATACACCTAACATTTCAAACCAAATACCTTGGATCTCATAATTAAAACCAAAATCTAGATTATTACATATCATGTTATTTAAGGATGATAAAGCAATTATAATAGTAGGAACAAAAAATTCTTTTACAAATAATACTGTAGATATTTTTCATACTCGCACACTTATGTCACCAATCTTTACGAAAGAGAAAATTGGTTTGACTTGGATTCAAGAAATTTTGACACTTCAACGGACACAACAAATCTTAAATGTCTAAAGATTCCACATTTAATGAAAATGTCAATGAGAGTAGTGATGAAACTATTGAGGAACCCCTTGGTGCTAGATTTATCCTTGTATCAAACCCCTAGTCAAGAATGAATTCAAATATCATTCAGAAGGTTCGAATATTGTGAAGTATTACAGAGATGGTGAAGAAGAGGAATGGATTACCTGTGGAGGCACCAACGAACATGGGATCGATACATCTATTGGCCACAGAGCTGGAGGATTTGATTTGTAGAGTTGACCATCTAGAAATGCCTTAGATTTTCCTAGGGTATAAAAGAAATAGATAATGGATCAAATGCCTCAAGATTGGAATAAAAAGCCAAGTTAGAATCAATAAGAACCTAATGTAGAGGGTTGTTATTGTTGGACTACAATGAATCCAAGAACCTTATTAGAACATACACATATAAACCTGTAAATGAAGAAACATATAAAATGAAGTAAATAAACCAACCACATGAATGAACACCATAGCACACATAATTTATATGTGGAAAACCTCAAACACAAAAAACCATAATGGGATTTGCGACCCACAATATCAACTCACTGATCATATGAAAGATATTACATAGTATGGGGGTCTACACATGTAGGAAGGCACATTGCTCAACACAAAAGGAGTCTCATTGACTATAGGCTTTTGCTGAGATAAAAGAATAATGTTGAACTCACAAAATGCATCTGCTATGCCAAAAACAATTTTGGTTATAGCTCTATTCTATACAAGTTCTTTAAACCCTTTTATAGGTATCTCTTTTTCTCCAAGAATTATTTACAAACCATCTACTGATCATTGCCTGATATTACTTTTCCATATAAATGAGATATATACATATCCTTCGCATCACACTTTTCTACTTCCTTGTCCTACACACTCTTCTATATATCACAATGACCAACTATACTGACTTATATACCCTTTAAAAACAATATGCCTTATGTCGACTTACAATACATTAGAAAAGATATTAAATGTCGGTCCTATACAATAGTTGCAAAATGATTGAATAAAACTTTTCAAATCCCATACTGATGTCGACTTCATAGAAGTGTTGCATGTCGGTGCCAGTGTCAGTGCCGGTTGTGACTGTGAATACTCCAATGCCGGTGTCTACTAGTATATGCCTCCAATGTTGGTGTCTACCAGTATATGTCTTCTAGAGAATCTCGTTGCCATGAATGACAACATATGAATCCAATTAGTGTCAATTGCCAACAATATCCCCCTTTGGCATTGATGTCAACACTTATGTGAAAAAATGTATTCCCTATTGGTTCAATTGAAATATTCCCCCCTGAGTTGATTGACTATTTTTGCAATATACTCTATGTCTTGTATCATCCCCCTAGGATTATATACATATTTTTCACATACATACCCTCCCCCTTTGGCATCAATGCCAAGGGCTAGTGAAAGTATTGAAAGAATTGTTAATAATCTATGCAAAAGAATGAATAATTACAGATTACTTTTACCGAAGCTTGACCAATTTCAATATTTCTAGATAAGATTTCTCAAGTAACCATATATAGGTATCCCAGCTAGTTTTGAAAGTTTCAAATATGGATACAAGTCCACTTAGTAAATGTGCAAGTGTTTCTTTCTCAGTGACTTCTGTCGGTGTGTGATTTGCAAGCATGTCCATGCATTCCCTCTTATGTAAACCAAGTGAATTGAATCTTGGACTCACCAAACCTCTAAGACTTCTTGCTCTCTGAATAATCTTGTCTCTTTCCTTTTCAAAAGAAAACATTTGATTCTCCAAAGTCAAAATTTGTCCATCAATAGATGTTGTAAGTGAAGTTAGTTCATCAAAACAATTAGCAATAGTAGCAATCTTGTCTTGTAACTCTTTTATCCTCTTATCTGCATTTGTTGTAAGAATTTCAATACTACAATAGACCCTGTAGATATTAGTACAATGTTTCAAAGAATTTTCAATAAGTATAAGTTTCTCCTCAACCTTCCCCTTTTCAGTCTCAATAATGTGATCAAAAGAGGCTCTCTTAGCCAAAGTAAATCTTTCAAGTGCTTGCTAGTCAAAAATTTGTTGTAATGATTGAAAGTTTTTAGATGTGTGCTTTGTCAATATCTTAAACTTGAGAAGTGTACTCATCTTTGTGATTCATTTCTTCTCAACTTGAGAAATGTCAATTGCCAAAATTTTTGTTGGGGAATAAACTGCCGATATGGTATGGGATGTTCTATTAGTCTCCTTTCCCTTATCCTCTCTTGGTGTATCTTTTTTCTCATCCCCTTTTACACTAGTGGCTTTGCCGCTTGGTGTAGTATTTGTTACTGTCGGTGGCGTATTATCCATAATATTATCAGTATCGTGTACATTATCTACATTACCTTTCTCAAACTGTACAAATGTTGTTTCTACTGATATAGTTTGTACACTCATCAATTTTAGGTTTACCTGCCTGTGGAGTTTGTACACTCTTATTTACTACTGGTTCATTCAAAATTTGATCTGAACTTCCCAAAATTCCTTTCCCTTTAGATCTCTCTTGAATGGTGGAAGTTGTTTCCTTAGAAAATTCTTCTTGCAAAGTAAGGAAATCGAGATTCTTTTGGAAGAATTTATCCCAACCATCTCCGGTCTCATTTATTATCTCATTTACTCTACCCATCATTAAACTTATTTTCTAGGGTTTTTTGCCAAAAATTATTCTGTTGGCAACATATATGTTGGAATCTGAGAACACTAAGAGGGGGGGTGAATTAGTGTTCTACCTGAATGAATAGTTTTTAACTTTCTACACCATGAAAGTAAGTACCGACAAACAAATAAGCATATAACAAGAAGCCAATAAATCATCCACATAAATGATCATAGGTGCCTGCACTTGGATGAAGACACACTTCCTAGAGCATATTGCTCATCACTAAAGAGTCTCATTGACTACAAGCTTTCTACTGAAGTAAGTTGCTGAAAAATGAACTTGGGAATGCATTTGCTATGCCAGATAGAGTTCCAGTTTTGGTTCTGCTCTGTATCGATTCACAATCTTGAACTAATACCATTATTGTTTCTCCTTTAGGAGTGTTGTCCTAGCTATCTATAGATCATTGCATGATATAATGTTCGCATACAAAAATGATCTACACACATATAATTAGCATTACAATTCTGCTATATTTATTTGATCTATTTCTATATGTTTAAAATTCACCTACTAGATTGACTTGCATACCTATTACATATGATATGCCTTATGTCAGCCTACAACATACTTACAAAAAGATATTCAATGTCGGCCTCAATAATAATTACAAAAATGATTTACAAAATAGATCTTCCTTGATATTGGCTTCCTTGAAGTATTGATGTCGGGTGCCGATGTCGATGTTGGTTTAGCCCTGAATGCTTCCAATGGCAGTGTCTATCGGTTTATGCCTCCTAGTGCTAGTTTGTGACTTCCATCAAGTATTTGTTGCCTTCTATTAGATCTTGTTGTCATCAATGACAACAAAATGAATCCAATGAGTGTCAATTTCCAACAATCTCCCCCTTTGGCATTGATGGAAAGACTCATGTGAAAAATGGATTCCCTATTCGTGTGCTCCCCTTGAACAACACACTTCATCTGATAACATATTCCCTAATATTTTTCACATATGTACATACTCCCCCTTTGACATTAATTTCAAAGACCAGTGAAGAAAAAAAATGAAAGATATTGTTAGAGTCACTCAAGCCTAGTCACCTTCAGGATTTTTGGGTAAGCCTTTTGTAGCAACTGAAGATATGTGTCCCAGCCTAATTTGAAAGCATCTGATACTAATGCAAGTACATTGAGTAAGTGGGAAAATGATTCTTTTTCCTGTGTATCTACTAGTGTGGGCTTTGCTAGTATATCCATGCATTCTCTCTTGTGAACTCCCAAAGAGTCAAGTCTTGGACTCACCAATCCTCTTAAGTTTCTTGTTCTTCTTAAATTATTTTATCTTTTTCTTTCTCAAAAGAAAAAGCTTGGTTCTCCATGGTCAAAATTTGTCCATCAATAGATGTAGTTAGAGTAGTTAGGCCATCAAAATAATTAGCAATAGTAGCTATTTTGTCATACAATTCTTTCAATCTGGCATCTAAATTCGTTGCTAGACACCCTATATTACAACATACTGTAAATGTTATTACATTTTTTCAAACAAACCTCAATAAGGATAAGTTTGTCTGCTATCCTCTTCTTCTCAGTTTCTATAATTTGATCAAAAGTTTCTCTTTTTGCAGTAGAGAAACTGTCTAAAGCCTATCGGTCTACAATCTATCTTAAGGATTGATAGTTATTTGATATGTTCTCTGTTAAAGCTTTGATCTTAGCGGAGGGGCTTGCTCCATCCAGAATCTGATAGATAGGCATTATAATGTGTAGTATAGAGACTTATTGATCAATTTACCCTTTATCTACACTTCCTTCCTTCAACAATTTCTGAGTGGCCATCCTTATTAGTTCTATTGAAAACTCTGAAACTGATTTCTTCTCGACCTGAGAAGTTCCAATTGCCAAACCTATTGCCGATGAATCTCTTTTTCTTGCTTGTGTGGACTCGATTGATTTAAACTTGTCCATCTCATCCTATTTTGCATCGGTAGCTTCACCACCTAGTGTAGTATCGGTTACTACTGATGGAGTATCATCGACAGAGTTTCAAGTGTCTTGTACACTTTCTTTCTCAATATTGGATGTGCTAGTATAAACTGTACACTCTTTGTGACTATTGGTTGTGGTTGTCTATCTGTAGTTACAACCAGTTGAGATTGTGTCAAAAGTGGAGCAAAACTGCCCAAATACCCTTTCCTTTGGATTTGTCAGGAATTATAGGAAATGTTGCCTTTGCAAACTCCTCTTGAGATGTGAGAAAGTCTAGGTTTTTCAAAAAGAATTTTTTCCACCCCTTACTTGTCTCATTTACCACCTCATTTACTCTACCCATCATAAGATTTATCTGTTGATTGTTTACTACTAAAAATTGTTCTATTAGCAGTATCTATACATCTTTTCATCTCTTCATTTTTTATAGTGTCACATTGTTCCAAAAGTGCAACTTCTTTTATCTTCTTGTCCCTCTTGACAATGTTGTGTCTCCTAGCTTTGAGCTTATTGTATAAGGATAAAGGTATCTCCTTAAAAATATCAACTAATGCCTTCTTATAGATATCTATATATAATAAAATAGCTTCCTTTAACTCATTTTGCTCACTCCCTTCAAAAAATTCATAATATTTTGATATATTCTTTAATATCCCATCTTTTGTCACTTCATCAATGATTTCAGCACAAGTTATTGTTGTCTTACCAATTCTAGTATCATCACCCTTCTTCTTTTTACTTATTGTCACTAGTATGACTAGTTTCCTCTTTTCCATTGGCTTCCTTACTGGTGGTGGAGGTGCAGTGGGCTGAGCTACCTTTCTGACAAGTCTCCTCCTTGGTTCTACCTTTTGTTACTCTTTGGTGGTTTTACCACATCCTTCCTCTGCACCCTTCTGAAGGTTAGAGGCTCATTATCCTCAGGGTGAGTGTCAGAAGAGATTGGGGAAATGTGTCCTTGTGACTCCTTGACTGCTTCAGTACCAACCACTATTAGTTTGACTGTCCGTTAAGATTTGGAGCCTAGTTGAGTGTCTATCTTGTAAATTGTATCTTGCATAAATGGAGTCATTTTCTCTATTTTATTCTCTCTTCTTTTTCTGTTAAAACCTATTTTCACTTCAAGAGTCTTTTCTCTTGCTATTCCAAAATGATTTGTTTTGTTATCCAAGGGGGCATCTAATAGAGTCTTTGCATAGACTTCAAACATCTTGTCATCTACCTCGTATCCAGGCTCAGTGCTCCAAATTTGCCTAGGTTCAACCGCTTCCATGAGTGTTTCATCGGTTTTCACCATGAAACATATGTCAGTGGAATACTTTTCCATAATGTTTTTAGAGATTCTTTTCCTTTGTCTCATGTTCTCTTGAAATTTCTTGAAATAACCCAAAACTTTCTCATCATTTCTCGTACCAAGACCAATGATAGCTTCTTTGATTTGCATACCTACTTGTATGTCATTAGCCCATTGCTTCTTCCCTAGATCGAGAAACGCATTTAGAAAATAAAGCATTAAATAGACAATTAAGTTTACATATCTGACTGTGCCTTTCTTGGTTCCTTTGACCTTTTTAAGGTTTAACATTAACTCACTCCTCATCCATTCACATAGGTCATACTTCACATTATTTTTTAGCATTTGATATGTGGCATGAATACATGAACTTGCAACAAAATTGAGTCGATTAGAATGAATTACCTTATATCCTATGATCGTGCTTGCAAATTTTGTGTCTGTGTTGTTGATTGTGTTTATCCTCATTGATCTATTATCCGGTGTACAAACTATGAGTTTTTGAACTTTGGCATTGGGAATTTTCTCACCATGTTCTTGTCGAACACTAGGTAAGTCGATGACAACTAGGATAGCTTCTATCTTGATCATGTAGGGTCTATCTAACCAAATGAATTTATTTGCGAACTCTACTCAGAATGCATCTGATAACTTCATCCTTGAATATTGGTAAATACAAAATGCTTCTTAACCCTAGATTCTCAATTGCCTTAAATTTATGTTTGATAATTCCAATGTCTCCCAATTGATAGTTTTGATACTTAATGTTAAGTACAGATGCTAAAGTAATAAGATGAGAGGGGGGGTGAATCATACAACCTTAATCTTCCATTAAAACAACATATTCAACCTCGGTAACATATACTTCAGTAATATAACCAAAACTGCTAAACATGCAAACTCAAAAGCATATAAACATCATAACACTCATAACACCAAATTTAACATGGAAACCCAAATAGGGAAAAACCACTGTGGGATTTCGGACCCATTAAGAAATATACTCTTCTAGAGTATGCTTGGTTAAAGGCAAATCCTGTTAAAGATTACATACACATTGCTAGATGTGACCCGGTTAAGGGATTTCCCTCAGATCTGTTAGGATCTTCACCTAGTTAGAAGTGACCTTGTTAAAGGATTTCAAACACTCAATCAGAATGTCACCTTGCTAGAGGGTTTTACAAATAAGACTGTTAAGTCCACTCAGTTAAGAGATTTTCTGTCACTTTGCCAAATATAAGTAATAAAAATCTATCTGCAACTTCACATCTAAAATGGTAAAGCAGATTCTTATTTGCTCAATACAATCTAGGACTTATCTTGTCCATCTGCTGGGCTCTATACTCTATTATTCAAACAGGTCTTCAAGCTTCAGTGCTCGGTAATCACTATGTAGCATCCCTGTGCATACATTGTTTATCAACAGTTCCTTATTTATAAACAATTTGCTAACTACTTAATCTCCTTGATCACATATCCCATGATCAATCATAGCCATTAGATCTTCAAACTTGACTAGGTTCAATGTATCCTTCGATTTGAAAATGTTTTACCCCGCCTTGGAACTTGCATATATTTCTTGGAACTTGTGCTAGGGTATTACGATTCAATCTGCATTGTAGATCTTCCTGCTGATTTTCCTTTACCATAGATTCTTTAACAAACTTCATTCACGGCATACCAATCATTTAATCATAACCAACTCATCAACTTCCTTCATTAAATAATGCTTTTATTCATTCAATGCATTCTGTTACTACTCGTTTGCAACTCAGTAAATACTAAACTTTACTCAGTAGACATTCTACCTTCATTAACCAATAGCGATAAGCTTAGGGTTTACCGACTTAGTTCTTTGCTCGGTAACATAGTATATTATTAACCTTACAATCAATAACATATGTAGGATATCAAAATAATCTAAACATCATGATCTCATCATTGTCTAACTCGGTAATAGTTACCCACTGAATAACTTATTCCTCCCCTTATTTAACATTCTTTCTATGTCTTTTACCAACATCTTTATATTCATCAAATCATACTTCTTAAGATATGGCAACATCATATTGAATTAGAAAATCAATTTCTTGACATCAATGACAAAATAACAATATTAAGATAGTAAAACATCCTTAATCAGTTATATCCATAATCATCAACAACCTTCTCAATATCCTTATTGAAATGCCAACAATCTCTCTTTGTCTGTTATAATGCCAACAATCTCCCCCTTTGGCATTGATGGCAAAACCAATTGATTTGACCTAACTGATTCAGATTGTTGTGAGATTTTGAAATGCAGAAATGCTCTCTCCCTGTCATCAGTCTTCTGCCCCATACATTAGTCTTCCCCTCTTTTCTTTAGTCTTCTCCCCCTTTGACAACAATGCCAAAAAGTAAAGAACTAAAACATAATTTCTTCCTGTATGAAGTGATTTCCTACTGTTATGTGTCAACTTAGTCTCGGTCAAAGCATTTTGTCTTCAATTCCTATTCCCTGTTATTGTTTCCTGCACACCTTTAGAAAACATCCTAAAGTGTGTAAATCAGCATCAACTCCTAAAAGATATTTTGTAGAGTCATCGAATTGATGCGTTCACCGAACTCGGTGAGTGAATGGAAGATAGGGGTAGGACCCCTAACTTACTTCTGAGATACTCAAAAGTGTCTCGTGGTAGTGGCTTAGTAAAGGTATCTGCTATTTGTTCCTTTGTGCTGACATACTCCAACACCACTTTCTTCTCTTGAGCTTCTTCTCTAAGATAATGATATTTTATAGAGATGTGCTTTGTCCTAAGAGTGCATAATAGGATTCTTTAAAATGTAAATGGCACTAGTATTGTCACAAAATATAGTTACTAGCTCGGTAACTTTCTGATTTATACCTTCCAATAGTTGTTTGATCCATGCTATGTTGGTACAATTCAATGATGCAGCAACGTATTCAATTTCTAATGTTGACTGTGAAACACATCCTTGTTTCTTGATAAGCTAACTCACTAGTCTTTCTCCTAAAAAGAAAGCTCCTCCACTTGTGCTTTCTCTATCATCAATGTTGCCTACCCAATCAACATCAGTATAAACTTTTAAATCAAACTCTTTTCCTTTCTGATATACTAAGCCATAATCTTCAGTGCCTTTCAAGTATCTGAAAATTCTCTTGATTGCTGTCATGTGTGTTTCCTTAGGATCTGCAGAGAATCTTGCAACTATACCTACTGCATGTGCTATGTCTGGCCTGCTGTGAACAACATATTGTAGTTTTCCAATCATGGATCGGTAAAGTGTCTCATCAACAGATGCAGATTCATCATTCTTTGATAGTTTACAGTTGGTAGTCATAGGAGTACTTACTAGTTTTGAATCCTCCATTCCAAATTTCTTCAAGATTTCCTTTATGTACTTGGATTGAGTAATGAAAATTTCATCTTTCATTTGCAATATTTGTAAACCTATAAAATACTTTATGTCACCAATTAATGACATCTCAAATTCTTTGCTCATTTCATTTCCAAATTTCTTGCATAGAGAGTCATTTCCACAAAAGATAATATCATCAACAAATATGGATGAGATCAATATTCCATTTTTGTCATTCTTCATGTACATATTGATGTTTTCACTTGTCCTTATAAAACCAATCTTGGTTAAATAAGAGTGCAGTCTTTCATACCATGCTCTAGGTTCTTGTTTCAAACCATATAAAGCTTTGTTCAATTTAGATACCTGATCTTTATTATTGTCTTCAACAAATCCTTTAGGTTGTTTAATAAAAACTTCTTCTTCTAATATACCATTCAAAAATGCAGATTTGACATCCATTTGATATAACTTGAAATTCTTGTAAGCAACATATGCCAACAATGTTCTTACTCCTTCAAGTCTAGCCACAGGTGCAAAAGTCTCACCATAATCAATTCCTTCCTCTTGGGCATAACCTTTGCAAACTACTCTTGCTTTATTTCGAATGACCTCACCTTTTTCATTCAGCATGTTTCTGAAAATACACTTTGTACTGATTACATTTTTGTCGTTCGGTCTTGGGACCAGTGTCCATGTGTCATTCTTCTTGATTTGATCAATCTCTTCTATCATAGCATTTATCCAATCTTCACTGTTAAATCCTCTTTCACTATCCTCAATTCAAATTCAGATATCAGACATGTGTTCTGTCTCAGTTTGTTCCTTGCCATCATTGGATCATCCTTATCTCCTATATATCTGACTTGATGCATGATGTCTTCTGACATACTTGGCTAATATAGGCTTGGTATGCTCTGTATGATCTTCTTCATCACTCAGTAACTAGATATTCTCTTCATTTCCTTCTGCAGTTTTCTCGGTAGGACTTGTCAGTTGAACATAGACAAATTTATCACAATCTTCTAGTTCTTTGGAGTTTCCTTCATCATTTCTTTCTGCAAATTCATCAATTTTCACATTTGCACTTTGTACTATTTTGTTAGATAATTTGATCAGACATTTAAATGCTTCTAGAAGAATAACCAAGAAATGTTCCTTCTTCAATTTTTTGATTAAACTTGCCATTTCTATAATCTTTGTGTACATAGAATCTACTTCCAAAGATTTTAAATAACTTACATTAGGTTTCTTGTCATACCAGATTTCATATGGTGTCTTCAAAGTTCCTTTCTTCAATTGTACTCAGTTCAGGGTGTAAACTACTGTGCTTATTTCTTCTCTCCATAATGTTTGTGACACTTTCTTTTCAATCATCAGGGTTCTGGCACAATCCACAATAGATCTATTTCTTCTCTCAGCAATTCCATTTTGTTGTAGAGTTATCGGTACAGATACTTGTCTTTTTATACCATGATCATTGCAGAATAAGTTAAACTCATCAGATGTGAACTCTCCTCCTCTATCTGATCTAAGACATTTCAATTGTCTTCCTGTTTCATTTTCAACTCTTGCCTTGTACCATTTAAACATTTGAAAAGCTTATGAATTTTCTTTTAAAAACATTACTGACATCATCCTTGAATAATCATCCACAAATAATATGAAATATTTATCACCATAATAACTTTGAACTTTCATAGGACCACAAAGATCAGTGTGCACAAGATCTAAAATTCCCTTAGAAGTGTAGGACTTACTTGTAAAGCTTTATCTTTTCATTTTACTCATCTGGCATCCTCAGCACAAAGCATTCTTAGGTTTTTCCAAACTCAGTAGACCTCTTACTTGGTGCTTCTTACTTATTTTGATCAAATTATCAAAATTTAAATGACAAAACCTTTTATGCCATAACCAGGTATCATGTATCTTTGCATACAGACACTTATTTCGAGTTGAGTCAAGGTGAAATGTGTTACCTTTTGTTTGTGTCTTGGTAGCAGCTAACTTTCCATGCTTGTCATGAACTTTTACAATTCCTTTCTAAAATTCTATTCGGTAACCTGTATTGTTTAGTTGAGCTGCACTCAGCAAATTGTATTTCAAACCTTCAACCCAATAAACATCATTATATTTTGCATTGTCAAGAAGTATTATAGATCCTTTACCTTTTACCAGACATGGTGCATCATTACCAAATCTTACATAGCCTCCATCATAATCTTCGAACATAACAAACTTGTGTTTATCACCTGTCATGTGATGTCAGCATCCACTATCTATGATCCAAGAATCATTAGTATTTAAGTGAGATATTAGGTCTTTTTCTTCATACCTTTCTTCATTTGATCCATCTTTGATAGCCACATAAACTAGTTCCTCTGTATCAGTTTCATCTGATTTATCATCATTGGATTCCTCATCAGCTATTAAGCATAACTTTCTATCTCTTCTTCTGAAGCCTCGGTGTCCTCTGTAATTGTTATCTTTTTGTCTGTCATCTCGGTAATCTCTCTTTTCAATAGAATCTTTTTTAGGACAGTTAGAAGCCATATGTCCTATCTTATCAAAATTGAAACATTTCAAAGGTAGTTTTCCTTTATACTTACCTTTGCCTCTCGGTAACCTTCTAGCTAATAGTGCTTCAAACTCTTCTTGCTTTTTGATTTCCTCATATAGTTTGTGTACTTCTTCCATGTTCTTGCAAAATCTTTCACTTGCTCCATTGTGATCCCCTTTAGTGTACTTACTCATTCTATCATTGTAATCATCAGATTCACCAATATGAAAAGAACTAAATGCAGATTCAACTTTATTTATTGATGACCCACTATTATCAAAATTACTTAGCTCAAATGCATGTAGCTTACCAATAGTAGCATCTAAAGAAACTGGCATATTGGGTACAGACCTCAATTCATTGATTGTAGAGACTCAGATTGCATAAGCTAGTAGAAGGGTTCTTAACAACTTACTTGTTATATCCTTTTCTTCAATGGTTCCACTTGCTCCTTTGATTTGATTGACAATCTCCTTTAGTCTTTTACTGTACTGGGTTATGTTCTCAGCTTCATTCATTCTCATAGATTCATGTTGTCCTCTTACACTATCCACTTTTGATCTTTGAACATGTTCATGTCCACCATACATGGATATGAGCTTGTCCCACATTACCTTTGCATCATTCCAGCCTTCTCGATCATTAAACTCTGAGTCGGTCAATGCAGATGTTATTTCAATCATTGCTTGGATATGTTCTTTCTTTTCTTCTATCTCTTCCATTGTCAATGGATAGGTGCTCGATGTAATGAAATCATTCTCCAGATAATATACAACATATTCTCCAAATCCTAATAGTTGTAGCTTCATCCTTTTCTGCCATGTAGAGAAACCTGACTTGTTCAGCTTTGGTGCATCTCTCTTATACATATTTGGATCTTTTCCTCAAGTAACTTAAAAATTTTCTTTCAGAGTCCAAAGCTCTGATACCAATTGATAATGCTGATACTTAATGTTAAGTACAGATGCTAAGCTAATAAAATGAGAGGGGGGGGGGGGTGAATCATACAACCTTAATCTTCCATTAAAACAATAGATACAACCTTGGTAACATATACTTCAGTAATATAACCAAAACTGCTAAACATGCAAACTCAAAAGCATATAAACATCATAACACTCATAACACCAGATTTAACATGGGAACCCAAATAGGGGGAAACCACTATGGGATTTCGGACCCACCAAGAAATATACTCTTCTAGAGTATGCTCGATTAAAAGAAAATCCTATTAAAGATTACAAACACATTGCTAGATGTGACCTAGTTAAGGGATTTCCCTCAGATCTATTAGGATATTCACCTTGTTAGAAGTGACCTTATTAAAGGATTTCAAACACTCAATCAGAATGTCACCTTGCTAGAGGGTTTTACAAATAAGACTGTTAAGTCCACTCGGTTAAGAGATTTTCTGTCACTTTGCTAAATAATATTAATAAAAATCTATCTGCAACTTCACATCTAAAATGCTAAAGAATATTCTTATTTGCTCAATACAATCTAGGACTTATCTTGTCGATCTGTTGGGCTCTATACTCTATTATTCAAATAGGTCTTCAAGCTTCAGTGCTCAGTAACTCTATGTAGCATCCCTGTGCATACATTGTTTATCAATAGTTCCTTATTTATAAACAATTTGCTAACTACTTAATCTCCTTAATCACATATCCCATGATCTATCATAGCCATCAGATCTTCAAACTTTACTAGGTTCAATGTATCCTTTCATCTGAAAATGTTTTACCCCGCCTTGGAATTTGTATATATTTCTTGGAACTTGTGCTAGGGTATTGCGGTTCAATCTGCCTTGTAGATCTTCTTGCCAATTTTCCTTTACCATAGATTCTTTAACAAACTTCATTCATGGAATACCAATCATTTAATCATAACCAGCTCATCAGCTTCCTTCATTAAATAATTCTTTTATTCATTCAATGCATTCTGTTACTACTCGGTTGCAACTCGGTAAATACTACACTTTACTCAGTAGACATTCTTCCTTCATTAACCGATAGCAATAACCTTAGGGTTTACCAACTAGGTTCTTTGCTCGATAACATAGTATAGTATTAACCTTACAATCAATAACATATGTAGGATATCAAAACAATCTAAACATCATGATCTCATCATTGTCTAACTCGGTAATAGTTTCCCATTGAATAACTTATTCCTCTCCTTATTCAACATTATTTCTATGTCTTTTACCGACATCTTTATATTCATCAAATCATACTTCTTAAGATATGGCAACATCATACTGAATTAGAAAATCAATTTCTTGACATCAATGACAAAATAATAATATTAAGACAGTAAAACATCCTTAATCAGTTATATCCATTATCATCAACAACCTTCTCAATATCCTTATTGAAATGCCAACAATCTCTCTTTGTCTGTTATAATGCCAACAATCTCTCTTTGTCTTTTATAATGCCAACACCAATATCACTGATTGATACATGCTTTTTATGTCTTTGGTGCCCAAATCCTCAAAAATTATATGCCCTCACATCTTCAACATACATTACTCCTTCAAGAACCCTACAAAATGCTCTTGTAGAGTCTTCCTTCTTCACAATCTCTAGAACCTCCTTAAAGATGGGCCTTAACCTATCCTTAACTTTGATGATTGTTAGATTTGCAATAAAAGTAGGAGCTGAAGATCAAGATGAAATTTCAAAAAATACCTCAATGAATGCAAGTGAAAGATTTGAGTTCTTTCAGATATCTACTCAAAAATCCTCTCTTAAGGCTTTGCTCTCTCTTAGTTGGCCTCTTATTTGCTCTGATTGCTTGAATTCTGGGTGAGTAAAAATGAATTCTCTTTCCCTCTTTTGTTAGAGAAAAACCTTAATTTTTGTCATTAATTGTTCACCTAGAAATGTTAGTTTCACAATTATGTGTTGAGGTAAATTTCATCGATGATGAACATAGTTTTGTAGATTTCTTTCCAGATCTCCATAGATCTCTTCTGGGGTAATATACAAAATTTAGCATCGACCTTGCTAACCCCTAAAGCTTATGCCTTAGTTACTGTTGGAATTTTCTACCGGTGGAGGATTACCCTATTGTACCAGTGGATATACCAGTATAGATCCATCTCCACTTTGTTCTTCAGATTTTCTAATCCATCACTTGGTGTGATCTTTCTGTATTTCATCTACCTTCTGCTTTCATTTCTCATTACTTTTATCATTATTAGCTAACCTTGTCTCTTTCTTCTACAATACTTATAGTATGACCTATTTTGTTGCATGCATAACATGTAATCTTGTTCTTCTAAATTGCATTTACATGTCTGGTATTATTAT
Organism: Cryptomeria japonica; assembly: GCF_030272615.1. Lineage (NCBI taxonomy): Eukaryota > Viridiplantae > Streptophyta > Pinopsida > Cupressales > Cupressaceae > Cryptomeria > Cryptomeria japonica. The sequence goes on along the minus strand of NC_081411.1, from coordinate 38,830,637 downwards.
TATTTCCTAACCTACAATGGTTAGCAAACTGTCAAAATTTTCCACATGCATGACATTTAACATTCATTTTGCAATCTTTTGATCTATGACCATATTTCTTGTCATTTTTGCATTGACTGGGAACAAAATTGTATTTTTGATTTGCCTTATTCCTACATTGTTTAGCCATATGCCCAGATTTACAAAACATCTACCATTGAATTCATAAGCATTAGATTGCCTTATCGGTTTCCTCTATTTCGATGAGTTCTACATACCGATAGTCTGATCTTTATTAGGAGTACCAGAGATTTCACCTTGTACAAATCATATTCCTCTAGAATCATCAATCTGTATTTGTCTTTTAAACAAGTCATCCAATTGTGTAGTACTGATTTTAAATGTTTCTTTATATTCACTTGTCGTAGTCAGATCATTTCTCAGAGTAGTTATTTATCTTTCATTTTCTTGTTCATTATTCCAAGAGTGTGCCAGATCTATTCTCATGAATCAATCTTCCACATTCATCAAACTTGTCTTTATAGATAAGACAAAATTATCTTCCATCTTCTTTCTGTCCTCAATATCTTTTGATAACCTCATGGTCAGATTTTTGCATTTCATTCTCCATGAACATATTTGCTTGACTTAGTTTCTAACATTGTCCCTTCAGAGAATTCTTCTCCCCATCATCCGGTTGTTACAAAATTTATTTCCTTTTGGCTTGAGCAGCTGACAATCTTTATTGCAGAATCAAAATGAATTCATTTGCAGAATTTAGCTCTTCTTGTAATTTCAAGTTCTTCATCCTTTGAGTATCATAATCCTCAAGAGCCATCTCAAGTTGTTTCTTCATAACTATGTTCAAAGATTCCAGTTTCAAGATCTTCCTCAAGTTTTTAAACTTATTTCGAGGTACTAGGCTTTTATACCAATTGTTGGGATCTAAGAACACTGAAAGGGGGGATGTATTAGTGTTCTACTGGAATGAACAGTTTTTAACTTTCTACACCATGCAAGTAAGTACCGACAAACAAATAAGCATATAATAAGAAGCCAATAAATCATCCACATAAATGATCACCATAACACATAGAATTTATACATGGAAAACCTCAGTGAGTAAAAACCACGATGGGATTTGTAACCCACAATATCAGTTCACTGGCCATATGAAAAGATATTACATAAATAGGGGCTTGCACTTGCAGGAAGGCACGCTGCCAAGAGCATATTGCTCATCACTAAAGCGTCTCATTGACTACAAGCTTTCTGCTAAAGTAAGTTGCTAAAAAAAGAACTCGGGAATGCATCTGTTATGCCAGATAGAGTATTGGTTCTGGTTTTGCTCTGTACTAGTTCACTGTCTTGAACTAATATCGGTATTGCTTCTCCACTAAGAGTGTTGTCCTAGCTATCTGTAGATCATTGCATGATACAATGTCCACATGCAAAAATGATCTCAACACATATAATTCGCATTACAATTCTACTATATTTATTCGCTCTATTTCTATATATTTAAAATTGACTTAGCAAACTGACTTATAGACATATTACATATGATATCCCTTATGTTGGCTTAGAATGTATTTACAAAAAGATATTCAATATTGGCCTCAACAATAATTAAAAAATGATTTACAAAATAAATCTTCCTTGATATCGGCTTCCCTGAAGTATTGATGTCAGGTGTGGATGCCGGTGTTGGTTTAGGCCTGAATGCTTCCAATGTCGGTAATTGTCAGTTTATGCCTCTTAGTGCTAGTTTGTGACTTCCATCAAGTCTTGTTTCCTTCTATCAGATCTTCCTGCCATCAATGACAACAAAATGAATCTAATGAGTGTCAATTGCCAATAATATAAACATGTTTTCATTTCCTTATTATTTATAGAGCCACACATATTCAAAAGTTCAACTTCCTTAATTTCCCTATCCCTCTTAGTTGCATCTAATCTTCTTCCATCTAATTTATTATACAATGATAAAAGAATTTCCTTCAAAATCTCTATTAAATCCTTCTTATATATGTCTATATGTAACACAATTGCTTCTTTAATTTAATTTTTCTCATTATCATCTAAATGTTCATATAAATTTGACACATTCTTCAAAATACCATCTTTTGTTACCTTAGCAATTAACTCTGCACAAGTCATATTACCAGACTCAGTTTCTTCATCACCCTTTTTCTTCTTCTTGCTGGGGATTGCAGGGGTGGATGGAACTATCTTCCTCTTATTAGTAGGTTTCCTTGCCAAAGGTGTGTGTGCAGTAGGCTTTGTCACCTTTTTTACTAGTTTCCTCCTTGGATCCACCTTCTTTTCCTCTATCGAAAGCTTGTCAACCTTCTTCCGTTTTACCCTTCTTAATGCAAGAGGTTTGTTATCCTCTGTATCAGAATCAGAAGTGATAGGAGAACTGAAAGTTTCAGGCCTCTTTGCCTCAAGAGCACTAGTCAGTGCCAATTGATCTACCGGTTCATATTCAGAACCTAGTTTTGTATCTATCCTATGGATAACATTTTGAATGAAGGAACACATTTTGTGTACTTTATTTTCTCTTCTTTTCTTGCTAAAGCCAATTTTAACTTCAAGATCCTTCTCCTTGGCAATGCCAAAAAATTCAGTCTTGTCATCTAATGGAGCATCAAGAAACATTTTAGTATAAAGTTCTAAGATGTTGTCATCAACTTCATATCCCAATTCAGTGACCCATATGGTTCTTGGTTCGACTGCTTCTATGATGGTCTCATCTGTTTTTACCATGAAGTAGATTTTAGTGGATTATTTCTCCAAAATGTGCTTGGAGATCCTCTCCCTCAGTCTCATGTTCTCTTGGAAAGACTTAAAGAAGCCCCATATCTTCTTATCGTTGTTGCTACCAAGACTAGTGATTGCATCTTTAATTTGCATGCCTACCAGTATGTAATGAGCCCTATGTTTCTTTCCCAAACACGATAGCTCATTCATGAAATATAACATCAAGGAGATAATAAGATTGCCAAACCTAAATGTTGCTTTCTTGACACCTCTAATCTTGCCAAGATTTAACATTAATTTACTTCTTAACCATTCACACAAATCATACTTTCCATTATTCCTTAACATTTGGTATGCAACATGGATACAAGAACTTGCAACAAAGTTCAATCAACTTGATTGTGCTACCTTGTAGCCGATGATCATGCTGGAAAATTTCACATCACTATCTTTGATAGTGCTGATCTTGATCGATCTTCCATCATGGGTTGCACCCTTGAGATTTTCAACCTCAGTATTGGAAATCTTCTTCCCTCGTTCCTGTCCAACTTTGGGTAAGTCGGTGACTGCCTGAATTTCTTCTTTGGTGATCATGTAAGGCCACTTGACCTAGATGAATTCAATGTGGACCCTGCTCAGAACATATCTGATCATTTCATCCTTGAATTTCGATTAACCCTAGGTATTCAATGATTTTATATTCCATCTTGATTGTTTTGGAGTTGCCTACTATCACAGATTGATACATTCCCTTGAACTCATTAGTGCCTAAATCCTCCAAGGTGCAATGAATATAGGCCCTGACATCTTCTACATAAACTACGCCATCAGGAACCCTCAAGAATGCGCTAGTAGAGTCTTCCTTCTTTGTTATTTGAGGAACTTCCTTAAAAATAGGTGTGAGACTATCCTTAACTTTGACAATAGTGGGATTCGCAATGAAAGTAGGAGAAGATTAAGGTCTGGATGTCATTTAAAAGAAATACCTGGATAATCGATCGTCAATTTGAAATTTCTTGATAACTGTAGGAAATCTCTTCATAATACCTTTTCTTTCTCTTGATCGCCCATGATTTGTCTATATTTTTCTCTCATTTGCTCGAGTGCTGGGTGAGTAAAAATTAGTTCATTTTCTCCTTTTATTAAAGAGTAAACCCTAATCCTTCCCTGTCATAAATAATTAGCCGTGTACCCTACCGGATGTCAGTTTCATAGTTTTCTGTCAGGTAAACCTTCATCAATGATCAATAAAACTCTCTAGATCTCTTTCCATATCTCTTCTATGGAATATGCAAGAATTTCAATGAATTTTCCAACCCCTAAGGCATATTCCTTAGTTATGGGTTGAATTTCCTTTCGGTGCAGGAACGCTCTGTTCTATTGGTGGAGTTGCTGGTGTAATTTATGGTATAGTTGCATCTCCACTTGGTTCTTCAGACTTTCTTACCCATACTTTGGTGTGATCATGTTTTATTTCATCTACCTTTTTCTTTCCTTTCTCATTTTCTCTGTCATTGCTAATCGGTTTAGTCTTGCCCCTACAGTACTTAACAATATAACCTATTTTGTTGCATGCATAACATGTAAAATTGTTCTTTCAAATTGCTTTGCCATATCCAATTCCATTCCTTGATCTGCATTGATTAGCCAAATGTCCAAACTTTCCAAATGCATGACACTTAGCATTCACTATGCATTCTTCTGACTTATGATCATATTTCTTGCAATTTGTCCATTGACCAAGAACTGAATTGTAGTTTTGATTTTCTATATTTGTACATTGTTTATCCATATGCCCAAATTTATTTCAAACAAAGCATCTACCATTGAATTTAAAGCATTAGATTGCCTTACCATTTTTCTTTGGTTTTATGAGTTCTGCATACGGATTGTTTGTTCTTCATTTGTAGTACCAGAGCTTTGACCTTATACAAATCCAAGTCCTCTACAATCATCATTTTGTCTTTTCAATAAATCATCCAACTATGCAACACTAATCTTGAATTTTTCTTTATACTCACTTGTAGTAGTCAGATCATTTCTTAGAGTTATTATCTATCTCTCTAGTTTTTGTTCATTATTCAAGGATTGTACCAAATTAGTTTTCAACATATCATTCTCATGAGCCAGTCTACCACATTCTTCAAAGATACAACAAGATTTTCTTCCTTCTTCTTTCTGTCCTCAATTTATTTTGACATCCTCATAGTCAACTCTTTCATTTCATTCTTCAAGAGCATGTTTGCTTGACTCATCTTCTGACATTATTTTTTAAGTGCATTTTTCTCTTCATCATCCTAGTTTTGCAACAGTTCCTTCCACCTAGCCTGAGCTAATGATAACCTTTCTTGTAGAAGAAGAATGAATTCATTAGCAAAATTCACTTCATTTTGTAGCTTCAAGTTCTTCAACCTTTTAGCATCTTCAATGATTCTCCATAGCCATGCTCAATGATTCCGGTTTCAAGATATTCCTCAAGTTGTTAAACTTCCTCTAAGGTACCAGGCTCTGATACCAATTGTTGGAATACAATGAATCCAAGATTATTGAGAGGGGAGGGGAGGGTGAATTAGTGTTATGCCGATAATATAAGATTTTACCCTATTGCAACATACACATATAAACTGGTAAATGAAGAAACATATAACATGAAGTAAATAAACCAGCCACATGAATGAACACCATAAAACACAGAATTTATACATGGAAAACCTCAAAGAGGAAAAACAATGGTGGGATTTATGACACAATATCAACTCACTAGCCATATGAAAGATAAAACATAATATGGGGGCCTGCACATGCAGGAAGGTACATTGTCTAGAAAACACTGCTAAACACAAAAGTAGTCTCACTGACTATATGCTTTTGCTGATATAAAACAATAATGGTGAACTCACAAAATGCATTTGCTATGCCAAAAAGAGTTCTAGTTATAGCTTTGTTCTAGACCAGTTCTTTAAACCCTTTTACCGGTATCACCTTTTCTCCAAGAATGCTTTACAAACCATATACTACTCATTGGATGATATTAATTTTGCATACAAATGATCTATATACATGTCCTTCATATCACACTATTCGACTTCCTTGTCCTACAGACTCTTCTATATATAACAATGACCTACTAAACTGAATTATATACCCTTTACAAACAATATGCCTTATGTGGGCTTACAATACATTACAAAAAATATTCAATGTTGAACCTATACAATAATTTCAATATGATTGAATAAAACTTTTCAGATCCCAGACTGATGTCGGCTTCACAGAAGTGTTGGATGTCGGTGTCGGTGTCAGTTGTGACCTTGAATACTATAATGCCATTGTGTGCTGGTATAAGCCTTTTACAAAATTTTGTTGCCATCAATGACAACATATGAATCCAATGAGTGTCAATTGCCAACAATTATGGTGGGTGAAAGTTGGTAGAACTATAGCAGAGGAAAAAGAAGAAAACACTAGTGAACATGATAGAGGAGAAAGCTAAAGGAAAGAATATCAATGCCTATTCCACCTAGGAAAGCAAGCTGGAGTACTTGTTGGAAGGATGGGCTATATTGCTTAGTGTCTCTTTTGTTTTCTCTCAATACTATTTTTTTGCAATTAGTTGTTTTATGGTTTTTGTATATGAAATTTATATAGTATCTCATCTTAAGTACTATTTTTAAGCACTTTTTTTTTGTAGGCTTTCTCTCCAAGCCCTCATTTTAGTATAAAGATGATTTTTGATATATATTTGTAATTGGTTGGGGCCCTTCCCCACTTAAATAATCTAAAACAATTGTTAAATGTATTTTTTGAAACTACATTTTTCCTTTGCAACATACTTTTAAGTTAACACTTTCAAATAATTTAAAATTTACTAATCAACTTGCATGCTAAATAATTTGAATTGAGCACCTCAGATATTTATTTTAACATCAGACCTAAGATATTAGTTTTTTTTTAAATGTATATAGATCATGAGGTTTGAATTATAGTGGAGCTATAGAGTTCCCTTCTTAAAATAATAGGCTTCAAAGATGCTTTTTAGCATTAACCCAATCTTAAATGTAAATAGTCATATAGATTGATAGGTTTTAAATTTTAACCTGTACAAAAGACATAATTATGTTCTAAAGCTCAATTATAATAAATAAATTATTCTTTTGATATAATATAATAAAAAATATTAAAAATATAATATAATTAAATCCTTATTATCCAACATTGTGCAAGTACTTAATATGTACAATCTATCATACTCACAATAATACCATTACAAAAAAATGAAAAACTAAGTCTATAGCTAATATCATTATTAAAAATCTAAGATAGGGTAGGTGTGAATCATTTTTCGAGTATGCTACATTCCTAATAAAGTTGAATAGTTTTGGGTTGAGACTTTTTTGTTTTGCTCAGTAAACAACCAAAGCCACAAATTCTATTAACTAAATTAAAAGATTGTTAGAGATTTTTAACATAAAAAAAAATAGAGAAGGCTATATAACCAAATTCCATGTAAAATCATAGTTATAGGGCCGAAAATGTCTACATTATAACAAGAGAAAATTGGAAATGGAAATAAATGAGAAATACTATTGCTAAGAGAAAAGAAATGAAGACCTTGCCTCAACCCCTTGATCCTGGATAGGTGCTAGTGAATGATATTGAGCACATTTGATTGCCTCTAAGAGTTGCTCCACCTGCTGTACCATTAGCTCCTCGTAATATTCTTTAGAATAATTGAGATTACCTAGACCATCTACATGCTCATCATGCTTATATTTTTACACCCAACCTTCATCTTCATTTACATCATTGCTCATGGCTCTCCGTTGAGAAACATGTGTCTCAACCTTGCAGTCTTTTTCTGGAAAATTCCAGAATTTGTTTGAGGTAGTTTTCCACATGTTTATGCATTGGAAAATGGTTAGTGAGTTGTTAAAAAATGAGTCTTGTCCATAGTAGAATATAGGTGGGCCATTTTTAGAGCCTTAATGACTCATTTTGTGACTTTTAAGAGGGTCTAAGCTAGGGGACAAAATTATGGACGGGATTACTATTTTAACTTGGTTGTTTTTCCATTTTGGAAATGTAAATGTCAAAAATGGGCACCATGTGGCATGGTGGTTAAGCCCATAGTTTTGTAAAACCACAAGTGGTTTCCAGGTTGTAAAATCACTATAAAAGGAGGGCTTGGGGAGGAGTTTGATAATTGAGTTTTTTGCAAGACTGGATGCTAGAAGGAGTCTCTCTGAGTTCGAGTTGTGGTGATGCACTCCTGTAAGAACCTGCATTGCAAGTGTATTGTAATCAGCTTGATTTGATAATACATTGTGCGAGTTTTGGAGGGTAGGGTTTTTCTCCCAAAAGGGTTTCCCCAGGGTAATCACTGTGTTATGTGTTCATTGCTATTTTGTTTATGCTTTATTGTGCATTTCTTGATATCTTAGTAATATTTAAGTTGAAAGTTGCATAACCATCCTCTCAAGATTAGCATAGGAAGCGTTTCCGCACACCTTTTCTTCCTTACAAGTGGTATCAGAGCCTGGCCAGTTTTGGTTCTATTTGTTGGGTATAGGGTTTTTTGAGCTAATCAAGGTTTGAGTGGGAGCTTGTGCACAGTATTTCATTTCTATATTGTAGGATCGTAAAGATGGCAAGTATATCAGGGAGGATTGATGTAGAGAAGTTTTCTGGCACAAACTTTGAAATGTGGAAGTTGAAGATGGAAGATCTATTGATTGATTGAGATCTATGGGTTGCGATTGATGAGAATAAGCATAGGCCCGCAGATCCGACTTTAGCTGCACAGTATGATGTGACTGATAGAAAAGCTAAAGGTCTCATCAGATTGTGTCTTGCAAACTCTATTCTGATAAATGTCCATGAAGAATCTACTGCAAAGAAGCTTTGGAAGAAGCTAAGTGAGATCTACTAAGCGAAATCACTTGTGAACAAGATCTTCTTAAGGAAGAAATTGTATTCTTTGAGAATGGAAGAAGGTGGATGAATTTCTGAGCATCTGGAAAGTTTTAATATGTTGGTGACTCAGTTGACCTCAGTGGGGGTACCAATGGATGAAGAAGAAAAGTGCCAAATCCTGCTATGTTCATTGCCAGACTCATGGGACAGCCTTGTGATGGCCATAGGGAGCACTGCAATCATCTTGAAGATGGAGGATGTTGTTGGTTCTCTAATTTCTGAGGAGATGAGAAGGAAGGTTTCTCTGAATGCCAAAGAGGCTCTGAGTGTTCGAGGAAGACCAAAAGTAAGAGGCAAGAACGAAAAAGTAGCATGGCCATTCTAAGTCCAAGAATAAGGGGAGATCAAAATCTCCTGCAAAGTCCAAGGCAATCTATTGGAACTGTGGCAAACCCGAACACTTCTGAAAAGACTACAAAGAGGAGAAGAAAAAGAAGAAGAAGAAGCAAGATTCTGATTCTGAGTCCGAGAAGGAAGATGGAGATGCTTTCATCACAACCTTGGCCACTCGTGCAGGTGACAATGCATGGTTAATAGACTCAGGTGCATCTTTCCACATGACTCCTAATAGAAACTGGTTTAGTAAGTATGAAAATTTTGATGGTGGTAAGGTGTATTTGGGTGATAACTCAGTACTTGATATTGTTGGTCGTGGAAGTATTCATGTGAAATTTTTTGATGGTAGAATTAGAAGATTTGATGGTGTCTTACATATCCCAGGACTAGCAAGGAATTTGTTATCTGTTAGCAAGCTAATAGATGCAGGTGTGCATGTATAGTTTTCTGAAGTAGGTGTGAAAATGGTAAGAGGTGCTATGGTGATAGCAAGAGGAAGCAGATTGGGTACACTGTACTAGCTTGATGCATGCACAGTTGAGTGCAATAGCACTTTTGATAAGATTATGATAAAGACTAGTCAGTTGGAAAAGGAGAGGGTTTCTCTTTCAACAGATGGTCATGGTTTTTGGGTACCCAAGGGTGCTCTGTCTACCGAATCAAAGTTGCCTGCAGAGAAGACCATGTTATGGCACCAGAGACTTGGCCACATAGGTGAGAAGGGTCTACGGACCTTGAAAAATAAGAACCTTGTTGATGGGTTGAATGATTGCAATCTTGAATTTGATTTTTGTGAGCATTGTATCTATGGTAAACAAAACTGCATTCAGTTTTACTCAAGTTCTCATAAGTCTTCATGTATTTTGGATCTAATCCATTTGGATGTATTTGGTCCAGTTGATGTTCCTTCTATTGGTAGATCAGTTTATTATGTTTCTTTCATTGATGATTTCAGTAGAAGAACATGGGTTTATTTTCTTAGGAGTAAAAATGAAGTTTTCAATCGTTTCAAAGAATTTAAAGCAATGGTTGAGTTGCAGACTAGAAAGAAAATAAAATGTTTGAGAACTGATAATGGTGGTGAATTTTGCTCCAATGATTTTGACAAATTTTTTAAAGATTGTGGTATTAAAAGAGAGAAGACAACTCTGTATTCTCCACAATAGAATGGAGTTGTAGAAAGAATGAACAGGACCTTGATGGAGAAGGCTAAAAGTATGCTGAGTGGAGCTAGACTAGAACAAAAGTTCTGGGCTGAAGCTATAGCCACTACCTGCTCGCTAATGGAAGCGTGGTCGGGCCACAAGCCTTCACTTAGACATCTGAGAGTGTTCGGTTGTGAAGCATATGCTCATGTGCCAAAGGAGAAGCCGACAAAATTGGACAATAAAGCTGTTAAATGTATTTTCATCAGATATAGTTATGGTGTAAAAGGATACAAGCTTTGGAATCCTATTGAACAAAAGGTATTTTATTCAAGAAGTGTTATTTTTAGAGAAACTAAGCCTTCTTCTATTACAGTGCAGCGAGAACAAATAGAACAAAAGAAATATGTGATTCAACTACCTGCTACACTGGAGAAAGTTGAATTGAGGCCCTTAGAAAGACAAGAAGTCAAGGAGAGCTCTATGAGTTCTGAATCATTAGAGGAAGAAGAGGTACCTGAAGCTAAACCTAAACCAGATCTTTCTTGAAGGTCTACTAGACAAAGGAAACCACTTGAAAGGTATGGATATTCTCCTGATGTTTGGAGATGCATATTTGCATTGAATGCTAACATTGATGAACCAAGATCTATAGAAGAGGCTCTTGGTATGAATGATTCAGAGTCCAGGAAAATAGCCATGGATGAAGAAATGGTAGCTCTTAAGAGGAATGAAACATGGGACCTTGTACCATTGCCTGAAGGACAAAAGCCTGTTGGTTGTAAATGGGTGTTCAAGAAGAAGATGGGTTCAGATGGAAGCATTGAGAAGTATAAAGCACGTTTGGTTGCAAAAGGTTACTCTTAGGTTGAGGGAGTAGATTATGGTGAGATTTTTTCTCTAGTAGCCAAAATGACATCCATTAGATTTTTACTTTCTATTGCAGCAACCTATGATCTAGAGATCGAGCAAATGGATGTGAAAACAACTTTCCTTCAAGGAGATTTGGAGGAAGAAATTTACATGACACAGCCAGAGCACTATGTGATGAAAGGTAAAAGTCATTTGGTCTGTAAGTTGAAGAAATCCTTGTATGGTTTAAAACAAAGTCCTAGGATGTGGTACCAGAAGTTTGATACATATGTGTTGAGTTTGAGATTTGTGCGATCTAAATCTGATCACTGTATATATTTTAAATCTGATGGTGATCGTTTCTTGGTCATTGCCCTGTATGTCGATGACATGTTGTTTATTGGCAAAGGAAAAGGTTTGATTGCAGAGTTAAAATCTCAGCTCTCAATAAAGTTTGAAATGAAAGATCTTGGTGCAGCAAGGCACATTCTAGGAATGGAGATTGTAAGAGATAGACAAAATAGAAAGCTTTGGCTAGGCCAGAGCAAGTATGTTGGTACTATTTTGAAAAGATTTAATATGCAAGATTCTAGACCATTGAGTGTTCCTGTTACAATGGGAACAAAGCTTTCTAGTTCACAGTGTCCTTCATCCCCGTTAGAGATGGAAGAGATGAGTCAAGTACCATATCAGAGTGCTGTTGGAAGTTTGATGTATGCTATGGTCTGTACAAGACCAGACATTGCCCAAGCAGTGGGAGTTCTTTCTCATTATATGTCTAATCCTAGAAGAGCACATTGGGATGCAGTAAAAAGAGTTTTCAGATACTTGAGGGGTACTTCCGAGTACTCGATATGTTTTCATGGAACAGGAAATGAGCATTCCTTAGATATTCGAGGCTATGTGGATTCAAACTGGGCCGGTGATGTTGATAGAAGAAGATCCACAAGTGCATATGTGTTTACATTATTCGATGGTGCAATCAGTTGGATGAGCAAGCGATAGGTTGTGGTCACTTTGTCCACTACTGAGGTAGAATATATGGCAGCTACTCATGCCTGTAAGGAAGCCATCTAGCTAAAGAGATTGTGTTTAGATATAGAGTTCAAACAGGGTGCAGTGACAATTTACAGTGACAGTCAAAGTGCAATCTACCTAGCGAAGAACCCTACTTTTCATGCCAGGACCAAGCACATTGATGTACAATATCATTTTGTGAGAGATATGATTGAGGATGGCAAGGTGAAGCTAGAAAAGGTAGAAACTTTGGTGAATGTTGCTGATGCATTAACTAAGCCTGTGAGCACAGAGAAATTTAGATGGTGTTCAGAGTCTATGGGCCTCTCGGCCCCTAGCAATTAAGTCCATGATATTTTGGATCCCCTGACTCTTGCAAGGTGTTCGACAAGTGGGAGAATGTTGAAAAACATGTGTCTCAACCTTGCAGTCTTTTTCTGGAAAATTCCAAAATTTGTTTGAGGTAGTTTTCCACATGTTTATGCATTGGTAAATGGTTAGTGAGTTGTTAAAAAATGAGTCTTGTCCATAGTAGAATATAGGTGGGCCATTTTTAGAGCCTTAATGACTCATTTTGTGACTTTTAAGAGGGTCTAAGCTAGGGGACAAAATTATGGACGGGATTACTATTTTAACCTGGTTGTTTTTCCATTTTGGAAATGTAAATGTCAAAAAGGGGCACCATGTGGCATGGTGGTTAAGCCCATGGTTTTGTAAAACCACAAGTGGTTTCCAAGTTGTAAAATCACTATAAAAGGAGGGCTTGGGGAGGAGTTTGATAATTGAGTTTTTTGCAAGACTGGATGCTAGAAGGAGTCTCTCTAAGTTTGAGTTGTGGTGATGCACTCCTGTAAGAACCTGTATTGCAAGTGTATTGTAATCAACTTGATTTGATAATACATTGTGCAAGTTTTGGAGGGTGGGGTTTTTCTCCCAGAAGGGTTTCCCCATGACTGTGTTATGTGTTCATTGCTATTTTGTTTATGCTTTATTGTGCATTTCTTGATATCTTAGTAATATTTAAGTTGAAAGTTGCATAACCATCCTCTCAAGATTAGCATAGGAAGCATTTCCGCACACCTTTGCTTCCTTACACTCTCTTTACCCAACCCTTGTCCTTGAAACCCATAACTTTATTTAAAAATTCTAGGCCCCTCCTAATAAAAAATTGTCTTACCTCAAAGCTCTACTAGTTTTGAATATAGAAAGAATTTGAAGCTTTGGAACTTTTCATATTCTAATTTTAACTACAAAAATTGTCCTAGGTGTGAGATCGTGAGTCTTTCATCCGCTAGCACCAACACACTATCTAATTCGCCTAGAAAAGTTTCTTTAAAAATACACTGACATAATTTTTTTGCAATCAATTTCCTTTCTCCCATTCATAGTATTGTGGCCAAAAACATTGTTGAGATATCCGAGTTGACTCGATATCTATGATCAAGAAGGATAAACTCGGGTTCCAAAATAGATTTTACTGCACACAAAATTAGCTTATGCAAGAAATTGATTACCTCCCCTAGACATTTTTGAGTAATCTCTCCTAAAAAAGCCATTTGTTGTTTGCTAGCCACTAGTTTGATTGGAGAATCCATAACAACAAAGAGGAGAAGAATTTAAAAAATGAGGGTGAAATGCTCGTCTGGAGGAGAACACATAAATGTCATGCTTTCACTAAACTATATCAAATAAATCCCAGGATTTTCCATCTTCTCGGGAGAATTGTACCATAAACATTATTATTAAATTTTCCCACTTCAATGTCCTTTCACATCCCCTAGTTGATTTGCCATAACTAGCTTTCTTGTTAATGCAAATATCAAACCAAAAATCATCATCAAAGAAGAAAGACAAGACACACCAACTGCTCTTCACTAATTGAGGATTGAGCGATGTCGTAAGTGAAGAAAATTGATTACCTTGAATCAATTAAATTTATGATTTGCTCATCACTATCAACTCACATTCATCTACCTTGACTCTATCCCTCTCAAAAAGAAATAAATTATAAACCTAGATATGTATCACAATGGATATGACTGTTTTTATCAAATACTCCACCTCGTTATATGACTATCCATCCTACTTGTCAAGGGGTAGAGTTGGCACTATCATTTATGTCAACCTAGAGAGATACTATCCCCTTGAGATAATTGTCACCAAATTCAAATTCAAATTCTACTAACCTACGAGCGATTGCCCATCCATTTCTTCTAAATGTTAATACATCTACTTCAAGGATTAAGTTAGAATAAACTATGGGGGATCTCACAATACTGGTTCCCACTTTTTGGCCAACTTTGACACTTAGATGAGCATTTTTTTAAAAACCTTCACTTTATAATACCTATAACTTTAATCTGTTAAGAATTTGAAGATGATGTAAACTAGTGATTTGTAACATCTTATCTATAGATTATAAATATATTGATTTTTCCATCTCCCTCAAAAAGTAGTTGTTTTACGACACAACATTTTTAAAGAGTGAAGTGCATCCCAAAAAATATATCATTTTTTCTATAAATGATAAAAACTCAATTCTTTCAAATTTTGGTTTGTAACATCAATACCCAAGGCATGCAATTTGTTTGATAGTGATATGTTGAATATTTTTTTTTTAATTAAGATTTTAAGTTGGACTAATTATAATTTAGACATAGGTGTACGTTTGAACACATAACTTGTTCTATATATATCAATATTTATTTATTTTTTGTTAGAAAGAAGACATCAATACTTGGGGCATAGATAATGGTTAGAATTTTTTTGAATTATTTTACTATTTTCCCCAATGCGTTGAACAAATAATTTCATTTTCAGTGAAAACACTATATCTAGTAAAATTTTAAAAACAAAATCATAACCAACTCACAATGTAATAAAATTATAATCATTGGAAACTATTATTTGAGGACTACTATCCTACACTTTTGGTTGTCAAGATTCTCTCATTTGAGCCTTGAAACAAAGGTCTGAAGGCCAAAATTTCTCAGAAGTCTGAAGAGATTGGGAGAGAGATGCTTAGAAAGGGAATTCGAATGAACACCCCTTCAAGCGAACCCCCTTCAAGCGAAGGAACCCCCTACAGTTCATTTGAATCCATGTTCATATGAACATGAAATTCACAAACCATTTAAAAAATATATTTTAATAGGGGTTCTCTTGAAGGGGGTTGGAGTGAACCCTTAAAATGTAATATTTTATTGGGTTCAAATGAACCCAATTTTGGGTTTGGATTCATTTGAATCCTATAGGTTTCATTCGAACCTCCATGGGTAGTTCGAGCAAACACCTATATTTTGTACAAATCACCTTAAAAAAAAAATTCACACACCCGTGATTTTCCTTTGCAAGTAAAAGTGGGAACCACTATTGTGAATCAACCCTTATTTACTTTATATGTTTATTTTCGTCCCTCGCCCGCTTTTCTTTCCAAGATGTCCACTTCTTTATTACCTTCTCAATAATGCGGTTGATAGTGTATGCCTCAAATTATTTCAGCAAGATTAAAATAGTTTCTAGTAAGGATTTCAATTTCCAATTGAGCATAGAACCTAACCTCACAATGTTTATTAGTAAATTTGAGTCCCCTTCAATTTTCTCTTTTTATGTAACAGTGTAATCTTAACCATAGAATTAAAAAACAACAATGCAACATTTAACAAAAAATTTCAACTTTCCAAAATTAAATGAAAGATAAAAAATGATACAAATTACTATTTTTAGAAAGAACGAGAATTGTTTTTTTTTAATGAAATAAAAGTACAGAAGGAAATAATGCTGAAAACAACTTATAACACGATATTTAAACATTATTTCATATATCTTAGGGAAGAATTAAAAATTAAATATACTTTAAGTGTACCAGATAACTATGTTTCAGATTGTGTCCTGAGTTCTTTGACAGATGCCACTGAAAGAAAGGTAAACATCATTGCGGTGATTTTCTACTAGTCCATAGACCATAATAGTCCCCTGATGTCATTCCATAAGGAAGAACCCAACCCTTTAAAGAGAAATGAAGAGATAATTCCAATGCCACTTGAGCCCTAGTGATGTACCTACATAAATCCCAAATCAATAATACACCAAGGTATCCCCTACTAGCATGATTCCTGATTGGTTGTGAATCTGGTACATGTCTGACTGAAAACTATATTCAATAGTTACACCTTGGCCAAGATTTTGGTTGGATCATGTCACAAATTTTGTTGTGAAGTCAAATACATCTCGCTTAGCATAGTCTATGTCTTTTCAATTGTCATCAGTCTCCTGTGCTACTACACTCTGACCTATTAGGATAACTGGTTAACGAATGAGAGGGGGGGTGAATCAGTTGTTAACAAATTATAACAATTAATCCACTATACAACCTTAAACTGGAGCACATAATCATTAAATACTGGTAAATCAGAAACAAATGCTGGTATAGGTCGTTATAGGTAAATAATGCAACTCAAAAATAAAATAGATAATCAACACAATGCAACCATATCACATAACACCATGAATTGTACATGGAAAAATTGGTAAAGGGAAAAACCATGGTAGGAAGCCTACACATAGTTAGATGATACTTCTACAGAAAGTATGTGATTCAATGAGGGGCCTGCACATGCAGGAAGACACACTACCTAGAGTGCACTGCACATTACAAAAGATTCTCAGTGACTACAGAGAGGTTAAAACCACCTCAAGATATTTAGACAACAATCGAGTAGAGTGAACTGCCAAACATAGCACCTACCATGCTTGATTACAGTCTCAGTTAATCTCAATGCTAGAAGCCTTTGACCTCTTCCTTAAATCCAATTCTATCCTCAATGATTGATCTAATTCTTTGCCTAAATGATATTGCAATATTCACACATTACCTTCCATACCATTTATTTACAATGAGATCTTACATTAATTTATACCAACCCTAAGTACTAAACCAATTAGGTAGGCCACCTAAAAGATATTAAATAAGATCATTACATATATCCATATTACTATGATATGCCATGTCGGCTTTTGATCAAAACAACATTAGCGAATTCGTAAATCATATTGGTAACATGTAGAGGACATGTTAAAATGATACCGGTCCATAACCTAGATAGGCACCGGACCTATTTAGGGTCCACCACCCCAAAGAGATGTCTCCAACTGGTTGAAGCACAATCAAAGAACATCTTCTGCATCTTGAAAGCCACACCAACACCACTTATTCATCCTGCCAAGAATTATCAATAAAAGTTCTATCTGTAGAACCTTAAACCTATTCCAGTAAGGGTTTACTAGAGTGTATGATAGCATCTGATTACCAAGTCAATATCTTCTGACCAAGACATACTCTAGAAGCATTTACCACATGTAACCAAATACAATCCATTAATTCAAAAATGTCGAAAGTGTCCAACATATAGTCTTTTCTGCCAGTAACACTAGATATTCTATCGATAACCAAAACCTATCTGTTAGTAATGAAAACATGTCTATCAATAAACAACCATAGCAACTAGTGTTGTCATCAATGACAAAACATCAATGGAACACATAATCAATCCCTTCAACATGCGAATGATCTCCCCCTTTGGCATTGATGGTAACACTAGATGTGAAAAACATCTAAGTACCAAGAAATACCAAATAAGTCTCCCCTAATGGAAGACAACCAAAAAACTCCCCCTTTGAATAATATCTTTGTATAGCTCTTAAGTTTCCTTTTTCACATCAATATCTTTCCCCCTTTGACATCAATGCCAAAGATATGACATAGATATCAAAATTTTGTGAATCTCAAAGCTGACTACTCCCCTTGAGTAATAGCACCACTTCATCAGAACTAAAATGAATAGTATCTTTGATAATTCATGTTGGACTGATGCCAAACTGCATCAATCAAGTTTCTGCCAGAGGGGCAGAAACCCCCAACCTGTCTCTCAAATAGTCAAATGATTCTTTAGACAATGTTTTAGTGAATATATCTGCAATGTTCTTTTTAGAGTTCACATAAACCTATTACACTTCCTTTCCTTCTACCTTGTCCTTGAAAAAGTTATACTTTATTGATATGTGCTTATTCTTCGAGTGAAATACAAGATTCTTAAACATGTCCGTAGCTGTAGAGTTATCACAATAGATAACTACCGGTTCACTACCTTTTACCCTGATATCGTTCAACATTTGCTTCATCCACAAGACTTGTGTACAATTAGTTGTTGCTACAACATATTCAGCTTCAGCAGTAGATAAAGAAATACATGACTTTTTTTTACTGATACATGAAAACAATTTCTTTCAAAGAAAGAAAGATCCACCAAAAGTTCTCTTCCTATCATTAGTATCTCTTGTCCAATATGAATTTGCATATGCACACAAAGTGAAGTTATCATCTCTAGAATACCATGATAAGCCATATTGAGTTGTGCATTGTAGATACCAAAATATCGTCTTTACTGCACATTCATGATTTTCTTTACGGTTACCTTAATATCTTGAAACAATAATCAAATCATTCATAATATCTGGTCTAGTCTGAGTTAGATATAGCAAGCCACCAATTATAGATTTATACCTTGTTGGATTTACTAGTGCAGATGTATCTTTAATAGATAATTTATCACTTGTCACCATAGGGGCACTTACCTATTTGGAATTATCCATACCGAACTTCTTCAATAATTCCCTTAGATACTTTGTTTGATAGATAAGGATACCTTTGTAAGTTTGAGTAATCTGCAAACCTAAGAAAAAATTCATTTCACCAATCATGGACATCTCAAATTCATTCTCCATGTTGTTACTAACAAATTCCATGCACAATTTATCTTCTCCTCCAAAAATGATATCATCAATAAATACTTCAATAATCAACATATCGTCATCAATAATTTTGCAATATAAATCACTGTCAACACTGCCTTTAGTAAAACCAAGCTTCAAAAGATATTTATCCAGCCTTGCATACCAAGCCCTGGGAGCTTGTTTCAATCCATATCCTTATCATCAGTCCATGAAAAACCATCAAGCTACTCAATGTATACCTCTTCTTCAAGTTCACATTCAAAAATTCACATTTAACATCCATTTGGTAAACCTTATATTTCTTATATGTTGCATAGGCAAGAAATAGTCTAACAACTTCAAATCTAGCTACAGGTGCAAAGGTCTCACCATAATCAATTCCTTCCTTTTGAGAGTATCCTTTACAAACTATTCTAGCCTTGTTTCTTATAACTTGACCATCCTCATTGAGTTTATTTCTGAAAATCCATTTAGTTCCAATAACATTCTTATTTTTTAGGCCAGGGAACTAAAGTCCAAGTTTCATTCTTCGCTATCCGATCTAATTCATCTTCCATAGCCTTTAACCAATGTTTATCATTACAAGCTTCAATAACATATGCCAGTTCAACTTGAGAAATAAAACATACCTCTTCATTTGTCAGTCTTCTTCTAGTCATAACTCGCTTGTTCTTATCTCCAATGATTTTATATTTAGAGTGGTTTAATCGTACATACCTTGGAGTATTTTGAACTTCAGGTTCACTGATCTGATCATCATTCATAGCTAAGTCTTTTGATTGTGTTGGTATATTAGTTTTAGTATCTTGTACTAGTCGAGGTATTCTCAGTTCAATTATGACCATTTCTAGTGTCAGTTCCCTGTCATATGATATAGATTGATTTTTATATTGCCCATCCACTTTCAGATTTGCACTTTCCATAATTTTCTACAATCTTTTGTTATAACATCTATATGCTTTAATTTGATTAGAATAACAAAGAAATATTCCTTCATCATGTTTATGGTCAAAATGGATAACAACAATATTTAAATACTAAACAAATTCAACCACAAAACCCTAACCTAACAACAATAAAGATCCACCATAACATATGAAGATTACCTAATACAATGCAAATAAAATGAAATCACAAAGATTATACCATCACATGTCCAATAGGGTTTGGATCTCCATTCTTCCTATCTCCATTGATCTTGCTTGATATATTTGCTCTTAGATTTTATGTGTGCACAAGAGCTCAACAAAGAACGAAAATGTGGTTGCAAGTAGGCTCAATCACATATGCAAGTTCAAAAGTGTAGTTGGGAAGGCCACGCATCAGGGGCCTGATAATGAAGGAAGCATCTTCTTATATAGAAGACACTATATAAAATGGAGGGATAAGATTAAGAGGTATAAAAGATACAATGGTCAGCTATGATTAGAGGGTAGGTAGAGGAAATAAGAAAATAATTAAAGGGTAGGTAGTGTAGGAATTAAGAGATGAATGACATGTTTCATGGGTGGAAAAGGTTAATGAATTAATTAAATAAATAAAGACTCATTTAATTAATAGAAGAAGTGGGATGATTAAATAAATAAAAGTATTTATTTAATTTAGGAAAAGGGGAATTTAAATAAATAAATGTATTTATTTAAATGAGAAATAAAGCTAGAAGAGGATAAATGAATTAATTAAATAAATAAAGATTCATTTAATTAATAGAAGAATTAGAATAAAATAATTAAATAAACAAAGATATTTATTTAATTAGATATGACAATTTGAGGTGTCTACATTTTGCCCCTCTTTGAGACAATGTAGCTTGTTGCATTGTTTCAAAGAAGATAATATGAACTGATACAAAGTTGCCCCAAGATGGGAATGATATGCTCCCTTGAGAGATTGGATGAAAATGTCTAAAAAGATCACAGAAAATCTCTCAATAAGAAAGAAAGGCTAGAATGGACTAACTGGATAGGATAGGGTGACAAAGTCACGGGATAAAGAAGACGAACTCAGGAAATGAGCGCTAGGGATAGGGCTAGGGCAGCCTATAAGATAGACCACGAGGGGAATACATCCTCATTATCATCCACACATCCAAGAGATCAGAGCACAGAGAGAGAATAGAGTAGCAGCAGTCAGCAGTGATGGCATTGGCTCATAGATTCGATTACATTCACCAATTTCAGAGGCTAGCAGATGCAGGAGAGTTGGTAAGTACCACAAAACCTCCTTGTACTTTTCTGCATTAATTGTTGTCATTAATGCATGTTAAGTAGTGCAATAAATGTGTTTTAGATATGTCAAACAAGGTCAAAATATGTCGAGGCATATTTGTGCTGGTGCCAAGCACATTTGGGCTAGCTAGGCACGTCTGTGTTGTGCAGGCACTTTTATGTCTTCAAGGCCAAATCAGCAGTTCTATGATGATCATACACTGTCTATTAGATAAGCTGCTAAGAGGATACACTCAAGCAGGTCCTCTAGGGAAGACTAGGATAGCAGATAGGGCTAGGATTGATAATTCTGTGATAGAACATATGTTGCCAATCAGGAAACTACTCAAGAGGATAAACTCAAGTAGAGGCCCAAGGATAGGATAGATCACGGCACTTTGTGATGAATAGGGAGTACCAAGATAGAGTACTTTGTGATGAATAGGGACTACTAGAAAGAGCAACACTTTGTGATGAACTATGAGTGCAAATATGAGAAGCACTTTGTGATGAATAGGGAGTACCACTAGGATAAAAAGCAATAGTTTGTAATAAATAGTGAGTGTCACTAGGATAGAGTTCCATATGATAAATATAAGCACTAGGATAAAGAGTAGCATTTTGTGATGAACAGGGAATGCCATATGACTCACATGATTGATTTGCTTGACTATAGGAGGACCTACCTATGCTGGAGTCATGGGAGAGATTCCCTTCATCTTAGAGTTTGCAAGCAGAGATGACATTCAAGGACACAACAGCATTTGAGGAGAGAGTAGCGGTTTAGGATATGGGCCTGCGACATATTCTATATGTGCTTGAGTTTTAGACGAACATGGGATTGCTGACTATGCTGGATGAGAGATGGCACTCAAAGACTTGTACTTTCCATTTGTCGATGGGTGAGATGACAGTCACCTTGGAGGATGTATATAGGATATTGTGGATATCGATTGATAGGGAGTTAGTTCCTTATGATCGAGAGGGAGATAGGGATGCACTAAGATGAGTGTTCTAGGATCCAGGATTGGAGATGAGGGCTGGTCATGTGGCATAAGACATGATGACATAGACTGGATTAACATTACCAACAGTACTAGCAGGAGTAATCAATGGGTTCCTCTATCCGGATAGGGCAACACAAGGATTGGCTATGGGATGGGGGAGGACTCTAGAGAGGGATATAGCTAGACTCAAGAGACAACTGAGGGATACTGAGCAGGATAGGGATTGGACTATTCAGCACTATATAGAGGCTAAGACACCACTGAGAGTAGGGAGACAGGCAACAGAGGACACATGGGCCAGATACGCCTATGTTCTATAGGATGGGGAGAAGATAGGTTATTGGAGAGACCTATACTATGGAGTGGTGCCACTAGATCAGTGGGCTAGGAGCTTCTAGAGACCATCACGGACAGCGACAACCACTGGAGGGAGAGACAAGTGATAGGCATCTAGCGGTGGGGTCATGGATTTTCCATCACCACCAGATAGAGGGGACATTAGAGATGATCGTGGGGTAGGTCTTTCCAGGGCTTTGACTCCATCGAGGGCAGTCGACTCCAAGGGAGGGATTTCATCATAGCCTTAGAGGGCTCCCTATGTATCAGTTTTGTACCATTTTTCTATGATGGTGTAGACACCTGCGGGTGATTGTAGCCATATGATGTTGACATCATTGTATGATGACACTTATGATTTTGAGATATATATAAGATGATTCGTCTTTGTAGAAGCTATATGCATGTGTACATATGTGATGTCTATGTTTCTATCTGATGCTTATGATATGGATGCAAATATGTACATGATGAAATGCAATATATTTTTGTTCTTTTATGTTTTTTATGTTTATGCAAATGCAAATGTGAATGTATGAAATGCAAATGAATATGATAATGCAAAGAACTATTTACA
The DNA here is from genome assembly GCF_030272615.1 of Cryptomeria japonica. NCBI lineage: Eukaryota > Viridiplantae > Streptophyta > Pinopsida > Cupressales > Cupressaceae > Cryptomeria > Cryptomeria japonica. Next base: position 38,807,653 of record NC_081411.1, on the reverse strand, counting down.
TGATAAAAATGTAAAATGTGCTAACATGTGTTGTGTGCAGGATGTGATGCAATTGTGATATCTATATGGATGTATGAAATGCTTAATATGTGGTAATGTAGGTGCAAATACATGAAATGCAAATGTTTTTGGCATGTCATTATATTGAGACATGTAATAGCAGGCTACACGGACTCAAGAAGGATGATGGAAGTCAATAAAGAAAGGGGGATGGAAGATAGAAGATATGAAAGTGAAAGAGCTTCTTGTGCGTTATCATCATTGAGCTTTATTATGGCAAGTAGGTTATGACAATCGAGGCATATGTTCAACCTAGAAAGTCATTCTACCCATTTGCATGGAGATAAGACAGTTGCAAACAAAGAATGCCCCTATTCATACTAGACTCTCGGTGTCCTCATATCCTTAGACAAGTCATAGCATTACTAAGAGACAATCCACAGACAGCAAAGAAAAATAGGCGATGATACCCCATCCTCGCCTTTCTAGTCAAAGACATCTTGGAGATAAAATCCCTAGTCAGAGACATCCTAGAAAAGATAAAAGACATATCACTTAAAGATAAAATCAAAAGAAAACCAAGACTTGACACCAACATCCACTGTAGTCCTCAAGTTTAGTGTCTCTTTTCATGTGTATAAGTCTTATTTGGTTGTGGTCACAATGTTTACTTTCACAAAAAGGATAGATAACACTGAACCATAATGTTGTCTGAGTTTGTTGAAAGATTTGATTTGTTTAAGCCCATTGTTGCTGCCATGTCTCATCTAAAACTGACTGAATCCATGCAACTGATACTTTATTGTGGAGAAGATGAAATTTTATTGCGGATTGGCGATGCAAATGTTACTTTATTGCAGATTGTGCACGAATAGACTAAAGAAAAATGGAAGAAACTGAACTCCTCGGAATATGCGATGCTCTCAGTTCCACACCCATTACTAGATGTAGGATTTACCTCAGCTATAGATAGGAGCTGATTTATTATGAATGGACAGAGGTGAAAAGGAATGTTATTATTATAAATGGCTAACCAATTTTAGGTAGATCAATAACAAGCCATGATGGGAATGTGTAAAGTTTATTGTGGATGAATAGGTTGTGAGTGTGTGCAAAGTGAAAGGATGAAATGTCTCTACACATGGCATTAGTGACCTAGTTTTCACCATGGTACTTGCCCAGGGCGCCACCCAAGTTGTTTTCACAGTCTAACGAAATGTTTTTCTTTATGTTTTTTATTTTTGAATTTTTTGTATTTTTAAATTTTTTTTCTATTTTTTTGATTTTTTGATATTAGGATATTCTAAAGATCTATGTGTAAAACCTACAAAGGTGCATGTTGTTGATAGGATCCTCCAAAGGTTCACCCTTTATGGTTGAGATATGATATGCACCACATCCATAAACTGTTGTAATGATGTTAGGACCAAGCCAATTTGGTTCAAACTTTCCGTTCTTCTATCTGTCTCGCTGATTTTTAGGATTTTATCTGAGAACTAGGTCACCCACCTCAAATGTGTGAGGCTTAACCTTATGATTCTAGCTATGTTGTTCCTTGACTGAATGATGTGTAGCTTGAGTGACTATCTTTCTTGATAAAGGAATTGAGATAGAATTACTAGTGTGTGGACTACGTTTGCCCATATGTGTGTCACCTAAAGAAGTTTTGGCATCCCTGATAGCAAAGTCCTTCAAGGAAGCTCCATTAAAGGTCCATGATGTATCACTAGAAGGGAATGGATGTTTGAAACAAGTGGATAAGTTATGAAGGCTTATGATTGTGAAAAGAAGTGAAAGTAGGATAGCATGATGGAGACTTAGGATCAACAAGTGTGATTTTTGACTTGAAATTGTAGAACTTTTGCCCCTAATTATTTTGGTATTAGGGGAGATCAACTCTTGTTCTTTTTGATTCATAGGATTTTTATCCTTGACTTTGATTTTTGCAGAGTCCAATAGCTTTTGATTTTGATTTGGACTAAAGGACATTTCTTTATTTTTGACTTTTGAATTTTTATTTTCAAAACTTGATTTTTGATCCCTAATTAGTAAGGGCTTTTGTGATTCTTGTTGATCCAAGTTTGGGAGTGGAGTGGAAATGGAATGAGTAGATGAAATGGTAAAGCTATGTGAGTTCTCAAGAGGGCTGGCAATACACTTAATAGATTCTTCACTGGAAGCATTCTTCGGACTATTGATATCAAGAGATGCTTGCACCACTAGAGGAGATTTGCATTCAAACTTAGTAGCCACAACACTAGGTGGTTCATACCAAATTCCTTCATATTGCAAATTGTTTATAGATTGTTCCCGTTGACTGAATACCTTAGCAGATAGTGGGAGTTGATCAACATGAAAGATATACTCACCACATCCCAGGTCTTTAACCTTGAATTTTTGTTTGAGCTCTATTTGTTTTAATGTAGAGGCTTTCAATGATTCTAGATTGACATATGATGATGAAGGAATAGCTTCTCAATTGACTAGGATTGTTATTTATGATCTAGGCCGCAGATTGTTGCAATATATAAATGGATTTGGATCAGCTTTGACGGTCACTTCAACTCCATCATGTGGAAACTTGATACATTGATGATATGTTGAGGGTACTATGCTCATCTCATGAATCCATGGATGTCCTAGCAATATGTTGTATGTGAGCTCTAGATCAAGGATTTGACAAACCAAATCTTTTGTAACTAGCCCAACTCTGATAGGTAAAGTGATTGTGCCTTTGGATGAATTCTCTTCATCATCATATGCCTTGATGGTAATTTTGTTTGTAGCATTCACAACTTTTTCAGAATATCCCAATTGCTTAAGAGTATTCAATGTACATATATTGAGACTAGCTCCTCCATCTATCAGGACTCATTTTATTTGATGTTTGTGTAGGAAGGATTCAATGTGTAAAGTTGCATTATGCGGTTGGCTTACAGATGCGTGGTTAGCTTTACTGAATGTAAGAAAATGTGGAATAGAAAGGTATCCCACCATGGCTTGAAACCGGTCTACGTTCAGATCAGTGGGAATGGAAGTGTCTCTCAAAGTTCTGTCAAGAATGGCTTTATGTGCAAGGGATATGCATAACAGGTCAAGGATTGAGATAACCACAGGTGTCTTCCCTAATTGTTCTACAAGGTCATACTCAGGTCTGGTTGATGAGGTATTTTTAGTTGGAGCACCTTGCAAAGTGAATTTTCTTCGATGGGTTGTAACATTACATTTAGAGGTAGGTTCGAAAGAAGATCCAGTGCCTTTGGGTAGAATTCTCAAGTGTTTTGTCCTTGATGATAATGGTAGAGACATAATTATCCATCAAAATTTGATTAATAATTGAATCATAGTTATAGGATGCTCTGGTATAGTTGGTTTTCTCATCTGTGGCTTTAGCTTTTCCCTTGTCATGTTTTGGGACTCATTATTTAAACATCTCATGTTCTTGATTGGATGAATGCCCTTTGGTCTCAATGTTACATCTATCAATAAGATCTTGTATAATGTTCTTCAGTCGATGACAATTTCTTATTTTATGGCCCTTGCTCTTATGAAATTCACAATACTCATCATCATTCCACCAATTTGGTTTAACCTTTGGTTCATATGGAGGCAAATCTAGGATTGTTATTATTTTGTTTGCCACTAGCTTCTTGAAAACTGATTCTAGTGGTTCTCCCAATGGGGTGTACTTCCTTCGTGACCTTGAAGTTGTTTGATTATTCACTTGATTGTTTGTAGAGCTTTATCTAGAAAAAATTTTTTGGGTCGCACTGTATTGCAATCAAGAACACCATCATTGACTATGTTCCTGTTTTTATTCCAAAATCTTGGCTTATCTTTTCCTTTAGAGTCATCTTTGTTTTCCTTTAATATCTTAATGACTCCTTGTTCAATTAGGACCTTTTTTGTTGCCAAGCCTTTTTCAATGATGTCCTTGAAGGTGGAAAAATAAGCTTCTCTTAGGTCATAACCAATGTCTTTGTTAACATTCTAGGTGAACATTTCTACCATTTGTTTTTGTGAAATTTCACAAGAGCATCTATTGGCTAGATTCCTCCATCTTTGTAAAAGTGATGAAAAAAACTCTCCATCCTTTTGCTTGGTGTTGCACAAAGTGGTGATTGATATGTTTGTCTCTATGTTGTATGATAAATGTTGGATAAATGCCTCTGTTAAGTCACCCCATGACTTAATTCTAGGTTGAAATTGGGAGAACCATTCTATAGCTTGATCACCTAAGCTCTGTGGGAATAATCTCATCAAATATGTCTCTTTTGATGCTACCTCAATGCAAGCTGTGAAAAATTGTCTTATATGTGCCTTAGGATCCCCTTTTCCTCTGTACTTATCAAACTTAGGTGTCACAAAGTGTGTATGAAATGGAGGCATTGGAATGCTTTTGTCAAATGGATAGGGACATATGTCTCTCATTGTGTAAGTTGGCTTCAATGTATTTATGTCCTCCATTTTTTTTTGTAAGTCCTTGATTTGCTGTTCCAAATTGTTCTTAGGTGGAGATCGACTTCTTAGACCATACCCCATGCCTAAACCACTGAGTGGAAATGGAGCATGTTGCATATAATGATGGTATTGATCATACACATGTTCATATGGAGGAGGTCTATAATGATGCTATGTATATGGACCACTTGGTATAGAGTCATGATGAGGAATGGAATATCTATTTTGTCCATGTACACCATACTCTATAGGCATGTCATGAGTTTTTTCTAATGTGTTGCCCCTAAATTTGACATGGGGTTTCCTTGTGTCCAAATTTTGAACATGTCTTTGTATATCCAATTGCTTTGGTGGTTGATCCTTAGCATTGGTATGTGATTGTGCATATTTTTCTGCATAAAACTTCCATAATGGTTTGTGAAGGTGAGTATCATAAGCTTGACCATGTGTATGTGGGACCTCAAGTTTTTGAAACAAAGATGATGGTGATTCAGGCACCATATGTTGTCCTCTATTGACTCCACTATTAGCGCCTCCTTTGATCCATGTTGAGGTGAGGTTGTTGCAAAGGTCAATTTTCCATTATTTGAGACATGTCAAAATTATGAGGGATCTTGGCTCCACTTTGTGCCATCACTTGTAAGAAGTATTGTCTATCTCTCATTATTTCCTAAACAAATCGATTAAAACGGGGATCCATAATGGACTCTTCCACTTCCGCTGAATGTATAGAAAAGTTGTCCATATTGTCATTGTATGTATCTTTGTTGTTTGTGTTATCCATGTTCTCAACATTTTGAATGTTTCTATAGGCATCCATGTCAGGTAATGTGGTATGATTAGAAATAAAAAAGACATCATTATCATACTCATATGAAATCATGTTTCCAGACTCTTGAGCCTCTTTAGCTTCTCTCCTATATTTTTGGGAACGGGTTTCAACCGTGAACTAGGTATTGACCAAGATGTTTGAAACTAGATGAAAATGGAAAGAGTATGGAAGACCAAGAGCTGGATGAAATGTAAATGAATCTTAGGTTTACTTGCAATGTCCAAAGTGTAAGACCAAGTATGTATGTAGTAGAGTAGGTGTGACTTCCAAAGAGATGATAGTTTCTCTTGATTAGGTAAGTTGACCTTGACTCTAAGTAAGACCAAATGAGACCCAAAGGTGATTGACCTTGATGAGGGACCACTTAGCAAAATGTTGTTGTATGTAGTGTGTTGACAAAGTATGATGAGGACAATCAAGTGACCTTTTCACTCAAGTTTAGACAAATGTAAATGTAATGCAAGATGTAAAGCAATGGTGGACTTTGTGAGACCCAAAAATAGGCTGAATGCTATATGAAAATATAAAGAAATAACTTAGGAAGCTCAAGAATTCTGAAACTGATTGCTCTTGTTTGTTGGACTGTAAATTTTTCGAATTTGTGTTGTTGTTGTGACCAAATCTGAATTTTTGACTATTTTTCATGACAAGAGGACACAATGTTGATGAGGACTCAATGTTTGCAAGTGTTTAGACTCAAAAATGACTCAAAGAAAAGTGTGTGGTTTGATGTAAAGTTGTTTTGCATACACTTGAAGACATAAAAGATACAATGTTTTGATGTTTGATCTTGAATGTTTGATTGTTCAAAATAATGTTGGCAATATAGCATTATAATAGACAATGGGACATTGTTGATATTTCTATAAGGATATTGAGAAGGTTGTTGATGATTATGGATATAACTGATTAAGGATGTTTACTGTCTTGATATTATTATTTTGTCATTGATGTCAAGAAATTGATTTTCTAATTCAGTATGATGTTGCCATATCTTGAGAAGGATGATTTGAAGAATATAAAGATGTCGGTAAAAGACACGGGAAAGATTATGGTGAATAAGGGGATGAATAAGGTATTCAATGGGCAACTATTACCAAGTCAGACAATGATGAGATCATGATGTTTAGATTGTTTTGACATCATACATATGTTGTAAATTGTAAGGTTAATACTATACTATGTGGTCGCGCCTTCAAAAGGATATGAAAATCATAGTAAAACCTTTCCTGGGAATTGGGCATTCCAACAGGTGACCAATATCTCTCTCTGTAGACGTTCATTTACTTTTCAAACCAGGGGACGTATACTTTAAATGGCGCAACAAAATATATGCACTAGGAACTCATTTTGGTCAAATCTTAGCAGAAATACATACAGGAAAGAAATTCTACCTACACTATACGAAGGTAATGCAAATCTCTTTAACTCAACTATGATCTAATTAGAATAGAAATCATGATAACTACAACTGAAACACAAACTATGAACTGGCCTTATGCTATAGGAATAGGCACAGTGATGGATTCCTTGTGCTGCAGGAGCAATGTAAAGCTGAGTTTGTATAAAAACTTTAAAGATGAAAGCAAACTGAAGCTTAACATAAAAGAACAACTAACTAACTAGCTATAGATACCTACTAAGTGGCCCCCCTTAGCAAGCATCTCCTGATTACACATATGCTAAACTCAGAACTTCATTGAACTTTATTCATAAAAATAGAATGATATACATTGTTTTGTTGATATGGAAACTAACAACAAATTCTGTCTTTTATTATCATATTGATTCCTACATGATATCTACTGCTCTAATTCTATCTTATTCTAGCTCTCTTCTCCTTTTCGCACAAGAGGAGGACTTTATTTAAAAACAGGAGAGTAACTAACTAATTAACTCCATCAAGGAAAGACGTGGAAGTAAAATATATCCCAAAATCAAGGAACAAACTTCATTAATGAATTTATGCGTTCAACCCGATCCATAGAGAATCTAGCACTCCACTCTTTCTAGATTAACTGCCATTAAAATTCTTTCCCATGGTTTGGTCAAAGAGTCCTTGTTGGAGCTCCCTCAAAGTCGTGCAGGAAATAGACTTTACTACAAGGCCGAGATCGGCTACACTTAACTCGATCGTTCTTCAACAACCTGCGAAACAAAAGGTAACAGGCAATAGAAAAAGGCATATGGCACATACACGATATCTATTCATTAATCACACACTTAAATCTACTTCATCATTCAAAAACTGTATACGATATACCAGTCATTTTAGGGAGTCAACGGGGCAATAAATGCAATCAAGTCAACACAATGAGCTATAGGAATATAAAAGTATCTTGCTACAGGATATCCCAAAAAGGTTTCAACAAAGTCTAAACATCCATGAAATAACAAAAGTAAAGGCATTTAAAAGTTTATCATAACATCCAAATTATGAGCATATTTTAAGCTCATCACTGCCCCCTACTTAGTCCAATGTTGGTCCTCCAGCATTAACTTTCCTGGTGGTTTCTCTAAAGTTGGTGGTTGCTTCATGACTTTGAAACGGATTTCTAAACTTTTAATAAAATCCTCTGAAATCCTGACATTTTTCATACCTTTGGTCTTCTAATTCATTGTTAAGATTTGTAGCCTGGTGAGGATAAAGTGGTCACATTAGCACAGGGGGTCTGAGTGTCAGCGGTAACCACAGTTCAAATCTTGTTTGAAGTTCCAATTGAATATATTTGCTAGTTCATTTGAGAGCTGCTGTGAAATTTAGGGGACAATGTGGTTCTGATTTTCTTAACCCAATAGTTAATCTCTCCCATCTTTTCTCACTTCTGGTGAATGCCAATTTCCAAAATGAATATTGTTGTGCCTGGAATTCATCATATACTTGTTTTCTGATATCAAATATTTTCTCTCTTATTAAAACATTATTAATACCAGATGTCAGATCAAACCAATCTTTCAACATTACATGGGGGTTTGAACTTTGAGAACGTAATGGAACAGGATCTGTTTTCTCATCTTCCTCATATGTTTCCCACTGCCTGCCATAATTCACCTCATTTGCTGCCCATGACATAAATTCTCTCAAATGAATATCACCAATATATGGAAGAGGATTCCATTCTATTTCAAATGGTATTAAAAAGCCATGCAAATAGAATTCACACAAAGAATTTCTTAACCAGTTAGGGGCTACTTGGTATGCTTCATAGAATTCCTTAGCAGTATGAATTATAGGATCTTGGTTTCTAGAAATTCTCATCAATTGAAACCATAAAAACTATTCTTTAAGGCACAAAGCATAAACTCTGGGTGGTGGTCTACATTCCATAATCTGACTAGTTACTTTTAACATTTCGTCCATTTTTGCTTTCAACTCAGCAATTTCCTGCTTCTGACTTTCAATTTTCTTATTCAATTTCCTCTTTTCTATTCCCCATAGACTTTGTTGCATGTCAATCTGGGCTATGTATTGGAAAGTCAGGGTTTGCAATGTAACTGTTTCTCAATTAGCTTTAACATATTCCCGAAACTCAATTAAAAATATTCTCTTATACACAACAATGGCTTTACAAATTGCAAGGTGGAATACAACTTCACTAGGCCCATTCAATTGTTCAGTCTGTTCTTGCTCTTGCTGCAAGATAAATTCTTCTTGTTGCTATGGTGGAGAAGTTTGTGCTTCCTCTGAAAATTGCATGGCAGCAATAGCCAAATCATCAAGATTTGGTAACCCTTGTTCATTATGTCTTGTTTCTTTTGTCTCAACTTGTTCCTCTTCAGGAACAAATGAACTCTAGGCAGCATTCTCAGACACATTTTGAGAAACATTAAATTCGGACTCAACAAATCCTTCTGAAATTACAATCACCTCTGGTTGCAGTGAAGCAGGGGGAGGTCTTAGATTGTTTCCTTGCGGAAACCCTTCTTGGCACTGATGCGGCTGCAGGAGGTGTTCCGGTAGCTTTCCTCTTCCTTATTTGTTCAGAGGGCTTTGCCCTACCAGAGGATGACGGTGAACTAGTAATTGTAATAGGTGTTGCTGCAGGAGAAGGTGCTGCAGGAGAAGGGCATTGCCTTTTCTTAGAACGAGGGTCAGATTTTGAGGACCCTTCTGCCTTTGTTTTTCCATTCTCTCTCCTAATGGCTGACTTAGTTTGTACCCTAGCAGAGGATTTAGGTGCAAAAGATGCAGGACCAGGTGCTACAGGAGTAGGTGACCCTTGCCCTGTTTTACTGGTAGATGCAATTTCTTTCTTCTTTTTCTGAGGCCTTGGGGTAAGTACCCTAGGAGGTTGTGGGATTTGCAAACTCTTTTGGGAAACAAATTGTTGCCAGGAAAGAGGTGAGACATCCCTCAAAGAGCACCCAATCAGTAATTTAATAAGGCCATGATGAGCGACAAAATTATCTTTCTCCTATTGAGTTCCGTGGGCACTTTGTTCTAAAAAATTTAACAAGAAATTCGGAACATTTATAACTAACCCATGCCTCATATGGCTCAATAATTTAAAATTATGAGAATGCAGATAGGAAAAATGGCCTTCACAGGTCAAATACTTGATTATGTAAGTAGCATACTCTGAATAAGGAGGAGGCAACGATACGCGCTTGCATCCCTGCTTGGAAACTTCCAGAGGTCCATCAGTAGGTATTGAAAACTCAACCCTTGTAGCTGCAGCATCTGAAGAAAAGTTTTCTCCAATGGCTGGAAGCCCAGTTACTTCTACAATTCTGTTTTTGGTTGCAACAATCATTAGACCCCATACGATGGCTCTCCCTTCAGAAAGGGTTCTCAAAAATTCTCCAGCAGCCTTTTCATCAAAATCATTTAAGCTCAAAAAATAATTTAACCACCCATAGAGGCTGAATGCATGGACTGTTTGCGGATTTTGCAATAACATTTCATGAGCTATAGGCTCATGTCGCACCAACTGACCACCCATGTTTGTAGTTTTCCTTTAGCTGAACTCAATTCCTTGTTGAAGATTCAAATTCTTTGTTTCCCTTTCTTCTTTGGTTTTTCTTCTTTCGTGCCGTCACATTTCTTTTTTTTTCCAAAAATAAACTTTTTGAACTAGCAGTCTTAATCATAATTATGCAATAAAGAAGGACATGCGATCAAATTTGGAAAGTACCAGAAAAGTATTAAAGAAAGATTATTTTGTAGTTATGGCAGTGGCGAAAAGATAGATTTTAACAAATGGATTACCCCGCCCCCTTCTTAAAGGATGACATGTGTCCTCATATGTCGTAAAGAACATGTAGAGAGTTGGGTAATAATGACTAGTACATGCATAGCAGTAAATGAAGAGGATGAAACAAATCAAATATGCAATAAAAAAAGATATGGCATGCCTTTGATAATTGCACGTACGTGTGAAGAAAGATGACGACATCTACATGAATTGACAAGTGGGAAAGATATCTTAATTAAGGTTGATGCGGATGGATGATGTGGATGGGTGAGATGGGTGGATGAAATGAACGGATGGAATGGACGGAAGATAAAGAAGTAAAATGGGGGCGATAATTGAGAATGGAGAAAAAGGGGTTTCTTTTTTTTTTTTTTTTAAACTTTTATTATGAGCATGCTTGTTTTGAAAATTACGGTAACATTGCAGGAGAAAGGCTAAAGCCTTCGGCTATAGGAAGAGTATTAGGAGGAACCTGAATGAACTGCTGCATGAATTCTTCCTTGGAGACTGGTTTGTGGTACAACCGAAGTTGGTGGCCATTCACTAGCAATTTGAAGTGGACTGGGTCTATTGTTATCAACTACATAGCTCCATTGTCAAACACATTTTCAACTTCATAGGGGCCAAGCCAGCGTGTTGTGAGCTTACCTTGGTTTTCTTGATATCTTGAATCATATAACAGAGCCCAATCTCTAGTAGAAAATTTCTTGGTTTTGATGTGTTGATCATGCCATTTTTTCCTTTGTTGTTGGATTGTTTCTATATGCTACAGGGCGGCTTTTCTCATTTCGTCCAAAGCATTTAGCTGCAGGAGATGGTCCTTCTGTGCTTCAGATATGTCTATATTGAGTTGAAGAGTTGTCCTCAAAGTTTTGTGTTCAAATTCTATGGGTAACATGACTGTTTTCCCATAAAGCAGCTCAAAAGGTGTAAACCCAGTTGTTGTTTTCCATGTAGTTTTGTAAGTCCAAACTGCTTCAAGAAGTCTATTGCTCCAATCTTTTCTATGGATCTACACTGTCTTTGTGAGGATTGCCTCAATTTCTCTATTTGTTACCTCTGCCTGACCATTGGCTTGAGGGTGATAAGGGATGGACTTCCTATGTTTGATTTTATAGTCATTCATCAGTGCAGTGATCAGATTCAACGTAAACTGAGCTCCTTGATCGGTTACAAGCTCTTTTGGAACTCCAAATCTTGTGAAAATTTGTTCATACAGAAACTCAGCAACTTTGTTATCTCGGGCATGAGTCATAGCTGTTACCTCAACCCATTTTGTTACATAGTCCGTGCAAACTAGAATGTATGACTTTCCATTTGATGGTGGATCAATTGGCCCTACAAAATCCATCCCCCATTTATCAAAAGGGGTGACTATTATCTACGGATATAGTGGCATTTCATCGAACTTAGTTGGTCTTCCCATACGCTGGCATCTGTCACATTTTCTTGTATAAGCCACAACATCCTTATGTAATGTTGGCCAGTAGTACCCTATTGTAAGAACTTTTATTGATGTTCTTTTTGCTGCAAAATGTCCTCCACATGGTTCGTCATGGCAAGCATGCAATATGCCATAAGTTTCATCTTCTCTTATACATCTTTGCATTACTTGATCAGATCCAGTATAAAACAAACTATTTGCAATCCAGGAAAAGTTAAAATTTTTCTTTATTAACAATTTCTTTTCTTTTGGAGAAAAGTGGTCTAGTATTCTGTTTGCTGCTAGATAATTGGCAATGTCTGCATACCAGGGTATATGTGCAGCGATGGAAAACATGTGTTCATCTGGGAACTTATCATCAATGATCTCATGTTCAACAGGTGCAACTGATTGAAGTCTTGATAAAAAGTCAGCTACAACATTGGCTTTCCCTGGTTTGTCAATTATGGAAATGTCAAATTCTTGTAACAACAGGAGCCAACATGCCAACCTACTAGAGATGGCAGGTTTGTTCATCAAATACTTGATTGCTGCATGGTCAATATGGATGAATATCTGATAACCTGTGACATAATGCCTAAATTTATTCAAAGCATACACTACTGCAAGCAACTCTTTTTTTGTGACAGTATAGTTGAGCTGAGGACCTTGAAGGTTCTTGTTGATAAAGTAAATAGCATGTTCAACTAAATTTTCTTTTTGATTCAGAACTGCTCCTATGCCAAAGTCAGAAGCATCAACATGTATGTGAAAAAGAAAATTCTATTTTGGACCTTGAAGAACAGGGGCTTTAGTAAGCAAGTTTTTTAGTTGTAGGAAGGATTTTTCACAGGCCTCTGTCCACTCAAATTGGGAATCCGTTGTTAACAAAGCATAAAGTGGATTGACAATTTTACTGAAATCTTTTATAAACCTTCTATAATACCCTGCATGACCAAGAAAACTTCTGACATCTTTCTGTTTTGTAGGAGTTTGTAAATTTTGAATTACTTCAATTTTAGCAGGGTCGACCTGAATTCCATTCTTTGAAACATGATGACCTAGAATAATACCTTCTTCCATCATTAGAAAACACTTCTCACTGTTTAGAGACAAATTTTGCTCTCTACACCTTTTCAATACTTTTTCTAAATTTACTAGTGCTTCTTCAAATGTGACTCCATAGGTACTGAAATCATCCATGTAAATCTCCATACATTCATGAGATATATCAGCAAAGATACTAATAACTGCTCTCTGAAATGTTGCTGGCGTATTGCATAGGCCAAAAGGCAAGACCGAATAAGCAAATGTTCCCCATGGACAGGTAAAAGTGGTTTTATCTTGATCTTCAGGGGCAATTTTTATCTGATTGTACCCACTATAACCATCCAAAAAGGAAAAATATCTTTTGCCAGACAGTGAGTCTAGTACTTGATCTACAAAAGGTAGTGGAAAGTGATCTTTTTTAGTGGCACTGTTCAATTCTTTGTAATCTACATATACTCTCCATTTTCCACCTTTCTTGGGGACAATGACTAATGGAGAAACCCATTGATTGTTAAAGATTGGATAAATAAAACTAGCATCAAGCAACTTTTGAAGCTCACTTTTAACTATTTCTCTAAGTGCTGGATTTACTCTTCTTTGAGGTTGTCTAATTGGTGAACAATCTTCTTTGATATATATCCTATGAGTACAAACTCGAGGATCTATTCCTTGCATGTCCCCATATTCCCATGCAAAAGCTTTATGCTGTTCTTGTAGCATTTTTAATAGGTCAGCCTGTTGAGACTGTGACAACTTGTTATTGATGTTCAAACAATGACCTTGAGACAATTCTATCTACTTCGTGAGATTACTTATAGAGTCTACTGGTAATGTTTGTATCTCTTGTGGAAACAAATTGTGAAAAATTGCTGGAAGTTTAGGCAGTGAATTTTTAGAATCTGGTTGCTGTAGAAAACATTATAAATGAGTACCATTTGGATCAGATGAACTACCTATATCAGAGTTGTACTGTAGAATTTGAAACAGCAAGGCATCTTCACTCTGAAGTTGTGAGAATGGGTCATTTTGAATCATCATTAATTGAGCCAAAGAATTAGCTTCTTCAATTTCCTCCCCCACATTTGGCCAAACAGGTTGAGACAAATCTGGCTGAGGTCTAGCAGGCGGATACAGAGCCAATTTCTTTGTGGACTGCCCATCAGAAATGGTCATATCTCCAGAACGACATCCTATAAAAGCATCAGCAGTTGCTAACCATGGTCTACCAAGAATAATTGGATATCCTCCTAAAGTTGTCTTAACTGATAATATTGTGAAATCAGCAGGATACTCCCAAGATTCAAGAATGACAATTACATCTTCTACTCTCCTATCAGGTTTAACTGTGGAGCTGTCTGTAAGCTGCAAAACTATGGGTGTAGATCTAATGTTTAAAATGTTCAGGGAGTCCATAGTATGCTTTGTCATGACATTAATGGCAGCACCTAAATCAATCAAAATATTTTTTACAACTTGGCCATTTACATTTATCTGCACTATAGGACTTCTAGGGTCAATATACTTTGGAATAACTACATTTTCCAACATTATATCAGCCAATTTTTCTAATACATGAATTGTTTGAGGATCCTTTTTCTTTCGTCCAAGCTTCTTCAATAGCTTTTCCAAAAATAGGAATATCTTTAATAGCCTAAAATAAAGGAATTTGAATCTGCACATTTTTTAGCTGATCCATAATGTCAAAAGTGGGTTCTTCCATGGGTTTATATGCAGTACTTTGCAACCTCTGAGGAAAAGGTGGGTTGTCTTGATTTTGCAGAACAAGCTCTTTAGGAACTGTATTAGTTATGGGCATGTGCTCAGTAGGAACAACAGGTGCAGTAGATTCTTCATGGGGAGAGTCTGATATTTCAGTAATCAGAGGCAGTTTTGGAGCAGGTAAAGTAGTTCCAGATCTCAAATGGATGTCATTAATGTTTAAGGCATAAGCTTGATATTGGTTGGCTTCAGCAAGATATGCAGGTTGCTGCTGTTGCTTATTATTGGGATTGGGCAATGGCTGGGTAGGCATAGGTGTTTATTTTGGAGGTCTAGGATTTGTGGCAGTTACTATAGGAGGCGGCATAAGGGCTTGTGGTTGTGGTTGTGGAAGCTGCAAGAATCCAGAGGACTGGTTTTGCCATTGCTGAGGGCCTCACCATTGGAAATTTTGTTGCCAATTTCCTGAAGGTGGGGTCCATTGCCCTTGTGGCTGCTACCATCCTCCTTGAGGGGATTGCCATTGTTGGTTCTGATAATTAGGCCAATTTGGTTGAGGTGGATTCCAGGGTGGTGGTGGTCCATATGCATGTTGCCATTGGTTATTATATCCAGAATAAGAATTGCCAAAAGTTAAAGGGTCTTGAGGCATACCTTGTCTTTGGGCCCATGGTCTCCTTTGTGCAACAAAGAACACTTGATCATCATCTCCTTCTACTGGCTTGAAGTCAGTAGGTAGCTGTTTGGCTTCCAAATTAGCCACCATCTTGCATCTGCAATCACGCTTCTTTTGTCTGCAGTATGGACAGAACTCAGCCAAAACTGCATCAGCCTCCTCATGTTTCTTTCGAGCTTGCATAGTGTCCAGTTGCGTAGCCATATTATTAATGATGTCCTGCTTGAAGTCAGATAGCATATTTGTTATCTCCATTCAGGAAACTCCAGCAGAAGAAGACTTCCCTATTGTAGCATGATGACCTCGACCTTTCTTAACTATTGCTTGAGAGTAGTTAAGACATATTTTCTTTATATCATCCCAAGGCAACTGGGTTATATCACCTCCTCCTATCAGGTCCAAGGCATCTATACAGGCATCACTAATTCCTCTTAGAAATAGTAATTTCTGAGAGTCCTCGTTGAGAGTATGGTTTGAGTTCCTCTTTAGTGAAAACAAGAATCAGAAAATATAATCTTCCAGATTTTCATCGTCCTTCTGCTGAATTCAGAATATGTCATCACTTTTGTTGACACTCTTACAATATTCCTTATACTTGTCAAGGAATGTTGTCTACATGACCTTCCAACTATCGACGACACCTTTTCCTAGACTCATGAACCATCTGAGAGCTCCTTCCTTCAAGGTGGAAGGAAATAACTTCAGTTTATGAGCGTCTATGTTGTAGTCATAACTGCGACAGAGGACATCAAATTCAAACAGAAAGGTTTCATGGTCCTCTATGACCAAGCCATAAAACTTTGGAAGCAAAGAAGAGGGAATGTTTTTAAGATAGTCAGTATCTCGATAGGGAACAATGGGAAATTCAAATGCAGGAGGTGGATTATGAGGTGGATTATTTACCATGTTTGGTTGCTGGAATAACAGAGCGAATGGATTTTCCTCAAGTTCATTGTCAGCTGGGTCAAATGGTAGTTCAATAAATAGATTTTTAGGGAGGAACCTTCCCAGGGCGTCTCTTCTTCTTCTATGCATGCAATATGATAAATAGTGGCTTGACTGATCTAGAAAATTTTACTAACAAGCTAAACTAATACTAAAAATGACTTCTGATAAACTCCTAGCTAGACGCCATCCCTGGCAATGGTGCCAAAAATGGTCACACCCACCAAAGGATATGAAAATCATAGTAAAACCTTTCCTAGGAATTGGGCATTCCATCAGGTGACCAATATCTCTCTCTGTAGACGTTCATTTACTTGTCAAACCAGGGGACATATACTTTAAATGGCGCAGCAAAATATATGCACTAGGAACTCATTTTGGTTAAATCTTAGCAGAAATACATACATGAAAGAAATTCTACCTACACTATAGGAAGGTAATGCAAAGCTCTTTAACTCAACTATGATCTGATTAGAATAGAAATCACGATAACTACAACTGAAACACAAACTATGAACTGGCCTTATGCTGCAGGAACAGGCACAGTGATGGATTCCTTGTGCTGCAGGAGCAATGTAAAGCTAAGTTTGTATAAAAATTTTAAAGATGAAAGCAAACTGAAGCTTAACAGAAAAGAACAACTAACTGACTAGCTATAGATACCTACTAAGTGGGCCCCCTTAGCAAGCATCTCCTGATTACACAGATGCTAAACTCAGAACTTCATTGAACTTTATTCATAAAAACAGAATGATATACATTGTTTTGTTGATATGGAAACTAACAAACAAATTCTGTCTTTTATTATCATATCGATTCCTACATGATATCTACTGCTCTGATTCTATCTTATTCTAACTCTCTTCTCCTTTTTGCACAGGAGGAGGACTTTATTTAAAAATAGGAGAGTAACTAACTAACTAACTCCATCAAGGAAAGACGTGGAAGTAAAAAATATCCCCGAATCAAGGAACAAACTTCATTAATGAATTTATGCATTCAACCCGATCCAGAGAGAATCTAGTGCTCCACTCTTTCCAAATTAATTGCCATTAAAATTATTTCCCATGGTTCGGTCAAAGAGTCCTTGCCGAGCTCCCTCGAAGTCGTGCAAGAAATGGACTTTACTGGAAGGCTGAGATCGGCTGCGCTTGACTCGATCATTCTTCAACAACCGGCGAAACAAAAGGTAACAGGCAACAGAAAAAGGTGTATGGAACATACACAATATCTATTCATTAATCACACATTTAAATCTACTTCATCATTCAAAAACTATATACGATATACCAGTCATTTTAGGGAGTGTCAACGGGGCAATAAATGCAATCAAGTCAACACAATGAGCTGCAGGAATATAAAAGTATCTTGCTACAGGATATTCCAAAAAGGTTTCAACAAAGTCTGAACATCCATGAAATAACAAAAGTAAAGGAATTTAAAAGTTTATCACAACATCTAAATTATGAGCATATTTTAAGCTTATCACTATGTTATCAAGCAAAGAACCTAGTCGATAAATCCTAAGGAACCTAGTCGTTAAACCCTAAGGTTATCACTATTAGTTAATGAAGGTGGAATGTCTACCGAGTGAAGTTTAGTATTTACTGAGTTGTTACTGAGTTTTAACTGAGTTATAATAGAATGCATTAAATATTTACATGCATTATTTAATGAAGGAACCTGATGAGCTGGAACTGATTAAATGATTGGTATGTCGTGCATGAAGTTTGTTAATGAATCTATGGCAAAGGAAATTCGGCATGAAAATCTACAATTCAGATTGAACCGCAATACCCTGGAACAAGTTCCAAGAAATATATGCAAGTTCCTAGGCGGGGTAAAATGTTTTCAGATCAAAAGATGCATTGAACCTGGACAAGATTGAAGATTTGATGGCTATGATTGATCATGGGAAATGTGATCAAGGAGATTAAGCGGTTAGCTAATTGTTTATAAATAGGGAACTATTGATAAACAATGTATGCAGGCAAGTGTATGCACAGGGATGCTACATAGTGATTACCAAGCACATAAGCTTGAAGACATGTTTGAATAATAGAGTATAGAAGCCCAGCAGATGGACAAGATTAGTTTTATGTCTAGATTGTATTGAACAAATAAGAATCTGCTTTAGCATTTTAGATGTGAAGTTGCAGATAGATTTTATTACTGTTATTTTGTGAAAGTGATAGAAAATCTCTTAACAGAGTGGACTTAACAGTCTTATTTATAAAACCCTCTAGCAAGGTGACATTCTGATTGAGTGTTTGAAATCCTTTAACAAGGTCACTTCTAACAAGGTGAAGATCCCAACATATCTGAGGGAAATCCCTTAACTGGGTCACATCTTGGAATGTGTTTGTAATCTTTAACAGGATTTGCTTTTAACCGAGCATATTCTAGAAGAGTATATTTCTTAGTGGGTCCGAAATCCCATAGTGGTTTTTCCCTATTTGGGTTTCCACGATAAATATAGTGTTATGAGGTTTATGATGTTTATATGCTTTTGAGTTTCAATGTTTAACAATTTTTGTTATATTACTAGAGTATATGTTATCATGGTTGAATCTGATATTTTTATGGAAGATTAAGTTTGTATGATTCACCCCCCCCTCTCATCTTGTTGGTTATTGGATTTGTACTTACATTTAGTATCAGAACTATCAATTGGTATCAAAGCCTTGGACTCTAGAAGAAAAGTTTAAAGGCACTTGAGTTAAAGATCCAAAGATGTATAAGAGGCATGCATCGAAGCTAAACAAGTCAAGTTTCTCTACATGGCAGAAAAGGATGAAGCTGCATCTATCAGGAGTAGGAGAATATGTTGTATACTATCTGGATAATGATTTTGTTACACCGAACAACTATCCATTGACTATTGAAGAGATAAAGGCAAAGCAAGAACATATTCAAGCAATGATTAAAATAACATTTGCATTGAATGACTTAGAGTTTAATGATCTAGAAGGCTGCAATGATGCAAAGGCAATGTGGGATAAGCTCATATCAGTGCATGGAGGAGATGAACATGTTCAAAGAGCAAAAGTAGATAGTCTAAGAGGACAACTTGAATCTATGAGGATGAATGAAGGTGAGAACATAACTCAGTATAGTACAAGACTAAAGGAGATGTCAATCAAATCAAAGGAGTAGGTGGAACTATTGAAGAAAAGGATATAACAAGTAAGTTGTTGAGAACCCTTCTACTGGCTTATGCAATCTGAGTCTCTGCAATCAATGAATTGAGGTCTGTACCTAATATGAAAGTTTCTTTAGATGCTACTATTGGTAAGCTACATGCATTTGAGTTAGGTGACTTTGATAACAGTGGATCTTTGGTAAAGAAAGTTGAATCTACTTTTAGTTCTTTTCATCTTGATGAATCTAATGATTACAATGAAAGAAAGTATAAGTACTCTGAAGGAGATCACAGTGGAGCAAGTGAAATATTTCATAAGAACATGGAAGAAGTACACAATCTATATGAGGAAATCAGAAAGCAAGAAGAGTTTGAAGCACTATTAGCCAAAAGGTTACCGAGAGGCAAAGGTAAGTATAAAGGAAAACTACCTTTGAAATGTTTCAATTGTGATAAAATAGGACATATGGCTTCAAACTGTCCTGACAAAGATTCTACTGAAAAGAGAGATTATCAAGATGACAGACAGAAAGATAATCATTATAAAGGACACCGAGACTTCAGAAGAAGAGATAGAAAGACATGTTTAATAGCCAATGAGGAATCCAATGATGATAAATCAAATGAAACTGATACAAAGGAAGTAGTTTATGTGGCTATCGAAGATAGATTAGATGAAGAAAGGTATGAAGAAAAAACCCTAATATCTCACATAAACACTAATGATTCTTGGATCATAGATAGTGGATGCTCACATCATATGACAAGAGATAAACACAAGTTTGTTATATTAGAAGATTATGATGGAGGCTATGTTAGATTTGGTAATGATGCACCATGTCCGGTGAAAGGTAAAGGATCTATAACACTTCTTGACAATGCTAAATGTAATGATGTTTATTGGGTTGAAGGTTTGAAATACAATTTGTTGAGTGTAGCACAGCTAAACAACACAGGTTACCGAATAGAATTTCAGAAAGGAATTGTCAAAGTTCATGACAAGAATGGAAAGTTAGCTGCTACTGGGACACAAACAAAAGGTAACACATTTCACCTTGACTCAACTCATAACAAGTGTTTGTATGCAAAGATAGATGATACTTGGTTATGGCATAAAAGGTTTTGTGATGTAAATTTTGATAATCTGATCAAAATAAGTAAGAAGCACCGAGTAAGAGGTCTACCAAGTCTTGAAAAACCTGAGAATGCTATGTGTCAAGGATGCCAGATGGGTAAGATGACAAGATCAAGCTTTACAAGTAAGTCTTACACTTTTAAGGGAATTTTAGATCTAGTGCACACTGATCTTTGTGGTCCTATGAAAGTTCAAAGTTATTATGGTGATAAATATTTCATATTATTTGTGGATGACTATTCAAGGATGATGTCAGTAATGTTTTTAACAGATAAATCATAAGCTTTTCAGATAGAGGAGGAGAGTTCACATCTAATGAATTCAACTTATTCTGCAATGATCATGGTATTAAAAGACAAGTCTCTGCACTGAGAACTCCACAACAAAATGGAATAGCTAAAAGAAGAAACAGATCTATTGTGGATCGTGCTAGAACACTGATGATTGAAAAGAAGGTGCCACAAACATTTTTGAGAGAAGCAATAAGCACAGTAGTTTACACCCTGAACCGAGTACAATTAAAGAAAGGTACTTTGAAGACACCATATGAAATCTGGTATGATAAAAAACCTAATGTAAGTTATTTTAAAATCTTTGGAAGTAGATGTAATGTACACAAAGATGATAGAAATGGCAAGTTTGATCAGAAGAGTGAAGAAGGAACATTTCTAGGTTATTCTTCTAGAAGCAAAGCATTTAAATGTCTAATCAAATCATTTAACAAAATAGTAGAAAGAGCAAATGTGAAAATTGATGAATTTGCAAAAAGAAATGATGAAGGAAATTCCAAGGAGCTAGAAGACTATGAAAATTTGTCTATGTTCAATCGAGAAGTCTTACCGAGAAGACTGCTGAGGAAAATGAAGAGAATATCCAGTTACCGAGTGATGAAGAAGATCATACAAAGCCTACCGAGCCTGTATTAGCCAAGTATGTTAGAAGACATCATGCACCAAATCAGATTATAGGAGATAAGGATGATCCAGTGATGACAAGGAACAAACTGAGACAGAACACATGTTTGATATCTAAATTTGAACTGAGAATAGTGAAAGAGACATTTAACAATGAAGATTGGATAAATGCTGTGATAGAAGAGATTGATCAAATCAAGAAGAATGACACATGGACACTAATCCCAAGACCAAAGGACAAAAATGTAATCAGTACAAAGTGGATTTTCAAAAACAAGCTAAATGAAAAGGGAGAGGTCATTCGAAACAAAGAAAGACTAGTTTGCAAAGGTTATGCTCAAGAAGAAGGAATTGATTATGGTGAAACTTTTGCACCTGTTGCTAGACTTGAAGGAGTAAGAACATTGTTGGCATATGCTACTTTCAAAAATTTCAAGGTATATCAAATAGATGTCAAATCTGCATTTCTGAATGCAATATTAGAAGAAGAAGTTTTTATTGAACAACCTGAAGGATTTTTTGAAGACAATAATAAAGATCAGGTATGTAAATTGAACAAAGCTTTATATGGTTTGAAACAAGCACCTAGAGCATGGTATGAAAGATTGCACTCTTATTTGATTAAGATTGGTTTTATAAGGACAAGTGAAAACAACAATATGTACAAGAAGAATGATAAAAATGGAACACTGATCTCAGCCATATTTGTTGATGATATTATATTTTGTGGAAATGACTCTTTATGCAAGAACTTTGGAAATGAAATGAGCAAAGAATTTGAGATGTCATTAATCGGTGAGATAAAGTATTTTATAGGTTTACAGATACTGCAAATGAAAAATGAGATTTTCATTACCCAATCCAAGTACATAAAGGAAATCTTGAAGAAATTTGGAATGGAGGATTCAAAACCAGTAAGTACTCCTATGACTACCAACTATAAATTATCAAAGAATGATGAATCTGCATCTGTTGATGAGACACTTTACTGATCCATGATTGGAAAGTTACAATATGTTGTTCACAACAGACCAGACATAGCACATGCAGTAGGTATAGTTGCAAGATTCTTTGCAGATGCTAAGGAAACACACATGTCAGCAATCAAAAGAATTTTTAGATACTTGAAAGGCACTGAGGATTATGGCTTAGTATATCAGAAAGGAAATGATTTTGATTTAAAAGTTTATACTGATTCTGATTGGGCAGGCAACATTGATGATAGAAAAAGTACAAGTGGAGGAGCTTTCTTTTTAGGAGAAAGACTAGTGAGTTGGCTTAGTAAGAAAAAAGGATGTGTTTCACAGTCAACAATAGAAGTTGAATACGTTGCTGTAGCATTGAATTGTACCAACATTGCATGGATCAAACAACTATTGGAAGGTATAAATGAGAAAGTTACCGAGCTAGTAACTATATTTTGTGACAATACTAGTGCCACTAATATTTCAAAGAATCCTGTTATGAACTCTAAGACAAAGCACATCTTTATCAAATATCATTATCTTAGAGAAGAAGCTCAAGAGAAGAAAGTGGTGTTGGAGTATGTTAGCACAAAGGAACAAATAGCAGATATCTTCACCAAGCCACTACCAAGGAACACTTTTGAATATCTCATAAATAAGTTGGGGGTCCTACCCCTATCTTCTACTCACTGACCGAGTTCGGTGAAAGCATCAATCTGATGACTCTATCAAATATTTTTGGGAGTTGATGCTGATTTACACACTTTAGGATATTTTCTAAAGGTGTACAGGAAAACATTATAGGGAACAGAAATTGAAGACCAAACGCTCTGACCAAGACTGCATTGATACACAACAGTAGTAAATCACTTCATACATGAAGAAATTATGTTTTAGTTCTTTACTTTTTGGCACTATTGTCAAAGAGGGAGAAAACTGAGAAAGGGGAGCAGATTGAAGATTGGAAAGAAGACTGAAAAAAAATAGGAGAAGTCTAATATATGGGGGAGAAAGTCTGATGATAGCAAGAGAGCATTTCAGCATTTTAGAATCATAGCAATCCAAATCTTTTAAGGTCAAATCAATTGGTTTTGACATCAATGTCAAAGGGGGAGATTGTTGGCAATATATCATTATAATAGACAATGGGACATTGTTGACATTTCTATAAGGATATTGAGAAGGTTGTTGATGATTATGGATATAACTGATTAGAGATGTTTACTGTCTTGATATTATTATTTTGTCATTGATGTCAAGAAATTGATTTTTTGATTCAGTATGATGTTGCCATATCTTGAGAAGTATGATTTGAAGAATATAAAGATGTCCAAAAAATACATAGGAAAGATTATGGTGAATAAGGGGATGAATAAGGTATTCAATGGGCAACTATTACCAAGTCAGACAATGATGAGATCATGATGTTTAGACTGTTTTGACATCATACATATGTTGTAAATTGTAAGGTTAATACTATACTATGTTATCAAGCAAAGAACCTAGTCGGTAAACCCTAAGGAACCTAGTCGTTAAACCCTAAGGTTATCGCTATCAGTTAATGAAGGTGGAATGTCTACCGAGTGAAGTTTAGTATTTACCGAGTTGTTACCGAGTTGTAATTGAGCTATAACAAAATGCATTAAATATTTACATACATTATTTAATGAAGGAAGCTAATGAGCTGGAACTAATTAAATTATTGTTATGTCATGCATGAAGTTTGTTAATGAATCTATGGCAAAGGAAATTCGGCATGAAAATCTATAGTTCAGATTGAACCGCAATACCCTGGAACAAGTTCCAAGAAATATATGTAAGTTCCTAGGCAGGGTAAAATGTTTTCAGATCGAAAGATGCATTGAACTTGGACAAGATTGAAGATTTGATGGCTATGATTGATCATGGGAAATGTGATCAAGGAGATTAAGCAGTTAGCTAATTGTTTATAAATAGGGAACTATTGATAAACAATGTATGTGGGCAAGTGTATGCACAGGCATGCTACATAGTGATTACCGAGCACAGAAGCTTGAAGACATGTTTGAATAACAGAGTATAGAAGCCCAGCAGATGGACAAGATTAGTTCTATGTCTAGATTGTATTGAACAAATAAGAATCTGTTTTAGCATTTTAGATGTGAAGTTGCAAATAGATTTAATTACTTTTATTTTGTGAAAGTGACAGAAAATCTCTTAACCGAGTGGACTCAACAGTCTTATTTGTAAAACCCTCTAGCAAGGTGACATTCAGATTGAGTGTTTGAAATCCTTTAACAAGGTCACTTCTAACAAGGTGAAGATCCTAATAGATCTAAGGGAAATCCATTAACCTGGTCACATCTAGTAATGTGTTTGTAATCTTTAACATGATTTTCTTTTAACTGAGCATACTCTAGAAGAGTATATTTCTTAGTGGGTCTGAAATCCCACAGTGGTTTTTCCCTATTTGGGTTTCCGCGTTAAATCTGGTGTTATGAGGTTTATGATGTTTATATGCTTTTGAGTTTGCATGTTTAACAGTTTTTGTTATATTACTAAAGTATATGTTATCAAGGTTGAATCTGATGTTTTTATGGAAGATTAAGTTTGTATGATTCAACCCCTCCTCTCATCTTGTTGGTTATTGGATCTGTACTTACATTTAGTATTAGAACTATCAAATAAGACAAGCACAATTCTTATGGCTGGCAAGGACAATATTTGTTGATCCCACTTGAGGCTACGCTATTTAGAGTGGATACTTAGATGCTTGACCCCACTGGCTCCACCCTCAAAACTCACTTCTTAGGGAAACCAAGCATCAGTCCCCATGAAAAATCTTCATGGTGAACTTTGTATCTCTACTAAGAACCATATGTGTGTGTGTCACTCCAGAGGTCCGACCTCCTGACCCAACAATTAGAAGGATTTTGACTTCTAAAACAAAAAGGTGCTAGTAAGGGCATCCATTCATGTGGCCATACATGTGGCACTTTTATCTCTTTAAATACAAAAGGCTCCCAACCGGTAGGGTTTACGCCCTACAACTAATCAAATAAATTTGATCAAACGATTTTATGGGGAGACATAGTGTCGGTATGAACTAATCAACACACATTATCCATAGTTTTCACCATGGATACAGTTGTCATAGTGGTTCGAAAGAGGTGGGTTTTCCTCACTACCACTTGGGTCATTCTCTCCTCACTAGTAGTCCTAATGACCATAGGAGGAGACAGGCTGTCTAGAGATTAAACAAAAAGAGCCTATTGCTCAAAACACAAAAGACACTGGTTCAATTTTAGTGCACCAATTGAAGTGTTTGATAATATATGAAAACAAGGAACACAATGAAGATCAAAAACCCTTGCCAAAATTCTACAACAAAGATTTGTTAGTAGTTTTGCAATAATACCCCTCCTACAAGCACACAAGTTAGGTAAATTTTAGATCCAAAAGACCTTGTGAAATAGGGGCCTTCAACAATGCATTTTTTTGACCAATTCAAAAATCTGATTCATCACATAAAAATGACCACTTGTAAAATTTAAGGAAATTTCCAGAGATGTAAGAAAATCCAAAAATATTGCTAATTTGCTCCAAAAATTAATTTTTTATGAAAAATCATAAAAATTCATATAAAATGAAAAATTGATCCAAAAAATCTAAAAATTTTACTGTACACTTCTGATGGCCTTCCAAACCTGCATAAAAAATTCCTGCAAAATTTTCCATGCAGTTTGTGAGATATGAGCAAAATAATGCAAAACCCTAATTTTCAAAGATTTGTTTTTTTAGGAATTATTTTGCATCAAATTTATATCACAAAGAAAAAATAGTGTGTATGATTTCGAGATATTTCCAAAAATGTAAGAAAATTCGAAAAATTCGTTAATTTTCTCTCAAAATATTTTTTTTAATGAAAAATCATATAAAATGCAAAATTGATCACAAAAATCGGAAATGTTTATTGAACACCTCTAATAATGTTCCTGATTTGCGAAAAAAAATTATGCCAAAATTCAAAGCCGTTTGTGACATCTGATCAAAATAATGAAAAACCCTAATTTTTAAAGATCCAATTTTTAGGGAAATATTTTGCATCAAAATTAAAATCGCAAAGAATAGATCATGTGTATAAATCAGAGAGCTTTCCAAAAATATAAGAAAATCTGAAAAATTTGCTAATTTGCTCTCAAAATTAATTTTTTATGAAAAATCATAACAAAATCATGGAAAATGAAAATGTGCTCCAAAAATTCTTAATTTTGGATTGAGAGCTCTTAAAATTGTCCTCAACCTACAAACAAAATTTGGTGCAAAAATTCTTAGCCATTTGCGAGATCAGATCAAATCTCTCCAAGATTTTGATTTTGTGTCCGAAAGCCTAGTTGCACAAGGTTATTCTCCAAATTATTTTTAAAAATAGCAATATAGCGTTAGAAAAACCTCCCAAAAAAATATATCTAACAAAAATCCATGTCCCACTGTGCATGCCAAAATGTTTTTGGTGAAAATGGATAACAACAATATTGAAAGACTAGACGAATTCAACAACAAAACCCTAACCTAACAACAACAAAGATCCACCATAATATATGAAGATTACCTAAGACAATGCAAATCAAATGAAATCACAAAGATTATACCATCACATGTCCGATAGGGTTTGGATCTCCATTCTTCCTATCTCCATTGATCTTGCTTGATATATTTACTCTCTAATTTTATGTGTGCACATGAGCTCAACAAAGAATGGAAATGTGGTTGGAAGTAGGCTTGATCGCATATGAAAGTTCAAAAGCATAGTTGGGAAGTCCACCCATCAAGGGCCTGATAATGAAGGAAGCATCTTCTTATATAAAAGACACTATATGAAATGGAGGGATAAGATTAAGAGGTGTAAAACATAAATGGTTGGCTATGATTAGAGGGTAGGTAGAGGAAATAAGAAAATAATGAAAGGGTAGGTAGTGTAGGAATTAAGAGATGAATGACATGTGTCATGGTTGGAAAAGGTTAATGAATTAATTAAATAAATAAAGATTCATTTTATTAATAGAAGAAGTGGGATAATTAAATTAATAAAAGTATTTATTTAATTTAGGAAAAGGGGAATTTAAATAAATAAATGTATTTATTTAAATGAGAAATAAATCTAGAAGAGGATAAATGAATTAATTAAATAAATAGAGATTCATTTAATTAATATAAGAATTATGATAAAATAATTAAATAAATAAAGATATTTATTTAATTAGACATGACAATTTTAGGTGTCTACACATCACAACTAGGATCAAACTTTCCAATTGAATCATCCCTTTTGATATAACATTTAATTCAAAAAATTCTGAAATATTTAACAGTAGTTGTATGTCCAAACCATAATTCATAAGGAATCTTACCAGTTTCACCTTTGAAGTGAACTCTATTGAATGTGTAGACTGTTGTACTCATTATTTCTCTCCAATAGATATGAGGCAATTGGGCTTCCATCATCATTGTTCTTGTTGCATCCAAAATAGTTCCATTCTTTCTTTCCCCCGCTTCATTCTGCTAAGGAGTCATAGGTGCAAATTACTCTCCTAATTCCATTTGTCTCACAAAAATTGTTAAATTCATCAAAAGAACTCACCGCCTTGATCTAATCTTAGACATTTGATTTTTAGTCCACTTTCAGTTTCTACTTTTGCTTTAAAAATCTTGAATTTTTCAAAAAAGCTTCAGACTTCTTCCTGAGAAAAGTCACCCACATCATTCTAGAATAATCATCAATTATTAGCATGAAGTACCTATCACCTTGAAAGCTAATAATTCTTGTTGGACCACATAAGTCAATATGAATCAAATCAAGAACATCATTAGATTTATCTTGTATGCTCTTAAAAGTAGTTCTAACTTGCTTTCCCAATTGACATTCCTTACAAACCAAATTTTGATGCTTCATAGTGTTAGGTATATCTCTAACTTCCTTTGTTGAACTTATCTTGACAATGCAATCAAAATTAACAAGACACAACATTTTTATACCATAATCAACTCTCATCAATATGAGCAATCAAGCATGTCTTATTACCAGTGTTCAAGTGAAAGATGTTACCTCCAGTTTGAGTACTGGTAGCAATCTACAAACCAATCTTGTTAATGATTTTGTATTTTCTACCTTTAAATTGAAGTTGGAATCCCTTGTCCACCAATTGTCCAACACTAAAAAGATTATACTTTAAACCATCTACATAATAGCTATTGTCAGTATTATGCTTACCATCCAATGAAATCGTGCCTTTAGCTTTTATCATACATGCTTTGTCATCTCCAAATCTTACTTGACCACCACTGTATTCATGCAGGGATAGAAATTTTCTTTTATCTCCAATCATAGGATGTGAGCATCCACTATTAATTAGCCATTCATCCTTATCTTCAACTTTTGCTACCAGGGCCTTCTCTTCATTTAAGATAGCTAGTTCAGGTTCACCTTGTTTAGGGCATACAACACCCATTCCTTTCCATTGTTGGATCTGTTAGGATAACTGGTGAACAACTGAGAGGGGTGGGGAGTGAATTGGTTCTTAACAGATTATAAATTTTAATCCACAATATAACCTTAAATAAATCAAGCACTGGTAAAGCATAGACACATGTCGGAAGGAACAGATATCGATAAATAATATAACTTAACAATTAACTAAATAATCAATGTAAAGCAACCATACCACATAACACCATGATTTGTACATGAAATACCCGGAAAGGGAAAAACCACGGTGGGAAGCCTACACACAATCAGATGATACTTTTGCAGAAAGTATGTGGTACAATGAGGGGCCTACACCTAAAGGAAGGCACACTTCTTAGAGCGTACTGCTCATTACAAAAGAGTCTCACTGACAATAGATAGGCTACAACCTTCTCAAGATAAATGGACAACAATCCAATAGAGTGAACTGCCAAAAATAGTATCTAACATGCCTGATTATAGTCCCAACTAAGCTCAATATGGGAGGACTAAATCCTCTTCTGAATCCAATATGATCACCAATGATCTATTAACTGCTCTGCCTGAATGATATTACAATATTCGCACATTGCATTCCTTGACCATGACCTTTCCCATAACCATGATACTTTACAAAGAGTTTCTACCTCTTATTTATACAAACCCTAAGGCGTAAACCAATTAGGTCAGCCACCTAAAGATATTACAATAAGACCATTACATATTTCCTTATTACAATGATATGTCATGGCATCTTAAGATGAAAACAATAATAACAAATCCATAAAATATCTCAAAATATCCATGTAACATGTAGAGTACATGTTAGTATGATACCAGTCCATAACCTCAAGTGTATGATAACATCCAAGTACCAAGCCAATATCAACTAGCCATAACATGCTCATGGAGTATATAACACATGAAATCAAGTATACTTTACTTATCCAAACATGCTGGAAGTGTCAACAGATAATCTCTTCTGCTAGTAACACTAGATCTTCTACCAGTAACCAAAATCATGTCTTCTGTTATAATAGCTAGTGTTGATATCAATGAAAAAACATAAATGGAACACATAATCAATTCATCCATAATGCCAACAATCTCCCTCTTTGGCATTGATGGCAACACTAGATGTATGCGAGAAAACATCTAAGTACTAGGAAGTACCAAAACAAGTCTCCCCCTGTGGAAGAAAATCAACAATCAATAGCTCTCCCCCTGTGAATGATATCCCTATAAGGTTCAGAGAAAATCTCTCCCCCTAGTGTATACAATTTATTTTTCTTTATTTACACATCAATATCTCTGCCCCTTTGACATCAATACCAAAAATCTGACAAAAATATCAAAGCAATGATGTAAACCCCTAAAACTCAAGGTTGACTAGTCCCATGAGTAGTAGCACAACTCATCAGTGCCAAAATGAATAATGTCTCTGATAAAGCATGTTGGACTGATGACAAACTTTATCAATCAAGTCTCTGTTGGAGGGGCAAAAACCCCTAACCTATCTCTCAAATATTCAAATGATTCCTTAGACAACAGTTTAGTTATATGCCTACAATTTGTTCTTTAGTGTTCACATAAACCAATTTGAATGCCTTTTCTTCTACCTTTTCCTTTGGAATGTTATACTTTATTGAAATATTCTTAGTCTTAGAGTGAAATATCGGATTTTTAGAGATGTCAATAGCTGCAGAGTTATCACATTAGATAACTATTGGTTCACTACAATTTACCCTGATATCCTTCAACGTTTTCTTCATCCATAAGACTTAAGTACAATTATTTGCTACTACAACATAATCATCTTCCGTAGTAGATAAAGAAATGCATGACTATTTTTTGTTGATCCATGAAACCAGCTTCTTTCCAAGAAAGAAAGCTCCACCAGAATTTCTCTTCCCATCATCAGTATCACCTACCCAATCAAAGTCAGTATGTAGACATAAAGTGAAATCATCATCTCTAGAATACCATAAACCATATTCTTTTGTTCCTTGAAAATACCGTAATATTCTCTTTTCTACACATTCATGATTTTCTTTAGGATTAATTTGATATATTGAAACAATAATTCCTGCATTCATAATATTAGGTCTAGTCTGAGTTAGATATAACAAACCACCAATCATAGACTTATACCTCGTTCGATTTATCGGTGCAAAAGTATCCTTGATAGATAGTTTCTCACTTGTACCCATAGGACTACTTACCAGTTTGGATTTCTCCATACCAAAATTCTTGAATAATTCCCTTAGATAATTAGTTTGACAGATAAAAATTCATTTGTCAGTTTGAGTAATCTGTAAATCTAAGAAAAATTTCATCTCACCAATCATGGACATTTCAAATTCATTTTTCATGTTGTTAGCAAATTCCATGCACAATTTATCTTCTCCTCGAAAAATGATATCATCAACAAAAACTTCAATAATCAAAATATCATTATCAATGATATTATTGTATAGATTACTATCAGCATTGCCTTTAGTAAAACTAGGATTCAAAAGATATTTATCCAACCTTGCATACCAAGCTCTAGGAGCCTGTTTCAAACCATATAAAGATTTCTTCAATCTGCAAACCATATTTTTATCTTCTTTCAATGACAATCCATCAAGTTGCTCAATGTAAACTTCTTCCTCAATCTCACCATTCAAAAATGCACATTTGACATCCATTTGATAAACCTTATAATTCTTATAAGCTGCACAGGCAAGAAATAGTCTAACAGCTTCAATTCTAGCTACATGTGCAAATGTCTCAGCAAAATCAATTCCTTCCATTTGAGAATATCCTTTACAAACCAATCTAGCCTTGTTTCTTACAACTTGACCATTCTCATTTAGTTTATTCCTAAAAACCCATTTGGTTCCAATAAAATTCTTATTTTTTAGGTTGGGGAACTAAAGACCAAGTTTCATCCTTTTCTATCTGATCTAATTTGTCTTCCATAGACTCTAACCATTGTTCATCCTTACAAGCTTCAATAACAGTTGTCAGTTTAATTTGAGAAATAGGACATACCTCTTCATTTACTAGTTTTCTTCTTGTCATAACTCCCTTTTTTCTATCTCCAATAATTTAATTTTTAGAATGATTTAATCTTACATAACCCGGTGTCTTTTGAACTTCAGGTTCACTGTTCTAATCATAAGTCATAGTTGAGTGTTCTGATTGTGTCGGTGTAACTATTTCAGCTTCTTGTACTGGTTGAGGCAATGTCAGTTTTTCTATGATCATTTCCACTACAGGCTCCCTATCATATGATATAGAATGATTTGTGTATTGTTCATCTACTTTTACATTATCACTCTCCACAGTTTTCTACAATCTTTTGTTATAGCATCTATATGCTTTTCTTTGAATTGAATAGCCAAGAAATATTCCTTTATCACATCTAGGATAAAACTTTCCAATTGAATCATCTATTTTTATATAGCATTTACCTCCGAAAATTATGAAATACTTAACAGTGGGTGTATGTCCAAACCACAGTTCATAAGGAGTCTTATCGGTTTCACCTTTGATGTGAACTCTGTTCAATGTGTAGACTGTTGTACTCACTTCTTCTCTCCAGTAAATATGAGATAATTTGGCTTCCATCATCATGGATCTAGTTGCATCCAAAATTCTTATGTTCTTTCTTTCAACTACTCCATTTTGTTGAGGAGTCCTAGGTGCAAATAGTTGTCTGATGATTCCATTTGTCTCACATTAATGATTAAATTTATAAGAAGTGAACTCACCGGCATGATCTAATCTTAGACATTTAGTTTTCAATCCATTTTCAGTTTCAACCTTCACTTTAAAGATCTTGAATTTCTCAAAAGCTTTAGACTTTCTCTTAAAAAAAGTTACCCACATCATTCTATAATAGTCATCAATAATGAGCATGAAATACCTATCATGTTTTCTCTTAAGAGAACTTCTAATTTTCTTACACAACTGACATTCCTTACATACTGGATTATGAGGCTTCGTAATGTTAGGTATATCTCTATCTACCTTAGTTTAAATGATCTTAACAATGCCATAAAAATTATCATGACACAACCTCTTATGCCATAGATAACTCTCATGAATATGAGAAATCAAACATGTCTTATTACCAATGTTCAAGTGAAAGATATTAATTCTTGTCTAAATACCGGTTGCATTTTCCATACCAGTCTTGTTAATGATTTTGCATTTTCTATATTTAAATTGAAATTGAAAACCCTTATCAACCAATTGAACAACACTCAAAATATTACTCTTCAAACCTTCTACACAATGGACATTATCAATATTATGCTTGGCATCCAAAGAAATAATACCTCTATCTTTGATCACACATGCCTTGTCATCTCCAAATCTGACTTGACCTCTATTGTATTCTTTTAGGGATAGAAATTTTCTTTTATCTCCAGTCATATGGTGTGAGCATCCACTATCAATTACCCATTCATGTTTATCTTCAATTTTTGCTGCCAGGGCCTTCTCTTATTCTTGATAGTCGGTTCCAGTTCATCTTCCTTCAAAGCATAGAACACCCATTCCTTTCAATTTCTGGATCCACTAGTAGAGTCTTCTGTTAGTTCATCTCTTGAGTCATCTGTTACTCCTTCCCCATCTACTATGTAGCATTGTTTTATTTTCTTGAATCTATATTTGTTTTGGTTAGTCTTAAAACTTTTCTTAACTCTTTCTTCAAACCTTGCATTCCTTTAAGGATATCTAGATGCAAAATGACCAATATTATTATTACATGCAAAACATTTAAAAGGTTATTTTCCTTCATACTTTCTTCCAATTGGTCCTTTAGGTACTCTTCTAGCAAATAGGGCTTCAAGTTTTGCAAGCTCTTCATCTTCTTTCCTCATGTCTTCTAGTTATTTTGCATATAAGTCTCTTCAATCACTCTTTCCCTTAGATGTTGATGATGATGCATGAAAAGCAGGTTCAAACTTTATAACTCCAGAGGATCCCAATTCCTCAAGCTCAAAAGTAGATAATTTCCCAATCAAAATGTCTCTGTTAACTAGAGTGCTTTCCATTGTTCTTAACTCATTAATTGTAGTTGCCTTCATCTTGTAAGCCAGTTGATTTAAGGCTCTCAAGACTGTGGAAACTATATCATCTTCACTTAGAAATCCTCCACAACATTGAATTCTTATTACAATTTCATTTATTCTTTCCATAAGCACCACAATTCTTTCATTTTCTTTCATTTTTTAAGTTTTCATATCTTACCCGGTAACCATCAAGTTTATCAATTTTGACAATAGGGTCACCTTCATTTAGAGTTTTCAATTTGTCCCACATAACCTTAGCTAATGATTTGTCAGTTAATCCCATGATCTAATGATTAGTAAGTACAAACAGGAGGGCTTCTCTAGCTTTGCAATCATTTTCATTATTCTTATCCAAGTCTATAGGAGCAGGGTTGCCAGATGCTAGATCATAAGGTGTGTATCCTTTCTCAGTGATCTCCCAAATATCTTTGCCAAGACATCTAAGATGAGTCTCCATTTGAATTTTCCATATCCCATAATTTGTTCCATCAAGCTTAGGGATTTCTCTTCTAAAATTAGTTGTGGCTGGATTAATAGTGTTAGTTCCCATAAGATCTACCTCAAGAGGTTAAGCTTCTACAAAAAGAGGACCAAGGCTCTGATACCAATTAATAGGATAACCGGTGAACAACTGAGAGGGGGGGGGGGTGAATCAGTTGTTAATAGATTGTAACTTTTAATCCACAATATAACCTTAAACAAATCAAGTACTGGTAGAGCACAGACAAATTCTGGAAGGAACAAATAGCGGTAAACAATATAACTTAAAAATTAACCAGATAATCAATGTAAAGAAACCATACCACATAACACCATGATTTGCACGTGGAAAACACGGAAAGGGAAAAACTACCATGGGAAGCCTACCCACAGTTAGATGATAATTTTGCAAAAATTATGTGTGACAATGAGGGGCCTACACTTGTAGGAAGGCACACTTCCTAGAACATACTGCTCATCACAAAAGAGTCTCACTAACTATAGAGAGGCTACAACCTTCTCAAGATAAATGGAAAATAACCCAATAGAGCAAACTACCAAAAATAGCATCTGACATGTGTGATTACAATCCCAGATAAGCTCAATATGGGAGGACTAAATCCTCTTTTGAATCCTGTAAAGCGGAAAAATGATTGAACCCTAGTTGCTCTCCCCTCTTCCAACTCCAAGGAGAGAGAAGGGAGGTCGCTAGGGTTGACGATTTTCACTTGGGAGACTTTACATTCAAAAGAGGGGTTGAAACCCACAAGATCCAATCCCACACAAGGCAAGATTGGATTCTAAATGAGTTTCAAGGGTTAAGACAGCAAGGTTACCCTCTTTTGTAAAGAATGTTGATAGAAGAATTAAGCTAGGAATGCATAGAAAGTGAGAAAGATTCGCTTATAAACTGAGATAGGGATATAGGATGAAGCTGCGGACTTGGAATTAGCAGTAAAATGTCGATACGGTGCTATCTTACAAATTTGAGCGAAAGTTGACGGGACGATGGCGCCCGACGTGCACACGGTCCTCCGAAAAATCCGCGAAACGAAGGGGGATCTGTTCGTCTCTGCACAAGGATTCCAGATCTTCAATTTCAGCCGCATACCTACAACCTACACACAGAAAAGCGAAGATGATTGGGGGGTTAGGGATTAGGGGTTTGCCTTTAGGTCAAACCCCAGTTTTGGAATTAACCAAGAAATGAGAAATGCTGTAAATGTAAATGTCTGTAATGTAAAACAAGTACTAATACCTTGTTGTAAGGATGTTTGTATCCTTATGTGCGAAGGTATAGATGTTGTTGTTTGTTGTATGTTGTAGTAGTATGTAGTATGTGATCTCCTCTTCAATGGTTGAATCCTTGTCTTAAATGCAACACTTAGCCTTGAATGGAGACTTAGAAGGAATGCTTGAATGCTTGAATGTTTGAGTATCATTTCCATGCTTTTTTTCATCTCCCCCAAATGAGAGAGGAAGATGTAGTTTATATACTTGTCAATTAGGGCTAATAGACTGATTTTCTCGACCTTAGGCCGACTAGGAGAGATAATTTTCCAATTTGCAAACAGAAAGACCCGAAGTCCCATAGGAGACCGGGCCCCAAATAGGGCCAGGGACCAGGGCGCTGGGCGCCATGGTCCTGGGGGACCAGGGCACTGGATGCCTTGGTCCTGAAGGACCAGGGCGCTAGGCACTCTGGTCCCACCTCCCGGGACAGCAGGGTGCAATGGAGGTTCAGGCCAGGGTGCAAGAAAATGTAGTTTTTAGTGTCATAAGCAGGTTTCGGGGTCTCCATTCAAGTTCTGTGTTGCGTCGCCATCGTGAAGACCGAAATGCAGTCAAAATTGCAAGTGTCGCAATTTTAGGACGCTACATTTAGCCCCCACTTTAGCGGGAGTATGTATACTCATACTTCCGGTAAAGTACAAGGAAACAACATTGAAAGACTTTCACCACGTCAAGGAGGCAAGACACACCAAGCCCCCAGTGGACTAAGGATCTTACGACTTCGATTGACAAAATAAAAGGGAAGATCACGAGGGAGAACCATGACTGTCAGTAGTAAGGTTCCCTCACTATGAGTCATGCAAGAGAAATACCAAAAATTTTCAAGGCAAAGCTAAGTTCGCCAAGAAATTTTCAAGTATCCTGAAAGGAATAGACAGGGTGTATGCCCCCCTACGTTAAAGTGATCACACACACCTCAACAGGGGTGATTGTTTTAACGTAGTGATACATATAAGAAATGAGAAAGGAAAGGAGCACGTTATCACAAAGATTTAGCCCCCAAGTGTGAGATAAACCCAAGGATAATAGACACAAAACACAAAGAACGAGGTGACTTTGCTTTCCTTGGGGTCAGTATGCTGTATGATAATTCATGTATATATATCATATGTATGTATGCATAATTGTTCTTCATTCCCCAATCAAGGAAGGTCACCTAGAAGAAGGGAACACATGTGTCTTTTGAGTCAACATGAGAGAGACCAAAAGAGATCTCAATGCTTTGCATCATCCTCAAGTAGACAACACTAAGGACAACAAATAGAAGAATGAGAATAACATATAGAAGAAGTAACAAAAGAGAGGAGGAGAGAATCTGCTATGCTAATGAAACTAGTCTAGCACGTCATCTACCCCCCGATCTTGCTGATCAATGTTTCGGGAAGGTAGGGAACACGCTAGAGGAGGAACATCCAACACAGCAGATGGAGCTATCACAACATCCAAACAAGGGCTATGTTCATGTTCCAAGCCACGTTGTTCTTGTCTAGGAGCTAGGATAAGTGCTTTAGAAAATTCATTAGATAAATGGTTATCAATATCAACAAGTTCATATTCACTATCAGAAGTAAGAGGAGCAACATTTTCATCATAAATAACATTTTCATCTATAACATCATCAAGATTTATAAAAATAGGATCTTTAACTCGCACAGGATCAAGACCATCATGCATCTTATGTTTAGGAGATTTTGGCTCAATTTCTGGTTGAGGAGAAAATGGAATAATGCTTGTTGAAGGTGTTTTTGGAGATTGCAAAGTTTGAGAAGCGGCTGCTTGAGCCCTAAGACGATGCTTTCGTCGGCGTTCACGTGTAGAACAATTTCGTCTAGTCTTAGTAGGAAGTTGAGAAGATTGAGGAGGAGGAATGTTCTCATCCTTATCACTTGGGTGTTTAGGTTGTGGTCTCTTAGGCTGGATAATAGGAGATGAAGAAGGTCTCTTCTCTCTATAAAAGTAAGGGGGAGGAACTGCTCCATATAAAGGAGGAATATTTGGTTTAGGAAGGAGACCAAGTCCATCATGACGAGGAGGTATAGGTCTACTTTTAGAAAGTTTATTAGGCATAGACATAGTCACATCCATAGGAATGGGTTGGGCATCTTCTTGAGGAAAGATATTAGTTTTATCTTTCAAAGGAAGAACTTCCTTCTCAAGAATGATAGGAATATCAAGTTTGGGTGTTCTAGGTTCACTTAGAGATAGGATCATATATGTTTTCCACTTTTGATAAGATTTGAAAAGATGATCACTTCGTGGAGGAAGAGATTGGAATTGTTTAGGCCAAAAATAATCAATAGGAACACTAGAAGTTCTTTCAGCAGGTTTAAAGAGACTATGATTGACAGTAACAACTTCACCATTATGGGGAAATTTCAAACACTTGTGAATAGGGGAAGCAATAGCTTTCATGGAAGATAGCCAAGGATAGCCAAGCTTCACACGAAATTGTTCGGATGAAGGAATAATAGCAAAGTTCACATCAAGGGATTTGTTATGAACTTCAATAGGTAATGTAATTGAACCAATTGCAGGAGAAGAAAATGCATCAAATAATTTCACAATCACATCTGTTTTGTCATAAATCACTTGATTCAATTGCAAAGTAAAAAGAAATTCTTCAGTAATAACATTAACCATGCACGAAGGATCAATAAGCACTCCACGGCAAGGTGTATTCTTGACTTTTGCAACTATGTATAAAGGACCATCAGGTGCCCTGATAGTTTCACTAGAATCAAATGTGATGGAAGGTTCTTTAGGGTTTTCTTGCTGCTCTACAAAGTTAATCACATTCGGAGTCATAGACACAAGACCATCAGATGAGAGAGAGGAATCATTAGTCTCAATCACATTAGAGGTATGAGAAGGTAATGGATCAGTAAAAATCTGAAGATTTTGGTTAGGAGGAGCTACAGATGTGTTGCCTTTATCATTCACTCCAGAAACAGAGATAGTATTATTATCAATCAAATCTTGAATTTTACCCTTTAAAGAAAAACATTTTTCAGTATCATGCCTAGGCTGATGATGAAATCGACAAAAAGATTTGTTATCAAAATAGGGTGAAGTAATCTTTGCAGGATCAATTTGTCTTATAGGAGGAAGAGTAAGCACATTTTGTTCCAATAACTTATTCATAATACTATGCAATGATTCATTCAAAGGAGTATACTTTCTTTCTTTTTTGAAAAACTTAAAAATAGGAGGCACACTTGATGCTGTATTCACATTGTTGTTGATGATGTTTTCATTGAATTTGATGGAATCTCTGTTCGGTTTAAAATTCCCAAATGGTTGTTGACTGCTATCACCCTTATCACTCGGAGCCATAGGATGTGATTGTTTCATTTGACTCACAGTCAATTGATAATTGTGAAGAGTTGCACACAACTGTTGGAAAGAAGTAAACTCAGAAAACAGAAGTTTGTCTCAAATATCTTTTTGTAAATTAGAAATAAAGATTCTTTGAATATCATTGTCAGGCACTGGAAAAGAAATTTGAGCATACAAATGCTTATATCTACCAATGAAATCAATCACTTTTTCTTTAACACCTTGTTTACAATGCATTAAATCAATCAAAGTAACTTTAGGACTTATATTGTTTTGAAATTGTTGAATAAAAGCATTTGCAAGTTGTTCGAAAGAAGTAATAGAATAAGAAGGCAACGAGCAATACCATTGTAGGGCTTTGTCTCTTAATGTTCTAGTAAACAGTTTTGCAAGCAACCTTTGGTCATAAGCAAAATCAGTACATATGGTTTGAAAAGTCTTAACATGTGTTAGAGGATCACCTTTACCATTATAAAGCTCCAAATGCGGGATTTCAGCATGTTTAGGGGGGATAGCTCGAACAATGTCAGGAGAAAGTGGGCACACTAAACTTAGATTGATTCATAGAGGCAATTTATTGCTGTAAAGAAGAGACAGCTTGTGCAAGATTGTTAATGGTCGCTTCAGTCGAAGAATTCATATTAGATGTCTTAGATTGAGATGGAGGTGTTATGTTATTGAAAGAAGGTAAAGAGTAAGGTGGTGGGACACTATGATAGTTAGTCATAGGAGATGATTGGACAGGAGGAACACTACAAGGAGGAATGGAAAGGTTGAATGAATTGCCCCCTTGTGTCATGTTCATTTGTGGAGATGTAATAGGATCACTCATTGAAGGAATGAATGAAGAAGTTGGATTAAATGAAGGAAGAGGGTTAATTGAAGAGGAAGGATTGCCCCCATGACTAGTGATCACAAGAGGAATGTCTTGTATTGAAGTGGTCATTATGTTTGATGTAAAGGTAGGTATGCTAGCAATGGAAGTTGTCAAAGGAATAGAATGATTGACCTGAGTGGGAGGTTGTGTATAACCCAAAGTTTCGGCACAACTCTTCATAGGCATCACATTCGAATCCACAATGTGTGCAATACCACACAAAATATCAATTCCATTCTTATCACTTTGAAGCATATGTTTTAGACCCTCAATTAAAGGAAGAGCTTGACTATCGGGGTATTCTTGAGACATCCATTGTCGAAAATCATCAAATTGATTATCCAATTTCGAAAGTTGTTCTACAGAAACCTCATGGAGAGCTTCTTCATCATTAGGAGGATTAGAGGAATTACCCATGTCCTCGTTAAAAAGGCTATTCAAATTAGGTTCCATCTCCTCAGTAATTAAACCTCAGAAAGACTTAATTCTACGGCTTCGTCTAACGGGAATAGTGTAAGTAGGGCTTATTGTTGTAAAACTCATGCACTAGAAAGAGAGAGAAGATTTTGAATTTAGAGGTAGCAATTTTTAGTAAAATCAGCCAATCTCCTAGATTTAGGCTGTTAAATGCAATCACGACAATCTCCCGAAATTTCAGAAAAAATGTCCGGGACCGTGGCGCTCGGAGTGCACACGGTCCTTGCAACTTTTTTCAAAATTTGCAGGGATGAAAGTTATGATGATTTTAGAGCTAATCTGAAAAAATTGAGTGATTATACGATCTGTAGATAGGCCAAATTAAAGTTGCAATCTCAAAATTGAACACTACCAAGATTGTCGAAAAATGCAAAATTTGAATTTTAAAAAAGAGAGGGAAACTGAAATCTTGAATTTTATGATTTTAGAGGGAATGTCAAAAGCAATGCAAGTTTTGAAATTTAAAAATTGACTCAATTTCACGCAAAATTCAATTTTGAAAGCGGAAATTAAAGTTGTTGTAATTAAGCACTTAATTTCAAAAGTCACAAATTGCAAGAATTTGAATAAAGCACTAAAATTTTGAATGAATGCAAACACACTTTTCAGATTTAGGATAGTAAGAACACAATTTTGACACAAAATTTCAATTTCAACGATTTTTGAATGATTAGAAGCCTTAAACCAAGCAATCACTAGACCAACTTTGACTGTAATTTTGAAAGTGTTATAATTGATAAAATCAGCCAAAATTCTGGATTTTAGCAGAAAAATACAGTAAGATCTAGCTCCCGAAATTTCAGAAAAAATGTCGGGGACGATGGCGCTCGGAGTGCACACGGTCCTCGCAACTTTTTTCCAAATTTTCAGGGATGAAAGATATTGTCATTTTATTGCAGAATCCAAAGTTACAGCTGATTTGGAGATGTTTTGATCAGTGAAATTGTCGGACAAAGGTTGAATCAAGAGGGTTTCAAAAATTAGGGTTTTGACACTTAACCACTTAATATTCAAAATTAAAGCACAAATATGAATTAATAATTTGTAATAGAAGAGTAGATCTGAAATAAGCATTAGCAATTAGACATTTCACAAGTTCAATTTTCAAAAAGGAAATTTAGGGTTTTTATGCAATCAACCTCTAAAATTTGCAAAAGATCAAACATGGAAATGTAATCAAGGAATCCAATTTTCAGATCTAACCATGAATAATCAAAAAGGATGTTCATGTCGGGTTCACCAAAATGTAAAGCAGAAAAATGATCGAACCCTAGTTGCTCTCCCCTCTTCCAACTCCAAGGAGAGAGAAGGGAGGTCGCTAGGGTTGACGGTTTTCATTTGGGAGACTTTACATTCAAAAGAGGGGTTGAAACCCACAAGATCCAATCCCACACAAGGCAAGATTGGATTCTAAATGAGTTTCAAGGGTTAAGACAGCAACGCTACCATCTTTTGTAAAGAATGTTGATAGAAGAATTAAGCTAGGAATGCATAGAAAGTGAGAAAGATTCACTTATAAACTGAGATAGGGATATAGGATGAAGCTGCAGACCTAGAATTAGCAGTAAAATGTCGATACGGCACTGTCCTGCAAATTTGAGTGAAATTTGACGGGACGGTGGCGCCCGGCGTGCACATGGTCCTCCGAAAAATCCGCGAAACGAAGGGGGATCTGTTCGTCTCTGCACAAGGATTCCAGATCTTCAATTTCAGCCGCGTACCTGCAACCTACACACAGAAAAGCGAAGATGATTGGGGGGTTAGGGATTAGGGGTTTGCCTTTAGGTCAAACCCCAGTTTTGGAATTAACCAAGAAATGAGAAATGCTGTAAATGTAAATGTCTGTAATGTAAAACAAGTACTAATACCTTGTTGTAAGGATGTTTGTATCCTTATGTGCGAAGGTATAGATGTTGTTGTTTGTTGTATGTTGTAGTAGTATGTAGTATGTGATCTCCTCTTCAATGGTTGAATCCTTGTCTTAAGTGCAATACTTAGCCTTGAATGGAGACCTAGAAGGAATGCTTGAATGCTTGAATGCTTGAATGTTTGAGTATCGTTTCCATGCTTTTTTTCATCTCCCCCAAATGAGAGAGGAAGATGTAGTTTATATACTTGTCAATTAGGGCTGATAGACTGATTTTCCCGACCTTAGGCTGACCAGGAGAGATAATTTTCCAATTTACAAATAGAAAGACCCGAATTCCCATAGGAGACCGGGCCCAAAATAGGGCCAGGGACCAGGGCGCTGGGCGCCCTGGTCCTGAAGGACCGGGGCATTGGGCGCTTTGGTCCCACCTCTCGGGACAGCAGGGTGCAAAGGAGGTTCAGGCCAGGGTGCAAGAAAATGCAGTTTTTAGTGTCATAAGTAGGTTTCGAGGTCTCCATTCAGGTTTCGTGTTGCGTCGCCGTCGTGAAGACCGAAATGTAGTCGAAATTGCAAGTGTCACAATTTTAGGACGCTGCAAATCCAATATGATCACCAATGATTGATTAACTCCTCTTCCTGAATGATATTATAATATTCGCACATTACATTCCTCGATCATGACCTTTTCCATTACCATGGTATTTTACAAAGAGTTTCTACCTCTTATTTATACAAACCCTAAGGCCTAAACCAATTAGATTAGACACCTAAAGATATTACAATAAGATCATTACATAATTCCTTATTAGAATGAGATGTCATGTCAGCTTAAGATGAAAATAATAATAACAAATCCATAAAATATCTCAAAACATACATGTAACATGTAGAGTAAACGTTAGTATAATATTGGTCCATAACCAGACCTATCCTAGGAACACCACACCAAAGCAACGTCTTCAAGTAGTTGAAGCACAATCAAAGAACATTTTTAGCATCATGAAATCCATGAAGAAGATGCACAAACATGAATTATGCATCCTGTCAAGATTCCTCAATGAAAGTTCTACTGGTAAAGCCTTAAACCAGTGTCAATAAGGGTTTACAAGTGTATGATAACATCTGATTTCCAAGCCAATACCAACTAACCAGAACATGCTCATGGAGCATATAACACATGAAATCAAGTATACTTTACTGATCCAAACATGCCAGAAGTGTCAACAGATAATCTCTTATGCTATTAATACTAGA
This sequence comes from Cryptomeria japonica, assembly GCF_030272615.1. Lineage (NCBI taxonomy): Eukaryota > Viridiplantae > Streptophyta > Pinopsida > Cupressales > Cupressaceae > Cryptomeria > Cryptomeria japonica. The sequence goes on along the minus strand of NC_081411.1, from coordinate 38,764,059 downwards.
TCTTCTTCTGATAACCAAAAACCTATATGCCAATATAACAACTAGTGTTTATATTAATAACACAATGTCAATGCAACACATAATCAATTCATCCATAATGCCAATAGGATCCACTAGCAGAGTCTTTTGTCGGTTCATCCTTAGAGTCATCAGTTATTCATTCCTCATCCGCTATGAAGCATTGTTTGTTTCTCTTGAGTTTGTATCTAATTTGATTATGCTTAAATGATTTCTTAACTCTTTTCTCAAATCTTGTATTCCTTATAGGACATCTAGAAAATGACCAATCTTATGACATGCAAAACATTTAAAAGATGTTTTTCCTTCATACTTACTTCCTGTTTGTCCTTTAGGTACTCTTCTAGCAAATAAGGATTCAAGTTTCTCAAAATCTTCATCTTCTTTCCTCATGTCTTCCACTTCCTTTGCATATAGGGTTTTCCAATCATTCTTGTCAGTAGATGATGATGATGCATGAAAAGCAAGTTCAAATTTTTCAGCTCTAGAAGGTCCAAATTCTTCAAGCTCAAAAGCAGATAACTTCCCAATTAAAATGTCTCTGTTAACTGAGGTGTTTGCCATCATTCTAAACTCATTAATTATAGTGGCCTTCATCTTGTTCACCGGTGGAAGGGCTCTCAATTATTTGGAAACTATTTCATCTTCACTCGGAGATCTTCCACAATATTGAATTCTCATGACAATCTCATTTACTCTCTCCATAAATGTAGCAACTCTTTCATTGTCATCCATCTTCAAGTTTTCATATCTCACCCGATAGCCATCAAGTTTAGTAATTTTGACAATAGGGTCACCTTCTTTTAGAGTTTGCAATTTACCCCACACAACCTTTGTAAATGATTTATCAATCAGTCCCATGATCTGTTGTTGAGTAAGTGCACATAGGAGGGCTTCTGTAGCTCTGTAACTATTCTTAATATTCTTGTCAAAGCTTGCACGAGCAGGATTTCCAGATACAAGATCAGTCAAGCTTCCAAATATCCTTGCAAATAAATCTAAGATGAGTATCCATTTGGACCTTTGATATACCATAATTTATTCCATCAAGCTTTGGGATTTTGCTTCTAAAGATAGTTGCTGGTAGATTAGTTTCCATAGGATCTACCTCAAGTGGTTAAGCTTCTACAAAAGAGGACCAAATCTCTAATATCAATTCTTAGGATAACTGATGAACAACTAAGAGGTGGGGGTTAGGGGGGATGAATTAGTTGTTAACAGATTATAACAATTAATCCACTATACAACGTTAAACTGAAGCACATAACTATTAAATACTGGTAAAGAGAAACATATGTCGGTACAGACTGATACCGGTAAACAATGCAACTCAATAATAAAACAGATAATCAACATAATGCAACCATACCACATAACACCATTAATTGTACGTGAAAAACCTAGGAAAGGGAAAAACCATGGTGGGAAGCTTACCCATAGTTAGATGATACTTCTATAGAAAGAATGTGATATAACGAGGGGCCTACACATATAGGAAGGCACACTGCCTAAAGTGCACTACTCATTACAAAAGAAGACTAACTACAAAGAGGTTAAAACCACCTCAAGATATTTGGACAATAATCTAGTAGACTGAACTGCTAGAGATAGCATCTTGTTAGGATTTCTAGTAGATTTGAAGCAAATATGAACTAACAATTATATCTAGATTTAAATATAAAAGATAAAGAAATAAAATAGGACACAAAGAACACAGAGATTTAACATGGTTCACCCAGAATGGGTTACGTCCACCATACACAGCCGTCAAATCTTTCTTATTATCTAGCAAAAATAGTACATCAACCTTACAATGCCTTAAGCATCCGAGCTACTTATAACATGCATTTTTAGGGAAACAAACAAAGTCGGCCTTTTTTAGGGTTTTATTACAATGTTAGTTTTCATCAACAAAAAAATGGCAAAAAAAAATTTCTCAAGGGCTGCCGCCCCCAAACCCCCATAGCGGCCTTCACCCACTTTCCCGGGGCCCAGCCTAGCCCTGGACCCTGGCGAGGATACGTGCTAAGAGTACAATACTTTGCTGATCAGTCGCCATATATCAACAATCTCCCACTTGGAGACTGATCAGGCTCCACACCAAAAAATCTCCCAGTTGGAGATTGATACTGGACAACAACACTATACTTGTAGCATCCATTCGATAAAACACTTGAACTTGACTGGTATAAATTCCACACTTATCAATCAAGAAGACCAACAGAAACTGATGAAGAAATCAGCTTCTCATGTGGAACTTCCTTCGTGAACATATCAACAGGATTCTCACTTGTGTGAATCTTCTCAAGTCTTAATTGACCCTCCTCCAAAATAGTCTGGATGAAGTGGTACCTGAGCTGAATGTGCTTTGTCCTTGAATGAAAAGAAAATTTCTTTGCAAGATGAATGACACTTTGGCTATCGGTATACAGTGGACAATCCTCTTGTGTTTGACCCAATTCCTCTAGAAAACATTGTAACCAAATCATCTCCTTGCTGGCTTCTGTAGTAGCAACATACTCAGCTTCAGTGGTTGAAAGTGCAACAACCTTTTGCAACCTAGAAATCCAACTGACTGTAGTTCCCCCTATAGTAAAAACATACCCTGTAGTACTCCTTCGTGAATCAATATCACCTACTAGATCAGAGTTAATGAATCCACTAAAACCAGCATTAGATCCTTTGAAACATAATGCCTTCATAGTGGTTCCTTTCAAATACTGAAGAATCCATTTCATAGCATTCCAATGTTCCATACCCAAATTACTCATAAACCTGCTCACAACTCCCACTGCATGTGCAATATTTGGCCTTGTGCAAAGCATTGCATACATTAGACTACCAACAACTGATGAATATAGGATGTTAGACATTTTGTTTACCTCTTCTTGTGCCTTTAGGCACATCTCCTTTGTCAATTTGAAATGACTATCTAAAGGTGTACTAACTACTTTTGCATCTTGCATGTTAAATCTTTTCAACACCTTCTTTATATATTTGCTTTGGGAAAAATTCAAGGTTCTATTTTTCCTATCCCGTGTAATCCTCATACTGAGAATTTGCTTAGTTGCACCCAAATCCTTCATAGCAAATGACCCAACTAATTTCTATTTAAGATCATTTATATGTTGCATGTTAGACCCAACAACAAGCATGTCATCAACACAAAGCAATTGGATAATATAACTGCCATTATCCAATCTCTTAAAATATACACAATGATCAGAATGACATCTATGATAATCGTGTTTAGCCATGAAACTATCAAATTTTAAATACCATTGTCGGGGTTCTTGCTTTAGGCCATACAAACTTTTCTTCAACCTGCACACCAAGTTCTCCTTACCTTTGACCTCATATCCCTATGGTTGCAACATGTCAATTTCCTCCTCCAAATCTCCATGGAGAAAATTTGTTTCGACATCTAATTGTTCAAGATGTAAATTATCTGCAGCCACAAGACTAAGTACAGTTCTAATTGAAGTCATTTTTAAAACTGAACAAAATATTTCATCATAATCTATACCCTTTTTCTATGCAAAACCTTTTACGACAAGTCTGGCCTTATATCTTTTCTAACCTCCTTCCTCCTCCTTCATTTGATAAACCCATTTGTTAGGCAACACTCTTTTTTCTGTAGGTAAAGGGACTAAGTCCCAAGTCTTATTTTTCATCAAGGATTCCATCTCCTCTTTCATGCCTAGCTCCCACTATTGTTTGGCATCCACTTGCATTGCTCCTTCATATTCTTCTGGTTCACCAGAATCAGTTAATAAAATAGAATACAAAGAAGGAGAAAATCTTTTAGGGGGTCTACTTGATCTTGTAGAACATCTAACACTTGCAGGAGTTTGTGGGACAATCTGTTGCTGCTGAGCATCAAGTACTTGTGACATTTCATTTTCAGGAATCTCATCCAACACCACATATTCTTGTTTGTCCTGTTCATGCTTCTTTTCCTGCATCTATTCTTTATACATAACCTTCTCATTGAATATAAGATCTCTACTTCTAATTATTTTCTTATTTTCAAAATCCCATAACCGATAGCCATATTCATCTATCCCATATCCAATGAAGATATATTTCTGAGATTTAGCATCAAGCTTGGTTTTGTTTTCTTTATCAATATGGACAAAAGCTTCACAACTAAAGGTTTTCAGAAAAGAATAATTTACCTTTTTACCAGTCCATGCCTCCTCTGGAATACCACCATCCAAAGAGGTTGAAGGTCCTCTATTTATCAAATAGACAACACTATGTACAATATCTTCCCAAAAATGTAAGGGCAATCCAGCATACAATCTCATGCTCCTTGCGTGCTCCATGATAGTCATATTCATTCTCTCTGACACATTATTTTCCTGTGGAGTTCTTGGAACTATCTTCTACTTTCGAATCCCATTTAAGGAGTAGTAATCTTCAAATGCTTTGTTGTAATACTCACCTCCATTATCCGATCTGAGACACTTCAACTTTTTTTCTGTCTCATTCTCAACCAAAGTTTTCCATTTCTTAAAAGTTTCAAAAATATTTGATTTTTGTTTTAGGAAATATATCCATGTTTTTCTAGTTGAGTCATCAATAAAAATAACATAATAACAAGAGCCACCAAGAGATGATACCTGAGCTGGTCCCCATACATCTGAATGCACAAGCTCTAACTTCTCACTCTTCTTCTCTTTCCCAACCTTGAGAAATCTGACTCTTTTCTGTTTACCATAAACACAGTTTTTACAAAACTCTAAATCAATCTTCTTTAGTCTTGGCAATAGATTTTTAGAGTGAAGGATTTTCATCCCTTTCTCACTCATGTGCCCAAGCCTATGGCGCCATATTATCGAATTTGTTCTTGCAACATCTGTTGTTGTTGTCCCTACAATAGCTTTATCTGTAGCAGCTAGGGTAGAGTAAGTGTTACCAATACACATATATAATGTGCCTACCTTCGCACCTTTAGCTACTACTAATGATCCTTTAGTGACCTTCCACATACTGTCTGAGAAGGTAACTATGCAACCTTCACTACCTAGTTGCCTTGCAGAAATTAAATTTCTTCTTAAATTAGGAACATGTCTTACCTCCTGCAGAAACCAATCATTACCATTTTGCAACTTGATCTTTATCTTTCCTTTTCCAACAATTTGACAGGGCTCATCATCACCCAAATATACCTGTCCAAAATCACCTTGAACATAATCTAGAAAATATTTTCTCTAGGGTGTAGCATGAAATGAAGCCCCATAATCTATTACCCAGGAATCATTAACATTATCAAAACATAAGATTAAAGCATCTTGTAAAGTATTACTTGCAATATTAGCTTCCTTACTGTCATTTTTATTTTTGTCTCCTTCTTTGTTTTTATGAGACCAACTGTCTTTCTTTAGATGACCAGGCTTTCCGCAGTACCAGCAATGTTTCTTTCCTCTAGATTGAGAGCATCCTTTCTTTGACTTCCCTCGTGACTTCTCATTCCTAGGACCTTTTCCTCTTTCTTTTCATCTTCCTCTGTTCTCCACATTCAAAACACTACTTGACGATGTTGGAGTCTCACCTGTGCTTTTTCTTTACATTTCCTCGCTTAGGATAATACCAATAATATCATCAAATACCAAAGTATTTTTACCAGAGACAAAGTTATAGCCATAACCAAGCTATACCAGCTTTCTAGAAAAGAAAATAAAATCAAGAGAGCCCTAACCTCTTCTATAAAGGTAATTTTTACCGAAGACAATTGACTGGTAATTGTATTAAATTCATTTAAGTGCTCTACTACAAATCCTCCCTCACTCATTTTCAAATTAAACAAATGCTTCATAAGAAATACCTTATTCGAAGCCGAGGGTTTCTCATACAACTTAGCCAATATCGCCATCAAATCTACAGTCATTTTTGCTTCTGTTATATTGAATGCTACAGATGGTGAAAGGCACAATCGAATGGATCCCAGTGCCTTTCTATCTAAAATGTCCCACTCTTTATCTTACAATGTGGTCTCTTTCTTAGCCTTTCCTTCCAACAGCCGCCACAAATCCTTTTGATACAAGTAATCCTCCATCTACATTTTCCATAACTGATAATTCTAGCCATTAAACTTTTCGACCTTGAACTTGGAATCCTCCATTGCTCCCACTCAAATATGAAAGTCTTGCCAATTTACAGAAAACCTTGCTCTAATACCAATTGTTAGGGTTATAAGCAGATCCAAAGCAAATATGAACTAACAATTATATGCAGTTTTAAATATAAAAGATAAAGAAATAAAATAGGACACATATAACATAGAGATTTAACATGGTTCACCTAGAATGGGTTATGTCCACCATACACAACCGTCCAATCTTTCTTGTTATCCAGCAAAAATAGTACATCAACCTTACAATTCCTTAGGCATCCTAGCCACTTATAACATGTATTTTTAGGGCAACAAACAAAGTCGAGCTTTTTAGGGTTTTATTACAATGTCAGTTTTCATCAACAAAAAAATGGCAAAAAAAATTACGTGCTGAATGTACAATACTTTGCTGATCAGTAACCACATATCAACACATCTACCATGCCTAATTACAATCCCAGTTAATCCCAACATTGGAGGCCTTTGACCTTTTCCTTCAACCCAATTCGATCCTCAATGATCGATATAATATTCTGCCTGAATGATATTGCAATATTCACACATTACCTTCCACACCATTTATTGACAATGAGATCTTACATTAACTTATACCAACCCTAAGGTCTAAACCAATTAGGTCGGCCACATAAAATATATTACAATAAAATCATTACATATATCCATATTACAATGATATGCCATGTCGACTTTAGACCAAAACAATATTAACCAATCTGTAAATTATTCTAGTAACATGTAGAGGACTCATTAACATGATATTGGTCTATAACCTAGATAGGCACCAGACCTATTCAAGCTCCACCATGCCAAAGCAATGTCTCCAACTAGTTGAAGCATGATCAAAGAATATATTTAGCATCATGAAATCAATACCAACACCACTTATGAATCTTGTCAAGAATTCTCAAGAAAATTTCTGCCGGTAGAACCTTAAACCTATGCTGGTAAGGGTTTACTAGAGTGTATGATAGCATCTGATTACCAAGTCAATACCATCAGACCAAGACATGCTCCAAAAGAATATACCACATGTAACCAAATACATTCCATTGATTCAAACATGTCAGAAGTGTCCAATAGATAGTCTCTTCTCTCAGTAACACTACATCTTCTGTCGGTAACCAAAAACTATCTCTCAGTAACCAACCATAATAGCTAGTGTTTTCATCAATGAGAAAAAAAAATGCAACATATATCAATTCCTCCAAAATTCCAACATGGCCGTGATAAATAGACAAAGTTATTGTTCACTTAAGAGACTCATTTAATTAGTTAAGGTATTACTTGCCTACTCACAAGTAGTCTACTTAGTTAGTTTACTAGGAGGTAGGATTGGTTAGATGAAACTCCCATTACTGTATGTTGTTTAGTTTTCTTTAAAGGGCAGCAATCTGTTGTTTCAAGGCTGAGTAATTATTTATTTCAAGTTCCATGTAATGTATTACAACTAAACTTGGTTTAATTCTAGTCTTGAAGGTATAAGAAGATGTAGGTTTTCAGTATCAAAATTCATGAGTAGTATTTTAATGTAGTAAGCACTAATTTCTCAGTTTTTTCAAATCATTGAAAGGTTCTTCCTAAACATTATTCTAATTTCTTGGATTCAACCTAGTGTTGGAATTTGCATGAAGATTTCACTAATGATATGTTATGTTGTCATTGATGTCAATTGAACCGGTAATGATATTTATGATATTACTGATATTATTGTTATTATTGATATTGTCTTGTAATTGGTAGGAAGAGCTTTGTGGAAGATGTTGTAAACCAATATGTAGGTATGTGAGTTGAACTGGTAACTGGTGTATGGGGATAAACCTTATCTAACCAGTAAACCCTACCAGTTGTTCTTGTTAAACCCTAACCAATTAAGTCTGTTCAAATGGTTATGCTAGTTTATGATCTGATGTTGAGCTATAATGATGGTGACATGTCTGGTCATTGTATGAAGACAAGTTCAAATTGTCTTGGCGTGTTTGATTCTTTGTCTATGGAATGAGAAGAGTGTATTGCATCAAATGCAAAGCGCATGATGAGTTAAAAAGATTGATGAAGTGGTGATCAAGGAGCAGTTGGAATTTTCTTGAAAAAATGTGTACAGATTGCTATGTTAATCCAAGGGTCACACTTGAACCGATTTATTTGTAATCTCTATGGGAAATTTATGGTTTTGTTGTGTTACCGACCTAACTAATTTATATTTAAGGTCAGTGAAGTTATTTTGAAAAAGTGTGTTGGCAAAAATCAATTGAGTGTGTGGTTGTCATACTAGATAATAAATCTACAGTTTGTGTAAAGGTGGATTTAAGCTTAAAATGATCTGATCAATCAAGTGTAATGCTATTCAGACAAATCAAGAAAAACTTGTTGTCTTCTAACAATTACACTAGAATTGAAATCACATAACCCAGTAAGCTATAACAAGCTTGGTTACTTCTTAAATACTCTAACAAGGTGGTCCATTAGCTAAAATGCCGAAATCCTCTATTGAGGTTACTCCTAACAGGGTAATTTATTTTTATCAAGGCATTTATTGTAAATCCCTTAACCGAGTGATTCCTAATAGGATCAGTTCTTAACAGGACTTTTGTAAAAGATTTAATAGGCTTGGGTCCTAATAGGACAAACTTTAGAAGAGTTCAGATAGCTATCTTATGAGCCTCATCTCACCATGGGTTTAACCTATTTGGTTTTTCCATGTAGAAATATTTATTTTATGTGGTGAATATTTTTGTGGTTATGATCTTATGATTGTTTTGATTAGCTATTAACTATTTTGATAAGGCATGATAACTAGAAGCATTGAGAGATTGAGTGTGTTGATATATGATTAAGCATTTGGATGTTTACAAGATTAAAGCTATTTACTGTTAAGTTTCTTTAACAAGCAACCAATATTATTATGAGTATTGATCTTGAGAGTTGTATTTTATTGAAAGTTTACTTTGTGTGATTGAAATTGATATTGGGAAGTTTATATCATTTTTTCTATTTATTGATTCACCCCCCCTCTCAGTAATCTACAGGATACTTATTCTTTCATCATACCATCAATTGGTTTCAGAGCATCTCAGGTCCTCTAAAATATAAAGCCTAACATCTTGTGGAAAATTTCTTGTAGATAATGATGAAGAAGGAAGGTCCCAAGTTCAATAGAGAGTTGTATAATTTGGAGCGACAAAATGAATATTTACATCAAGATTCTAGGAAGTTAATATCGAGATCATGTAGAAACTAAGTATATTGCACCTACTGAAACTCTAACTGATGATCAAAAGAAAGAACAACAAGAAAATCATCAAGCATTGGAGGCTATAATCATTTCCTTATCTAATGCTCAATATGTGGATGTTCATGCTCTTTAAATTGCATATGAATTATGGAAAAAAATTGAAGAGATTCATAGCGATGATGAACATGTTAAGATTGCTAAAGAGGAGAGTCTAAGAGAAAATTTTGATGACATGAGAATGTTTGAAGGTGAGAATATCCAGCAGTATGGTCAAAGGATAAAAGAGATAGTCGGTGAAATAAAGAGTGCGGGAGGGAAAGTGGAAGATGTCACAGTGACCAGTAAGGTATTGAGAATGCTGTTGGATACAATTGTTTAATTGTGTATTGTTTTTGATGTTACACAAATGTCATATCAGTCTATCGAGCTCAGAATGTTCAGCAAGGCAGTTAGACAGAGTCTACCGAGTTCAGACGGTAAGGGAAGCAAGTTACAGAGTCTACCTAGCACTCCAGAATGCTATACCGAGTTCGCAGTCTTTACCGAGTTCAGTCGGTCTTTGAAAATATGTGAAGGAAAGTCAGTATTTACCGAGTTCAGTCGGTCTTCTAAGAAGAGGTGAAGGAAAGTCAGTCTTTACCGAGTTCGCAGTACTTACCGAGTTCAGTCGGTTATCGAAGAATCAGCAGTGTTCACCGAACATCAGTGAAATGTTTATGCAGCCGACCAAAGAAATATTTATTAATTGAAACTTGTATATGTAGCCGACCTATGTAATATTTATTGTAACTTATAATTGAGCCGACTTGGTAACCTGAATGGTATATATGAGAGATCAAGTTGCGATTTTGAAGTGTGAAAAAGAGTGAGAAGTATGAAATGTGAAGGAGCAGAAATGTGCGAATTCTGATGAAGGATCAGTAATATCCTTATGGTGCAGAAAAGATATATGTGATCAGTAAGGATCTATTGGCGCAGAACAGAGATCTGTATCAGCAAGATAAGTTGTGTTTAATTCAGATCACTTCATTGTTGCTTTCTAACCATTGTAGCAGTGATACCAAAATCTCTTAACAGAGTTGGTCTAACAACCATTTTTGTAAATCCTCTGACAAGGTGACAATTCGGTTGAATTGTTCTTAAGACCTTTCACAAGGCCACTCCTAGCAGGGTGATTAAATCCTCTAACAGGGTCACACCTAATAGTGTGTTTTGTAACCTTTAACAGGGTTGGCTCCTAACAGGGCTCACTTCAGAAGAGTGAAAATCAGTAACTAGTTACATTGGTGGTTTTCCCAAAATTGGGTTTCCACGTTATATCTGGTGTTACATGTGTTCATGTTATTTGTTTTATGCATGTTAATGTTTGATGAACAATGATAAGTTACTTTACCGAGTTTCTGCAGTTTACATTTAAGACATCTAAGGGACTTGTGGATTTATTTTTGTGGTAACTGATTCACCCCTCCCCTCTCAGTTACTCCATCCATATTTCCAACAATTGGTATCAGAACTTTCGGTGCTTGCAGGAAGGATTTCAAGGATCTAAGCTAAAGATCAAAATGTCTTACAAGAGGGAAATTCCAAGGTTAAACAGAAATAACTTTTCAGCATGGCAAGGTCTCATGAGACTCCACTTGGCTTCCATTGGAGATACAGGATTGACACATCTTGACACAGAATATGTAACACCCACTGGTACACTAACTGTTGCTGATATTGCTGCAAAGAAGACTCATAACACCATGATGATAGACATTGCATCTGCCCTAAGCTATGAAGAGTTTGATGATGTCAAAGATTACAAAACTGCATTTGAAATGTGGAACAAGCTGAAAGATATCTATGGTGGTGATGACAATGTGAGAAGAGCCAAAGTAGAAAGCTTGAGAGGACAGTTTGATCAATTAAAAATGAGTGAGGATGAAAATATTGCAAAATATGTTGAAAGAGTCAAAGCCAGTGTTAGTGCAATCAAAGCTTCTGGAGGTGACATCTCAGAGGAAACAGTCATAAGCAAAGTTCTCAGAACATTACTACCCATTTATGCAATCAGAGTTTCTGCAATTCAGGAAAGAAGATGTGAAGCAAATCACAAGATAAATTTAGAGGCCATAGTTGGAAGATTAATTGCATTTGAGTTAGACAACTATGACAACTATGTTCCAGCTCCCAAAAACATGGAATCAGCATTTGAAGCTAAGGTTTCACTCAAGGAGAAAGGCAAAAAGAAAAAGGAATCTCGGTCAGAAAGTGAAGATGAATCAGAACCAAGTTCAGACAACGATCTTGAAATAATTGAAGCTCTTCTAGCAAAGAAATATTCCAAAGGCAGAGGAAAATACAGAGGCAAAGTTCCTCTAATCTGTTTTTCATGTGATGAAGTCGGTCATATTGCTGCTAGATGCCCAAACAAGCAAAGCAAAGATGAGAAGAAAGATCACAAATGGAATGGCAAAAAGGACTACAAATCATTCAAAGGTAAGAAAACATGCTTTATGGCTAAAGATTCTGATAATAGTGAAGATGAAATTGTTTATATTGCTGTAAGAGATGATTCTGATAATGATGAGGAAGATAAAATGGCACTTATTTCTCATATAAGCAAAAATGATATTTGGATCATAGACAGTGGTTGCTCTCATCATATGACTGGTGATAAAACCAAGTTTGAACATTTGATAGACTATGATGGAGGTAGTGTAAGGTTTGGTAATAATGAACCTCGCTACATAAAAGGAAGAGGTAGAATCCCTATAACCAAAGAACTTGTATTTGATGATGCCTACTGGGTTGAAGGTCTCAATCACAACTTGATGAGTGTGGCACAGCTACTTAATAGTGGACTCAAGGTGGAATTCATGCATGGAAAGGCCAAACTGCTAAATAATCAAGGAAAGCTGATTGGATCAGGCACTCAAACAAAAGGTAATTTGTTCCGACTTGAAACAAGTGAAAGTTCATGTTTTATTGTTCAAGTTGAAGAAAGTTGGCTATGGCACAAAAGGTTATGTCATGTAAATTTTGATAACCTAGTGAAAATAAGTAAATTCAAAAAAGTAAGAGGTATTTCAGATATAAAGAAACCTGAGGTTGGTCTATGTAAGAATTGTCAAATTGGAAAGATGGGAAAGACTAGTTTCAAAAGCAAAAACTATCAATCTGAAGATATATTAGAAATTGTGCATACTGATTTATGTGGACCCATAGGAACTGAAAGTTATACTGGAGAAAAGTTCTTCATTCTTTTTGTTGATGATTACTCAAGAATGATGACTGTCATGTATTTAAGGAACAAATCAGAAGCATTTGAAAAGTTCAAATGGTATTTGGCCAGAGTAGAAAAAGAAACAGGTAAAAGACTTAAATGTCTAAGGTCAGACAGAGGTGGTGAATTCATCTCTCATGAATTCAATAACTTTTGCATTGAAAGAGGAATCAAAAGACAAGTATCAGCCCCTAGAACTCCTGAACAAAATGGAATAGCTGAAAGAATGAACAGATCTATCATGGATTGTGCAAGAACCTTAATGATTGAAAAGAATATTGCTATCAAATACTGGAAGGAAGCTATCAGCACTGCTGTTCATACCTTGAACTGAGTACAGCTAAAGAAGAACTCATTCAAAACCCCCTATGAATTATGGTATGGCTACAAACCTAATGTAAGTTACCTAAAAGTATTTGGAAGTAAATGTTACATTTTGAAAGAATCTAGAAAAGGAAAATTTGATGTGAAAGGTGATGAAGGTATATTCTTCAGATATTCTTGCAAGAGTAAAGCGTATAGATGTTTGAACTTGTCTACTCATAAAGTTATAGAAAGTGCACATGTGAAAGTTGATGAGTTTGCAGAAAGATCTGAAGAAGAAAGCAAAAGAGAACCAGAAGATTATAGAAGATTTGTGTCTATTGAACCTGATACAATACCAGATACATCTGCTAATCAGGAATCTTCTACTCCCGAGTCATCAGTAACCGAGTTACAGAAAGAGCAAACCGAGCCAGTATCTACCGAGTCTGAAGAAACCGAGCTAATATTTACCGAGCCGGACCAGCCAGTTGAAGAACAAGAGGATAATGATGAAATTCATTCTAAAGGCAAGAAACCTGTATTAGCCGAGTATGTCAGACGACATCACTCAGCAGATCAGATCATTGGAGACAAATCTGAAGGAACCATGACAAGAGGTAAGTTGAAAAGCACTTGTTTACTTGCTGATTTTGAACCTAGAAATGTCAAAGATGCATTGGGAAATGATAGTTGGATAGAGGCTATGAAAGAAGAGATAGAACAGATAGAGAAAAACAAGACATGGACTCTTGTACCCAGACCTAAGGATAAAAATGTGATTGGAACTAAGTGGGTATTCAGAAATAAACTGAATGAAGATGGCAAAGTTTCAAGAAACAAAGCAAGAATAGTATGCAAAGGATATGCTCAACAAGAAGGAATAGACTATGGAGAAACTTTTGCTCCTGTTGTAAGATTGGAAGGAGTCAGAACCTTACTTGCATACGCCGCCTACAAAGGATTCAAAGTTTATCAGATGGATGTTAAATCTGCATTTCTTAATGGTATATTGGATGAAGAAGTTTTTATTGAACAACCTGAAGGTTTTGTTGATCCACAAAAGAAGGACATGGTCTGCAAATTACATAAAGCATTGTATGGTCTGAAACAAGCCCCTAGAGCATGGTATGAAAGATTGCATAACTATCTTATTTAGATTGGATTTCAAAGAACTAATGATAACAGTAGCTTGTATATCAAGGAAGGATCAGATAACAAAATTGTCTTAGCAGAAATATTTGTAGATGATACTATTTTCACAGGAAATGATGATCTTTGCAAAGAATTTTCAGTACAAATGAATAAGGAATTTGAAATGTCTATGTTTGGTGAGATCAAATTCTTTGTTGGTCTTCAAATTCAACAGAACAAAAATGGTATCTACATTACACAATCAAAATACATCAAAGAGATACTAAAAAAGTTCGGTATGGAAGATTGTAAACCAGTTGGAACTCCTATGTGTACTGGATTGAAGCTTACCAAGGAAGATGAATCAAAAGAAGTAGATCAAACACTGTATAGATCTATGATTGGAAAGCTGCAGTATGTTGTTCATACTAGGCCAGATATTGCTCTTGCAGTTGGTATTGTTGCAAGATTTTCAGCAAAGCCAAGAGAAAGTCACATGACGGCAATCAAAAGAATAATGAGATATTTGAAAGGAACTGAAGAGTATGGATTATGGTACAAATTTGGAGGAAATTTTGATTTGAAAGTATTTACTGATGCTGATTGGGCAGGAAACATTGATGACAAAAAAAGTACAAGTGGAGGAGCATTCTTTCTAGGAAAGAGATTGGTTTCCTGGACAAGCAAAAAGCAGAACTGTATATCCCAATCTACAGCAGAGGCAGAATATGTTGCTACAGCAGTAAATTGTTCAAATGTTGTTTGGTTTAAACAGCTATTGGCAGGCATGAAAATGGAAATCAAAGAACCAATTGTTATGTTCTGTGATAATACAAGTGCAATTGACATGTCCAAGAATCTAGTGATGCATCCCAAAACCAAGCACATTGCAATAAAATATCATTTTGTCCGAGAATTGGTGCAGGACAAGGAGATCAGATTGGAATATATTCACACAAAGGAACAAATTGCTGACATATTCACAAAACCATTGGCTAAGGATGCATTCTTGTATCTAAGAGGTAAGTTAGGGGTCACTCCCCTATCTGAAATTCACTAAAGAAAAGTTTTTAGTGATGCATCAACTCATCCTAAGTGAAAAATCTACTAGTTGATACAGTATAATCAGGAAAATATTGCATATGAATCAGTACAAAAGGTACATTGTAACTCAGATGAAGTCTTATTGTCTTTGGCATGTGTTGTCAAAGAGGGAGAGTTTTACTGTCATATCCTACTAAAATTTGAAAGAAAGTTCATTAAGATAAAGAAGGAGAGTTGTTTGATAAAGAGGGAGAGTTTTACTGTCCAAAAGATAAAGTTACTTCACAGAGGGAGATTATTGAAAGAGGGAGTGTTCTCTATCCAAAGGGAAAGTTATGGTGGCATGTTGCTGTCATAAAAGAAAAAGACCCGTTTTCAAATTTCATTCTGCTATGACATGTTGTGTTGCCATCAATGCCAAAGAGGGAGATTGTTGGATACAATTGTTTAATTGTGTATTGTCTTTGATGTTACACAAATGTCATATCAGTCTACCGAGCTCAGAATGTTCGGCAAAGTAGTTAGACAGAGTCTACCGAGTTCAGATGGTAAGGGAAGCAAGTTACAGAGTCTACCTAGCACTCCAGAATGCTATACCGAGTTCGCAGTCTTTACCGAGTTCAGTCGGTCTTTGAAAATATGTGAAGGAAAGTCAGTATTTACCGAGTTCAGTCGGTCTTCGAAGAAGAGGTGAAGGAAAGTCAGTCTTTACCGAGTTCGCAGTACTTACCGAGTTCAGTCGGTTACCGAAGAATCAACAGTGTTCACCGAGCCTCAGTGAAATGTTTATGCAGCCGACCAAAGCAATATTTATTAATTGAAACTTGTATATGTAACCAACCTATGTAATATTTATTGTAACTTATAATTGAGCCGACTTGGTAACCTGAATGGTATATATGAGAGATCAAGTTGCGATTTTGAAGTGTGAAAAAGAGTGAGAAGTATGAAATGTGAAGGAGCAGAAATGTGCGAATTCTGATGAAGGATCAGTAATATCCTTGAGGTGCAGAAAAGATATATGTGATCAATAAGGATTTATTGGCGCAGAACAAAGATCTATATCAGCAAGATAAGTTGTGTTTAATTCAGATCACTTCATTGTTGCTTTCTAACCATTGTAGCAATGATACCAAAATCTCTTGACAGAGTTGGTCTAACAACCATTTTTGTAAATCCTCTGACAAGGTGACAATTCGGTTGAATTGTTCTTAAGACCTTTCACAAGGCCACTCCTAGCAGGGTGATTAAATCCTCTAATAGGGTCACACCTAACAGTGTGTTTTGTAACCTTTAACAGGGTTGGCTCCTAACAGGGCTCACTTCAGAAGAGTGAAAATCAGTAACTAGTTACATTGGTGGTTTTCTCAAAATTGGGTTTCCACGTTATATCTGGTGTTACATGTGTTCATGTTATTTGTTTTATGCATGTTAATGTTTGATGAACAATGATAAGTTACTTTACCGAGTTTCAGCAGTTTACATTTAAGACATCTAAGGGACTTATGGATTTATTTTTGTGGTAACTGATTCACCCCTCCCCTCTCAGTTAGTCCATCCATATTTCCAACAAATGCTACTATTAGTCTACAGTATCCGAGTTGTAGCTATTTATGAGCTGAAGTCTATTGACAAAACTAAGGTAACTCTTTACTTAATCATTGGGAAACTTACTGCTTTTTAACTAAATGGTTATGATGGTAGTGTATAAAAATCAAAATTTGCATTCAGAGCTTTTGTCTCTAACCCATATATGAGAAAAAGTAGAGATACTAGTCATGGCTATGAATCCATATCCAATAGAGATGCTGATGATGAAGACAGTTTAGTGGAGCTTGAAGCCTTGTTGGCAAAATGACTACCTAGAGGCACTAGCAAATATAGAGTTCAACTACCTTTAAAGTGTTTTGCATGCAACAAATTGGTCATATAGAAGATAATCATCCTAATGGTGAAAATGAACACAAGAGAGATAAATTCAAGAAGTATAAGGGAAAAGGAAAGAGTGATTGTCTTATAGATATTGATAATAGTATCACAGATGAAGAATCTGATGGTGATGCTAGTGAAGATATTGTGTTTGTAGCTATTAAGGAAGAGATATCAGACTAGAAGGCATTAGTGTCCAGGATGGATAAATCTGATGATTGGATCATTGATATTGGATCACATCATATGACCAGTTCTTAGAGAAAATTTCTTTCCCTGTAGGAATTGGATGGCAGTGTTGTTAGTGTTGAAATGTGGCGACTGATCAGCAAACTACTGTACACTCAACACATATCCTTGCCGGGGTCCGGGGCTGGACCGGGCCCCGGGCAGGGAAAAAATTTTGCCAATTTTTTTAATGAAAACCGACATTGTAATAAAACCCTAAAAAAGGCCGACTTTGTTTGTTTCCCTAAAAATGCATGTTATAAGCGGTTGGGATGCTTAAGGCATTGTAAGGTTGATGTACTATTTTTGCTGGATAATAAGAAAGATTGGACGACTGTGTATGGTGGACGTAACCCATTCTGGGTGAACCACGTTAAATCTCTGTGTTATCTGTGTCTTGTTTTATTTCTTTATCTTTTGTATTTAAATCTGCATATAATTGTTAGTTCATATTTGCTTCAGATCTGCTTGAAACCCTAACAATTGGTATCAGAGTGAGGTTTTCTATAAATTGGCAGGACTTTCAGATTTGAGTGGGAGCAATGGAGGATTCCAAATTCAAGGTCGAAAAGTTTAATGGTTAGAATTATCAGTTATGGAAAATGCAGATGGAGGATTACCTGTATCAAAAGGATTTGTGGCGGCCATTGGAAGGAAAGGCAAAGAAACCGACCACAATATCAGATGAAGAGTGGGATATTTTAGATAGAAAGGCACTGGGATCCATTCGATTTTGCCTTGTGTCGTCTGTAGCATTCAATATAACAGAAGCAAAAATGACTGTAGATTTGATGGCAACATTGGCTAAGCTATATGAGAAACCCTCGGATTCGAATAAGGTATTTCTTATGAAGCGTTTGTTTAATTTGAAAATGAGTGAGGGAGGATCTGTAGCGGAGCACTTAAATGAATTTAATACAATTACCAGTCAATTGTCTTTGGTAAAAATTACCTTTGCAGAAGAGGTTAGGGCTCTCTTGATTTTATGTTCTTTGCCAGAAAACTGGAATAGCTTGGTTATGGCTATAAATAACTCTGTCTCTGGTAAAAATACTTTGGTATTTGATGATATTGTTGGTGTTATCCTAAGTGAGGAAATCCGAAGCAAAAGCACAGGTGAGACTCCAACATCATCGGGTAGTGTTTTGAATATGGAGAATAGAGGAAGATCAAAGGAAAGAGGAAAAGGCCCTGGGAATGAGAAGTCACGAAGGAAGTCAAAGAAAGGATGCTCTCAATCTAGAGGAAAGAAAGATTGCTGGTACTATGGAAAGCCTGGTCATCTAAAGAAAGACTGTTGGTCTCCAAAAAACAAAGAAGGAGACAAAAATGAAAATGACAGTAAGGAAGCTAATATTGCAAGTAATACTTTACAAGATGTTTTAATCTTATGTTTGGATAATGTTAATGATTCTTGGGTAATAGATTCTGGGGCTTCATTTCATGCTACACCCCATAGAAAATATTTTCTAGATTATGTTCAAGGTGATTTTGGATAGGTATATTTGAGTGATGATGAGCCCTGTCAAATTGTTGGAAAAGGAAAGATAAAGATCAAGTTACAAAATCGTAATGACTGGTTTCTGCAGGAGGTAAGACATGTTCCTAATTTAAGAAGAAATTTAATTTCTGCAAGGCAACTAGGTAATGAAGGTTGCATAGTTACCTTCTTAGACAGTATGTGGAAGGTCACTAAAGGATCATTAGTAGTAGCTAAAGGTGCGAAGGTAGGCACATTATATCTGTGTACTGGTAACACTTACTCTACCTTAGCTGCTACAGATAAAGCTACTGCAGCGACAACAACAATAAATGTTGGAAGAAAAAATTCGATAATGTGGCACCATAGGGTTGGACACATAAGTGAGAAAGGGATGAAAATCCTTCACTCCAAAAATCTATTGCCAAGACTAAAGAAGATTGATTTAGAGTTATGTGAAAACTGTGTTTATCGTAAGCAGAAAAGAGTCAAATTTCTCAAGGTTGGGAAAGAGAAGAAGAGTGAGAAGTTAGAGCTTGTACATTCAGATGTATGGGGACAGGCTCAGGTATCATCTCTTGGTGGCTCTTGTTATTATGTTATTTTTATTGATGACTCAACCAGAAAAACATGGGTATATTTCCTAAAACAAAAATCAGATGTTTTTGAAACTTTTAAGAAATGGAAAGCTTTGGTTGAGAATGAGAAAGGAAAAAAGTTGAAGTATCTCAGATTGGATAATGGAGGTGAGTATTGCAGCAAAGCATTTGAAGATTACTGTTCCCTAAATGGGATTCGAAAGCATAAGATAGTTCCAGGAACTCCACAGAAAAATGGTGTGTCAGAGAGAATGAATAGGACTATCATGGAACGTGCGAGGAGCATGAGATTGCATGCTGGATTGCCTGTACATTTTTGGCTAGATGTTGTACATACTGCTATCTATTTGATAAATAGAGGACCTTCAACCCCTTTGGATGGTGGTATTCCAGAGGAGGCATGGACTGGTAAAAAGGTAAATTATTCTTTTCTAAAAACTTTTGGTTGCGAAGCTTTTGTCCATGTTGATAAAGAAAACAGAACCAAGCTTGATGCTAAATCTCAAAAATGTACCTTCATTGGATATGGGATAGATGAATATGGCTATCAGTTATGGGATTTTGAAAATAAGAAAATAATTAGAAGTGGAGATGTTATATTCAATGAGAAGGTTATGTATAAAGAACAAATGCAGGAAAAGAAGCATGAATAGGACAAACAAGAATATTTGGTGTTGGATGAGATTCCTAAAAATGAAATGCCACAGATACCTAATGCTCAACAACAACAGATTGTCCCACAAACTCCTGCAAGTGTTAGACATTCTACAAGGACAAGTAGACCCCCTGAAATATTTTCTCCTTCTTTGTATTCTATTTTATTAATGGATTCTAGTGAACCAGAAGAATATGAAGAAGCAATGCAGGTGGATGCCAAACAACAGTGGCAGCTAGGCATGAAAGAGGAGATGGACTCCTTGATGAAAAATAAGAATTGGGACTTAGTCCCTTTACCTATAGAAAAAAGAGCCTTGCCTAACAAATGGGTTTATCGGCTGAAGGAGGAGGAAGGAGGTCAGAAAAGATATAAGGCCAGACTTGTCGTAAAAGGTTTTGCACAGAAAAAGGGTATAGATTATGATGAAATATTTTCTCCAGTTGTAAAAATGACTTCAATTAGAACTGTACTTAGTCTTGTGGCTACAGATGATTTACATCTTGAACAATTAGATGTCAAAACAACTTTTCTCCATGGAGATTTGGAGGAGGAAATTTACATGTTGCAACCACAGGGATATGAGGTCAAAGGTAACGAGAACTTGGTGTATAGGTTGAAGAAAAGTCTGTATGGCCTAAAGAAAGCACCCTGACAATGGTATTTAAAATTTGATAGTTTCATGGCTGAACACGGTTATCATAGATGTCATTATGGTCATTGTGTATATTTTAAGAGATTTGATAATGGTAGTTATATTATCCTATTGCTTTATGTTGATAACATGATTGTTGCTGGGTCTAACATGCAACATATAAATGATCTTAAACAGAAATTAGACAGGTCATTTGCTATGAAGGATTTGGGTGCAGCTAAGCAAATTCTCGGTATGAGGATTACACAGGACAGGAAAAATAGAACCTTGAATTTGTCTTAAAGTGAGTATATTAAGAAGGTGTTGAAAAGATTTAACATGCAGGATGCAAAAGCAGTTAGTACACCTTTGGCTAGTCATTTCAAATTGACTAAGGAGATGTGCCTAAAGGCACAAGAAGAGGTTAATAAAATGTCTAACATCCCGTATTCATCAGCTGTTGGCAGTCTGATGTATGCAATGGTATGCACAAGGCCAGATATTGCACATGCAGTGGGAGTTGTGAGCAAGTTTCTGAGTAATCCGGGTATGGAACATTGGAATGCTGTGAAATGGATTCTTCGGTATTTGAAAGGAACTACTACATAGGCATTATGTTTCAAAGGATCTAATGCTGCTCTAAGTGGATTTGTTGACTCTGATCTGGTGGGTGATATTGATTTATGGAGGAGTACTACAGGGTATGTTTTTACTATAGGGGGAACTACAGTTAGTTGGATTTCTAGGCTACAAAAGGTTGTTGCACTTTCAACCATTGAAGCTAAGTATGTTGCTGCTACAGAAACCAGCAAAGAGATGATTTGGTTGCAATGTTTTCTGAAGGAATTGGGTCAAACACAAGAGGATAGCCCATTGTATATTGATAGCCAGAGTGCCATTCATCTTGTGAAGAACTCTGTTTTTCATTCAGGGACAAAGCACATTCAACTCAGGTACCACTTCATCCGGACTATTTTGGAGGAGGGTCAAGTGAGAATCCTGCCAATATGTTCACAAAGGCAGTTCCACAGGAGAAGCTGATTTCTTCATCAGTTTCTATTGGTCTTCTTGATTGATAATTGTGGAATTTATACCAGTCAAGTCCTAGTGTTTTATCCAGTGGATGTTGAATGTACAGTGGTGTCGTGCAGTATCAGTCTCCAAGTGGGAGATTGTTCAGTGTGGAGCCTGATCAGTCTCCAAGAGGGAGATTGTTGAAATGTGGCGACTAATCAGCAAAGTACTGTACACTCAGCACGTATCCTCGCCTAGGTCCAAGGCCAGGCCAGGCCTTGGGTAGGGGTTCGGGGGTGGTAGCCCCCGAGAAAAGCAGGGCTTCAGGGGCGGCAGCCCCCGAGAAAATTTTTTTTGCCATTTTTTTGTTGATGAAAACTGACATTGTAATAAAACCCTAAAAAAGGCCAACTTTGTTTGTTGCCCTAAAAACGTATGTTATAAGCGGCTGGGATGCTTAAGGCATTGTAAGGTTGATGTACTATTTTTGCTGGATAATAAGAAAGATTGGATGGCTGTGTATGGTGGACGTAACCCATTCTGGGTGAACCACGTTAAATCTCTATGTTATCTGTGTCCTGTTTTATTTCTTTATCTTTTGTATTTAAATCTGCATATAATTGTTAGTTCATATTTGCTTCGGATCTGCTTGAAACCCTACCAGTTAGATTTGGCAATGACTCGCCCTGTATGGTTAAAGGTGAGGTAGTTATTTCTCTTAATGGGAAGAGTAGTGCCAACGATGTCTATTGAGTTGAACGTCTAACACACAATCTTCTGAGTGTGACACAACTTAATGATAGAGGATACCCACTAGAGTTTAAAAATGGTATGTTCAAAATCTTTGACAACAAAGGTAAATTGATTACAACCGAGAAACAAACTACAGGTAATTTATTTCATCTTAATCCTAAAGCTAGCAACTGTTTGATTTCAAACATAGATGATAGCTAGCTTGGCATAGCATATTTTGCCATATAAACTTTGATAACATTATTAAAGTGAGTATATCCAAGATAGTAAGAGGTCCGCCTCAGATAGACAAACCGATTAATTCTCTTTGCAAAGAATGTCACTCAAGAAAGATGACTTCTTCAACTTTCAAGAGAAAGTCCTTCTCAACGGAGCACTTGTTTTATTTGGTTCATATAGATCTATGTGGACCAATAAGAACAAGAAGCATTCAAGGTGACAAATATTTCATGATCTTCACTAATGATTGTTCAAGGATGATGTGGGTCACACTCTTGAAGGATAATACCAAATCCTTTGGTAAGTTCAAGGCATTTAGGGCCTTAGCTGAGAAAGAGAGTGGAAAAAAGTTAAAATGTTTGAGAACAGATCAAGGTAGTGAATTTACTTATGAGGAGTTCACTAAGTAATGTGATGAGAATGGTTTCAAGTGGAAGCTTTCTGCACCAAGAACACCACAACATATTGGTATCACTGAGGCAAACAACCAGTCAGTGGTTGAAGCTTCTTGGACAATGTTGATACAAGGAGGTGTAGCAAAAATATTTCAGAGAGAAGCTATCAGTACAACTGTCTACACAATGAACCGAGTTCTAGTGAAAAGAGGTAAGGACAAGACCCCTTATGAATATTGGTATGGAAGATCACCTGATGTTATCTAGTTTAAGATATTTTGTAGCAAATACTTTATTAAAAGAGGTGATTACATTAGCAAGTTTGAAGCTAAGAGTGATGGAGGCATATTTCTTGGCTATTCCACCAAGAGTAAGGCCTACAAATGTTTCAACAACTGGACATATAGAATTGTTGAGAGTGCTAATGTTCAAGTAGATGAATGTCCTGAAGTCTCAGAAGGAACTAGGTCAAAGAAAAAGGATGAAGATCCTTGCATTTTTTTTTTGGAACCTGGAATAGTTAAATCAGAAAGTGGCAAAGAAAATTCTAATGCACTTTCTCAATCGGAACAAATAAATTTAGAAGAAGAAGATACTGAAGAAGTTGAACCTGAAGATAATGATCATATTATTCCTAGATATGTAAGAGTGGATCACAGTCCTGGATAGATTATTGGGGATAAGGATGTTGGAGTACTAACTAGAAGGAGAATAAGAGAGAACTCTTGCATGATCTCCACCATTGAACCAAGAAGTGCTAAGGAGGCATTTGGTGATGATCATTAGATTAAAGCTATGGAGGAGGAATTAGATGAAATAGAGAAGAATAACACTTGGACCTTGGTACCCCGAGTGATAAATAAGAATGTTATTGTTACTAAATGGGTATTTAGAAACAAGTTGAATGAAGATGGTGTTGCAATTCACAATAAGGCTAGGTTGGTTTTCAAGGGTTATGCGTAAGAAGAAGATGAATATTATGGCAAAAATTTTGCATCTATAGTAAGACTGGAAGGTGTGAGAACTTTACTTGCATTTGAAACCTATAAGAAGTTCAAGGTATACTAGATGGATATTAATTCTGCATTTTTGAATGGGATATTGGAAGAAGAGGTGTACATAGAGCAGCCAGATGGTAAAGCTTTGACTGATGAGAAAGACATGGTATGCAAATTGCATAAGGCTTTTTATGGATTAAAGCCAGAGCCCTGAGCATTGTTTGAAAGGTTTCATACACATCTGATGAAGATAGGATTTGTAAGAAATAGTGATGATACTAACATTTATCTCAAGTCTAAAGGAGATGAAATACTGGTCAGTGAATTATTTGTTGATGACATTATATTTGGAGGTAATGGTGTCATGAGCAACAGTTTTTCAGATGAAATAAAAAATTAGTTTTAAATGTATTTAGTAGGTGAAATAAAAAATCTCATAGGCTTACAGATATAGCAAATGAAGAACGGTATTTTCATTACACAATTTGAGTATGTGAAAGAAGTTTTGAAGACATTTGGGATGAGTGATTGTAAACTAGCTGGAATGCCAATGGTTACAGGCTGTAAGTTGTCCAAGGAAGATGAATCTAAGTTTGTTGATGAAAAGGAATATAGGCCAATGATTGGAAAATTACACTATGTTGTTCACAGTAGACCAGATATAGCCCATGCAGTTGGCATAGTTTCTAGATTCTAGAAGAATCCACAGGAAACATATCTGATAGCAACCAAGAGAATTCTTAGATATTTGAAAGGTACTATGGACTATGGATTATGGTATACATATAGAAGAAATTATGATTTAAAGTTGTACACAGATGCTGATTGGACAGGAAATGTTGATGACCAAAAATGCACAACCAGTGGAGCATTATTTTTAGGAGGAAGGCTTGTTTAATGGAGTAGTAAGAATTAGAGTTGTACTTCATAATCTACTACAAAAGTTGAGTATGTTGTAGCTTATCTAAATTGCACATAGGCTATTTGGATAAGGCACATTTGGGAAGGTTTCTTGAGATGAATATCTTGAACCTATACAGATTTTATGTGATAATACAAGTTTCATTAATATTTCTAAGAATCTTGTTTTCCATGCTTGAACTGAGCACATTGAATTGAAGTATCATTTGTTGAGGGAAAAAGTTCAAAGCAAACATGTTATCTTAGAGCATATTTCTACTAAGGAGAAACTTGCAGATATTTTTAGGAGGAAGCCTTGTTTAATGGAGTAGTAAGAATCAGAGTTGTACTTCATAATCTACTACAAAAGTTGAGTATGTTGCAGCTTATCTAAATTGCACATAGGTTATTTGGATAAGGCACATTTGGGAAGGTTTCTTGAGATGAATATCTTGAACCTATACAGATTTTATGTGATAATACAAGTTTCATTAATATTTCTAAGAATCTTGTTTTCCAGGCTTGAACCGAGCACATTGAATTGAAGTATCATTTGTTGAGGGAAAAAGTTCAAAGCAAACATGTTATCTTAGAGCATATTTCTACTAAGGAGCAACTTGCAGATATATTTATCAAACCTCTACCTAAGACTACATTTGAGTGTCTTAGAAGTCAACTAGGGGTTGTACACCTTCATGAAGTCAATTAAGCATGATGTTGATTGCATCACTCCCTGAATCACTTGCAAAATTTTACATGGATTGATGTAGAAGTGGATGTATTCCACAGGGGGAGCATAAAGTTGTAGTATGATGTTGATGCATAGTGAAAATTTGTAATTACATATTTTACTTTCAATTTGGTATTGTTGTCGAAGGGGGACAAGAATAATGTGGTTATAAAAAGGAGAATCAGTATCAAGATGATGACAGATAGAGCATGTTGAATACTTAATATGTAAAGGAGCATTTCTATTCACTAACCACAACAGCAATCAGAGGCATTGATATTTGTAATGCCATCAATGCCAAAGGGGGAGATTGTTGGAATTTGCATGAAGATTGCATTAATGATATGTTATATTGTCATTGATGTAATTTGAACTGGTATTGCTATTTATGATATTGTTGATATTCTTGTTATTATTGATATTGTCTTGTAACCGGTAGGAAGAGCTTTGTGGAAGATATTGTAAACTGGTATGTAAGTATGTGAGTTGAACCGGTAACTAGTGTATGACAATAAAACCTATCTAATTGGTAAACCCTACTGGTTGTTTTTGTTATACCCTAACCTATTAAGTTTATTGAAATGGTTATGTTGGTTTATGATTTGATGTTGAGCGGTAATGATGGTGGCACATGTGGTCATTATATGAAGACAAGTTCAAAATGTTTTGGCACATTTGTTTGTTTGTCTAGGGAGTGAGCAGAGTGTATTGCATCTAATGCAAAGTGCATGATGAGTTACAAAGACTGATGAAGCGGTGAACAAGGAGCAGTTCGAATTTTCTTGAAAATGTTTACAGATTGCTCTGTAAATCCAAGGGTCACACTTGAACTGATCTGTTTATAATATCTATGATAAAATTATGTTTTTGTTGTGTTACCAACCTAATTGATTTGTATTTAATATCGATAAAGTTATTTTGAAAAAGTGTGTTGGCAGAAATCTATTGAGTGTGTGGTTGTTGAACCAGATAATGAATCTATAGTTTGTGTAAAGGTGGATTGAAGCTTAAAAGTATCTGATCAACCTATTGTTGTGCTATTCAGATAGATCAAGCAAAACCTATTGTCATCTAACAAATACAGCTGAATCGAAATCCCTTAACTAGGTAAGCTCTAACAAGCTTGGTTACTTCTTAAACCCTCTAACAAGGTTGTTCATTAGCTTGGATTCTCAAATCCTCTACCGAGATTACTCTTAATAGGGTATTTGTTTTTTATCAAGGCATTTGTTGTAAATCCCTTAACTGGGTGATTCCTAACAGGATTAGTTCCTAATAGGAATTTTGTAAAAGATTTAATAGGCTTGGCTGCTAACAAGATAAACTTTAGAAGAGTTCAGATAGCTATCTTGTGATCCCATCTTACCATGGTTTTTCCCTATTTGGGTTTTCCACAAATAAACATTTATGTCATGTGGCCAATGTTTTTGTGGTTATGATCTTATGATTGTTTTGATTAACTACTTAACTATTCTGATAAAGCATGATAACTAGAAGCATTGAGAGATGGAGTATGTTGACATATGATTAAGAATTTGGATGTTTACAAGATTAAAGTTGCTTACTGTTAAGTTGCTCTAATAGTCAACTAGTATTCTTATGAGTATTGATCTTGACAGTGGTATTTTATTGATAATTTTACTTTGTGTGATTGAAATTGAGATTGGGAAGTTTGTATCATTTTTTTTGTTTATTGATCCACCCCCCCCCCTCTCAATAATCTACCAAATACTTATTCTTTCATCATACCATCACCCAGGTAGTGTAAATTTCATTAGGTATACATACTACTATCCATACACAACTGAAAAATTTATAAGAATACTAATATGTATGCTGAATGAAAGATTCACTTCCTCAAAGACTCAAGTCAATTTCGAAGTTCCTTAGTTAAATAACTAGATTTTTGAGTGGCCAATGGGCTAGTTTTTAGTCTTAAATTAACATAAACAAATCTTACCAATTAATACTTTACTTTTTATCTAAATTAAAACTCAGTGGAATGATTGGAATTATTTAAATACAATGTCCTTTTCCTCAAGTATAGAAATAACTATTCAGTTCCTTCTTTCCTTTACCATGCAAAAATTTGTGCAACACAATCTTTTCTTCATTGGTTTTCACACACAAAGTCTTAGAAAGCATCAACTCTCTTTCGCAATGAAAAAAGGGTATAAATCCCCTTCCATTATTTTAACATGTAAAACTTAAGAATTAATCCTTCTTTCCTACCAAATAAGAAGTGTTGTAAAATAAAAGACTTTCTTTCTTTCTCTAGATGAGTAGAGCTAGGAATTTAATAGCATAAAGTTCTCTTGGACTCTTTTCTACACAAAGAATTAAAAAGAAGAAGACTCTTTCATTTACTTATAGAAGACTAGATTTAATCTCATAAATGTTGTTTTAAAATTTGAGAATAAATCTTTGATGTTCTTATTCAAACTAAGTGAACTAATGTCTAAGATTATTTGCAATACAAACAAGAATTCTTCTACAATTATTTACTATTTAGTTTAGTAAATTTATTTATGACCTCTGCCTTCTTTAATCAGTAACCAAATAGTAAGGAAGATAATCTTTTAATTAAGTAATTGCTAGACACAAAAAATTATAACAAGAACATGGCCTATTTTACTAAATGTTAGACACTTCACTTGTATTTTGTCCACAAAAGAGAAACCTTCAGCTCAAACTACTATCATTGACTTCAATTCTAGAGTCACTTCTCGTCAACAACTTCAGCTGCTATTTTTTTCTTAGAAAATAAATCCCCGTGCCTTGTTATCATTTTCTATTGTAACGAAGAAGAAGAATAAATATGAGAAAACCATTTTTCCATTCCCTGTTAAACTATTGGATGCCAAAATATTATAAATTCTACCTAAACATGTCAAAACCTAATTGTCATTTACATTCAATGACTCCAATGCATAAATAAATTTAGAATACATTATTTTTTGGCCAATTTAGTGGTTATAGTCCATATTTCCTTTTCAATATTCTAATCTCAAATAATGATCATTGTTATTTCCGCTACAGGGGAAGAAACGATCCATTATTATCCATGATACATTATCCATTTTTTTAAAGAAAAAATCTAATCAAACACTTGGTGGTCGAAGGAGGGGTGGCCACTACATGATGGTGTTTCCTAGATTAGTTTAGTTTAAAATTATAATAATAATTTATGATTTAATGTTGACTTAATTAAATTGAGGAATGGAGGTTGCTAAGAATTAAATTTAAGAATCAATATAACATTAAAAAGAAATGTTATTATAATAGTTTTATTTTTGAAGAAATATCCTTAATTAATTTATTAAATAATTAATTAAAATTTAATTAATAATAAATTATATATTAAAAAAAGAAATTGTAAATGAAGTCATATTGAGTCTTTTCCGAAATTCAAGCGACCAAGGATAGGGTGGAGTGGTGACTGGAGGCCAAGGTAAGAGGATAGTCCGATGGTAATCAGCATTGACAAGGCCAAAAACTAGCTCACAAATTATTAAAACAACACAATGTAATTATTGACTAACTCAGGAAGACATTGAATTCTCTTTTCATTCCTTGTACCCGATGATATTTTCCCTCCTCTTGCCTATGATGATAGTCTGCACATGCTCAAAATGAGTACAAATAGATTAATGATATTGCCATTAGTTTTTCTAAAAGTATATTACTTGCCAAGAATTTTAACATTCACACCCATGTATGTCTTCATATTAAATCACATATCCAAAAGAAATAGATATACATCAAATATTTTTTTACACTTTCTCTCTGACTATTAAAATCTTACAATCATAGTCTAAACTGCGCATGAAATTAACCCTAAATGAGGGATTGAAATGAACATGAATTTTATCATCAATCTAGGGAATCAAATGACATAAAATTAACATTAAACTATAGTTTAAAATAAAATTTGCATTAAATTAAGGCATTCATATTTCACCTTTGCAAAATAAAGTATTAGAAAATTGTTTGAATCATAACCAAAATTTTAGGGCACAAGAGGGATGTAACATATCCATCCCCTTGTGAAACATCATCCTCGATAATTACTTAAGTTTCAAAACAAAATTAAATTCATATAACCATAAAGTCTTAGTTTAGCTATTAAAAATATCAAACAAGTATGGAAATATTTGTTGGATATCTTGATAGTCCACCCATTTAGCAATGTCCTCGGAATATTGGTCCCATTAAACCTTACACTGATTCATGGTCTCTCTGCTGTGTAAGAGATGCTTATGTACATCAAGCACTGCGATAGGTACCTAAACTGAAGTCTAGTCAATAACATGTGCAAAATCTGATATGTACTTCATAAGATAGCTGACATGAAATAAATTGTGCAACCATGTAATCATTGGTATCGGAGTAATTCTATATGTGAAAGGGTTGACAACTTCAAGAACCTCAAAGAGTCCTACATATCTGGGTGCTAATTTGATGGATTTTCCAAATTTAATAACACTTTTTTGGGGTTTTACTTGCAGAAGAACCTTTTCCCCTACAATAAATTTACTAGGTGTTCTCTTCACATAAGCATAACTTTTATATCGATCATTAGCTTCCACTAACCTTTTCTTCATCAACTTAACTTGTTCTTCCATTTTCAAGAGCATATTTGGATGGAGGGTTATCCTATCTTCTAGTTTATCCTATCTTATAGGAGTTCTAAACCTTCATCCGTATAATCCATCAAATGGTGCCATCTTGATGGATGGTTGATATGAATTACTATAAAAATAATTTGACTAATGGTAGATAGTCTCCCCATTTTTACTATTGATCCATTTAGTACATTTGAAAAAGATCTTCTAAGATCTGATTTGTACTCTTTTGTTTGTCCATCTATTTCAGGATGGTGGGAAGTACTAATGTTCAGTTGCCTTCCCAAAGCTATGAATAGCGCCTTCCAAAATCTAGATTTCATTCTGAAATCACTATCAATATGATATTTTTGGGTATTCTATGCACATAGAAATTCTCTTCCACAAACTTGTAGGCAATAACTAGTGCATCATTTGTTAGATTCCCTGGGATGAAGTGTACAACCTTTGTTAATCAACTATCACTAAGATAGTGTTATATTTGTTTCTAGACATTGGTAATCATAGGACAAAGTCCATTCTTATGATAAACCATTTTCAATCTGGCACAATATTAGGTTGCAATATTCATGTTGGATATTAGTGTTCCGCTTTTACCCGTTGACACTCAAAGCAACTCACCAGAAATCTAATAGAATCTTTTTTTATCCCTTTCCATAAGTATAATGGTTTCACATCAGCCATTAATTTTGTAACTCCTGGGTGGCTGAAGTATGGTGTTGTGTGTACCTCTTTGTAAATTAAGTTTCTAAGCTCTGCATTCTCAAGTACATACATTTTGCCTTGATACCAAGGAATACCATCCTTTTCAATCCTATAGTCGTCTTATCTAGGGTTTTGTGGATTTAGTAGAAGGGATATTTTTTCCCATTGATAATATTTATTGCTCTTGAGTAGTTGTCGTACATGATCTCTTAAATTTGACTGTGCCACAAAGATGGAAAAAATATGTGACTGATGGCTTAAAGTATCAGGTACCCGATTTTCTTTTCCTTTAGTAGATTTTTATCTCAAAATCATAATATGATATGACTTATAACCATTTCCTTTGTCTAGCATTGAGATTTGGCTGCATGAAAATACACTTTAGTCCTTGATGATCTGAGTGAAGCTCGAAAGGTTTTCCCTGTAAGTAGTGCCGCCACATTTGGAGGGCATGGACAATGACTATTAGCTCTAGATCGTGGGGTACATAGTTTTGTTCATACCCTTTTAATTTTTTAGGACTCATACACTATGACCCGTGCATCCCACATCAGTCATCCCCCCAATCCTTCACTCGAAGAATTAGTCACTACTAATAATTATCCTTTTGGATCTGGTACTCTCAATATTGGCGGAGAAATAAATTTATCTTTTAGAAATTCAAAAGCTTTCTGACATTTCTTTGTCCACTCAAATTTTTTCCCTTTTATTTGCAATGAAGTGATGGGGTAAGCTATGCATGAAAAATTCATAACATACTTTCTATAGTATCCTGCTAAACCCATTAAACTCCTTACTTCCAAAACATTCAATGGGGTAGGTCATTTTGATATTGCCTTGATTTTTGTTGGATCTACAACAATTCCTTTTTCAAATATAATATAACCCAAATAATACACTCCTTTTGGAAAAAGGTGCACTTGGACAATTTCCCAGAATTTGTTATCATGAAGACATTGGAGTACAAATTCCGAATGTTAATAATGCTCCTCTTCGTTTCTTGAATAGATGAGAATATCATCCAGAAATACTAGGACAAATTTGTCTAGACAATCATGGAAGACACTATTCATCAAGTTCATGAACGTTGCAGGGTATTTGTGAGTCCAAAATGTTACATTGTGAACTCTTAATGTCCATAAGGAGTTCAAAAGGTTATTTTATCAATATCCTCCTCTTGAAGTCTCAATTGATGATACCTTGATCATAGTTTGATCTTAGAGAATACTACTTTGGGCCTTGCATTTGGTCAAACAGATCATCAATGCAAGGAAGCAGATATTTATTCTAAATTGTAAGTTTGTTCAACATTCTATAGTCGATGCACAAATGATGGGTTCCATCCTTCTTCTTAATAAAAATGACTGGTGCTCCCCTAAGGTGATACAATGGGTCTTATAATTTATTTGTCTAAAAGTTCTTGGAGCTGAGCTTTCAACTCCATCAACTCCATCATAGTCCTACAGTATGACCTTCCTTAGATACTGGTTCTACACCAAGCACCTAGTCTATGTAAAAAACAAAAATATGCTTGGGAGGTAATCCTAGTAGATCTTCAACAAATACATTTGGATATTACAAAAGGTAAGGATACTTTACTTCAAATGGATGCTCTTCTTCTACTAACCCCTTTGTATCTTCTCCCACATTAAATATTTTTGTAAAAGGTTCTCTATCATTTGGGTAGATTATCTCTCCGGTCTGAACTATCTCTTTCATCTTAACTGCAAAGATTTTATAGCCTTTCCTTTCCTTTCTTTTTAATTTCATAGAAGATAGTTTTCGTAGTTGAATTCAATGTTGCACATCTTGAATCAAGACATGATTCCCTAAGTCATCCTCACACTCTATTGTCTTTTAAAATAAATTTAATTTAGCCTTGAGTTGGGTCAATCATTTGATCCCTAAGATGTTATCATAAGCTCGTAAAGGGGCTACATACAAGTTTACTCTAGTAAGAAATCCTGGAAGTTCAACCCTAGCCTCAAATTGATAATGCTCCACCCAAGCTCTTGATTGGTTTGCATAGTCAATAGTCCAAGAGTTGGTCAAAAATCTACCTCTCTTGTGAAATATACTCAATAACTTATGGGAAGCAAATTTTTTTATACCTCATGTATCTATAAGTACTATTACAGGTTTTCAATAGAGTATACCTAGTGTTTCAACATGTGTGAACTGAAATTCTGCTTGCCAACACTACTGCGTGGATTCTTTATTGAACAACTACTTGCTAAGGTCATAATGTTTTCTTCTCTGAAGGCCTTATCTGACCCTTAGTAGGACATTGGTTCGTGTTATGATCTCCACCACATGTGAAACATCTCCCCAGAGGTCCCTTCTTTTTGGGTTCCCTATTGCTATGCACATTAGCCTATCTACCTCTATCTACATTTTGCATGTCATTTGTATTCCCTGAACAATCTCTCTTATGCTCCTTAGGATTCCCATTCATGCAATAGATTTTTCCCCTTTTTATTTATGAAACTAATAATTCCGGTACTAGATGTTCCTTTTCCTATTTTTGTCACAATTGGAATCATCCTTGTTATTTTTTGGTCTTGACAAACTTTTCATAGGCCTCACTAATAGTGGTGGGAGATAACACATCCACTGATTCGCCAATACAGTTGTTAAATCCCATTGTAAATTTTTTGATTCTATATTTTTTATCAGGTTGGTTCTATGGTACGTATTTCAATAGTTGAGTAAATTTTTCCAAGTACAAATGTACCAAGATTTCTCCCTATTTTAATTCTTAGAACTTAGTCAATTTCTTCTCAAATAACAGTTGGGGTAATGAACGTTGCCTAAATATCTAAACAAATTGCTCCTAGATAATAGTCGCCTAGTTTAGGCCCATCTTTACCCTTTTGTTTTCCCACTAGTCGACAACCTCTCCAGTCGGCTGATAGGCTCCCCACATAGCCTTCATCATCTCAGTATAATCCCTTATCTCAAAATATTTCTCCATACCTTTTAGCCATGCCACAACAAAATCTCTGAATTTAGACCCATCATATTGTGGATGTTTGACCTTTAGCATGTCGTTTGATATGATATTAGCATTAATCTTGTTCTTTCCATGTGGGAGGTTTGAGTGATCCCCCTCGTGCCTACTTTGATGGTTACTTTCTTATTCATGTGGCTGGTCACGACTCTAAGGCCTAAATTCTTTGTGTCGGGTTTCTATCCATCTCTCATCTCTCTGCTCTAAATGGCAGAGCCTATCCTACGTGTCTTGTATAAGTGCTACCTTTCCCACAGAAAGACAATTTGCACAACAAAAATTTTCCCTCCATTGATCATTTACAAAAGTTTTTTTTCTACAACTGTAGCTACATTACAAAATTTCCTTGCTCACTACTATGAGCTCATACATTTAGTTACAAAATTTGTTTTTGAGGGTTGGACTCCCTATCTCTGGGCATATTGTTCGACCTCTAACTTAGGATCTCATTTGATCCAATTTCTCGATCGAATAGAACATGGTTAAATCTATTTCTTTTGCATTCTAAGTTGAAATGATTTTCTTCCTCATAATTCCCTTCCTAGCAAAGGTCCATCTAACCCATTCTCTTTGGATTTAGACTATTGCATCAGCCAAAGTCTTATCATCCTTGGGCATAGTGCAATAGGAATAATAATATTTAGGCATAGTTTTCCATACATAAGCCCAAACATGGTGACACGGTCTTTTCCTAGGTGTTTTTCGAAGTTCCATTTTGTTTCTAGATTAGACATGGGTTTCAGTTTAATGTTTTCTAGTGATGAGCCCTAAGGTTTAGTGTCAAACCCAATAGTTGTAATACCATATGTAAGGGGTTAATCTTAACCATAGAAAGAAAAAACAATAATGCAACATTTTATACAATTTTGCAACTTTCCAAAAATAAATGAAAGATGACAAAAGATGCAAATTACTAGTTTTAGAAAGAACGAGATTTTTAATAAATGAAATAAAAGCATAGAAGGAAATAATGTTGAAAATAACTTATAACATGATATTTAAACATTATCTCATAAATCTTAAGGAAGAATAAAAAATTAATCTACTTTAAGTTTACCAGATAATTGTGTCTCAGGTTGTGTCCCGAGTTATTTGGCAAATTCTATTGAAAGAAGAGAAAATACAATTGGGGTAATTTTATAGCTAGTCATGGACCATAAAAGTCCCCTGGTGTCATCCCATAAGGAAAAACCTGACCCTTCACAGAGAAATGAAAAGAGAATTCCAAAGCCACCTGAGCCCTGGTGATATCCTTACTCCCTAATCAATCATAACCCAAGATGTCCCCTACTATCATGATTCTTGATTGAGTGTGAATCTAGGTACATGTCGGATTGAAAACTATACTCAATACATACACCATGGCAAAAGTTTTAGTTGGGGTGCGTCACAAAAAATTTCATGAATTCAGATACACCTTGCTTAACATAGTTTGTCTTTTCAATTATCATCAATCTCCAGTGCTACTGCATTCTAACCGTGATAAATAGACAAAGTTATTGTTGGCTTATAAAACTCATTTAATCAGTTAAGGTATTACTTGCCTACTCGTAAGTAGTCTACTCAGTGACTTTGCTAAGAGGTAGGATTGGTTAACTGAAATACCTATTAATGTATGTTGTTTAGTTTTCTTTCAAGGGCAACAATCTACTAATTCATAGTTACATAATTATTTATTTCAAGTCCGACATAATGTATTATGTCCCTACCCTTGGTTTAATTCTAGTCTTGACGGTATAAGGAGATGTATGTTTCTAGTCTCAAAATCCATGAGTAGTCTTTTAATGTAGCAGGCACTAATTTCTCTATTTCTTCAAATCAATGAAAGGGTCTTCCCAACCATTGTTCTAGTTCTAGTTTCTTGGAGTCTACCCAAATAATGTAACTTGCATTAGGTATACATACTAGTATTCCTACACAACTGAAAAATGTATAAGAATACTAATATGTACACTGAATGAAAGATTCACTTCCTCTAATACTCAAGTCAATTTTTAAGTTCCTTACTTAAATAACTAGTTTTCTGAGTTGCCAATGGCCTATATTTTCAACTTAAATTAACATAAATAAATCTGGCCAATTAATACCTTAATTTTTATCTAAATTAAAGCTCACTGGACTGATTGGAACTATTCAAATACAATGTTCTTTTCCTCAAGTACAAAAATAACTATTTACTTCCTTCTTTTCTTTACCACGCAAATATATGCAAAGCACAATCTTTTCTTCACTTTTTTTCACACACACGGTCTTGGAAAGCATAAACTCTCTTTCGCATAGAACAAAGAATATAAACCCCCTTCCATTATTTTAACATGTAAAACTTAAGAATTAATCATTCTTTGCTACCAAATAAGAAGAGTTGTTAAATAAAAGACATTTTTTCTTTCTCCAGACGAGTAGAGCTAGGAATTTAACAACAAAAAATTTCCTTGGACTCTTTTCTACACCTAAAATTAAGAAGAAGACTTTTTTTTTTCACTTATAGAAGACTATATTTAATCTCATAAATATTTTTTTAAAATTTGAGAATAAACCTTCAACGTTCTCATTAAACCTAAGTGAATTAATGCATAAGATTATTTCCAATACAAACAAGAATTCTTCTGTAATTTCTTTACTATTAAGCTTCGTAAATTTGTTATGACCTTTGTCTTTTTTTATAAATAACCAAACAGTAAGGAATACAATCTTTCAATAAAGTAATTTCTATGCACAAAAAATGATAACAAGAACATTACCTATTCTATTAAATGCTAGACACTTTGGCCATATTTTGTCCATAAAAGAGAAACCTTTAGCTCAAACTGCTCACACTATCTTCAATTCTAGCTATTGTTGTCCACGTCTCTAATTCCAGAATCACTTGCCGTCAACAAATTCAGCTCCTATATTTCTATTTATAAAATAAATCCCCTTCCCACATTCTTATTTTCTATCACAATGAAGAAGAAGAATGAATATGAGAAATCAATTTTCCATTCCCCCTTAAATTTTCAGATACCAAAACATTATAAATTCCACCCAAACACGTCAAAATCTAATTCACATTTTGGTTCAATGAAACCAATGCACAAATTAATTTGGAATATGTTATTGTTTGGCCAATTTAGAGGTTATAGTGAATATTTCCTTTTCGATATTCTAAGCTCAAATAATCATCATTTTTATTCCTTCTTTAGGGAAAGAAATGATATAGTATGTTTCCTTTTTTGAAGTCTAATTAAACCCTTAGTGTCTAAAGTAGGGGTGGCGACCACATGATGGTGTCGCTTGGATTAGTTTAGTTTAAATTTATATTAATAAATTGTTTAATGTTGACTTAATTAAATTGAGGAATAAATGTTGCTAAGAATTAAATTTAATAATCAATATAACGTTAAAAAGAAATTTTATTATAATTATTTTCTTTTTGAAGAAATATCTAGGGCATCAAATGACATGAAATTAACATTACACTAGGGTTTAAAAATTAAATTCGCATTAAATTAGGGCATTCATATTTCACCATTATAGAATAAAGTATTAGAAACCCTCTAAACCATAACCAAAATTTTAGGGTACAAGAGGGATGTAACATTTTCTATATCCATTTCTTTGCATAAAAGAAGCCCAAAGTTTAGAGTATTGAATTCTAATTTTTTTTAGTATTCTCCTTCAAAGGATTACAAAATCATCCTATAGTTTCACCATTTGAATTCATAATTTAATACAACCTGCTCCTAATGGACCTAGATATCGCTGAGAGGTCTCTAGTGTAGGAGCACCTATGACTTAGGCTCATAGTCCTACAATTTTGGCTTGTACTTACCTTAACCAAGTCAGAGGTTTCTAATAAGGAATCCACGAGGGTCCAAGGTGTGTGTGTAATGTTTGATTTGAGTCAAGTTTAGGCCTAGTTGAGTTAGTTTCTTTCTAGGTTTGCATTTTTGTGAGTAGGTGGTAGTTTGAGTAGGTTAATGGCCTTCTTAATGGTCAAAAGAGGCATAAATTAGTGAGATAATTAGAGAGGTTTAGAATAGTCTTAGGAATTTTGAAAAAGACACGAGTAATGACTTGTAATAGGTTGCTTCAGTTCAAAAGGCAAAATGTGGAAAGTTGTAAAAGTTGTCATGACAACTTTGGTCCTAAAAGAGCTTAGTGGTGGACTTAGGGTTAGCACATTTACCTAGGATGCCTCAACATATAGGGAATACTATTTAAACCACCTCTTGCATGGTTACCAAGGCTGGAAATTTTGAATTTTATGAATGACAACCTGAAACTACTCATTTTCGGACTGTTGTCACCATTTTTGTCTTATTTTAAATGTGAATACAAATGGATTGAATCCATTGATCCAGTTTTGGATAGAAGTTCTTTGGTGTGTTCCAATATTAATTGGTCCATTTTATGCTTTGTAGATAGTGTTTGTTAGTACTTTTATTGTTTGGTTTTCAATCAGCCAGTTTTGGCTTGTAAATAGCAAATTCATGTAAAATGGTTGCCCCATAAAATCTCTTTGTGCCACCGTCATGGCCTGTTAGGACATGGAAGGCAACCCTATGTACAGTATAAATATGCAGGGAGGAGTTTTGGAATGGTATTTCATCATAGTTGCTACCTTGTTCTAGGTGAGTCCACGAGCAACCCAGCTAGAGAAAACAAGGTGTAAATTGAATGCATACTAAAAGCGTGAATACAAAACCTTAACCAAATAATTTGGGATGGTTCATGAGGTCTAACAGAGTTGCAACTGCAAGGAGAAGCCTTGATAAGTCCTTTACATGCCCATTTCACAAAGTTGGACAATCACTGTCGGTTAAGGCCTAGAAACCCTGACAAACCCTCACTTTTGGGTTAGGGCACTGTACAGTAAGATGGAAAACTAAAACCTACAAATCCTCTTGAGGATGGGTGATTGATTGAAGAAAATAAAACTATTTGCAAGGTATTTTGGACCGTAAAACCAAAAACCCTTAAAAACCAGATTTAGGAGGCCTAATTGGGGCTCATTCTTGTAGCCCTATTTCTAGGAAAATTTATGAAATCGATAAGGAAGATAGAGATTGAAAACCCTCAAATGGACCAAATTGAATTCATTCCATGGTAAATTCCACCTCCACACCTCTACAATGACTCACAACAACATGGGGGTGAAAAGTGAGAAAATAATAAGTTATTGTCAATATTGCAAGATTGAACATATGGGAAACACATTAAATTGGTAGGATTCTTAGTCAAGAATTTTTTGCAAACACCTTGAGATTAGTGAAGAGAAAGTCCTAGCAGAGATTGGGAAGGACTTGGAGGTATTGGAGTATAGATAGACCCGATGAGGTTGGTGGAATTGAGAAACACCAACTAGGTGAAGTGTGAGAAAGCTAGGTGAATCTTATCAAATTGGTATCAGAGCCTATAAGATTTGGGCTAGGAAAGTAGATGTCCTTAGTGGAATCTATACGAGACAACACCATGGTGATCAATGCAGAGTTGGCAAAGAAAGTGGATGATCAGAAGGAAGAGATTAGACTCTTGAAGGAAAAGTTGATAGAATTAGAAGGTAAGCTTGGAGAAACTGAAACCAAGGCAGATGAAGTGTTGGTAAAGGTTGAAGGAGCAAAAGGAAAGGGTAAAGAGGTGTTAGAAGGAAAAAAAGTGCCTAAACTTGGTCTTGTTTTAGAACAAGAACCTTTCCTAAAGGCATTGAAGGGTATGTGCAAGCTAATGACTCACAAATTCGCGAAAATCTGCGTGTTGGAAAACACGCTTTGCAAAATGGGCCCCCATTTTCAAAAAACAGGGGCCCGTTAATGGTTCGGCCTCCCGAGCCGAAAGGTCATGGGGTGCCGAAGCTAAATAAAATGGGCCCCCGTTTTGTCACAAAATGGGCCCCCATTTATAGACAAAATGGGTCCTTGTTTATAAACAAAATGGGGGCCCATTTTGAAAAAATAGGCCCTCGTTTTGAAATTCTATTTTTACCATTTTTTTGGACAATTTTTCATTTTCACCGTCACAGTGAGTTGACAAGAAGAGATCAAAAACAGGCCCCCGTGCTGTGGTTTCCACTTCAAGCCTCCACCACTATCCCAGGTACACATTCAGTCATCTATTTTCACATTTCATAACTTTCTTGTATATTTTTCTTGTTTTTTTGTGTATTATTTATTTATTTTTTATTATTTTAGTTTTTTTTTATAGTAGCATATAAATAAATTATTTTTTATATTTGTAAATTCT
Source organism: Cryptomeria japonica (assembly GCF_030272615.1). NCBI lineage: Eukaryota > Viridiplantae > Streptophyta > Pinopsida > Cupressales > Cupressaceae > Cryptomeria > Cryptomeria japonica. The sequence goes on along the minus strand of NC_081411.1, from coordinate 38,723,825 downwards.
TGATTTTGATCTAAAATATTTTTGAACAGTTAACCCTAAACCATAATCAACAAATTTAGAAATCAAAACCAAACCTAGATAATTAACAAAATGAAATCGACACAAACAAAAAATCGAAAATGAAATGGAAACAAAAACAAAAACGTTCGAAAATGAAATTGAAATAAAACCGAACATATGTACCTAAATTGTTCTTAATCCTCATTAGGCAATACAAAAGTTACCACTAAATTAGTATAACCTTAAAAGTAATTAACATTACTCTTCAAATTTTAGATATGAAAGTTTAGGCTTAGGTTTATGCCATGTCATGGCATAAAGGTCCTATTATGGTCCTATTATGTCATGTGATGGTATAAAAGGATCAATTATGGACACAATTTTAGATCAAAGCTAGATAAGTTACTAAAATTGGAGTTTGGTTTACATAGGTTCATAAAGGAAGCTAATATGCCAAATATATAATTCACTAATACAAAATAAAAAATATTCTTGATTTATAATGTTGATTGATAATGAGTTTTCTAAATGGGGTGCTAATTATATATACATCTAAAAGATTTGAAAAATATAATTCCCAAGAAGTATTTTGAATATCTTTAGAAGTATATTGGTATATCTAGAATGTAATTTATATTATAAAAGATTTGATATATGATTTGAAGTTGGTAGATATTTTGAGGAAGACTTATTAGATTATGTTATGATTAAGCTAATATTAGAAGAATGGTTTTAACAACATCTTTTGGTTTTAAAAGGTGCACAAGGTTTGAAGTTAAAATCATATTCGATTGTATATAATATTAAATTGTTAAGGAGCTATTTTTTTAAAAAATAGTTGATTTAAGATATTAGTTGAAGCTATTTGAGAATGTGAGATAGTCCTAATGAACACATGAATTAAATTAATGAACCTAGGACAATCACAATGAACATATGATAGTCCCAATGAGCCTCAAATGATCCTAATGAATGTAGGGCAGTCTTAATGAACCTAAGAAAGTCCTAATGAGCCTAAGAAAGCCATAATAAACTTGGGACAATCCTAATGAACCTAGGATAGTCCTAATGAACCTATGATAGTGTAAACAAGCCTAGGATAGTGTAAGAAAAAATCAATACAAAAAAGACCTCAAATGCGTTAAATGAATTTCTCAATAACGCACTCGTGTTTATCTTTTTTTGGTTTTAATTTTGCAAGGTTAATTTTGTTTTTAATTGTTGGCATGTTGTGTTGATTTTTATGTAAGAGTTTCATTTCTTATTCAACTTTGTAAGAGAATTTGTATCTGAATCGATATCTTAAATTTTATAGAAAGATTATATATGAAAACAAATGATTGCGGAGTTTTGTAATAAATGATTCATAGGAAATAATATTTTTTGAAGGTTTTGTAAATTATAATCTTGTGTAGATTTGATTATGGGAGAAATTTAATGGTGAAATGTGCTTAACTCGTCAAAAGTTTTGATGTTTTGTCTTTACATGACAACCACTTAGAATATAATATGTTTTAAGTATGTCATTTATAGTCGTGGGAGATTAATTTTTTTTTAAGATTGTCTGAAGACTAATCAATGTAATATGAATTGATGGCAATTTTCTCAAAACTATGTAATTGAATTCTAATAAATTATCATGTACACTAAAACACTAGAAATATGGAGCATCCAAACACACATGTGCATTTTTCAAAATAACTTTAAGTTAAAGTTAACAAAATATTATGTTGTCTTAGTAATATTGTTTCCATGCTATATATTTTTACACTAGAAGGAGGATCATCTTATTTCTCACTTCTTTATTGATCTTATGTATGAAATATTTTATATTGATTTTAATAGTTGATGCATTTTACAAGAAATGAATTTATTAAATTGAATATATAATAGATTTATGATGTTTCATTGAAAGTTTTTATTAAGTTTTGTGTGCAAATTTTATATTTCAAGATTCAATAGTATGTACATGTATATTTTTTTAAGTTCAATATTATATTATATATTTCATGTGTATCTCATTCAACAACATAGAAATGTTACTATTTATAAATATTTTTTTTTTAATTTAGTAAAATAGATTCTTCTTTGACATAGAGTTGTATATAATTCATGTATATCTTTATATATGCAGGAGTTATTTGTTATCATGGATGTCTTTGACATAGATGAACTATTAGGTGAAAATCCCCCACCACAACACCCTCCTCCTCCTCCTCCACCTCCACCTCTACCACCACCACAACAACCCCCTAGATTGGATGAAATTCGTTTAAGAGAATGAATTAATGAAAACCTACAAGTGATTGAACAAAACATTGCTGCTATCCAAAATGAGCAAGTCATGCCACCCCATCTTGTAGAGTTTACAAAATCAATGCAAACTATTGTCGAGTCAGTTAGATCTATTGATTCTCAATTAGATCAATTTCATAGACAACGACAAGAGTTGCATGATTTTTATGCCGATGGTTTAACTTATAGGCAAATCACTGATTTGAAAATAACCAAAGCTCATTTATGTCCATATTTTACCAACCCAAAAACAAGAGAACCAATGCAACCTAACTAGAAAAGAATTTCAATTAGGTGGTGTGTGCATCCAGAAATGGCTAGATACTTTTGGGATAGATGGTGGATGGTTTTTGATTATCCACCACATCGTAATTATGAGGTCCCTTTTTATTTTTTGAATAAATTATACTGTGAGTTTGTAATGAACGAAAAACCAAATTATTTTGATATTAAGTCATTCCAGGGTGTTGGTCATGGAATGCCAGAGCATTGATTAGGGGCACGGAGTAATAATCCCCTACCGGATCCACCCATAGTTCCACTTGTTGCTCCATCGATTCCTGCAGATGTCCAAAATACATCATTCATTTCGACATTAGATGCTTTGACTTCCCTCACAGGTAACCTGAGTGAGCAAGCTACTCACATGGCATCTGCTCCTCGATGGATGCCACATATGTGTTTGAGTTGTCATGAGATGTGTGTAGGTCCTACTACTGCTGCAGGATCTACTTCAGTTCCAGATGAGCATGATGCAGCAGATGATAGTATGATGACATCTTATATGGATTTTCTTTGCTCGGATGTTCATCTTGACCAGGTATAGATATATATACATGTACATGTCAATCTTTTTATACTTCATTAAATATAGGTTTAAACTAAGTGCATCTCTTTTTTTATACAATCTAATACTTCATTACATAAATTTTGTTTATGTAGATAAGGACTACACCTAATATTAGAGTCAATATTGCATCTACTGGAACACAACTCAGCACACCTTATGGGGTATAGTATAAATTTCTATCTAGACATTGTACTAGATCTTTTAAGTTAATATGTTATCATCGTATACTATATAAATTTTCATGTTGATACATTGAATGCTTCTTTCTCCAGGATTCAGGTCATGAGGGACCCTCTACATCACATCGAGAAGAGGGTCAAACTATTGTGACACCATCTATGGTATGTATCTTATAATTCTTAAATTAAATATGAACTCTTACAATATTGTAACTTAACTTGAAATTATTTAGTACACATATATATGTTCACTAAATATGATTTCATTAAATGCATGTATGCAGGTGGACACTACCATTAGGATAGGTTATCCTCATAATTTTGATCAGAGCCAATTTGAATGCACATCGACATCCTTTGAGGTATTAATATGTAATACTTAATTTGATCTTATTTTGACTCTTACTTTAAGATTCAATTGGACACTTTGAATTTGACCTTGTATAGGAGTTAGCTAGCACTACATTTGGTGTTGATACTGCACAAGATACTACTAGAGGGTCTGATGAGCATATGGTAAGTTTGTAACTTAATTTATGAATTCTACTATATTTGATAAATGATTCTTTTAATAGTTAATTTCAAGTAATATTTTAATATTATTTTTTTATTGTACAACATGAGACAAGTGGATCTGGACCACGTCTTGGGGACAAGAGAGATACTGCTAGAGGATCTGATGAGCATATGGTAAGTTTGTAACTTAATTTACGAATTCTACTATATTTGATAAATGATTCTTTTAATAGTTAATTTCAAGTAATATTTTAATATTATTTTTTTATTGTACAGCATGAGACAGGTGGATCTGGACCACGTCCCAGGGACAAGAGAGATACTGCTAGAGGATCTGATGAGCATATGGTAAGTTTGTAACTTAATTTATGAATTCTACTATATTTGATAAATGATTCTTTTAATAGTTAATTTCAAGTAATATTTTAATATTATTTTTTTATTGTACAACATGAGACAAGTGGATCTGGACCACGTCCCAGGGACAAGAGACCACGAGATGTTATTGATGATAGCACTTAGATTTTACTATTTATTTGGCTTTGATATGTACTTTTTTATGGACTTTACACATTTGTTTACACGTGCACATACTTTATATATATGGATAGTTGCATAATAGGATTAGATCATATATATTTTGTGCATACTTTATATATTTTGTGCACATTAGATATTATGTGGAGTGAACATCATGTTACCATCTAGACATATATATTTATTAGATATTATATGGATTATGTGGACTTGAAATTATGTGCACATTAGATCATATATATTGACTTGAAATTATGTGGACTTGAAATTTTATTTATGGAAGTTGTGCTTAAACAACTTTATAGGCATTATGTGGACTTGTAATTTTATTTTTGGAATTTCATTTAAATAGTTCTTGTGATTAGATAAACTAAATGTGCATACATCATGAACTAAGTATCGAAACATATCTTATAATTATAACATATTCTAAATTAAAAAGTATCATTTAACAAATATAATGAATAGAACTTGATTAAAACATAATTATCTCATTCATAAATTTGACCAATAGTCTCTCATTTATGTATATTGTACACAAAATGTAATCAAGAAGACATATCTAAAATAAAATAAACAGTCTATTTAAATAACTTTGTTTTCATTGATGCCTTCTACTTGTGGTAGACCTGAAACAAAATTTTACTAGATTCATTCCATTATACCATCTGTATCCTCTCTCTTGTGCAAAGCATCTATAATTGTCTCATGCTCTTCCATAGAGAGAGTCCATAATTGTTTATTAGCAGGCCTACCACGATATCTATCCAATTTTATATTAGTTGCCACTACCAAATGCGAGTAATGTATAATCTTCTTCTCTAATTCATAATCTTCAAATGCAGGCAATCCATTCTTTCTTGTTAGATATTTGCGTAGCCAAGTGCCAACAACAACCATAGATCCTGTTGGATAGTCATAACCATCATCATCTACTCGAGGAGTAGTTAGCTTATGTTTTGGCTCTACACATCGAGCCAGCCAATACTCTGTCCCCTCTTCATTGTCCTCTGGTGCAACAACAGCATAGACATGTCCTGTGCACAAAACAATTTTATTTTAATATTTAATGAGAAATAAAAACAAAAATATACATTGTAAGATTTCATAAATTTATGTACTATTTAATAAATCAAAACAAATTTCAAAAATAATTTTACCTTGTTGTATAAGATCTGAAATGCGATCATAGTCATTTGATGCAAACATTTGATCCATATCTTCATCAGTTCTTTCATGCAGATCATTTACATCTATGGGTGTCAATGATCTTTGTTGCCATTCTTCAACCCATTCTTTATTCTCACAAAATTCCCAATCTCCGAAAACACAAAACTAACAAAAGCAAGCAAGTTGCCTTGTGAATATAGTCCATGTGTTTGAATTAGAACTCTTAAACGAATGCCATTTAGCTGATCCAATGATGGTATTACAATCATGTCGAATAGAAATTTCAATTGTTCTCTAGCAAGAGCTCTTTTTATACAAGCACCAGCTCCATCGTGTTCCCCCTTACCATGTCTCGCTTCAAAAAAACTCCATAAATGTTGGACATTGGTTATCCTGTGAACTTTGCATAGCCAATAAAACATTCTTACATTTTTGAATTGTCCAGTGCGGTTATCTGACCATATCATATGTTGTTTCATGTCAATTTCTCTTTCCTTAAGATTATCATAAAATACCTCGAAGCAATGTTGGACAAACTCTGAAGAGTGTAATCGATTATCACTAACATAGAAATGATACTCCTTCAAAAAATTTCTGTTATCTTTTGTACTGTCATAGTCATGTCTATATATAATGTGCACAAATATGGCCACTTGCACTGAGTTGTAGTATTGTGATTGAGTTTCCTCTTGTGGTTTTAGAGTATAATTTTCTGCAAAATCCACAACTGATACTATTGTTCCAACTGGAAATGTGTTCTTGCATATGCGAAACTATCCATCAAGCCATCGAGCATGTTGGGAATTTTTCACATATTTTGGATCAATATGAGTTTTAAACTCACTAATAAATGCATTCACACTATTCTATTTTGTAATCAATTCTAAACGTTTCCCCATCTTTCCATCCTTTAGAGGGTATTCTATATTTTTAAATCTCCTAACATCAACCATTTTTTGTCTAAACTTAGATGAAACATGTTCATGCAAACATTCACCTCTCGAAGAATAGTTCCCACATAAATTGCAAAGACCATAAATGCATGAACTGGAAAGAAATAATTGTTCATTAGGTGGTTTACAAAATAAATTTCCAATAAAATCTTTTATAGTTTCAGGTGGAACATAAACACCACAATCCTGCACAAGATCATTACCATGCAACATACAACGAATATATCAAAAAACATCATAATAGTAACGAAACTGGACATGAGTTTTACAACAACAAGATATTCTTTGTTTATTGATTTTAACATACCAGGGTTTGCATTTTTCAAATGATGTTTGACTAATTCGTAAGTTCATTAACACAGATTCATCACTAATTTTTTTAAAGAATTCAGTTTGAGTCATGTCAAGAAGATGTTTTGGATGAGCATCACGAATTTTTGATCCCACCCTTAACTTTAAAACATCTCTAGCATTTGATAAAACTCTAGTGTTATCATGCCAAAATTTTGTAATTAATTGTTTAGTTTCATCATTTAATTTCATGTCCGACCTTTGAAGTCTACCACTAAAACTCCAACAATGGTTTAGTGGATCAATTTCAGTTGTGTCTCTTCTTTTGGCCACTCTTACCAAGGTTCTACGATGTAAGTTCAAATAGCCACTTATATCACTTAACATTCTTTTACTAACAATCATTTTGTCAATTATAGCAGTCGTTATAACTCTACGTGTTGCATTCTTATCTTTAGATCAACTTGTTTTTCCTATAGAATCGATGTCACTGGCAACAGTAGATACAACTTTCTTATATGATTCATCTTTTCTTTTTGGTTTTGCATAAATACCTATTTTTTTCATGACTTTACGCATTTTTTACTTTTTTATTAATTGTAGCATTAATTGACATTGGAATCCTAACTTTTTATTATAGAAAAATTGTTTATATAATCTGTTTGCATTTGTTCTGATTTGTCTCCAAGAAACTAACCCATTAAGATTATCTAGCACACTGCTATCAGCAGTAAACAAATTACATTCATTTTCTTTTAGAGAGGGTGGTGTAATATTTTCAATTTTTATTTCTTTTCGTATTGGTGTATGAAATTTATATCTAGTTTCATTTAAATCAGCAATTTGATTGGCATCATAGTCATCAGGATTTAAAAACATACCAGGATTCGCATCCACATCAACATTTGCATCAACAGTCATATCCGTGTGTGGTTCTACATTTCTTGCATCCATCATGATGTCTTCAATGGTCTCATCTACAATGGGCCCTGAACTAGATGCTTCAAAAATGTTATTCAATTGTCGTTGTTGTGATCTTCGATCTCTTTGGTGTTTTGCCTCCTTCTCTCTTTGTGCTTGAATTTCATCCACTGTCATTGTCCTCTTTTTTTTTTTTTGACGTTGCTTAGAACCCATTTTTACAAACTCGTCTTCAAAAAATAATATCTTTTTACTGAGTTCTTCAAAAAATCATGTAAAAAATATTAAAAAGTACTGCCAAATGATGTAAACAATCTTTGCCAGTATGGATTTCAATGATAGTGTGGCAAATCGATGCAATCTATCTTTTTTTTTACAATAACGGTTATTTAGAAACAGGGCCCCGTTATTTAAATAATGGGCCCCCGTTATTTAAAATGGGGGCCCATTTTTAAATCCAACGGGCAAAAAATGAAATGGGCCCCCGTTTATAAAATGGGGGCCCGTTATGCAAAATTTGAATTCACAACCCGCCACTTGCCTCGGGATTAGGCCCAGGATAGGCCTGGGATGGCCGCACCTGAGACATGAACCTGCAAATTCAAAGCTCCATGAATGAAAGCACAAATATGATGAAATGAAATAGTTTACGTGCCTCTAATCAGAGAATTTTTATACAAAATTGAAACCCATTTCAAATTATAATGTCTAGATTCTAAATATGTAAATTAATTTAAAAATTGATTATTTTAACTATTTTTCATTTAATTTATACTAAATCAGGTTCATAAATTTGAAATATTAACTAATTTTCTTAATTTAATAACTTTTTAATTTTAATGAATTTTGAAAAAAAAATTATATGTCATCAATCTACACAAAATTCTTTTCAATTTAAAAGAAAAAAAATTCAAAAAATGCTAAGTTTACATCAACTTATGTGGGTCGTACACGTCAAATTTTTAAAAAGATAATTACGGCCATTAAAAAATTAATTTAAAAAAACAAATTGAAAACAAAATACAGAAAAATATGCTCATCAATCTTCAGTGTGTTACAAACCATTTCCCAAAACGGTTTGAGAAAATAATTTTAATTGTGTCAAAAAGTGTGGGTCGTACACATGCATGGTATGGTCCTGAAACAGGGATTTTTAAAACATAGTGTTTAGAACTCCATTCAAAAAGTTATTTTTTATTATGTGGGTCTTAAAATAAATTACATATTTGAAAATTACACTCAGAGAGCTATCTTTTATATTATTGACTTTTTACAAGATTCAATCTCTAAGTGTTTCAAAATTTGAAAAACAGGGAAAACACTTCCACTTTTTGGCCAAAAAGTGGACTCATCTTCTTGCACTGACCCTGAAAGCCTTAAGTGGTAAATCACTAGAAGGATTATCATTGTTCACTGGTAAGATGAAAGTAGAAGTGGTTCTAGAATGGATAGAGGGTATGGATAACCACTTTGAATGTGAAGGCATAACTAAAGCTCAAAGAGTCAAAGTGGCCAAGTATAGGATGAAGGGAGACACTCTCACATGGTGGAAATTTGTGTAGGACAAGAGGAAGAAAGTAGGTAAAACTCCCATCTCTTCTTGGAAAGGGATGTTAGTAAAAACCAAAGAAGCCTATCTCCCTAATTACTATGAAGTGTAGATCCATAGAAAAAGACAAATTCTAAAAATAAAAAGACCTTGATGTAAGTGGTTATACAGAGGAGTTTCCCAAACTTAGTCTTAGATCTCATGCGGTGGAAGAAGAAATTCTTAAGGTAGATAGGTACCTAAATGGACTAAGATGGAATATCAAAGAGAAAATCAGTCTAATGAGCCAAAATATAGTTCATCAAAGCTATCAACTTTCCCTTAAAGTGGAAGAAAAACTGAAAAGAAAATATGATTCAAGTAGTAATAGGGGTAGAGGTAGAGGTAAAGAAAATAGAGGCCATAGGGGAGGCTTTGGAGGAAGAAATTCAGAGAAAAGAATACAAGGTGAGTCTAAACTCATTGAGCAGCAAGAGAGTGGCACTAGTAAAGGAGGATTCAATAGAGTAAGGGGGTCAAACAGTTGTTTTAGAGGAAGGTCTAGTGGACAAGGTAGAGGCTCCTCATATTTTGCCTCAATGAAGTGTTACCATTGCACTCAGCTTGGTCATCCCACATATAGGTGTCCAGAGAGGAGATCATCATCACAGAGTAGTGAAACGAGAGTGAATTATCTTCAAGAAGAGACTAGAAGAAGCAAGACTTCTAAGGTTGCCTTAGAATCAGATGTAGGTGACAACTTGATGATAAGAAGAACTTTGATAAAAGAACCTATCAGAGAAGAGCCTAGCCAAAGGAGGTCATTATTTAGGATCAAATGCAAGATTATGGAAAAATTTTGCAAGGCGATCATTGACTCAGGGTCAACAAACAATATTGTGTCAGAAGAGGCAGTGAATAAGCTTAAATTACAAAGGATACCTCACAATAACCCATATAGTGTCACTTGGTTGAACAAAGGCCAACATGTCCTAGTCAATGAGAAATCATGGGTGGATTTCACCATTGGGAGGTATAAGGACAAAGTGTTATGTGATGTCCTACCCATGGATGCATACCATCTTCTATTGGGAAGACCATGGAAATTTGATAGAAAAGCTATTTATGATGGAGCCAAGAATGCATATTCATTCAGGAAAGATGGAGTCACATTCAAGATTCAATCTATCCTTGAGGAAGGTGAAAAGAGAGCAGTCAGTCCTAATGTCCTCTTAGTGAGTGAAAAATAGTTCCTAAAGAGACTTGAGGAAGGTGAAGGTATAGGGTTTGCATTAGTGATGAAGCCTAAAGAGGAAGACAAGAAAGAAAATCCATATTTTCCAATAGAGGTTCAAGACCTATTGAAATAGTTCAAAGGGATAGTGAGTGATGGACAACTAGCTACCTTACCTCCTAAAAGAGCCATAAGCCATCAAATAGACTTTATACCCAGAGAATCCTTACCTAACAAGATGGATTACAAGATGACTCCCCAATAAAATGTTGAGATTTCCAAGCAAATCCAAGAGCTTTTAGACCAAGGCCTAATTAGGAAAAGCATTAGCCCTTGTGTTTTACCTACCATTTTATCCCAAAAGATAGGTGGTACTTGGAGATTGTGCACTGACTCTAGGGCTATAAATAGGATCACCATTAGATATACGTTTGTAATTCCTAAAATAGAAGACCTAATGGATTGTTTAGGGGAAGCTAAATAATTTACCAAGATTGACCTTAAAAGTGGATACCACCAAATTAGGATTAAGGAGGGTGATGAATGGAAAACAACATTCAAGACAATAGAGGGTCTTTATGAATGGCTTGTAATGCCATTTGGCTTATCTAGTGCTCCAAGCACCTTCATGAGGCTCATGAATGAGGTGATGAAAGAATTCATAGGTAAATTTGTGGTGGTATATTTATATGATATTCTCATTTTTCAGTAAGGATAGGGCAGATCATGTTAATCATTTGCAAATTGTGCCACAAAGATTGTATGAAGAGAAGCTAACCATGAATTTGGACAAGTGTGAATTTGTTAAGAAGGAGTTGGTTTACCTTAGGTTTGTGTTGTCACATGGGAATCTCAAGATGTATCCTAGCAACTTTGAAGCCATAGTAAATTGGCCTACTCCTAAGTCAGCAATAGAGGTGAGAAGCTTCCATGGACTAGCTTAGTATTACATGAAGTTCATTAGGCAATTGAGTGTTATATATGCACCAATGTTGGACACTATTAGAGGTGGAATGAAGACAAAGTTTCAGTGGAATGAACAAGAAAATAAAGGTTTTGAAACTTTGAAAGAAAAGATAGCCACTCAAACGGTGTTGGTGTTGCCTAGTTTTGAGAAACTTTTCACAGTGGAATGTGATGCAAGCAATGTTGCAGTAGGTGCTTTCCTAAGTCAATAAGAAAGGCTAGTAGCTTTCCATAGTGAGAAGCCAAGTGATGCAAAGAGGAAATACTCCTCATATGACTTGGAGTTATATGCTTTAGTGCGAGCTTTGAGAAAGTGGAGATACTATCTCCTTCTTAAAGAATTTGTAGTCTACATAGACAATCAAGCTTTAAGATTTATAAAATCACAAGACAAACTTAGTCACAAACACATGAAGTGGGTAGTATATGCAATCCTACACAGTCACAATAAAGCATAAAAAAGATCAACTAAACCAGGTTGTTGATGCATTGAGTAGGAGACTCTTGACAATCCAAGAAAATTTAATTAAGAAGCATAGGTGTTGATAGTTTTAGAGACCTATACTAGGAGGATGAAGACTTCAGAAATGCCTACAAGGTATGCAAAGAGTATCAAAATCTTTTTTATAGTGAGTATTTAGATTTTACCTTGCAAGATGGGTTATTTTTTAGAGGAGGACAAATTTGTGTGCCTAGAGGGTCAATGAGAGAAAATCTCAAACAAGAGAAGCATAATGGTAGTCTTAGTGGTCATTTTGGAGTCAACAAGACTCAAGAGTTAGTACAAAGGTATTACTATTGGCCTAGGATGAATCAAGATGTTAGAAAGTATGTGGAAACTTGTATAGTTTGTCAAAAGGTCAAGTGCACTTCTTCAAATGCTGGTTTATACCAACCTCTTCCCATACCAAATATACCTTGGGAGTGCATTAGTATGGATTTTGTAGTAGGTTTACCAAGGACAAAGTAGGGATTTGACAGAATTTATGTCATAGTGGACAAGTTTAGTAAGATGGCCCAATTTATACCTTGCAAGACTACTCATGATGCATGTCATATAGCTCATTTGTTCTTCAAGGAAGTGATAAGGATACATGATTTACCCATGAGAATTGTTTCAGATAGGGACTCAAATTTCAAGAGTCATTTTTGGAAGACACTTTGGAAAAAGCTTAGCACCAACTTGTCTTTTGGATCAGCCTACCATCCACAAACAGATGGGCAGACTGAAGTGGTTAATAGGAGCTTAGGAAACTTATTGAGGTGTCATACCAAGGAGTATGGTCAGACATGGGATCAAGTGTTATCACTGATCCAGGTGGATTTTCACTGAAAAGACTAAATGTTCTAGATGCTCTAAAAATGTGGCACCCATGTGGGTTTTGGTCAGTGCATTGGCGAATTTTGTTCCAACTATTAAAATTTGTTGGATTGTAATCACTCTCTTGCAAATCTCACTCTCCTCCAATAAGCTGCAAAATTTATGTTGCTATATAAAGGGAAATGATTTTATTTTAAGTTTATAAATCCCTATTGGGGATCAGGTTATTTGAACCATCAACCCCCCCACTTCTTTCATCTTGCTCTCAACCAGCCTGGCTCCGAGGATCTCGGGATACAAAATGGCAAGTTTAATATTTGTTAATTGTGAGCCTGGATTTATAAGGGCCATTTTTTTTAAAGGGGGAAGTTTATTTTAGAAGATTTATATGTTGTAAATGGGGGATATGGTTGATTTTACAAATCATATGGTTTTAAGCTATATTGGATAAAATTTGTGTATAAAATGAGGGGTTAGTTGTGAGCACTGTAGTAGACACTCGAGATTTGAGAATGGTGAGAAAAGTGTGAGAGGATTTTTGGAGAGCTTGTGATAGTGAATTGTTTCTCTCTGTGCATTGGGAGCTTGAAGTTAAGTTTGTTGTACTTGAGAGAGAAGAACATTTGTAATTCATTATCATCTGAGGAGACATGAGGATACTTTGTAACAGTTGAAGACCTTGTAACCTCTTTTTGGAGCATAATCCAAGATCGGTCACTCTTTTGGAGATGGACTCTAAGACGTAGCCATTTGGTGAATTTCGTTATCAACTTGTGTTTTGTCCTCTCTTTTCTTTCTCTCTTCTGTTCAATCTATCGCTATTTGATTATTATGTTTATTTAAGCAATATGATTTTAATTTCAAGACCTTCATTTAATTGTTGTAAGAGTCAACATCTCACATGCAACAGTCATATATCCTAACATTAGATCAAGTGGGATCAGAGCTAGTTTGACTAGTATTGCAGATTTTGAATGCTGACAATATCCAAGCTCCTGCAAGGCTAAAGTGAGCTTGAAGGATACAATTTTGAAATCGGGAAATGAAGGACATTTCTAAAGAAGGTTTTGTCTAAAATGGAGGTACTTGAGGAGATTAGTGAGTAGGAATTTCGATGATCTTTCATGTCTCTGAGCACAAAGGTGGATTTCTTGTTCAATGAGCACAAAGAGGGAAAGGTACGTTAAGAAGGTTCGTCAAAGTAGGAAGATCATGAAGATAAGAAGGATAAACAACCACCTGGTGGTGAAGATCTCCCTTCATCTCCTTCTCCTCCTTCTTCCCCTTCTTCTTCTCATTCTTCTAGAAATCCTTTTAAGGGTGTGTATAAGCCTAAAATTAAGTTGGGTGCTAAATTTGAACTACCTAAATATAATGGGGAATTGGATTCTGAGAAGTTAGACGATTACGTTCAATAAGTAGAGGTTTATTGTAGAGTTCAAGGTCTTCTTGATGATGCTTCTAGAGTCTAGTTGGCTACCCTATGGTTGGGAGGTATCGTTCTAACTTGGTGGGAGAGTAGAACTCAATCTAAAATCTCACAACATGGTAGAGTTAGTTTGACTTGGTAAGAATTTGTTGGTGCTCTTAGGAAGCAATTCTACCCCTTGGGTCGTATGCAACAGTTCATGATGAACTAGCAAATTTTTAGGCAAGGGAAAGGGTAGTTTGTCCAAGAGTACACCCATGAGTTCAAGAAGAGGTCTATTGCATTGGATGTCCCTTTGTATACATAGGATACTTTGTTAAAGTACATAGGTGGTTTGTACTCATATCTTAGACATTCGATTTTGGTCTTGAGTCCTAGTAACTTGGACGAAATTTGTGTCCAAGCCATACACTTAGAGGTAGGAGGAAAGGGTTCTTTTGATAAAAAGTTTTTTCATGGTAGCTTTGTACATAAGTCATCCAAAGTTGCAGAGTCATCTAAAGGATAGAAGACAACTACTACAAAAATTAAGGATATTCAGTTGACTTTAAAATGCTCACATTATGATAGGAATGAGCATAGCGAAGAACACTATTGGCAGTTACATCCTGAATTGAGACCGACGTGGGCTCAGAAAAAGGATCAGAAAAAGAAAGGCAATGAGAAGAGCACAAATGTTGCCATCGATCTTGGTTCAGATTCTAAGGATGAATCTAAGATTTCCACAATGGGTTTGAAAGGTAAAGTTCCCATTGCTTGTGTTTCTTTTGATAGTTGTGCTTCTACTTCTCGAGTTGATAGTGTTCCTGAAGATCCAAAGAGAAATGAACTTTTTCATGTAAGGGTTATCGCTAAGAATGTGAAAATTGATGCACTCATAGATAGTGGTTCTCAATTTAACTTGATTTATGAAAGTGTTGTCAAAAACTTGGGATTGGATGTTAGGATTCCCAAAGATACTGAGAGGGGGGGGGTGAATCAGTATGTGACTGGTATAAGAATTTTCTTAACTTATAACATGAAAAGCATTTCAAAACTATGTACCGGTAAACCAAAAATAATGTAGTAAATAAGAACAATAACCACAACATAGAAGACACACCATAACATAGTATTTTTAATGAGGAAACCCAGTGTGGAAAAAACCTCGATGGGATTTCTGACCCACAATATTCACTTACTGGCCAATAAGAGAATATTACTACTTACAATAGGGGTCTGCACATGCAGGAAGGCCAAGTGCCTAGAGCTCGCTGCTCAATTACAAAATGAAGTCTCACTGACTTACAAAAATGGATTATACAAATCCAATGTCATGTACTACTTCAGATCAACATCTACTATGCTAGGTTAAGTGCCAGTTTAAGCTCTGTAATAATCATAAACCCTTATCCAAAATCTGCCTTACAATTCGCACATTAGGTCTACAAATATTTCATCCATATCCACTTCCTATCATATCATCAAATGCTCTCTAATATCTCATACTTATATGAGTCTTATTACAATTCGCCATGTCGGCTTACAAAAAAATTTACAATTAAATACAAAATACATTTAAACAAAATTCCTGTCGGCCATGGTGTCGATGATCAATTTTTTCGGCATTGGTTAACTGTGTCCCAGTGTAGAGTCTGTCGGTGCTGCTGCCTGTCGGTATCACATGATTGTAATGTTGCCATCAATAAAAATATCTTCAATCACCTACAATTTTTTATTGGAGTGTGCAATGCCAACAATCTCCCCCTTTGGCATTGATGGCAACACTCATGAGAAAAATCAAAATTGTATATCCAAAAATGATTTGCCAATATTGTCTTACCAAAACTATTACCAACACTGTGTGCTACCCCTGAGTAGATGATCTCTTGTGTTATTTGGATTTTTCTTTTCTCTACTACTCCCATTTGACATCAATGAAATAGGTTTTAAAAGTGTCAACTGAGTGCAGTTTCAGCTAGATCTTTGTAACCGATTGGTTACAATCTAGAAAAGGTCTGCCATTACAAAATTCAGGTTTTTAGTGAGCTTTTCACTGTCCTTCAATACTGTCTCTATTCTTTGAATAGTATCAGTGAGGTGATGCATTTTCTCCTTCGGTGTCTTTAGTCCTTGAAAAAGTACCTCTAAGATCTCTTTACTCAAAGAGATGAGGTAGTCCAATTTGGGACTAAGTTTGCATTTAAGATCTTTTTCCTTTCCTTTTATTTTTCCTTTCTCTTTTTCCAATTTTCAAGTTTTTCCTCAAAACTTGTCATTTCTTGCTCTATAACTGATAATGGTTGAGATGAGCCAATGAGATTGTCAACTATATCATCAATCTCTTTCTGTACCTTACTGATTTCCTTGTCTATATCTGTTGTCAAAATATTGGTCTTGCATGTATCTCTATATAATTCCTTAAACTCCATTATTGTTTTGTTTAGCACCGGTAAAAGGGTACCAATGTGTCCCATGCACTTCTTTATTGTCTCATCAAAGAATTTCTATTTTTATTTTTCCATCTTCTCTTTAAATGTCTCCTCATTTATTTGATCAACTGTCAAAATGTTATCGGTGATGTATTTAGACAATGTGTCTAGTTGACCTATAGAATATTTACTTCCCACAATGCACTTGGGTGCTACCAATTTAAGAATAAGAATTTTGTCATCAATAGCTTTGTAGGCTTGTACATTACACTCAGTGATTTTCTTAATAGAATCTAATAATACCTCTGTCATGTTCATTGGTCTGAATTCTATCATTGAAGAACCATATGTCTGCCCAACTATTTTCACAATCTCCATGTTGCTGATTGTAGTAATAACTTTGCTTGTTTCGACCTCTGGTAGGTCAGTTTGTGTTTGCATTTTTACTAGAAAAGGTTTAGGCTTTTCAGCTATTGTCAGTGGCACTGTCTCAGTTTGAACCTGTACCTCAGCCTGTTTGTGTTCCTATTTCTTAATCTGTTTCTCAGAGGGTTTCTCTGTGCTATCTATTGCAGGTTTTTCTGATGAAGTACTAGTATGTACTATCGGTTTTTCAGTATGCACCTCTGTACTGTCCATTACCTATTTTCTTGATTATTTCTCAGTTTTATCTACTGGTGCTTCTGATGGTTTCCCAGTGGTGTCCTCTATCGGTTTCTTTGTCTGAGTGGGTTTTTCTGTGCTTATATTTACAGTATCACTAACTCCAATCTCAACATCTACAATCGGTGGCTCAATAGCCATATCTTTCTTCTTATCTTCAGTGGTCTCTTTGTTAGCCACAACATTTACCTCTTGGGTGTCTACATTTATAGTGTACAAAATTTCAAACTTAGGATTTGTATCCTCTTGAGGAGTCTTCATACTCTCTGTTGTCGGTTGTGTGTTAATGGTTCCTACTGGTGGAGTATCAGAAAGAGGTGGGGGCAAGTTATCAGTTATCTTAAGGCTTGAAGGTCCACCTACCTTACCTTTCCCCTTATCTCTATCCTTTTGGTATACCCTGATGGTCTTAGGTCTTTTGAGTTCTTCTTGTTTCTCCTTTTCAACAAAGAAGATATCCCATAAATCTGCAGTTTCTTCAGAAACTTCATTCACTCTGCCTACCGTTAGTTTTACTTGCTGGTGACTGGTTAAAAATACTGTCCAATTGGCCTCATTGATTAATTGATCTATTTCTTCAGGTGAGTTTTTGTGGGTGCACTACAAGTAATTTTTCAATTTTTATCTTTTTATCTAACTCAACAATAGCTACCCTTCTAGTTTCTAGTCTTCTATATAAATCATTGGGTATTTCATCAACAATTTCCATCAAAATTTTCTTGTATATGTCCAAGTGTAAAATTACACTATTCTCTATGCTTTCTTTATCATCAGTAGAAAGTGTGTTGTACAACTTACTAATATTTTTCAATTTTTCATCTTCTCTTATTTCACTTAGAATTTTGCTAATGGAGCAATAACCTGTTTTACCTTCTTTTTCTTTGGAGTTAACTTCTTAGTTGGAGGCCTAACTGCCTATTGCTTTTGTCTTGTTCTTCTAGGTGTGGGTGAGGGTACCAATGAAGGTTTTCATTTCCTTTCTACCCTTTTGAATTCAGTTGGTATGTCACTTTCGGAAGAAGTTGCAACCAGTGAAAGATGAGCTTTCGGTTGAAGTCCTTCCAACTCACTTTCCTTGATACCAGATATCTTTAGTACATCTTCTTTTATTTTTTTGTCTTGTCTAGTGCCCTTCCTCACTATCTGTTCAATTTTCTTTACTCTTTTCTTAGACTGAATACCACTTTCAAGTGTCTTAGCATTGCTAAAGAATTTTTCATCCAGTTTTCTTGGTGCCTCAAGTAAAGTCTTTGCATATGTCTCAATTATGTTCTCATCAGCTTCATAGCCCATTTTGGTTACCCAAATAGTCCTTGGGACAACTACTTCCATCCAGATTTCATCTTTCTTTACCACAAAGCATATGTCATCTTTGTATTTGTCAACAATTGCTTGGGATAGCCTTGTTCTAGATTTCATCTTTGCCTTCAATGCTTGAAAATATTCATTGATATTCTTATCTCTTTTTTCTCCCATGTTGTTCAATATGTCCAATAGTTGTTTTCCTACCAGTATATCAAATCCAAAGTCTTTCTTGTGAGTACTGGGTACTTCCTTGGTGATATACAACATTAAGCTTACAAGTAAGATGCCAAATCTGAAGGTTCCCTTCTTGTCACCTTTTATTTTCTTTAGGTTTTCTATTAGTTCATCTTTCAGCCATTCACAAATTGTCAATATTAGCATTTTTTTTCACTAAGTCATAAGAACTTTTAATACACAAGCTAGAGTTTGTATGAGTGGCTTTGTAGACAAGTACCATGGTAATGAATTTGACATTTTCATCTTTAACATCATTGACTCTAAGTGATCTCTTGTCGAAAGTTGCACCGGTTAGGGTCATTACAGTGTCTTTAGAGACCTTCTTAGTTTTGTTATGCCTGCTACCAATGGAGGGTAAGCCTGTCACTGCCTTAACTGCCTCTTTCATGATCTTCTGAATTGAATCCAACCAAAAGAATTCTCCATGCACTCTGCTTAGCACAATACTTATAACATCCTTGGGAAAATCTGGGACACTAAGGATTTCAGTAAAACCTAGGGTTTCCACTATCTTATGTTTTGGTTTGATATTTCCAGATTCATCACATAAAACAATCTGATACCTATTCTTGATTTCTTTATCTCCTAGTTCTTCTATGTGACAATGTATGTACATTCTAGGGTTTTAAGCATATACTACTCCTTTAGGAATTTGAGAGAATGCCCCTAGGGTATCATCTTTTTTTGCAATGTCAAGAATGATCTAAAACATGGGTCTAAGGCATTTAACTTCTTCTACAATAATAGGGTTTACAATGAATTGAGGAACAGAGGAGGATGCCATGGTTATAGATACCTCAATCTTCCTTTAGGATGAGTGCTTGGATGAAATACTTCACTTTACACTAAGGATGCCTTTGCTTAGTAATTTTGTGCTCTTTGAAGATTTTGAATGCTCGGTGAATAAAAAAGAGCCAAAACACTTTCTTTATAGTGTTATTTCCTTCAATTACCACATTTAATGCTTTGCCGATTAAGTCAAACTTAACTCATCTGCCGGTAAAGAAGTAATTCAACTTCTCACCATCAACCAAGGGTATATTGGCATATTTTTCAATTTGTTGCCAAACCCCCAAAGGATTTTCTTTAGTTAGATGTAGAGTCTCCTACCAGTGAAGGAGTATTCCCATCAACATTTTGATCTGACTTTCTGATCCATTGTTTTGAGAATTATTGCTTTACCTCTTCAACCTTTTCTTTACCTTTCAAGCTAGGTCCTTTGTTATTTGCCGGTGATGCCTTACTTCTACAAAATTTTGCAATATGTCCAATCTTGTTACAAGCATAACAAGTCACATGTTTTTCTGAATAGCTTTCCCATATCCTATGTCGGTATGTATTCTGCATTGATTAGATAAGTGTCCAAATCTTCCACAAATGTAACATCTTACATTCATTCTGAAATTTTCTTAATTATGACCAACTCTTTTACATTTATAACATTGACTTATGGGTGTATTAGTGTTCTGATAGTTTCTAGATCTACATTGATTTTCTCTATGACCATACTTGTTACAATTGAAGAATTTCCCATTAAATTTGTAAGCATTAGGTTGTCTTACCAGTTTACTATGATCATGTTTGTTTGCAGTACCAGAGCTTTCACCAATTTCAAAGCCAAGGCCATTTGTATCACCATTAGGTTTTTGATTCTTCAGCATGTCATCAAGTTCTTCTGAATTTTTCTTGAATTTCTCCTTGTGTTGATTTACATTAGCCAATTCATTTTCCAAGATTCCTTTCTTTCTAATGAGTTCAGTTCTATCATTTTATGTATGCATCAAATATATCTTTAACATATCATTTTCATGACTAAGTCTTGTGTTCTCATTTCCAGCATCATTTATTCTTCTAACCAAGTCATCCTCATTCTTCTTTCTATCTTCAATTTTTTAACAAAATCTCATAGTCATATCCTACATCTCATTCTTCATTGTACTGTTTTCTTGACTCAGTTTGTTCACCAAATCATTCAGAGTTTCCTTTTCATCTTCATCATTCTACATCTTTTCACAAAGTTCTCTTCTCTTATTTCTTGTAATGGTGATATTTTCTTGAAGTCCTCGAATGATATCCTATGTGGCCTTCAGATCATCTTCAAGTTTGATATTCTTCACTTTTTTTGCATCATAGTCTGAAAGAGTTGTTTCCAATTGCTTTCTCAAGTTTTCCATCTCTAGCGGTGTCAGGATCTTCCTCAAGCTGTTAGGCTTTTGAAAATAGAGGACCAAGCTCTGATACCAATTCTTAAGATTGCCAAAGATACTGAGAGGGGGGGGTGAACTAGTATCTGACCGGTATAAGAATTTTCTTAACTTATAACATGAAAAGCATTTCAAAGTTGTCTACCGGTAAACCAAAAATAATGTAGTAAATAAGAACAATAACCACAACATAAAAGACACACCATAACATAGTATTTTTAACAAGGAAACCCAATGTGGGAAAAACCTCAGTGGGATTTGTAACCCACAATATTCACTTACTGGCCAATAAGAGAACATTACTACTTACAATAGGGGCCTACACATGCAGGAAGGCCAAGTGTCTAGAGCTCACTGCTCAGTTACAAAATGAACTCTCACTGACTTACAAAAATGGATTATACAAATCCAATGTCATGTACTGCTTCAGATCAGTATCTACTATACTAGGTTCAGTACTGGTTTAAGCTCTGTAATAATCATAAACCCTTATCCAAAATCTGCCTTACAATTTGCACATTAGGTCTGCAAATATTCCTTCCATATCCACTTACTATCATATCATAAAATGTTCTCTAAGATGTCATACTTATATGAGTCTTATTACAATTCGCCATGTTTGCTTACAAAAGATTTTACAATTAAATACAAAATACATTTAAAAAATATTCCTGTCAGCCATGGTGTTGGTGATCAATATTTTCAGTGTCGGTGAACTGTATGTTCGTGCCTACCGGTATCACATGATTGTAAGGTTTCCATCAATGAAAATACCTTCAATTGCCTATAATTTCTCATTGGAATGTGCAATACCAACATTGAAAACCACACCGCATAAGAGACCCTATCCACTAGGTTGGATTTGTGAGAATGGTAAGTTGTAAATAACAAGGCAATGCACCTTACAATTCACAATCATAAGAAAGTTTGTGGATGAGGTACAATTTGATGTTTTTCCGTTGGATATTTGTGGAATAGTGCTTGAAAGCCCTTATCTATTTGATCGAAAGGTAATTTTCTATTGAGAGAAGAATCATTGTCATTTGTTTAAAGATGGCTTGCAGTATATTGTGCATTCTCACAAATTTAATATTGATCATTCTTTTGTGAATACAAGACAACTGAAGAGGGTGATTAATGCAAGTAAGGATTTGAATCTCATGTCTGTTAGTTCAGGTGTTTCGAGGCAAGATACAAATGTGGTCAAGGCTACTGATGAATAAATGTTGCAGGATATGCAAACAAGACAACTTGTGGAGATAGAAAATTAAAGCATGCATAATCGAGATCCTTCTGGTTAAAATGTTCCCATGGTGAAAGACCATCATGTTGTTGATTTGCTCAATTTTGTATCTACATTGTTATTCAGCTTGATATTAATCAGTGGTTATTGGTTCGTAGTTGGAGTAGTTGATGTAGATGGCTATGGAAGTGATAGAATGATGTATATGTTCAACAATATTGTAGTAGTCTTGATTGTGGTGATGAGCCATGTGTATAGATGGATAGATGATACAGGACAAGTGGTAAGGCCATGCCCTCGCTTAATTTCTAAATAGATGCAACTTTTGGAGGTCCAAAAGTTCTCTAGTGGGGAGGATTGATCCAAGTGGATTTTCACTGAAAAGACTAAATGTTCTAGATGCTCTAAAAATGTGGCACCCATGTAGGTTTTAGTAGGTGCATTGGTGAATTTTGTTCCAACTATTAAAATTTATTGGATTTCAATCACTCTCTCGCTCACTCTCCTCTAATAAGCTGCAAAATTTACATTGCTATATAAAGGGCAATGATTTTATGTTAAGTTTATAAATCCCTATTGAGGATCGGGTTGTTTAAAACATCAACCCCCTCACTTCCAGCATCTTGATCTCGACCAGCCTAGGTCTAAGGATCTTGGGATACAAAATGGAAAGTTTAATATTTTTTAATTGTAAGCCTAGATTTATAAGGGCCATTGTTTTTAAAGGGGCGGGTTTATTTTAGAAGATTTATATGTTGTAAATGGGGGATATGGTTGATTTTCCAAATCATATGGTTTTAAGCCATATTGGGTAAAATTTGTGTATAAAATGAGGGGTAAGTTGTGAGAATTGTAGTAGACATTGGAGATTGGAGAATGGTGAGAGAACTGTGAGAGGATTTTTGGAGAGCTTGTGATAGTGAATTGTTTGTCTCGGTGCATTGGGAGCTTGAAGTCAAGTTTGTTGTACTTGAGAGAGAAGAACATTTGTAATTCATTATCATCTGAGGAGATGCGAGGAGACTTTGTAATAGTTGAAGACCTTGTAACCTCTTTTTGGAGCATAATCAAGGATTGGTCACTCCTTTGGAGATGGACCTGGAGATGTAGCCATTTGGTGAACTCTGTTATCAACTTGTGTTTTTTCCTCTCTTTTCTTTCTCTCTTCTATTCAATCAATTGCTATTTGATTATTATATTCTATTTAAGCAATTTGATTGTAATTTGAAGACCTTCATTTAATTGTTGTAAGAGTTGACATCTCACGTGCAATAGTCATAGATCCTAACATCAGATCAATCACAAGTTGAATATGCTTACAATGACACAATAAATAGAACCATAGGCAAGAGTACTTTTGAAGTGGTCTATGGTATTCACCGAAGGGGTATATTGGAGTTAAGGGATTTAGGAAATGCAGAAACAAGGAGTGGATATGCTAAATATTTTTCTCAGTCAATGAAAGAGGTACATGAATCAGTCAAGCATGCATTGATGGAGAGCACAAATAAGATCAAGAAAAAGGTTGATGAGAGAAGGAAGAACCTAGAATTCCAAGTAGGTGATCTTGTCATGGTGCACCTTAACAAAGAAAGACTACAACAAGGAGTACCTAATAAGTTGTAGTTGAGAAGGTTGGGTCCATATTCCATCCTAGCCAGGTATGGAGAAAATGCATACAAGGTGGACCTACTTAGTGAAATAGGACTGCCATCGATTTTCAACACAGAAGACTTAGTTGCTTACAAAGGGCCAATTATAGATGAATATTATAGTCACTCAGAGGTATCAGATGATGTAAATAACCTTCAAATACCATCAAAACCCAGTCCAAATGCTGAAAAGGCATTGAGTTCAAGGATCGCTAAGAAGACAAGACACCAAATTTATGGGGAGTACCTAATCAAGTGGCAGGGTATGGATGATTTTGAGGCTACATGGGTGCTTGAAATAGAGTTCAAGAATCTAGGAATTGATCAGAATCTGATCCCCAAAGAGGTGACTTAATTTTCTTTTGTTTGGTAGAATGGTGCAGAAGCACCTAGGACTTAGGGTCACAGTCCTACAATTTTGTCTTGTACTGACCTTAGCCAAGTTTAGTTTCTAATAAGGACTATAGGAGGATCCAAGATGTCTGTGTAATTTTTTATTTGAGTCAAGTGTAGGCCTAGTTGACTTAGTTTATTTCTAGGTTTGAATTTTTGTGAGTAGGTGGTAGTTTGAGTAGGTTAATAGCCTTCTTAATGGTCAAAAGAGACATAAATTGGTGAGAGAGATAGAAGTTAATTGGTGTTTTCTAGTATTAATTGATTCATTTTTATGCTATGTAGATAGTGTTTTTTAGTACTTTTATTGTTTGGTTTTCAATCAACCAATTTTGGCTTGTAAATAGAAAATTCATGTAAAATGGTTGCCCCATAAAATCCCTCCATGCTACCATCATGGACTTTTGGGACATGGAAGGAAACCCTATGTAAAATATAAATATTAAGGGAGGATTTATATAAGTGGAGTTCATCATAGTTGCCACCTTGTTCTAGGTGAGTCCAGGAATAACCCAGCTAGAGAAAACATGGTGTAAATTGAATGCATACTGTACAGATGAATAAAAAACCTTAAAAAAATAATTTGGGATGGTTCATGAGGTCCATATAGAGTTTTAATTGCAAGGAGAATCTTTGACAAGTCCTTTAGATGCCCATTTCACAAAGTTAGACAGTCGCTACAGGTTAAGGCCTAAAAACCCTAGCAAACTCTCAATTTTGGGTTAAGGCAGTGTACGGTAAGTTGGAAAACTAAATCCTAAAAAATCTCTTGAGGATGGGTGAGTGATTGAAGAAAAAATAAATTCTTTGCAAGGTCTTTCGGACCGTAAAACCAAAAACCCTTAAAAATTGGATTTAGGAGGCCTAATTGGGGCTCATCCTTGTAACCTTATTTCTAGGCAAATTTATGAAATCAGTAAGGAAGATAGATATTTAAAAACCTCAAATGGAACAAGCTCAATTAATTCCATGGTAAATGCCACCTCCACACCTTTGCAATGACTCACAGTAGCATGGGGGTGAAAAGTGAGAAATTAATAAGTTGTAGTCAATATTGTAAGATTGAGCATATGGGAAACACATTGAAATAGTAGGGTTCTTAGTCAAGCACTTGTTACAAACACCTTGAGATTGGTGAAGAGAAAGTCCTAGTAGAGATTGGGAAGGACTCAGAGGTCTTGGAGCATAGCTATACCTGGTGAGTTTGGTGGAATTGAGCAACACCAACTAGGTGAAGTGTGAACAAGCTAGGTGAACCCTATCAGTCCCATCAAAATTGAGTTTATACGACCCTTCTTTCGGAGGTTTCCATTTAACCTATAATATATTAAATAAAAACCTTATTTCATTACTCCCAATATGATGTTGAATTCTTATCCATGGCCATGAAAATATCATTTTTTCATCCCATTCAATAAATTTCGCATAGGAAGCTGAATTTGAAATCATCCTATTATTTATGGTCTCTATAATAACTACTTCAACCATATTCTAAAAAGAAGAAAGAGACATTTATTTGTACTGAAAAACTTACCTATTTCATTCCTTCCTGATTTCCCATATCAAAAGGGTGGGACAAACCTCCCAAAGCTTACTAAGCAAGCCCATCCAAGGTTTAATTGGCCACATTTGAACTAGAAATTTAAAATTATTTGTAAGATATGACACCCAGCCCAAATTTGCACACATCCATCTCAAACATTCATATGAGAAGGGGCATCCTAGAAGAATGTGATCTATATTCTCTTCATGATTCTTGCATTATCCATACCTTGATGGTCTTTCATAACCCATCCTTCTAAATTATTTTATAATAAGGACTCTCTTTGAGATAGAAACCCATGTGAAAACCCTTACTTTGGGCACACACTCCCTTTCACACCATAATTGAACTGGGATATTAGACCTTTCCAATTTCTTGCAATATAGAAATGATTTAATATCCCTACTTAGCACTATATTGTGCATGTGTAGACCCTGCCCATGTTAATTTATTCCCTCCATTTCTAAAAGAATTCTCCCACTGCTTAATAATTTTTTTAACAATGAGAATTCTACAATAAATAAAGGAAGTTGAGATAAGTGTTTGCATTCTCATCCCGAAGGTGGGTCACCATAAGGGAATATGGCATAGTCTCTCACTTCATCTCCCCAATATTGCTTTAGAAAAAAATAACATTTTCTATTGGGATCAAGCTATCTATGGTCTAAACTACACTACTATGTTGTACTTGAGGATAATTGAATAAGTTCAACTGAAATAGGTTCAATTGATCCTAAGTGGTGGTTGCATTGCGTGAAAATGGCACAATAAGTTCATCTGAACATATTTTCTACATAGTAAGTTTGGCCAAACCTAGTTCGGTCGAACCTAGCTCAATTGAACCTATTTATGTGTCATGTGATGTGGCAGCCAAATCACCATTTCCTCTACATTTCCAAAACCTTCAACTTCTGTTGTTTTTTCTTCAGGAGGAATCTTTTTAACACATTAAGAAATAACCTATTTGTAAAGAACAAAATCAAGAATATCGATGTATTATTTTTTATGTTTTTATTAATTTTAATATATTTTATTTTTCTAGATATTGTAAGTAGGTTTTTTATGTTTGAAAAGAGGTTGATTTGAAATTAAATAAATATATTAAATGATATTAATTTTTTTTTACAAAATATATGTATCACTACATTAGAGAATATTCTCCAAAAGGGTATAATTTATTTTCTGAGAATGATAAATTTAATAGACAAAATATGACATCGAATGAAGAGTACCAAATTTAACTATGCTCGATTTTAAATATTATGAGAAAATATACATCCAGATTTAATTTTTCTTTTTTTTCCTTAGCATTGCATATGTGTGTAATCTATTTAGAAAATCAAAATCAGAAAATAATAGAATTGTTTTCATTTTTTTGGTGACACTAAGTAGAACCCTTGATTTTCAAGAATTAAAAATCAGTCTTTGAATATATGTAAAAGAAAATTAAAATATAACAGCCATAAGTTTCATTAATATTTCTAGATTTTATATGTTTGCATTATTGTGAAATTCAATTTTAAAATACCACTTTTATACAGTCAAAGTTAATAGTTTTAGTTGTGTTGGCCACTTCCTTTATAAATGTTTGACACAGGTTTGTGATTTTAACCCTATACTTGGATATGCTCCCCAAGAATCTTCCCAAAATAAGCTTGACTCTCCATTATAAACATCCTAAGAGACTAAGTCCACTATAAATGACTTGCATTTTAACAAGATATTCTAGACCCTAGATCCTATAAGAGGATATTTCACCTTGACTATTTCTATGAGATCTAAATTATTCAAAAATTTAGATTTCAAAATTCTAACCCATTTCAATTTTGGCTCTTTTAATATTTTCCACACCATTTTGGCCCCAAGTGCTATGTTCTATAATTTCTAATCTCTCAAGTTCACTCCCCCATACTCTTTTGGTTTAAAAATTTTATCCCAAGAAATAAGGGCAATCTTATGCATTTCCATCATTTCTTGCTCAAAAAATTCCTCATTTTCTATATTAAATATGTATTAACACTAGTTTCCAAACAAAGATAAGATAGAAAATAAATTGAGAGTGGAGAAATCAATAATTTTAGTATGACTAGTTTGCGTGTCCATGAGAGGCATTTCCCATTCTAAGAATTTAATGTCTTATCTATCTCATCCTTCAAAGGATCCCATAATTTATATCCCTAACTCCCTTGTCAATTGGAAGGCCCAGATATGAACAAGGCATTTTAAATCTCTTAAATTTCAAAATGTCTAATATATGCATATTCTTTTCTTAAGGGGCCATGAAGAAGAAATCCTTTGTTTTTTCTTTTTAATTTCTTGTCTTGAAACATCTTCATAGGACATTAATATTCTTATAAATTGATTGGCTTCATTTCTTTTAGTTTTTGTCAAGAGGAGTGTATCATCCACAAATTGCTAATTAGTACCCACAATATTCAAGTGGTAATTCTAATACCTTTTATTAGGCAAAAGGAATGTTCAGTCTTAATGGTTCTCCATAAAGCCACTACAAACATAATGAAGAGGATGGCAGTTATAGGATCTCCTTGTCTTAAATATCTAAAGAGTTCAAATAAGCCATTTGAAATTCCATTTACTAGAATGGAGAATCTAGGATTTCAAATGTATTAAAAAATCCAATTTATCCATTGCTTATTAAAGTAAAAAGGAATGTATTATTTTATATAAAAAAAATCCGACCTACCTTATTATATTCTTTCTTTATACCTAAATTTATTAACATTCGAGATTCTCTTGTATTCTAAAGAGTATGAATTGCCTCCAGGGCTATAATAACTTCATCTAATATTGATCTGTTTGGGATACAACTTATTTGTTATTTTAAAATAATATATGAGACTACATTTTTTAAGCCTATTCACTATTATTTTAGTCACAACTTTGTATAATGTATTACAAAGAAAGATATGCCTAAAGTTCTCCTATTTCAAATCTTTATCCTTTTTGAGAATGCAGACTATAAATAAATTATTCTTTTCTAGGAAACTTCCCTAAATTTCTTGCTGCTTCTAGAGCCTCAGTCATATCTTTCCCTAGAATATTCCAACACCTTTTAAAAAAGCTTGTCTAGATGTATTTGGTTCATGGTAGTCTCTACTTATAGCAGACAAATCTTTTCATTTAAGTGCCTATTTTTCTCCTCAAATATAATATTAGAAAGAAATTAAAATAAATTCTCTTGATCATTTACCCTTGAGCCATCCTTGTTGTTTAAATGATTTTTAAAAAAATGACTATTTGAATTCAAATAACTATAGGATCCTCAATTACTAATCCTCCATCCAACTCCAATCTAGATATTTTATTTGTCCCTCTCCTTTTCTTTGTAATTTTGTGGAAATATTTACTATTCCTATCTCCTAGCTCTAACCATTTCTTCCTTGATTTCTATTTCTAGAAGATTTCTTCATTTGATAAGACATCTATATACTCCCCTAACAAGTCTTTTTCTCTAAGAAATTTAGTCAGAGATGTTTCATTCTTGATTACATCTTCATTCAAATATTTTATCTCCTCTTCAATTCCAACCTTAGTCTCAAACATGTTTTTAAAATGTTGCATATTCTATTCAATCAACCTTTTCTTAAATGTTTTAAACATGATATGAAATAAAATATCTTAGAACCATCAAATTTCTCTTTCTTCCACTATATCTCTATCAAAATTAGAAAATTTTCATCCTTGAACCACATATTTTCAAATTTGAATGACTTATCATCTACCAAAAATGAGAGAAAATTTGGGAAATGATCGAATCTTGAGAATGGGAACACTTTGCACTCCAAAGGGAAGGGGAAAGTGAAAAATTCTCCTAAGAAGAAGAATCTATCCAATTTCTCTGCAATTATACTAAACCTCTATTGTCTATTGTTCCAAGTGAAAACATTATCACCTAATTCTAATTACATCAAGTTGTTTATGGATACCTAGGCCTTAGATTCTTTTAATGAGTAACTAGGCCTATAAATTCCTCTTTCTTATCATTCCTATGCAATGTGGCATTAAATTCACATCTTGTCATTATATGAGAGAAAGGATTCACATCTATGAATGAATCTAGTTCTAACCAAAGCCCCTTATTTTGATGAAATGATATTGGCCAATAAATATTAATCAGTAAAGATTCTAAATCTGAATTAAGGGTACTTACTTCTCTCTCAAACTAGTGAGTTCCTAATCCTAATCATTCAATTTTCTAATAATAGATGTGTTCCACATAAAATATAGGCTTCTTGACAGCCCATTTGATTGAACAACCTCTACCTGCCATTGGTTGAAACTCTTCCCAAATACATCTATATCCTCTAAAATTAATTTGGGCTCATATAAGACAATTCCTTCTGCCTTAGTCAATTGTACATTTGACTAGGCATTTTTTGTTAGGGGCATTTAAGCCCCTTACATTCCAAGAAAGGAGTTTCATAACTCTAAGGGTAGGGTATCTTCATTCCTTGATCCCAATATTTGAGTGATTTTGAGTTGTCCATCTTCCTCACTGCCTTTATTTCTCAATTTAGATAATGCCCTTCTTCCTCTTTTCCTTGAATCCTTTCCAAAGTATGGTTTATATTTAATGGCTAAAACTTGTTGAATTCCCAATTTTCCATGATCCTTATTCTTATAACCCTTAACCGCTACTGGTGTTTCAATATTCTGACCCACATCCCATTCCGCTTCTATTAATTTATGACAAAGTGCTTCAAACATCTTTCTCCTATTCACAGTAGAATTCAGACTATCTTCATCCTCAAAAAACTTATTTTTTGTGATTCCCAGGATGTCATTAATCATTACTCTCTTAGATATTTCTTTCCCTTCTTGTGTCTCCTTGCCTAAATCACCTTTCCCAAGACCCTATCTCTAAATAGACCCTCCTCAAAAACCGAAGTCTCTTTCACTATCTTGTCTTCTGTATAGACTTCCTCCTCTATAGCTTGAGATTCCTCTATATCATCATCATTTCTCTTTCTACCAACATCTTCTAATGTTTGACAAATATATTCTCTTCAAGAATTTGTCTCCTTTAGGAAATAATACCAATTCCAGTTCATCCTTATTGCTCCCAACATTTTGAGTATGACCTCTTGAACCTTCTTCCAATTGGTAATGATAGCTCATTTCCTTTCTCTTTTGTAAGTCTTTCAAGTAAAGTATCATTTTGATTTCCTGTTCGTTGCCATTTTACATCTCTAACTCTTTTCTTTTCTTTGAGGGGATTAATTTCTCTCCATGACTTTTATTATGAATTATACCCTTTGTATAATTAATCCCAGTCTCTAGAATGGATCAAAATTTAGGATCTAACAAAGTTTCATCATTCTAACATAGCCTCCCTCCCTTATTTTGACTATCATCTAGATCTTGGTCCTAGAGCTTTAAATTATTTAAACATTATTATATCCTTTAATTAATGGCACATATCTACTCTCTTGCATTTCCCCTTGATAAATATTTTCTTAGCTGTCCACACCTTGAGGGAACCACTCTTCTCTTCCACCTTCCAAAATCTGAAATAATTTCTAATTCTTTGTAAAACTCAATCTCCAAATCAACATCCACGCATATATTAGTTACTTCCATTATTTTTCCATTTAAAAATCCTCTTCTACCCCCAATAAGGATCCTAGAGCATCAGCAATCTGAATAAGAGCATCCCACTCCAATATTCAGCAAGAAGACCTACCAAGCTATACCACACGGGAGCCTTATTAATCCTATATTTGATAGGGCTAAAATTTGGTTTCCATTTTGCTCTATGAAATATTGATCCTCGAAAGAATATCAATAATTTCATCTTTTATCCAAGCATTCTATGAAAAGAAAATTGATCTCAAGAGAGCAAATTCTTATCTTCACTAGATATAAATTTCCCAACCGCTCCATAATGTCTACCTCACTCCCTCCTTCCCCACACCAATTAACCACCAAGGGTTTTTCCTTCAGGAAGCTAACCATTGTATTTTTTTAGTTTAGATGGCATCATTAAAATATTTCTTCCCATTTTTTTCTTCAGCCTACCCTCTACGTTCAAAATCTTTGCTTTGTCATTCTGACCTTGAGTGCTTAAAATTGTTAACTTGCCTTCATTTTGGCCATATGTTTCCCAAAAAATCTAAATTTTATTGCTAGGCCGAGAGTATTCTTGCAGCTCATTTCTTTTTCTATTCTATTGATAATTGTTTGAATATCTCTTTGATGCATACCCTTCTGTTTTTTTAGTTGTTGAAAAGGGACTGCACTGATCTTTTCCCTTTTTATCCAACTGGAATTATGTTGGCTCTACTAGTGGGAGTTAGCCAATTTGAAGAGCTTCTTTTCCCACAAGAAACCTCCAAAGTCTTCCCTTTGTTTTTTCTAACACCATAAGATGATGTTCACCATCGTTCCCTCAATGAATCCACTCGAGACCTTCCTCGGTTGCAAGGAAGTCTCCCCTTTTCTCTTTGAAAAATTTGGCTAATAGTTTGTATAAAAATTCGATGGGTTCTTCAAGAATTTGCCCATTGTTTGCTAAAATCTAATCCATGATTTTTGTTTTCTTTGATTTCTCTATGCTTTCTTCTCGTTACTTCAAGCTCCATTTATTTCTTGATTAATAAAAAAAAATTCATGCATTGCATGTGATCTAATAGATTTTATCTTTTAAAGTCAATAACCTTAATATTAATATTGGTGGTTTCCAAAAGGATAAACACATTATCTGAATAATTCTCTATTTTATATCAAAACTATTGAAAATTGTCATTTATTTACATTACAAATAATTTTGAGTTTAATACACGAGTTACAATACTTATTTTTCTATTAGAATGACATTTTTTATTTGAAGATTTGGAGTTATATTTTTTCTCTTCGATTCTAAGAATACTTTATTTAATTAGTGTTTGAAAATAAATAAAAGGGTACATATATTGGTAGGCAACCATTTTATCTCAAAGGGAAGTATATATAGATCAGACATGGATAAAGCATAATCAAGATTGTCGTATTAAGTTTTTAAAACACTGTTATAAATTAAAGACCTAAAAAATAGAATAATTCCTAAATTGCAAGGTTCATCCACAATGAGTGACTAAGGGGCTGAGATTAGGTCAAAATGTTTAGTTCATGGATAATAGATTATGTATTACTTCTTGTTAATTTGGAAGGATAGATTAGAATTGGTTAAAGGTCATTAAATAAAATAGTTTCTTTAGGAAGAAGGGGTAGAGAAAATATCTCAAATTAATGTCCAAATACTCGCATATTTTCTTAGGATGATGTTAGGATTAAATAGTGAGATACTCCAATAATATCAATAATAACTTCAAACATAGTAACTAATAAGTATATATATGTGCAAGATAACTCTCTATAAGTAAATCAACAAAATAGTAATAATAAGAAAATATACTAGAAAATGTAGTTGGGAATATTATACAAACATATACATAAATTAATTCTAAATTATTAAAGGAAAAGTGAACTTAACTATAAATTTGACAAGAAAATAAATGTTTAAAATTTATTGATAAGAAGGAAAAATATTTGTTCTACTCTATCTTGTTGGAGTTATTTGTTCAACTCTACAAGCCCATGAATCACCTACAAGAAAAACCCCATATGAAATGGAGATCAAGAAAGATATATTTTCTCAATGACCTAAGAAATGTATTAGTGCACAAAAGATTATGACTACAATGATTAAATGAGTCCATGTCAAAATGATTAATAAAAACCTAGATGTAATCCTAAATGAAGATTGAATAAGCTAATTTCAAGCATGTCACAATTATAATGAATGATATAACATTAGCTATTATTAGCCTATTCTAATAAAAGGTAAAAAGAACCTAAGTTTAGCTTAACTAAATAAACTAATATAAGAATTAATTATATATTTAATTAAATAATATCATAATTGCCCCAACACCCATTTCATATCGACTTAGGGATACACTAAACAACTAATGATGAATATAAACATGAATGGGTCCCAAAACAAAGTCCTAATTAGGTATCCATGTGCAAACCATTGGAAACTATCACAACTAGAGGAACAAAGAAAAAATTAGTTGGAGAAAACTCCTATCTTAAGAAGAGAAAAGAAATATAAAAGAATACATGTGACAAGAATGAATGACTCAACATGTCCTCTAAAGTACCAAGTCAGTCAAATAAGTACAATTAATTTCACCCAATAGGATAGAATAGAAGAGACAATGCATTAAATTATAATTAATAAGTGTCAATGCTAATGATGAATTATTGAAGATGAATTCTTATGATGATCCAAGAGTGTCAAACTATGTTCCTCCCCTAGGGATGAAATAGATCTAATGAACAAGGTGGAAGAAAATCC
Source organism: Cryptomeria japonica (assembly GCF_030272615.1). Lineage (NCBI taxonomy): Eukaryota > Viridiplantae > Streptophyta > Pinopsida > Cupressales > Cupressaceae > Cryptomeria > Cryptomeria japonica. Next base: position 38,689,622 of record NC_081411.1, on the reverse strand, counting down.
ATAAAAGGAGATGGAAGGAATAGTATCACGAGGTTTTCCATGGAAGACTTGTCAAATATCCATATGTTTGAATCAAGATATGCCAAAGAAATTTAAGAAAATAAAAAGAATTTTGAAGATACTTTGTGAACAACCTCAAAATGAATTAGTGAAGATGAGATGACATGAATGCTCAAGATTCCATCAAAAATGAATGAAATATCCTAAATCATGTCCTTAATGTGTGAGGGGTTTGATGTATCAAATAACCCTACAATATCTAATAACTACTCATCCCACAATGTTGAAATTGGAAGGGAACAATCATCCCAATGAATTGAAATGGTCTCTAAACACATCATATATGTTTTAGTTTTTCTTTTATCACTATCTGAAAATTTTCATAAATCGAGAATCGAAATTCAAGACATCCTAAATGGTAATGTAAATCAAGTGCTAATGCCATGACTAAATTATCTAACATGCAACTGAGACCTTATAACATGTGTCAAAGAGTTACAAGTATCTTATACAATATTTAGACTTTTTTCATGAATTTGGGCATCCAACTTCATTACAAAATAAAAAGAACTTAGTATAGGATAAGATAATAAATCACCAAAGCCTTAAAAGAAAAACCAACTATTACACATCATTAATGATGCTATCATGCACTTCATATAAAGTCATATATACTTATTACATGTCAAAATAATGACCAAAATTCAGAGGAACCAATTCTTCACTTCTTACTATCATGTTCTTATGTCTTTACATCTCGTAGACCATTTTTCATAAATGTTCTAACATGTTTCTTATCACAAGAAATTATTTTAAAATTATGTTTAGACAGATAATTACCAAGTTTTACATATGACATAATGATCAAAGTATAAAATAGACCAAATATTAAATAATAAAATATTGTCAACATTATGACTTGCAAGGTGTGTGCCACACATAATCTTAAAAACATGCATGTAGCGATAAAATATGACTTGAGAGTACAAATGTACATCTAATATTTTTATGACATCTCAAAAAAAAATCATGTTGATAAATGACCTAAGTTTGATGCATATTTTTATTTATCAAGGAATATTTTTATAGCAAATACTTACTCAAATTCTTTCTTTAAATCTTAGAACATATTTTTTATAAATAGAACTATATAAAAACTAAATAGATCAAAATTATCTTATACATTTTTTTTTTTTTTTTTTGATCGGTAATAGGCCGAAGCTGATAAGATGTACATACCCTACCCCCTTTGGGATTTGAACTTGTGACCTCTCTTTTAAGAGCACAAGTTCTCCACCACTAGGCCAACTCAGGTTGTACAACTTATACATATTTTGATAGTCTATGCAAATTTCTTATTTTGTAGGACATAGTCTTTATAAAATTTTGATTGCATTTTATAGCAAAATATTCCCAAATATGAACATGTAAACATCAAATTTAAAACATATCATAAAATGCAAGACATTTCTTGGATGGAGAGTAGGAGTAAAACTAGGGTTCTTGGAGGTGAATATGTTATAGGGGAGGTTGCAAAGGATGGGGGCAATGAGGAAGAGGATATTGGTAAGGAGCTTATCGTTATGATAGCCAAATGTGCTATCTTTTTTCGATCAATGATCAACGCTTTTTCTTTTCTCCTAGCTTGGGCTTCCTTATAGCAAGATGTTTCTTTTGTTTCCTTTTTGGGGTTTCGATGTTTTTTCTTTACAGGCCTCTATTCAACTTCATGTGCATCAGGTTGTTGGATAGATGGTGGTTCCTGCTAGCTACAAGATTTTCCTCCTATTTCTAGGATCTACGACCCTTGGTTGTTGCTTTGCCCCTGTTTTAGGCTTCATTTTGGACAAGCTAAACCCATTTACCTCTGGTCAATAGCCTGGTCATGGTTATTCGCAATTGGTGGTTGAAGGGACACCTTCCATCTCCTTGTTTTACCGTGTATTTAGATTTGTATCTACTCGTTGGGAGGCATTTGCTGACTAGGCTTTGGATGGCACATCGGCCCTATTTTTCCTCCCATGTTTGGAGAGACTTGGAAGCTAGTGCTTATCCCTAGAGGTGGCTTCCTACCTTGAATTTTGTCTATGTTTGTGTTGGGTTCATAGGGCTATGGTTTATGTTTGGCTTCAGGGTGTGGGCTGTAAAAAATCTATTACAATTACTGATTATTATCCTCCTATCTTTGATAGATTATTTGAGCAACAAATATTGGAAAATAACATAACTGTAATTTCACAAACTCATATAAATGTGCAACACAATGAACACAATATTTTTGGACAATTGTCCCTAAAAAAACCCCGAAGGGAAAACCAGTACTATAGATGAGGAATATATATTAACTATAGCAAATCAAGAGATACAAATACTGCTTGCCTGTTACTGGCAGAGCTTCGGCGACCTCCCAATTTCTCCTACTGAGATTCCACCTCGCTACTATCCCAACACTATCACTGCGCCCTTGCTAACACTGCAAGTTCTTCACACAATTCATTCATTGTTTTCCAGATGCCCCCTGACCCCCTTATATACTACTCTTGTTGGAAAACCAACAACCGAGATTAATTCTCAATCAACAGCTGAGATTAAGAACAACTAAACAACCCTAACCAAATTGGTTGCCAGAAGTTTCTTAAAAAGAGTCAAATAATTAATAAAAATTATTTGAACTCTAACTACATTTGTTAGTAAACAATTATTTACTAATTATTTAGCAAATGGGCAAACAGTTGTCCAAGCTAACAAACTAACAAACTAACATTCTATGCATTCAAGATGTATAAGTTGTCGAGTATGGAAAATAGAAGGTAAGAAGTTTTCTCCTTCTATGTGGCCTACGATTCCTCTCTGTCGAAAGGGCTTTGGTTGCTTTCACTATCTCTCTATGTTATATCATCTATCGAGGTATGGACTATAGTTTAGTGGTTTGGTGGATTTTGTGAAGGACCTTGTTACGCTTTTCACTGTTGTTGTTCCTTTAGAGGTGAATGCTAGTGTGAGCAATGTTGCTATGAATCTTGTTTAGAATTCTATTGAGGTGGCTTTTGAGGAATATTCAAACCCTATTGTTCCTATGGGATGGTTTTTTTGTTAGGGTTTCGTTTTGTTTTGTTTTTTTGGTTTCTGGCAATGATGTTAGCTGGTTATGTTACTTCAAAAGTTTATGTGTGCATATCAAAACTAGTTCAAGGTTAAAGGATGCCTTTCAAAATCCTTTGAGTTTGTATGTTCTAGTCCTCCCCTTCACTACTCTACTTGGTGATTGTTTGGAGAGACTACGTAATCCATCTTTTTTGGGTTTTTCTAGGTGCCTTCCAAAAATACTAGTTTATGAGACCTTTGTCGTCTCTTACTTTTCTATTATTTATCTTTTTGAATGGAGGTCTAAGGTTTTAGGGTGTCTTTCAAAACCATTTTTTCATTTTTTTCTTCCTTCACTGGTTAGCTAGTGCAAGGGTTACTATTTGGTTCTTTGTTCATGGTGATTTCTTAAACCTGTTTGTTCTGATAGAGACAACCAATTGAGGGTTTGGGACACTTTTTCCTTCTCAAAAGTCATCTCTCAAAAATGAGTTGTCTTTTATTGGTATCAAGTGATTTTACAGCTAGTGAGGTTTTCTTGGCTTTATAAGGGTATAGGCCCTCTCCCACTTTTTACTTTATTTGTTAGTAATGCGCCTATCACATCTTTTATCTAATCAAAAGATCAAATTTAAAACCTAAATAATACATTTAAGGACATGACTGAAAAACTTTAAATTTAAAAATGAATTTAAAAAAATAATTAAATACACAATTACTAAGTTCTTGTTAATATAAATCTAAAGTTTAAATTTCTATTCCAACAACAAAGTGTTCATCCCCTATCTTTTTGATCTAGAACAAGACTAAAGGAGTCATTTTAAAACCCTGTTTGGCTATGAGTTTGGAGTTGGGTGTTGTGGTGCAGTCTGGGTGCTCCTATCCTATTGTGGATAGATGTTTTGTTGTTAGAGGTGCAGCTATCAAATGCTTCAAAGTTGTTGGCTTCATCCTTGTGGTTTTAGGAGCCATTTCAAAACCCATTTTGAAGGTTAGGGGAGCCTTTCAAAACCCCCATGTTTCGGTTCAGCTTTTGGTGGTTTTGGGAGCCATTTTAAAATCCAAATCAAAGGTTAGGGGAGCATTTTGGGAGCCATGTTAAAACCCAAATTTAAGGTTAGAGGAGCCTTTCAAAACTCCTATCTTACATATGGATAGATGCTGACAGATTTGAAGGGCCCGACTTAGATTGTTATAGTTTTTGGTTAAGGGTCAGGCTATCCTTTTGCTTACCCTTTTGCTGCCTGATTTTTCTGTATATGGGTAGGGGAACCCGAAAAATCCCTAATGTTTGGATGTGGGATTCTATGGACTTCATCTAAAGGCTTAGGTTGTGTTGCCAGCAGATTTTGTAAGGATTTTCTCTTAGGTTAGTTAGCTTATCTCTTCTTTTGGTTGTGTTGGCTTTCGACTGGCATCCAAATCCTAGTTAAATCTAAGAGTTTTGGGTCCCTTCAAAACCTATTATTTGGGGTTTCGATTCCGCTCAAAGATTGGTTTTCCTTTAATAAAAAACAAAGTGTTCAACCCAGCAATTAACTTAAATGTTCACTTATGTCCATATGTTGACTATGATAAAGTAAAATTGTCCATTTACAAAAGGTTATATGATAGAAAAGTATTATTTAAATAAATTGAAAAACACATTGACTTAGAGTCAATTGATAGTGATAATTAGTCACCCCGCTTAAAACTATTTCTTTTAACTACTTAACTTTAATATTTTATATTTGAACTTCACTCTTTTGAAATTTGTTTTTCAATCCACATAAACCCTATACACGTCAATCGAGCAATACAATACAACTTTCTCTTTGTTATTTACATCATCTAAAGTTTCATGATGTACCATTCTATCATCGCCTTTATTTTATAATAGATTGTACCATTATATTTGAGATTAATTTGAAAATTAAATAGGACTTACTCATTGATTTGAGAAGTTATAGAACAACTACTTTAGGTTTACAACTTCTCTTACAAATTTCCCATCATATCTTCTCCACTCTAGCACTTTACAAGAAATTCAATGTTATCTAATACAATCCCCAACAGTTGTTTGCGACAGTTACTCCCCCATCCACCACTATATTGTGACCGTTCACATATTTGGATTCATCACTAGCCAGATACAAAGCAGCCATTGCAATATCCTCTGCTTTAAGAATGGTTTCCTTCAAGGGCACTACCATCTGAGCCGCTGCCTCCAACTGGGCCTTTGCCTCTGGTGAAGGGGTCAATCCAGCATAATTCAGTACCAGATCTGTGGCAACTAAAGCAGGGGAAACACAATTCACTCGTATACTATATTTTCCCAATTCTGCTGCACCATTCTTAGTCAGCCCAATGACGGCATGTTTGGAGGCTGTGTAGGAATAAGGACTAGCTGCTCCTACTATTCCTGCAACACTAGCCGTTGAGATAATGCTGCCCTTTCTCTTAGGGATCATAACGCGAGCCGCATGCTTAATTCCATGCATTACTCCTTTTACATTTATGTTCATCACTCGCTCGAAATCCTCCATATCATTCTCTCCCACGCTTGCTTTCTCGACTTTCAGAACTCCTGCGTTGTTATACATTATGTCAAGCTTTCCGTGCTTTTCCATGGCCAAATCCACTGCTGCACTTACATCTTTCTCTTTTGTCACATCACAGTGGATATATGTCGCTGAGGAAGAAAGGGATTCAGCGATTTTCAGACCAGCCTCATCTGCAATGTCTGCAATAATGACTTTCGCTCCATGATTTGCAAATAGCCGAACAGCAGCCTCCCCAATGCCGCCCGATCCGCCTGTGATTATTGCAACGTTGCCTTGTAGTCTGCATTTAACAAATACAATATTATTTCTAAATAGACCTCGAAAAAAAATTGTTCATGATAGTTTCCCGTCTCTGTTTCTATGTGCCTATGATATTATTAAAATTTGGCATTGACAGCCAAACAGAGATGTTTATGAAAGTAAAATCAGCATATATGATGATTAATGAACTTGAAGGCATGCAGAAAACATTTTTATATCAGCTCGTTAAAACCCTGAACAATGTTCAAAGTTAGAAAGGAAAGAAACCTCTCAAGTATTCGCTTTCCAAGAGCCGGCATTATAGGGGACATGTAACCTATGACCATTTTTTAGTGAAGACTAGTAGCATCTAAAATGATCGCAAGCTCTGAGATGATATGTACAAATTATTTAAAGGTTCTCGCATAAATTTGTTTATTCTTGGACTGTTTGTTGTACGCGACAAGAAGGAGCCAATCTCTCTAAACCTAGAAAATTCAGTTTGTCTTGTTGTTGTCACTGGAGCAACTGTTTCTAATTTCATCCGTAGTCATCCTCATCGGCTAGCCATCCTTATCTACTATAGATAGAGATTTTTGTTTTTCCCATTGGTGGATTGCCATCAATCTTTTATTAGTTAGTTTTTGTTTTTTATGTGATGTGCTCAATACTGTATTGAGCACTGCTTCTCCATAAACTGCTTTGATTTTTTTCTTTTGTAATTTGAGATAAATACAGAGTTGTTTTTAGTCTTTTTCTATATGTAAATTTGTAATGCTGCAAGTATTTATTATTTTGTTTATTGAATTTTTTTTTTTGGTCATCATTTAGCTTTTTAGACTGTTTTTCTCAGTTTTACAGTCACTTCTAGGTTCTAATTCTTGTATAGTAGGCTGATTTGGAATGTTTGGGTTCTCCTGTGTTGTGTTGTTGTTTTTGTTACTTTAAGATAATCTTGTTGTTTTGTTCTGCAACAATGTTTCGATGGTTTTTTTAATTGTAATGGTTTGGGGTCTTTCTCATTTTATTAAAAAATATTATATTTTATTTAATAAGTTTATGTGATTGTGAATATATAATTTTAGATTAATTTTTGTAATATTTGATTATATATTTTATAGTAATCTATTTTTATTTAATTATGAACAATTCAATCAGGACATATTGATTAATCAATAGTCTAGATTTGAATCAATTTCAAATTGTTGGGACTCAATAGTCTAGATTATAAATTTTCATATTTAAGTAGTTTTATATCTATTTTTCTTCTCATAATCATCTTTATTATCATATCATCTCATTTAGATTAAAAATCTGGTCTTTGAATTGATCTTTTTAGAATTTTATATGTTTACTTATTAGTTAAATGCTTAACATTTGAAATTGAATACTTAAGATGTTCTAATGAAAATCAAGATCTAGAATATTAATTATCATGCAATTAAAGATCATAAAGAAATTATAACTTTAGACTATTTTTTGAATGAATATTACATTGGGTATTTGACACACTTTGTCTCGATGTCTTTAACCTTTCTCAAATGTGTTTGACTTTGAGTGAATAAAGTTTCACATTTCAACCCACACAACAAATCATAAATTTATTTTTTCAAACTACATTTTGTCTTTGCAACATACTTTCAAACTAACACTTTCAAATAAATTAACTTTTACTCTTCAACTTGCTTGCAAAATAATTTGAATTAAGTCCTTAGGATATTGTTTTCAACATCAAACTTATGATATTAATTATCATTGAAAAGTGTAATCAAAGAGATCAATCAAGAATATCATAAGAATTGCATAAAGACATGCTACATTCAATTATAATCAGAGGCAATAACATCTAGAGATTACTTTAGTGGTGAATATTCGCCAATGGTGAATTTTTCACGTCAGCTAGCTAGGAAATAGCGAATATTTTGTACCAACTAGGGTGGCCATGTTGCCAGAACATTATCAATTTCTGTCAAATTCACGGCCCGATCGCAATATGTTTAATGTAATTAAATATTTGTATGTGAGAATTTCTCCAATACAATATATGGTGGACACACAGCAAATTTAATTTTTTCACCTACACTCTCCGAAGTTGCCTTAATAGATGACCATAATTCACCTATAGGCATGTGAAGATTTGTTGGCCAGGAGGACCCAATTTGTCTGGCATTTTGTCGACACGTGCCTTCATTCACCCCAATTTTCACCAACTATATTGTATTTGCCAATTATTTGGACGACTTATAATCACCTCAAAAATTACATGTCGTGTTATAGTTAAGCGAGATTCACCAAATATTTGTATACAATATAAAATTCCTGCAAAATTCACTAAATAAGGATTGGTATAAATACATTCAAGGACTAGATCTATCTCTACACAATCTGGTGGGTTCTAGGCTTTGAATTCGGATCAATAGAGAAGTTTTAAACCAAGGAAAATCATTGTTGTTGACTACATTGGTGACAAGTAATGACCTAAAGGTGAGAGATCATATTTTTGAAGTGTTATAATATTATTCTAAATTTATCTATATCTATTTGCACTATTGAGTTCATTATTATTCAGTGGGGACCCATTAGTGCCAACTGGTCAGTCGAGAGATTTAGACCTCAAACATCTAGATTGTAGGTTGTAGGGCCAATGAAACATATATTATACCATATAGTCTATTATTACTTTTTCAACAAATTGATATTTTCTTTTGTAGCCTTTATTTCATTGGAGATGTCGAACAAGAAGAAGGGTAGGAAACCTGAAAGTGGAGAAGGCCATGAGAGGCCATCAAAACGTAGAACGTTATCTTCGTACTTTGTCTTTGGAAATGATTATGGTGAAAATCAAGAAGGTACATCATCACAAGTACAAATACAAAATTCACAACCTACACTGCATGTTGAAGATGACAGTGAACCTAATATCTTAGATCAGGATGATATAATCGACCTGGGTGATAATGCCATAGATGATAATGCATGGAAGGGGAAAAGAAAAGCCAAATCAAAAAAGGATCGGGAGTGGGATATGTCAGTAAGGAATTTTCAAATTAATGGAGCCTCAAAGTATCCATTCATTGAACCAATGGAAAATCCAATTGAAGGCAAGCCTCCAATAGAATGCAGGTGTAAGACTTGTACTTGGAAACATAACAAGGAAATTAGTTTGCAGCTAAAATTTGACACCATAGAAAAGCATATGGGTAAAGTTTATGAAAAACATATGATAGACAAAGTTGAAAAATCAGTGATAAGATGGAAAACAAAGGAGGAATGTGAACATGTGAGGAATGCCAAAGAGTATTATTTTCATGAGAAAATACAGATGAAGCTTGCTGAAGTTAAAGGTTCTATTGAAGCTAGTTTTGGAAAAGCAATGCAAATAAAACAACTGGGAAAATTTCTTCAGTTAAGTGTTATTTTTTATATTTTGAGCATAGGGCATGCTATGATAGATTTTTCATCAATTAGTTGTTTATTATACTTTTTGAAAGTTCCTAACTATCCTAATAGTTATTGGTCAGTAAACAGTGGTTGGGAATAAGCAAGTTGTCTTGCTAAGGTTGAAAAAGAAGACATAAAGGAAAACATAAGAGAATCAAACTTTATTGAATTTTCTTTTGATGAAGTTGCGACAGTAGACAATACTTTTTGGGTATGCATGCAGGGTTAGTGCAAGAAGCTTAGTCCACTTTTTGGCCAAAAAGTGGAAGTGTTTTCCCTAATTTTCAGATTTTGCCTCATTTGAGCTTAAATTTTGAAACACTTGGAGATTGGATCTTGGAAAAAGTCAGGAATATAAAAGATAGCCCTCTGAGTTTACTTTCCAAATATGTAATTTATTTTAATACCCACATAATAAAAAATAACTTTTGGAATGGAGTTCTAAAAACTATGTTTTAAAAATGTTTGTTTCACGAGCATACCATGTGTGTGTACAACCCACACTTTTTGACACAATTATAATTATTTTCTCAAACCATTTTGGGAAATGGTTTGTAACTCACTGAAAATTGATGAGCATATTTTTCTGTATTTTTGTTTAAATATTTTATTTTTAATTAGTTTTTTGATGACCGTAATTATGTTTTTAAAAATTTGACGTGTACAGCCCACATAATTTGACGTAAACTTAACATTTTTTAATTTTTTTTTTAAAATAGAAAAGAATTTTGTGTAGATTGATGACATATAATTTTTTTTTCAAAATTCAATAAAATAAATTTTTTATTAAATTAACAAAATTAGTTAATATTTCAAGTTTATGGACTTGATTTAGTATAAATTAAATGTAAAATAGTTAAAATAATCAATTTAAAAAAAAAATTACATATTTAGAATCTAAACAATATAATCTGAAATGGGTTTTAATTTCATATAAAAATTCTCTAATTACAGGCATGTAAATTATTTCAGAAGATCATATTTGTGCTTTCATTCATGGAGATTTGAATTTGCAGGTCCATGTCTATCCCAGGCCTATCTCGGGCCTAATCTCGAGCCAAGTGGTGGGTTGTGGAATCAACTTCCACAGAATGGGCCCCATTTTCAAACAAGGGTGGCTTGTGAAAAAAAAATGGAAAAATACGATTTAGAAAGGGGGGCCCATTTTTTTAAAACGGGCCCCCGTTTTAGAAAAAAAATGGGGGTCCATTTATTTTTTCTTCAGGCTCCCATTACCTTTTAGCTTAGGAGCTTGAAGCATAAACAGGCCCCCATTTTATTAGAGCACATTTTCCAATGCATGGACTTCCACGAATTTGTGACTCATTACCTTGAACTTCCCCTACATGTTTATGTTGTACAGAATCATGCCAACCAACCTCATCTACTATCTATTGCTAAAATGAAGGATAGTGCAACAACAGATAATTTATTTTAACTAGTAAAGAGATGTTTAAATGAATATGTAGGTATGGATGATATGATAGTTGCCAAAAAAATTGTGTGTGTTGGACCAGATAGAGCTTCAGTAATGTAAGGTCATAGGAACAGTCTTTGTACAAAGATTGAAACATATTTTGCACCCTACACTACTGCAATTCTCTGCATGGCTCACAGAACGAATCTATCTTTTGGAAATGTGAGCGAGTATGCTTGAATAAAAAACAAAAAAATTAATCAAAGAGCTCTACTCAAACTTCTACCGAAGTCCCAACCAATTTATATAATTTCAACACTTTGCTAATGGAATAACTAATTGGAACAAGCTTCTCAAGGATAATGATGCCAGATGGATCTCTTTGGATGGTCCAACACATCAATTTTTTTCAAAGTATCCATCCTTGATTAGACTATTTCACACAACTCGCGATGAATCAGAGCAACCAAAATTTCCTGACCTTTTTTCAGAGTTTAAGTAATCTAGAGACACTCTTAACTTTAGCAGCTCTTCTTACCATGCTAGAGGAAATGAGGAATATTATGAAGATTACCCAAAAAAGAGCTCTGTATATTGTAGAATATGCTACGCTGCGTAAGTTGACATGCATGGCCCTTGACAATCTCTATTGAAATCAACCAACACTATCTCATGAAAAATTTGTTAAGTGGCGAACACTCACAGATTTGAACAATCCTGATAACTTCTTACAAATTGGTGAAAACGGGGAGGTACGTGCCAATGTACGGGGAGTTGAGATACCAATGCACTTCTATGCCACGGTCGAGCTCCAGGAACCAAGAAAGCGCACTGGGAAGCAACTAGTAAGATTTGCAAGGGAAGTTTTCGAGAAGATTGTTGAGTCTGTAACTACTTCTATGAAGAAAATTACCTATGATATTTCCTCCCAGATTAGAAGCAAATTCCCTCCTAACAACCTACTTGAATCCATTTCTATTATATTTTATCAATATTGAAGCCTCAACAGTGCAAGTAGTTTTCGAAGTAAGCTACTGACTTTGATAAAACATTTTTTACATATCTAGAGAATTGAATGGAGTAACCATAAATGAAATATTAGATGAAACTCATCTTAGAGAGAAATCATCTATGTTTGCATACACTATGAGGGAACAAGATGGGAGAATGGAGAACCCTTACAAAGAGGGATCAGTAACAAGGTTTTGGAAAAATCTAGGTGAGAATTAGTGTTGCATGATTCAATTCCAGAATATTTCAAGCTAACTGATTTATGTCTTACCATGATATTGGTTTCGGAGGAATATGAGAGAGCTTTCAGTGCTTTGGGGTTCCTAAAATCAAAGCTAAGAAACAAACTAGAAAATAATTTGAAAAATTGTTTGAGTCTCTATACATCTAGGTATGATGTCCACACTTTTCCTTATGATAAGGCATGAGAAATCTGGAGGTCCAAATGTGAAAGAAGAGGTTTGGGAAACACTTCAAACCAAAATGTCAGTGGGACTATTGACTCATGTACTAGACCTACTGGTAGCATTGAGATGCAGTTCAACTAAGGTATGTAGACTCAAAGTGAATAAAATATAGATAAGAATCGAGAAAGCTCTAAATTTGATGAGGAGGAATGGCAACTGTAAGAGATTGGTATTTATTAATCTTATTACTATATCTCGTCATTTATATTACAAAATCATATTATTATGGTTGATAACTTGATGATATTTTATGATTCTGTCAACATTTTGCAATTAGAATTTAATATTGATTTGTAATTGTATTTAAAAAAAATCTATTTCCAGATTTAAAATAGCATAATAAAATACCATAATGTGTTTATTGATATAGAGATGTTTATTTAGACATCTTGAGAACTTAGACTTTCATTAATTCTTTCAAAATATAGTCATATGATACAATTCATTCAATACACAACTCTATGTGATTCTCCATGCAAAAGTCAATACAAAGTTTTAGAACCCTTTGCAAATGACCTTGAATTCCCTTTTATAGAAACAAGGGAGAAACAGCAGCTTCAAGTCAATTTGCAACATGTGAATAATCAACATCAAAATCAATTACGAAGGTCCTGAACATTGAATATACCATCCCTACTTCTATCAGTATCACAAACTTAGCACAAATTTACATGGCCATCGTAGGACGGATTAGCAATTTAGCAATTTAACAACTAATACATGTCTCATGTTCAAAAAAAAAGAGTTCAAAATTAAATATTAATTCAAGCCATGAAAAATTAAACATAGATAATAGTAGTGCCCGAAACCTAGAAATCAGAAATACAAAAATACAAAAATGTTAAAACTTGGGAGAATTTGAGAATAAAGATTTACAGGTTGAAGGTTTTCACTATGCATCACAGATTGATAGGCTTGATTAGCAATAGCAAGTGTTGGTTTTTTCCTATTCATAAAACAAATTTATTTCAAGCGATGCCAAATTCCATAAAGAAAAAACATTAAACCTTGAAATTAAGAGTAAAAGTAGAAAACTCTGCAATACATACTATGATTCTTGAGATTTTTGTTCCAATTTTTGTAGGGTGCTCCACTCTTCATCTAATCGAAGGTCAATATTATTTTTACTATAGAAAGTAAACTACAACTTAATCAACAATCCACATTTAGAAGAGTGACTTGACATCACTATTTCACCCAATACCACATTCAAAGTTGTAAATGGTTTGATGAATTCCAGAATTCTTTGGGGAGCTGTGTTCTTAGGAAAGAAATCTAAATCAGACTTCTTTTTTTTCTCCATGCTTCTTTTGTAAACTTCTTTTTCAATGAATTTATTTGATGGGTCAACAGACTTAGACAAACCAAGTTTAATCAAAGTAGTTGTCTTTTTTTGTAGCTTCAATATCTTTTTGCCACCTTTATCCATAACTTCTAATGTTTCCCTTAGTTTTTGGCATTTTTAAAGGATAGATGATGTCTTAACTATGGAATCAACATGGCTCTTAATTCCCTTGGATGCCAAATATCTATCACTGGTACTATAGACTACTTACAAAATCTATTTTTCCAAATCCTCTTTTGAATAAACATGTATGGTCTTCTCAATGTGCCCTTTGATTTTACATTAAATGAATCCCTCACTTTCATTCAATTCAAACAATTCACACAAATTTTCACTCCTTTGCATTATTTTCCCCCAAATGTTTTCTTTTATATACTTTGTTGTATTTTTCATATTATCTTTCAATCTATCCTCCAAAGTTTTAATTTTATCATTTGCATTACATAGGTCTTCTTTCATTTGTGCATATTTGTTTCTTTCTTCCTCTACTTCCTCTTCTAAATCTTTTTCTTTTCCCTTCTCATGACCAATAGGTCCAATAATTTTCTTTTTTCAGTAACAACAGACTCATAGATTTTTTATAATTTTTAAAAACTAGCTCTTTCATCATCAATTTCTTACTACTTTTAGCCAGTTTTTCCCTTAGTTCCTTCAATTTTGCCTCCATCTTTTCCTGCTCTGCAACTTCTATTGCAGAGCTTGAACTTTTAATCCTTTTCTATAAATCATTTCACTTATTATCTATTGGTTTCCTTTTTGATATTTTGTTTGCCAAGTCTGCCTATAACTTTTCTATTTGTTTCTCTAGTTTATTTTTTCTCTCTCCACCTTTAGCAGAGAAGTGTAGACCAGCTCGTTAGTCCTTTTTGATACACTTATTTTGTCCACATTTTGTACTTTGGAAAAATTCATTTGGAGGGTGCTAACTTTAAATTCAAAGGGATCTATCTGACTTTGCTATGAATTTTTATCTTTATTTGGGGGAATAACAACCATGAACTCCATCATATCTTTGTGTGGGTCATATTTTGGAAATACCCCATTCCTCTAAAATTTCAGTCATAGTAACCCTCTACAATGCTCTCTTTTTTTCTTTATTTGCATTTTTTGTGTGTTCAAATTTTTCATAGTAATAACGAAATTGAAAATCTAGGCTTTCTGAAGCAATTGAATATTTGAAAGGTGAAATAGTAGACACTCCATTTCTACCTATGCATGTAGTTTTAACTAATGTATTATGAGGAGTACCAACAACCATTCCTGATCCTATCCCAATGTCACTTGCATGTCTAGTTTTTATAGTCTTTTGAGGGGTCTTTTCAGAAGCTGCAAATGATAATTTTGTAGCAACAGTGGAACTTGATGTAAGATTCTTAATAGTATGAGTATCTACCACTAGTGGCCTCTTGCGAGAGAGATTTTGTTTTTGCACTTGTCCAACACCAAGACAACTAGTATCAGTAGTAGTACCCATGCCAACCCCACCAATCGCAGTGGCACTTGACTAAACGCTAATAGGAATACTATCCCCAGATTCCCCACCAGTGGCAATGGAACTTGATTCACCACCGATGTGAATACCATGATGTGGTGGTGGTTTTGGATTTGAACCTCTAACAAATGCAGGTGGATGTGGAGGGTAATGAGTAGTACCTTTAAGTGATGAATTTGATGAATCAAGTCCAATGACTAGTTTAATAGGAGCTTTTGATTTTGAATCTAATGGACATTGTACCTCAAGTGGAAACCAAATGCCTTCTCCTCTGGGACCCAGACCACCATCTTCAAAACTCATTTTTTCCACAACGTTTGACCCTTTTCTTTATTTTTCTTTCATGGACTCATTGACTCCACCAAATATTATAGGGACAATAGTAGTTCTTGGAGTGGCCTCAACCTTGTAATTATTTTCATCATCACTCCTATCATATGTTGTTGTGGGATGCTCCATATTCCACAATTTTCTAAACTCTACATCTTTGTCAATGGTCTCAAATTATTCCCTGGTCTTCGATTCACTGAGATTCTTCCTCATAGTCCAAAAATCATTTATTTTTGTTTGAGTCAAAAAATATGTCTGTACATTCTTGTAGAATTATTTTGGGAATAGATTTGTTAGATGGATTAGCATATTTTTGGTAGAAATTGTAGGACCTCCTATTTTGGATGCCCTCCTTTATTTTCATTTGTGTGTGTGTGATACCATAATTTGTGATGACAATTATTTTGTTGAAATATTATTGTGAGTAGCAATTTTCTCCATCTCTTTTTTTACCTCATCCCAAGAGTTCGTGTTTCTAAGTTTTTATAGCAATGGTTTACTTTCATGTTGACATAATGCTGAAGAGTTCCCATTTTTATTAAGCCTTGCTTGAACTATAGTGATTGGATGATACTGCTACAAACCCTCATCACCAAAACTAAAAACTATCAAAAAATAATGTGCCACATTGAATGCTTTTCTCTCAAATGTGAACCCTCCACATGAGAAAGGCAAGGAAGGAAATATGCTCCTCTTCTGCTGACCATGAAAGCGCCTATCTGTTCTCTCCAACTTCTATACATATTCCAATGCAAATACCCTCTCTGTCACATGTACTGGAAGTTTGTAGGGTTTTACCACTGATCTGTAAAACCTTAACACAGTGTATTCTTCCATGAAGAACTAGCTAGCCAATTGTATTTGACTTCCAAGTTGAATGCAATCTCTACAAGACACAAACAATGTAGTCATTGGAGTGCTTGTAATTTCATTATACATTGGTGACAAAAAGAAGTCTACAAAATGGTTGTAGTTCTTTCTATTATCATGCATCCTTATCTTAGGTGTCCATTTATATATTGGACACTCTATTCTCTTCTGAGTCTTCTCATCAATCTTAAAGCTCACAATGTGAAGATTGTTGGTCTCAAATATTGCACGATACTTGGATACAAGAAGATAGCACAAGGAGGACGAGAACCTAAATGTCTTACAAGAACCTTTTATTATAATTAGTAATTGTTTTTGTATGGATTGAACAACGTGCTCAACAAAATTATATCTTACTGGTTTACTTACACAATGGATATTAAAAATTATTTCAAGAAGGCTAGCACCCACTTCCCTATCATTTTCAAATAACAAGAAAAATGTCAGCAAGGAAATAGTATCCCAAACCCATGGAACAAAAATGTTACAATCATAAGGAGGGTTATGATTCCGATCCAACGAAGTACCATGCATTATTAGAGATTTGATAAATGAATCTCTGTGACTTGGATTGAGACTCTCATAATTCCTTGCCAGCTTTCCTAGGTCAATGTGGATGTTTGAGTTTTATGCTTCAAACCCTAGGTTCAACAAACGAGCCAATTCTCCCTCGTTTATGGATAGAATTTCCTCTATTGTATTTTTAGTGACAATTTATTTTTTAACTTCATCATAATTTTCGGCACAGACCATGACAAATTTAGGGAAAGGGAATACTTCAGGTAACAAAATGCTTCCCAATCCAGCATCCCACAATGTGATTTTAATTGTTCTTTGTCTTAACATTGTGTTGAAAATAATAATTTTTTTCCTACTTGGATCTACTTCCTTATTAGACAATGCATATCTAATTTCTATGATAAACTTTTCACTATGGATAGCAGGGTCATAAATATCATGGTATGCATCAGTGAAACCTAGTGTTTTAACCAATTCGATTAGGTATATTTTTTTATTTGCTTGGCTTCCTGTTGAACTATTGCTTCCTGGTTTCCCCATCTCTGTTACCATTAATAATTCAAAATAATGCTAGATAAAAGCTTGAAAATGGTAACCCTCAATTTGAACCATGAGATTCAAATAAAAAATATAGGATGTAGGTGTTCTAGATTTTACCCAAAATTTATATTTCACTAGATTGACATAGACAAACTCTATTGCATTCCTCAATCTAGTAGTTATTTTTTAATCTCCCTGGATTTATTGGTTTTTCCATGAAATGAAATATGATTATGAGTCACTTATTTTGAAAATATTGAAAAGTTCAAAAGTAATACCTAAAGGGAAAATTTTCTAGAATCCTCTTGTAATTTTATAAATTATTATTAATATCTATTCGTAGTCGATAGATAAAACATTCATTGCTTCAGTCTAAATTATGAGGATAGTGGACACGTCACTAGACTCAAGTGACGAGTCACTTTTCTGAACTATTTTTTAAGTCTTTTTAGTCCTTTTCAACTTCCACCTGAAATAGAACTTAATTATAGCTAATTAAATGTAAAACATTCAATTTTGGGTCAAGTTCTCAAAAATGTGTTTACTTCCCACATTCGGGTTGAAATCCACCCTAAGTTATTGATCTATTCTCATCCAACGAATGATGGTATCTATTGTCAGTTGTCATGGGTCCCAAGACTTTTGCCATTTTCGATCATGTCCCCAAACTTGAGTGACTTTTTAGGAATGGTTTTGAAGACTTTTTATTCTTTTAAACTTCTTCTTGAAGTAGAGCTTATTATAGTTAATTAAGTATACAATTATAAATTTAGAGTTTAACTATACTTAGTTAAATTTTTATCATTTATGGAATCCTTTCATTAGAATTTTGCAAAAAAAAAATGATCATTCCCGCATTCAGCTCAAAATACACCCCATGTCATTTATTTGTGCTCATCCAACAAATGACAGTATCCTTTGTCAGTTGTCATGGGTCCCTTTATACATAGGATTTTTGTCACAAAAATGCCACATCACCTTACACTTTATTGTCCCATGGCCCATAACCTTTATTTCCTGTCAGTGTTCAATGACACATATTTCTGATGAAATTTTGCAAAAAAAATTAGAGATCCCAGATTTGGCCCAAAATATACCTTAAGTCGTTGATTCGTTCTTATCCAACGGATGATAGTATCCATTGTTAGTTGTCATTCATCCCATTATCAATAGGATTTGAATGTAAATTAAATATATAAATTTATAATGAATTAAATATATAATTTTAATATGTAATTTCAAAACTTGCATAAAATTTCATTTTTTTATCGATAATTTTTGTATTGTATTACTCAAAAATGAAATATTACAAATATACAAGCATAGGTGGAATAGTAAAACAACCAGAGTTTTGCCACCATAAAAAAAACTCCCAAGGGCTAAAACCACCATTCCCAACAAAAAATAAAACCCTACTACATGCAAAAACCCCAAAATTCCAATTCGGAGTACCAAAATTTGTAGCAAACATCCCCTCATACATAAAAAGTTGGGGAGAAAATGGACTTGGAATTAAAAGATACAAAAAGATAATACCAAACACCACCAACCATAACAGGATTAACCCATAAATGACCTGTACTTTGAGTCATCATAGAATTCTAAGTCGCTTCATTACTTGGGTAGTTTTGGGTCTCAGATGCAACTCTCGACCCACCTCTGCACATTCCACTTCATGAAGGACCGTTAAAACCTCATCACATTGCATCAACCTTACAAACATTTTGAAGGCCTTCCACCCACACCAAGCAAGAGCTTTGTATCTTGCATTCAAATCATCATCAGGCCATCAAATAAGTAGTAACGACACCACCGAATCAATGACCCATGCCTCAAGAATAATTCTCACCTTTGAGACCACACGAGCACACACACTATCCGGATTTAACATAAAGTGCCCATCAATTACAACTCTCAGGGCATTTTTTACCTTGTCCACCTTGTCCTCAAATTGGAAACCCCAAGTGGCAATCAACAAATGTGCCTCCATGTTTGTCTTGTAGCGATGACCTACATGGGCAATTTCCTCTCCCAACAACATTTGACACTCTCATACAACGGATCATCCTTAAACAAGAACAAACATTTCAGCCTCCTGTCTGTCAATCGTCGGAGAAATAGGACTAATATCTTATCAGTATGGAAGAATAAATTGGCTTCGATGCTGCTTAAGAAACCCAATACAATGTTGCAAGTGTAGATAGTATGATATGAAGACTTCCAATCCACCCAAGATTTAAACACCTCTCACTCTATTCTAATTTCTGACATCCAATGGCGGCAGCCGTCGATATTAATCATAAAATATTCCATCATTCCTCCATATGTACTAGTTCAACGACATAATTCGTCTGCAAAAGTCAACATTAAAGCCACATAAAGGATAATTGTTAAACATTCACTTTCAGTGATGTGCGTATCATAATGCAATATCATTGCATATCTGTTGTCAGTTCTCGTGGGTCCCATTATACATAGGATTTCTTCCACCTAAATGACACATCACCTGATGCTTCATCATCCCATGGGCCATAGCCTTTATTTCATGTCGGTGTTCAATGACATGTATCTTTGTTGTTCAATGTACATGTACCTAGTTAGTTGGACTTTTTTTTTATATTAAAATATGCAAAAAAAAATTACAAGTAAGTTGGACTTTTAATTCACTTGCTTTTCGCGAGATAAACATCTCTTTTTATATATTTATAATCAATGATAATCAATGTACAAATAATTAATGGAATGAACTAGATTTTTTATATATATTAAATATAGAGGAAAAACTGTTACACAAAAATTATCACAATATTAAATTTATTTCCATTATTTAACAAAATATTGAAATAATGTAGCTCATAGACAACAAAAAAACATAGCTCATAGATATTGTGATCCTTATTGGATGCTATCACTTGCAGCCAATCCTTGAGATTATGTTTTTTAAAATACTTCTTTGTCAAGCACTTCAAATATCTTTTAGAAAAGGTCATCTCAGATGTGACACTGAGTTTGTTCTTCCACTTTAAAGAATAAATTAGAATAGATCTGCTATTTTTTTTATGGTGAAAATTAAATCTTATATCCACAAAAATTAATAACTATTTAAGCTATTTCAAAAGATAATGACTATGCTAAGTATCATGCCATGGCATGATGGTAGCAACAAATAATAAAATGAAATAGAAAGCATTTTTATATCCATAAAAGGAAAACTAAAACAAACTGGAATTTGCAAAATTATTATTAATATATATGTTTTCTTAAATTTATAATTTTTACATGTCAGAGTCCCTAAAAAACTTTAAAGCCAAAATGAGTGAGGTTACAAGGAAATATCAAAAAAAATAAAACTACTAAGGGGTCAGTGCTAGGGAATAGGCAGTGAACACATTCATGGTTTACGCTAAGAATCTTGCCCTCCCTCTATGTAGAATTCTTTAAAAATTATAAGCTATGATAATTATTCAAGCCAACTGTAGTTTGGAGAGTCATCTAGGAGAAACCATTTCTAGAGAAAGTACCTACCAATCTGTGCCCATTTCCTATGACGCGTCAACTGTTCCATCCTTAGGTTCAAAAGAAATGGTTGCTTGGTCACTGTTTGGTTGGGGAGGAGAAGCATGGTTAATTCATTTGCCCAAGGGACCCCCACCCCTGCTTCTACAAGGACAAAAATAGTAACATCATGTCCAAGGAAGTCTTCTTTAAACACCTTCCTTAACAACATCAACATATCTACCTTGTCTCCTCCAAGGTCCAGAAGAGATGCCAAGAACTGGGATGTAACGTCCATGTTAACACAATATCTATTTTCATTACATAGAAAATCTCTGCCTAGAACCATCCTCACAACCTCATTAGTGAACATCCCAACCTCCTTACAGACTGATTGGAGGGTTGGGTCTCTAACGAAGCCCAAAAAGGCCCTCTAGTCCTTCACATAAATGCTTCTCAAGTGGATAGGAGTGTCCATCTTGAGAAATCAAAATACCAAATTATATAGCCTAAGCCTATAGACCTAAACTAGAGGCAAAATTTAACTACCGTGAGCTCCAACGATTTATCTACCAAAGGCTAATTGAAGATGAAAGAAGCAAAGATAGTTTATAAATAGCTAAAGCTCTGGATTAAAATAATTCCTTCTCTAACCATATTAATTCCTTTAATTTTTTTTAAATCACTCATATATCTCTGCAAATCTTTCCCATAATTGCACTAGTGTGCTAAATTGGAAACACCTATAAACCTGTACCAAATACCATATTGGAAGTCATGGGGGTAGAGTGGATTGCAATTAGTGACTAGACATATATTTAATGACCAAAACTATTGCCTGTGATATTTGATATGTTTCTATTAACTCTAATTCTATTGCAAGCACTTTCTAGAGAACTACGTTCTCTTCAGAAACTTGGGCCGAAAGAAAACTTCAGCCATTGATCTACGATCATCGAATGATTTAAAATCATTGATGGATTTTAGGTACATGTGACATGTCAAAGAGGCTGCGCTTATCGATACATCATGCAGAGTCTAGACTCAATGTGATGTGATGTGATGTGCCTTATCTATTAATGACAATGAATTCATAAAATTGCTAATAAAAAATATAATTTTCCATAAATAACGAAATATTAGCCAAAAAAATTAAATAATTTTCAAACAGTGGATAAAAATTGCCAATACACTTAAATAATTTTTCCTTTAGAGTAAAATGTTTTACCCATACACTTATATATTTTTTCCTTTAAATAAAAAACATTGGCCTCCTATAATATATATTTTCCCCACAAAACAAGGTATTATTCACTGGAATTTCATGGAATTTCCGTACCCTAGAAAAAAAAATTGCCAATACAAATTAATTTTTTTTCCTACTTTGAAATTTTTTTTGCCATCAATATAAAAATTCCCCCCCCCAAAATAACACCTAATTCGCCAAGGTTTTATAGTGTTGCGCGGGGGGTTCTTTCTTAAAGTTATCCCCACTTTCATCTCTATTTTGTAATATTTTTTAATATTATATATCAACCACGAGGCTTGAATTATTAGTAGAGATGTTATAGAATTCACCTTTTCACGTGACAGGCCTCTTAGATGCTTTTTAGGACTGATGCAGAGCATCCAAAACACACAACCTAGGGGAGATCTTTCACCCAACTTGCCTATTTGAATAGGCGATTACTCTTCACAAAGCTACATGAGCCTCATAAGGTTACTAGGTGCTCATGTGGCTTCAACACTCCAAAAGTGAAATCATGCCTCCCATCCCCTGTAGAACCTTTGGAATACATTATAATAAGTTCATTTAACTTTCTCAAGGTTAGTTTGGATCTCTCCCACAACTAGACCACACTAAACCCTCAAACACCTACTCACACAAGCCTGTCTCCAACTAGGGCTCCAACTTGTCCACAAGAACAACTCACAATGACAAGTACATATGCACCAACCCAAGGGACTTAAATAAAACTCTATGGAGACTCCTCTTAATGGAAAAACCATTGGTTTTCACCCTCTCATCTACCCTTAAGGTCATCAAGAAAAGCTAATGTAGAAACATTGTCTCATTGTGACAATCACTACCAATTAGCATGGTCAAAATAATCTGAGCCTTTCCCTCTCTATAGGGATTCCTAATTTCTTCAAATTTCACTAAGGAATCCCAAACACCTTCCCTAGGTGTCATCAGCTAACCAAACCCATCCACTGCATCATATTCTCAAAATCTCAGTCCACTAGTTTATTAGGACAACAACATACCCTGTTTTAGGACAGTCATCAAAATGGTGAGTACTTTGACCAATCAAGAGACACAAGAACTTGATTAGGGTCTATGATAGCCATTCAAACCTCTCCAATCCTTCACCCAACCTTTAGGAGCCCAATCTTGCACTATATCAACCCACACAACACCAACTTGCTCCCATTTTTCAATTTGAGACATAAAAAATCAGATTTGTTTCACTCTTAGCATGTGCCAACTTGTGCATGGAACCTTGCATCAAAAGGAAAGCATATATATAAATTTAAAAGGGTCATCCCATCCATTGGTATGGGTTTTTGATGATGGGATGACCAATAATTATATTATTTTATGTCACTAGTTACCCTAGCAAGGGTTTGTGACTATTTGCACCAAAACTGTATTAACTTGCTCAAAACAAAGTGAAAATGAATGTGAAACCAAAAGGGAATTACAGATAATTTATATTTATAACATTTTTAATAGGTTTAAAAATAAAATGAACATGTTTTCTTAATGAAAATGGAATAGAACAAACTATTACACCTAAAAATTGTGAAAATGCAAGATAAAACTCCAAAACAAAATGATTGTACTTCATTACATCATCCAAATGACTCTTTGGTTGATTAAATAGAGGTATATATATTTTAATTTCCCTCCAATGTTCATAACTGACTTTTTAATGTTGACTACCATTAAACAACCTTTCATACACTTTTTGCAACAATAATGCATTGAGAACTTTTTGTCAATAATGACAACTTTGATCAAAACTAGTCATAGACCAAAAATAGAATAACCATGATTTTAGACCATTAAAAATAGTATCAAGGAGATCCAATAGACCCTCCTACATGATGAAACCCTTCACTTGACACCTTGGTACCTATTTACCCAATATTAATAGTTTTGATCATTTCTTTTCAACACTAGGACACCATAACTACAAATTAAACTCAAACATGATATAATGATATCATGGACATTATTACATAAACAATGGTCTTTCAAGACCTTATTCAATCTAAATATCTCATGGTGGCCAAATAAAAACACGTGACCAACTAGGTGCTCTTGCACCAAGATCTAACCTAGTCTTAAATGTAGATGGTTACAAAAATTACTAGATTCCAAAGATAATTAGGTACAAAAGATATAATCACCTTTTAAAAGAGATATAATAAGAAAAATATATCATTAATATAATTTAATATATGTTACAAATCTAGTTGTCGTTGCACAAAAAGATTGACCTGTTAATGCCCGATACAACCACTAGACTTATAGAATCCATAGGAGGCAGTTAAGCCATGTCAGAAACTCAATCATTGCACTGTACAAAATAAGAAGACCAAGGGCATACAACTTACAAAAATCCTCCCTAGTGCAAGCAAGGGTTTTGAAGCTATGACCAAGATTTGATACAACTTGCTATAAATTTGATTTTCGTTGCACCAAAAGATCGACCTCTTAATGCCCGATACAACCACTAGACTTATAGAATCTACAGGAGGCGGTTAAGACATGTCACAAACATGAGCCCTGTAATGCACAACACAAGGATACCAAGGGAATACACCTTGCAACAATATAAAATATTAAGAATACAACATAACTATAGCCTTATTATCAATGTCATGTAAATATCAAATATATAAAATTTATCGTACAAATCATAGTAATATTAATTAAGAAGAAACCAAACTAACTTATAATAACATATGGTTTTTTCTTTTATCACTATCATAAACTATCATTGTATAGACAAATAAAATTCAAGAAATCATAAATTTAAATATAAATCATGTTATAATGCCATGATTGAATTAGGTAACATGCAATTGAGACCTCATAATAGTGTTAGAGAGTTACAAGCATCTTCTATAAGATTTAGATGTTTTTCAAAAATTTCGACATCCAACCTCATTAGAGAATAAAGAGGAAGTTAGAAAAGGATAAGAGAACAAATCCCCCAAGTCTAAAAAGAAAAACTACCCCTTATGCATCATTAATGACTCTATCATACACTTCTTCCAATGTCACATATACTTATTACACATCATAGTAGTGATGAAAATTTATAGTCCACTTTGTCACTCCTTACAATCATGTTCTTATATCTTTATATCTCTTGCACTATTTTTGTCATAAATTCTCTTACATATTCATTATGAAAAGATATTATTTTATAGATATATTTACACACATAATTACCAAATTCGACATATGAGATAATTATCAAGTTGTAAAATAGACAAAATATTGAATTAAAATATTTACAATATTAGGACTTTCAAGGTGTATGACACATACAATCATAATAACATGGATGTGCCAACAAAATATGAGTTAAGAGCACAAATATAGGTCTAATATTCTTATGACATCTCAATATAATAATGCTAATGAGTGACCTAAATTTGACTCTTAAAGGGTTTATCAAACAATGTTTTGATGCAAAATAACTATTGAAAGTTTTAAATATATTAAATTAGGAATTCCTGAAACTTACATAATCACAAAAGAAGCAAGCAACAAAAATGAAGGGCTCATAGGGGGTAATGACCTAAGACCAAAAATCCTACTTCCAAAAATGAACAAACCCAATAGGCTTCAAGAATCAATAACGAAGCCTACAAAATAGAACAACTAGACCTAATAGTACAAAAAAGAGATGGCCTCCTATTTATACCTTTCTGAAAGGAGATGGCAAGGGAGTCTAGTGTATCCTTCACCTTCGATACAAACACCTTCAACCCTGTAGTAGTGGAGGACTCCAAATGAAACCTCTTCTTAGCATGCCTCATTGCAATATTGTCTTGTATAGCTTGGAGAGAAGTATAGCTCTTCTTAGTCATCTCCATGTTATGCATAAATATATTCTCCATTTTTCTTTCTTTGGAGTTATGATTATCATGTAGCACCTCCACCACTTCTTCCAGATCCTTTGTGTCATTACCATGGTTAACTTTCTCAATAGGATCCTTCACATACTTTTTCGATCCTTCCCATTTATCAACCATAGTAGAAAATTTACCCACTTCCATCCAAGCACCATGTTCTTTATCATCCACATCCCAACTTGAGGCTTTTCCTTTAGCTTTTGTAAGGGCTTCAAAGTTTGTTGATTTTCTCTTTTATAACCTCAAATTATTGTTGAAGCTAGTGGGTGGTAGGTTCATGCTTTTTGAACCTCTCATAGAGTTTATTCACTATGGCCACAAAGGGGAGAAATTCCTCTTTAAGAAGAGAACTCCAAGGAGAAGACTGAGGGGAGACATGGGGGGCTTGAGGGGAAGGAGGGCTAGCAGAATTTGTCACTGAGTTATCAGGGGTCTAGTCAGACCCAGTGGACTAAGAAGAATCCATCTCCTTTGAATTTTGTTCGACAATAACTAGCTATTTTATAGAGCATTCACCAACCGAGATGTTTTTGATTTAGCAGTCATAGAGTTGTTAACCTGGATGGGATTTTTCTAGGGCTTTGGGGAAGCTTTAGAATTAATTGGGTTGACTAGTATCTCAAAACAAAGGCCCAGGCCAGAAGGATTAATGGTAGAGCCACTTGTTGGTGTTAAACCTAGATGAAAATTATAAAGGCATAGAACGAGACCTTGGTGCCATTTCGAAGAGTATCTTTAGACTTGGCGACTACAATAGATTGGGATATGAAGGAGAAAATCTATAAGGGAAATCTCATCTTGACTCCATACATTATGTGGTTGAGAATCGAGAGTAGTTGGGAGTGAAAATGCCTAAAATGCCCGTCCAGGGTGATAAAATTAAGCAAGAGTAGTGTTACTTATTTCCAAATACCTAGGAGGTCATCCCTTTTAAATCCACTTTGGAGACGGGCCACACTCTCATGTAGGCCCATAAATATTTTGATTTCCTCCTTGTAGTTTTCTTTGGGATTTTTTGGGAAGGATGTGCCTTCCATAGCCAACCCAGTGATTGTTGCAATAGTCTCCATTGACATTGTGAACTTCAACTTCCCCACTTGAACTTCAGCACCCTCCCAGGATTGGGCAAATTATTTTGATACCGATGGATCAAATCCCTTCATGGCTTCCACGTAGTTAGCGATATTAACCTCAACCAATTTTTCTAAGGAAGCATCATTCTCTTTGAATTTCTCACAACTATCAATCTCTATTTGAATTAAATTACCTTCCATAATTACTACAATAAAGCTAGAGCTAGGGGTCGAGGCTGGATTACAAAAACTAGGATCAGAAAAAGCACAATTAAGGATGGTATTAGAATTTTTTCTTTCCCTTCCTTAAAAAAATCCCACTTTATGAAATGATTGAAGTATGCTATGGATAGGATACAAATCAGAAAGGTGATTTTCAAATCTTTAGGACTCATAGATTTTATTATCCTCAAAGTTATTCAAATCGTATAATTCAAAGTTCCTCTTCAAATATTAGAACATATTTTTTATAAATAGAATTATATGAAAATGAAATATAGATTGGAATATAAATTCTGATAGTCCACGCAAATCTATTCTTTTTTAGGATAGAGTCTTCCTAAAATTTGATTGTATTTTATGACAAAATATTCCTAAATATAAGCACATTAACATCAAATTTAAACTCTAAATATTATATTGAATGACATGACTAGAAAAGTTAAATTTAATTATTATACTTTCAAATAAATTAAAATACACAATTACTAAACTTTCTTAATATAAAATCTAAATTAGATTTCTATTCCAACAATTTGTTCATCTAAACAATTAACTTTAATGTCCAGTTATTTTCAGCTATTTTCATATGTTGAATATTGTGCAGTAAAAATGTTCATCTACAAAAGTTACAAAAGGTTACAAGTAGAAGACTATCATTTGAAGAATTTGAAAAACAAAGTGACTTAGAGTCAGATTGATGATAAAATAGAACCCATTCTTAAAGTTATTGCTTTAACTCCTTTTTGTATGTTATGTATGAACTTTAACTCTTAAAATTTTCTCTCTGTTATACATCATCTAGAACTTAATGATATACCATTTTATAATCCACCTTATTTAATAATATATTGTACCATACGATAAATTTGAAATATTAAATAGGCCGTATTCATTGATTTAAGAAGTTAAGAACTACAACTTTAGGTTTACAACTTCTCTTGCAGATTTTCTATCATAACTTCTCGACTCTAACAGTTAAAAGGAAATAGAATTTTATCTAATACAATCCCCAACAGTTGTTTGCAACTGTTACTCCCCCGTCTACCACTATGTTGTGACCATTCACATATTTGGATTCATCACTGGCCAGATACAAGGCAGCCATTGCAATATCCTCTGCTTTAAGAATGGCTTCCTTTAAGGGCACTATCATCTGAGCCGCGGCCTCCAACTGGGCCTTTGCCTGTGGTGAAGGGGTCATTCCCGCATAATTCAGTGCCAGATCTGTGGCAACTAAAGCAGGGGAAACACAATTCACTCGTATACCACATTTCCCCAACTCTGCTGCACCATTCTTAGTCAACCCAACAATGGCATGTTTGGAGGCTGTGTAGGAGTAAGGACTAGCTGCTCCTACTATTCCCGCAACACTAGCCGTTGAGATAATGGTGCCCTTTCTATTAGGAATCATAACGCGAGCCGCATGCTTAATCCCATGCATTACTCCTTTCACATTTATGTTCATCACTCGCTCGAATTCCTCCATATCATACTCTGCCACGCTTCCTTTCTGGACTTTCAGGACTCCTGCGTTATTATACATTATGTCAAGCTTTCCGTGCTTTTCAATGGCCAAATCCACGGCTGCACTTACATCTTTTTCTTTGGTCACATCACAGTGGATATATTTCGCCCAAGGAGAAAGGGATTCCGCCAATTTGACACCAGCGTCATCTGCTACGTCTGCAATAATGACTTTGGCTCCATGATTTGAGAATAGCCGAACAGTGGCCTCTCCAATGCCACCCGATCCTCCTGTGATTAGTGCAACCTTGCCTTGCAGTCTGCATTTAAATACGTTTTTGTTAAAAAGATACCTTGAAAAAAATTAGTTCATGAGAGTTTCTCGTCTCTGATCCTACATGCCTATGACAGAAACACAGAGATGTTTATGAGAGTAAAATCAGTATATATGTTGATTAATAAACTTTGAGGCATACAGAAAACAACATTTTCATATGAGACCATTAATAGCGTGAAGAATGTTTGAAGGAAAACAGAAGAAAAAACCTTCCGCAGAGAGAAGCCTCAACCTGTCGCGTAGACATTTTCTCAAGCTAGAAAATACTTGAGTATTAGCTTTCCCAGAGCCGGCTTTATAGGGGACATGTAATATATGAGGGTTTTACAGTGAAGCTTAACAGCATCTAAAATTATCGCAAGCTCTCAGATGATAGGTAGAAATAGAGTTGTTTTTTCTTGGACTCTTGTACTCAACAAGAAAAACAGCCAATCTCTCTGAACCTAGAAAACTCAGTTTCTAACTCTTGTAATAGTAGACTGGTTCGGAATGTTTGGGTTCTAGCTGTGTTGTTGTTTATCTCTTTTTTATTTTATTTTAAGGTTATCTTATTGTTCTACAATAGTTATTTTTTTATGGTTTTTTTATTTGTAATAGTTTGGTGTCTTTTTTTACTTATTTATAAAATAAAGAGCAATTATATTTATTTAATAAGTTTATGTAGTTTTGAATATATATTTTAAGATTAAATTTTGTAATATTTGATTATTTATTTTATAGGAATCTATTTTTGTTTAATTATGAACAATTGAATAAGGACATTTTGATTCAGTGGTAGTATAGATTTGATTCAAGATTGTCGTGACCAAATTATTAAAATTTTAAGATTTTTTATTTTTTGGATTGTAAATCTCCATATTTAAGCAGATGTAAATATTTTTTTAATACATAATCATTTTTATTATTATACCATGTAAGTTAGAGAAAAGAATATGTCTTTGAATTGATCTTTTTAGAAATTATATTATTACTCTTCAGTAAATGCACCCAACATTTGAAATTGAATACTTCAGCTCTTCTAATGAAAATCAAGATCTAGAATATTAGTTATCATGGTATTTAAGGATAATATAGCAATTATAATATTACACAACAATTTTAACAAACACATATTTGCTACTTTGCACACTTTGTCTCTATGTCTTCAACCTATATAAAATGAGCAAAAAGATTTGACTTGGATTTAAGAATGTTTCTCACTTCAACCCACACAACAAATCTTAAATGCATTTTCCAAAACTAAATTTTCTCTTTGCAACATACTTTCAAGCTACCACTTTCAAATAATTTGACCTTTACTTATCAACTGGCATGCTAAATGCTTTGAATTGAGCCTCTAGGAAATTGTTTTTAACATCAAACCTACAACATTGATTATCATTGAAAAGTGTATTCAAAATAAATAATCGAGAATATCATAAGAATTGCATTAGAATTGCATCAACATATGCTACATTGATTTATCATCAAATACACTTGCATCTCTATTTTCCATGCATTTTAGTATTATATACTGATCTTGAAATTTGAATAGTTATTGGAGAAGTTATAGACTCAATGCTAAGAGATTTCCACAATCCATCTAATAGAGTGATTAGTTTCTGAATTCAATTGTGTATAAGCTGTTTGTATCAACTTTTCAAATCACACTCCATGATCCATCATCAAGATAATGAGAGACAAAGGGATGAAATAAGATGTTTAGTTGCAGACCAAGCACAATAAAACGAAGGGATGAGAGAGAGAATTGAGGCACAAAAATTGAGAGATCAAGATGGTCAAAGGTTCAAAGGGGAGGAACCAAAAAGAAAGAGAATACAAAAAGAATAAACAAAAATAATAAAATGACACCAATAGAAAGAACAAAAATAAAAAACCAAGATCAATAAAAAAACAAAGACCAAAAAAGAAAAAGTTAAAAAATAATCAAGAATAAAATTATCTATATCTATATATATATATATATATATATATATATGAAACCTAACTTAAAAAATAGAAAATAAAACTGAAAAAATGATAAAATATATATAAAATAAATATTTAAAAATACAAACACATACATAGAAATGAAGGTCTATGTTTGCATACATATTGAGAAAAATTATACATATGTATGGAGATCTATTAGTATACATATATATATACACACAAACACATGCAAAGAAATGAAGGTGTAAAAAGCATATAAAAGCCAAACAAACATGTATATATGTATCCACACGCGCGCACACGCACACATGTGCCTGTGTGTATAGACTTCCCATCTTAATACGATAGACTTTTCAGATGTTTTTTTGACACCAACCTAGTCTTATATGTAAATAATTACATAGATTAGTACATTTCAAAAATTATTATACACAAAAGATATAATCAATTTATAAAACACAATAATATTAAGAAAATTATATCATTAATATAATATAATATAAAATATTATAAATATAATATAACTTTATCGTTATTACCAATATCATGTAAATATCAAATCAATAGAACGTATCGTACAAATCACAATAATATCAATTAATTAAACTAAAAGATAACTCACCACATAAAAGAACTAAACCACTTTGAACTCTTCCGTTTGAACTGTTCTGTTTCTGCATTCAGGTTTAATTAGCTAATATCATTATTAAACTCTGCAATAGGGTTGGTGTCAATGATTCCCGGAGTATGCCGTCGATGAATGGGACAAATATACATAAACAAAATTGAATAGTTTTGGATTTAGTTTCTATTAAAGATATTAATAAACAAAAAAAACGCTGTTCGTTGCATACGATGATAACGGTGAACTTCTAATAACTTTAATATGGGTGTTTCGCAGGAGGAGGAACAAATTATCTTAATAATTTACTATTTTATAACAAACTTACTGAAAACTAATATTGATTTACATCACAAATGATAACTTCAAATCGTAAGGTAATAAGAATATAAGAAAGTGTATATGTATCTGAAAGGAAAGTATATATGTATCAGAGATCTCTTTATCTCAAAGGAAAGTATTGAAGTTATATACTATTTAATAAGAAATTTCTTCAAAACCTTAAGATCTCTCTATCTCAAAGGAAAGTATATATGTATGAGATGTGGATGAAGCAAATATAAGAATGTCACATTGAATTATTGCACATATTGTTGAAACTTCAACACCTTAAAAATCTGAGAATTCCTTTGACAAGGTTCATCCATAAAGAATGAGTAAGCAACTAAGATTAGTTCAAAAGAGATGATGAAAGAAAATTTGGCATGGACAGAGACGCAGAGATATGATTGTGAGAGTAAAATCAGCATATACGTTGATTAATAAACTTTAAGGCATACAGAAAACAATCAACATTTTCATATGAGACCATTAATAGCATGAACAATGTTTAAAGGAAGAAAGAGAAAAAACCTCCCGCAGAGAGAAGTCTCAACCTGTCCCGTAGACATCTTCTGAAGCTAGAAAATACCCTTGAGGGATAGCTTTCCAAGAGACGGCTTTATAGGGGACATGTAAGCTATGAGCGTTTTACTGTGAAGCTTAACACCATCTAAAATTATCGACAAATTATTTAGAGATTGTCGGGTAAAGCTGTTTTTCTTGGACTGTTGCACGGGACAAGAAAAAGAGCCAACATCTCTAAACCTAGAAAACTCAGTTTCTAACTCTTGTGATAGTAGACTGATTCGCAATGTTCGGGTTTCAGTTTTCTTGTGTTGTTTTTTTGGGTTATTTTAAGTTAATCTTGTTGTTTGTCAGATAGCAGTATGTTGTTTTGATGGTATTTTTTATCAGTAATGGTTTGGGGGCAGGTCTGGAATTTGATGGTCATCTTTATCTGTTTTTTAATGATGGTTTGATCATTTCAATGTCTTTTATTTGATGTTTTAAGTGTCAAATTATTTTTAATTAATGAACAATTTTATATAAATTCTTTTATATTTAAACATTTTCATCAATTTAACCAAAAAATACATATTAAATATGATTTTTTTTTAATAAAATAGGATGCAAATAATCTAGTTATTATTTTAAAGTATATTATTATATATTATTGAAATTAACTAATGTTAATGGGCCCTTGGTCTACTGGTGAAGTTGAATGGCTTTAAATGGGCCCACCAGGGATCAAGTCTTGATGAGTGCAAGACTCTAACATTATAAAGGATGAGGTCGGGATCGTGTCCCAAGCGAATTAAAAATACTTTGTGAAGGACAATCAAAGTTCTAGAACCCTTCTCTCTAGTTCACATATATATTTCTTCAATGGTAGCTTATATCTTTCTTTCCAAGACTTTTTTTGAAATACCTAAACAAGAACAAATAAATTAATTTTGTGTAAAACATCATTTTTTTATTTTTTTAAATAAACAGAATACAGACATAAATGTTATTATACATGATTATTTTGTGAAGCTTTAGAATGCACCAAAGAAATGAAAATCCTAATTCCTTGTCATTAGAAAGGCACCCACCCTTTTTTTTCGGTGCTATTTTAATGACTAGAAATTTAAAAATGAATTAACGATATGATATACATGAGTTATCATACAACATACTGAACCCAAGGAAATCAAAAATACCTTGTCTTTTGTGTTTTGTGTTTTGTGTTCATTATCCTTGGGTTTATTCCTTGATTTGGAGGCTAAATCCTTGCGATAACATGCTCTCTTTCTCTTTGTTGGGTGTATCCTAACTTAAATCAATCGCTCTCGTTAAGGCGTGTGCGATCACTTTAATGTGGGGGCATACACTCCGCTCATATTTTCCTTCTTGATACTCAAAGTTACTTAGTGAACTTGGCTTTGCTTTGTAATTTTTGGTATCCATGCTTTTCATGACTCATGGTGAGGGGAACCTTGCTACTTGTAGTCATATGCAGTAATAGCCACCCACTTTGAAATGACCACTTTTTGACCCTTCGTGCATAACATTTACAACAACTAATGTCAAAATCCCATATACCATTTATGATATGTTGGTGATGAAAGTTAGCTATAACAACTACTTGTATGGTTACCCTAGTTGTTAGTATAGTTGCTATCTAATATACAAAAATATTTTTTGTTGATTGAAATTTATAATACTTGAATATGCTTAAATTAGATGATAACTAATCTCATAGAATTCGTGTTTAATTATATTATCATAGACATTCAATTTGAAATACTCAAAATATAAACCACTAAACCACAATGAAATGCTATAAAAAATCGATTAAAGAAAAAAAATTTGTTGAAATTTTAAAGATAGAATTGTCAACATAAGTATATCTAAGAAAGTAGATTTACACCTACAACATAACTTTAAATTGATAAAATTAATATTATAAAATCTGATATAAATCCATAGAAAATAATATAAATTAATAAAAAAACAAATTCAGAGTCATATAAACTTATTAAAAAAATTAATTCTTTTTTAATAAAAACATATATATAAAAATAAGAGGCAAGAGATTATCTATTTTATTTTATGCTCTAAAATGTTTGACCTAAATATTATAAAACTAACATTACATAAAAATCAGAAGGCATATAGTTATCTTTTATCCTCTTAAATAATCTATAATTCTATATTTTCAACGAATGAG
Organism: Cryptomeria japonica; assembly: GCF_030272615.1. Lineage (NCBI taxonomy): Eukaryota > Viridiplantae > Streptophyta > Pinopsida > Cupressales > Cupressaceae > Cryptomeria > Cryptomeria japonica. The sequence continues at coordinate 38,654,987 of NC_081411.1, read as the reverse complement.
ATCTAAGCATCGAAAATTCATCAATGTGGTGTATAGTGTTTTGAACAAAAGTTCTAGTGTAAGTTCTAGATGTTAGCTCTAAAGCATGTGTTACTATCCTCCAAGCATCTTTGACTTTCTAATAATTTTAGATGCTGTGAAGAGTTCCTTGTCATGCATTTCACTAAAAAATATTAGCTATAAGGCCGGCCCTTCGAAAGCCATTACTCAAGCATACATTGTAGCTCCAGAAAATGTCAACGGGAATGGTTGCAGCAGCTCTCTGGAGAAGGTTTTGTTTACTCTTAAACATTCTTCACCCTTGTAATGCTATCTGAAAAGAAATTGTTGTTTTCTAGAAGCCTAATTAATTTATGAGATTTTACTGTCATAAACAGCTCTCTGTGTCAAGTTTTCTGTACATCCTAAGCACATAGAAACAGAGACTGAGAACTCCGTTCAACTATTTTTGTTTGTCAGGATGATATTTCTGTTTTAACAAATATGTATTTGCTAAATACAGACTGGAAGGTAAGATTGTAATAATCACAGGCGGATCGGCAGGCCTTGGAGAGGCCGCTGTTCGGTTATTCGCAAATCATGGAGCCAAAGTCATTATTGCAGACATTGCAGATGAGGCTGGTATGAAAGTTGCAGATTCCCTTTCTCCCTTGGTAACATATATCCACTGTGACGTGACCAAAGAGAAAGATGTATGCGCAGCCGTTGATTTGACCATGGAAAAGCACGGAAAGCTGCACATAATGTATAATAACGCAGGAGTCACCAACATCCAGAAAGTGAGCGTGGCAGAGTATGATATGGGGGAATTCGAGCGAGTGATGAATATCAATGTAAAAGGGGTAATGCACGGCATTAAGCATGCAGCCCGTGTTATGATACCCAATAGAAAGGGCAACATTATCTCAACGGCTAGTGTTGCAGGAATAGTAGGAGGAATGGCTACTTATTCCTATACTGCCTCCAAACATGCCGTAATTGGGCTGACTAAAAATGTTGCAGCCGAGCTGGGTAGATTTGGTATACGAGTGAATTGTATTTCTCCAGCTACAGTTGCCACAGATCTGGTAATGAATTATGTGGGAGTGACCCCTTCAGCAGAGGTAAGTGCCCAGATCGAGGCCGCGGCTCAGGCCGTAGTCCCCTTAAAGGAAGCAGTTCTTAAAGCAGAGGACATTGCAGAGGCTGCTTTGTATCTGGCCAGTGAGGATTCCAAATATGTGAGCGGTCATAATATAGTGGTGGATGGGGGAATAAGAGTTGTAAACAACAACTGGGGATTGTATTAGATAACATTGTTGTTATAGACTGTTAGACTTGGGAAGATATTATGGGGTATCTACCAGAAAAATTGTAAGCTTGAAATTGATGTTCTCTGACTGCAAAACCCATCAATCACTTTGATATGAATATTTATTTAAATTAATACAAACTGGTGTAGGTATTCATTAAAAAATAACATAGGCAAGGGAAACAGATATCAGATCATAGTGGTCATTACTAGTAATTTTAAAGAAATATAATATTAAAAATAGTGCTAATTTTTAAATTTAAAAATATTATCTTAACTATTGAAGCCGGTCTTTCTCCTATTTATAAGTTTTGATGAGATTTGTTGGATTGTTGCAGACGGCATAACTGTAAATCTTATATGTGCAAAGAGAAAGCTAACAAGCCAAGGATTCAGCTCTTTAGTTGAGAAATTGAACCCATCAGATATATGTTATGATGGCCATATTTATAACAAGTTTTACATTTGTTGAGAGCTTTCATTTGTCAAAGATAGTATCATCTGTTTGAATTTGATGGTCTATAGGTGTATTTATTAATTTCAATTATAATATAATAATTTTTTTTTTTAAAAAATATATCGTATGAAAAAAGAAAATATGCAAACAAAGATTCTTAAGAATCATCTGTACTTCTTTTATTCATGATATGTCAAAATATTTGAAAGGAAATTTTCAATGCATATCTATCACAAAAAATATTTGATAATTGTTAACGTTTCAAAAATGACTTGTACAAGACAATGGGAAAATGGGACAACTTTGACACTCGAGAGACCTCTGAAGAAGATTGGCTCCTACTAAATTTATTTGAATACTACATTATATAAAAAAACATAGGGAAAAGTGATCGAAGCGGGTACAATTAAAGGGACAACATGCATAGAATGTAAATGGGCCAATGCACCAAAGTAGAGAATAGAAAACTCTACAAATACATTTAAAGCACATAGCAACAGAATGGATTGCAAATAAAGAACCATAAATCCATTGTATATTTTAAACAATGAGGAATATAGGTATAAGGAGTCTAAAGTCAACATCATATGCACTTAGCTTACATTTAATCACAACAAGAGAATCATAGGTAAGAAGGTATCTCCTATTTCTAGGGGTGTGATGAATGTGTAAGCGGTTTCAACCCAAAATTACTATGCCTCGATCAAGTTGAAATTTTGAAGACCTTTCCAATAGTTGCGACATGGAACTCCAAAGTGCCTCATGTCAGCATGTCATGATTTTAGCAAGTGCACGACTCTTTACTCTCCCAAAGGTGCGCCAACATGCCACATGTTGGCACCATGCGATTTTCAAAAGCGAAGGGAAAAGAAGGCTCGAAAAGCTCCACTAGTGTGCCACGTGTTGACAAAGAGAGAGCTCGAGCATGGTTGGGGCTTGAAGATTGAAAGAAAGAGCGTCTTTATTTATTTCAAAGTGTAGCGTCCTAAAATTGCGACACTTGCAATTTCGACTGCATTTCGGTCTTCACGATGGCGACGCAACACGCAACCTGAATGGAGACCCCAAAACTTGCTCACGACACCAAAAACTGCATTTTTCAAGCACCTTGGCCTGAACCTCCTTGCACCCCGCTGTCCCGGAGGTGGGACCAGAGCGCCTAGCGCTCTGGTCCCTCAGGACCAGTGAGGGACCAGAGCGCCTAGCGCCCTGGTCCTCCAGGACCATGGCGCCCAGCGCCCTGGTCCCTGGGTCCTATTTTGGGCCTGGTCTCCTAAGTGATATCGGGTCTTTTTGATTGCAATTTGGAAATATACTTCCCTGGTCGGCCTAAGGTCGGGAAAATCAGTCTATCAACCCTAATTGACAAGTATATAAACTACATTTTTCTCTCTCATTTGATATGAGGAGGATATGTGTACAAAGCGTGGAAACTATACTCAAGCATTCAAGCAATCAATCATTTCAAGTCTCCATTCAAGGCTAAGTGTTGCATTCAAGACAAGGATTCAACCATTGAAGAGGAGATCACATACAACATACTACATACTACAACATACAACATCTAAACCTTCGCACATAAGGATACCAACATCCTTAGAACAAGGTATTAGTACTTGTTTGCATTATAGTCATTTACATTTACAGCTCTTGCTCATTTCTTGGTTAATTCCAAAACCGGGGTTTGACCTAAAGGCAAACCCCTAATCCCTAACCCCCTAATCGTCTTCGCTTTTCTGTGTGTAGGTTGCAGGTACGCGGCTGAAATTGAAGATCTGGAATCCTTGTGCAGAGACGAACCGATCCCCCTTCGTTTGACGGATTTTTCGGAGGACCGTGGCGCCGGGCGCCATCGTCCCGACAACTTTTGCTCAAATTTGCAGGACAGTGCCGTATCGACATTTTACTGCTAATTCCAGGTCCGCAGCTTCATCCTATAACCTAAACTCAGTTTATAAGCGAATCTTTGTCACTTTCTATGCATGCTTAGCTTAATTCTTCTATGCACATTCTTTACAAAAGAGGGTAGCCTTGCTTTCCTAACCCTTGAAATTCATTTAGCATCCAATCTTACATTATGTGGGATTGGATCTTATGAGTTTCAACCCTTCTTTTGAATGTAAATTCTTCCCCCTAAGTGAAAACCCATTGAATCCTAGCGAACCTCCCTTCTCTCTCCTCGGAGTCGGAAGAGGGGAGAACAACTAGGGTTCGACCGCGATTTTCCGCTTTACATTTTGGTGAACCCGACGTGAACATCCTTTCTGATTTTTCATGCTTAGATCTGAAAAGTTGATTACCTTTCCATGTTTGATCTTTTGCAAAATTTTAGAGGTGATTGCATAAAAACCCTAAATTTTCTTTTTGAACATTGAACTTGCGAAATGTTTAATGGTTAATGCTTGCTTCAGATCTGCCTTTCTATTATAAATTATCAATTCATATCTGTACTTTAATTTTGAAAATTAAGTGGTTAAATGTCAAAACCCTAATTTTTGAAACCCTCTTAATTCAACCTTTGTCCGACAATTTGACCGATCAAAACATCTCCAAATCAGCTGTAACTTTGGATTCTGCAATAAAATCACATTATCCTTCATCCCTGAAAATTTGGAAAAAAGTTGCGAGGACCGTGTTGCACTCCGAGCACCATCGTCCCCGACATTTTTTCCGAAATTTTGGGAGCGACATCTTACTGTGTTTTTCTGCTAAAATCCAGAATTTTGGCTGATTTTATCAATTATAACACCTTCAAAATTGCAGTCAAAGTTGGTCTTGCGATTGCTTGGTCTAAGGCTCCTAATCATTCAAAAATTGTCAAAATTAAAATTTTGTGTCAAAATTGTGTTCTTACTATCCTAAATCTGAAAAGTGTGTCTACATTCATTCGAAATTTCAGTGCTTTATTCAAATTCTTGCAATTTATGACTTTTGAAATTAAGTGCTTAATTACAACAACTTTGATTTCCGCTTTCAAAATTGAATTTTGCGTGAAATTGAGTCAATTTTTAATTTTCAAAATTTGCACTGCTTTTAACATTCCCTCTAAAATCATAAAATTCAAAATTTCAGTTTCCCTCTCTTTTTCAAAAATTCAAATTTTGCATTTTTCGACAATCTTGATAGGGTTCAATTTTGAGATTGCAACTTTAATTTGGCCTATCTACAGATCGTAAAATCCCTCAATTTTTTCAGATTAGCTCTAAAATCATCATACCTTTCATCCCTGCAAATTTCGAAAAAAGTTGCAAGGACCGTGTTGCACTCCAGGCGCCACGGTCCCGGACATTTTTTCCGAAATTTCGGGAGACTGTTGTGATTGTATTTAACAGCTTAAATCTGGAAGATTGGCTGGTTTTACTGAAAATTGCTACCTCTAAGATCAAAATCTTTTCTCTCTCTCTAGTGCATGAGTTACAACAGTAAGCCCTACTTACACTATTCCCGTTAGACGAAGCCGTAGAATTAAGTCTTTCCGAGGTTTAACTACCGAGGAGATGGAACCTAATTTGAGTGGCCTTTTTAACGAGGATATGAGTAATTCCTCTAATCCTCCTAAAGATGAAGAAGCTCCCCATGAAGTTTCCGTTGAACAACTTTCCAAATTGGATAACCAATTTGACGATTTTCACCAATGGATGTCTCATGAGTATCCCGATAGTCAAGCTCTTCCTTTAATTGAGGGTCTAAAATGCATGCTTCAAAGTGATAAGAATGGAATTGATGTTTTGCGTGGTATCGCACATATTGTGGATTCGAATGTGATGCCTATGAAGAGTTGTGCTGAATCTTTAGGTTATACACAACCTCCTACACAAGTCAATCATTCTATTCCTTTGACAACTCCTATTGCTAGCATACCTACCTTTACATCAAACATCATGGCCACCTCTATACAAGACATTCCTCCTGTGATCACTAGTCATGGGGGCAATCCTCCCTCTTCTTCAATTAACCCTATTCCTTCATTCAATCCAACTTCTTCGTACATTCCTTCAATGAATGTTCCTATTACATATTCACAAATGAACATGATGCAAGGGGGCAATTCATTTAACCATTCCATTCCTCCTTGTAGTGTTCCTCCTATCCAATCATCCCCTATGGTTGACTATCATATGGTCCCACCACCTTACTCTTTACCTTCTTTCAATAACATCACACCTCCATCTCAATCTAACACACCTAATATGAACTCTTCGACTGAAGCGACCATTAACAATCTTGCACAAACTGTCTCTTCTTTACAGCAACAAATTGCCTCTATGAATCAATCTAAGTTTAGTGTGCCCACATTTGACGTTGCGAGCCCACTTTCTCTTGATATTGTTCGAGCTATTCCTCCTAAACATGTTGAAATCCCGCATTTGGAGCTTTATAATGGTAAAGGAGATCCTCTAACACATGTTAAGACTTTTCAAACAATTTGTACTGATTTTGCTTATGACTCAAGGTTGCTTGCGAAACTATTTACTAGAACATTAAGAGACAAAGCCTTACAATGGTATTGCTCGTTGCCTTCTTATTCTATTAATTCTTTCGAACAACTTGCAAATGCTTTCATTCAACAATTTCAAAACAATATAAGTCCTAAAGTTACTTTGATTGATTTAATGCATTGTAAACAAGGTGTTAAAGAAAAAGTGACTGATTTTATTGGTAGATATAAGCATTTGTATGCTCAAATTTCTTTTCCAGTGCCTGATAATGATATTCAAAGAATCTTTATTTCTAATTTGCAAAAAGATATTCGAGACAAACTTCTGTTTTCTGAGTTTACTTCTTTCCAACAGTTGTGTGCCACTCTTCACAATTATCAACTGACTGTGAGTCAAATGGAACAATCACATCTTATGGCTCCGAGTGATAAGGGTGATAGCAGTCAACAACCATTTGGGAAGTTTAAACCGAACAGAGATTCCATCAAATTCAATGAAAACATCATCAACAACAATGTGAATGTAGCATCAGGTGTGCCTCCTATTTCTAAATTTTTCAAGAAAGAAAGAAAGTATACTCCTTTGAATGAATCATTGCATGATATTATGAATAAGTTATTGGGACAAAATGTGCTTACTCTTCCTCCTGTACGACAAATTGATCCTGCAAAAATTACTTCACCTTATTTTGATCACAAAGCTTTTTGTCATTTTCATCGTCAGCCTGGTCATGATACTGAAAAATGTTTTTCTTTAAAGGGTAAAATTCAGGATTTGATTGATAATAATACTATTTCTGTTTCTGGAGTGAATGATAAAGGCAACACATCTGTAGCTCCTCCTAACCAAAATCTTCAGATTTTCACTGATCCATTGCCTTCTCATACCTCTCATACCTCTAATGCGATTGAGGCTAATGATTCCTCTCTTTCATCTGATGGTCTTGTGTCTATGACTCCGAATGTGATTAACTTTGTGGAGCAGCAAGAAATCCCTAAAGAACCTTCCATCACATTTGATTCTAGTGAAACCATTAGAGCACCTGATGGTCCTTTATATATAGTTGCAAAAGTCAAAAATACACCTTGCCGTGGAGTGCTTATTGATCCTTCGTGCATGAATAATGTTATTACTGAAGAATTTCTTTTTACTTTGCAATTGAATCAAGTGATCTATGACAAAACAGATGTGATTGTGAAACTATTTGATGCATTTTCTTCTCCTGCAATTGGTTCTATTACATTGCCTATTGAGGTCCATAATAAATCTCTTGATGTGAACTTTGCTATTATTCCTTCTTCCGAACAATTTCGTGTGAAGCTTGGCTATCCTTGGCTATCTTCCATGAAGGCTATTGCTTCTCCTATACATAAGTGTTTGAAATTTCCCCATAATGGTGAAGTTGTTACCGTCAATCATAGTCTCTTTAAACCAGCTGAAAGAACCTCTAGTGTTCCTATTGATTACTTTTGGCCTAAACAATTCCAATCTCTTCCTCCGCGAAGTGATCATCTTTTCAAATCTTATCAAAAGTGGAAAACAGATATGATCCTATCTTTAAGTGAACCTAGAACACCTAAACTTGACATTCCTATCATTCTTGAGAAGGAAATTCTTCCTTTGAAAGATAAAACTAATGTCTTTCCTCAAGAACATTCCCAACCCGTCCCCATGGATGTGACTATGTCTATGCCTGATAAACCTTCTAAGAGTAGACCTATACCTCCTCGTCATGATGGACTTGGTCTTCTCCCTAAACCAAAAATTCCTCCTTTATATGGAGCAGTTCCTCCTCCTGCCTTTTATAGAGAAAAGAGACCTTCTTCTTCTCCTATTATCCAGCCTAAGAGACCACAACCTAAACACCCAAGTGCTAAGGATGAGAACATTCCTCCTCCTCAATCTTCTACACTTCCTACTAAGACTAGACGTAATCGTTCTGCACGTGAACGCCGACGAAAACGTCGTCTTAGGGCTCAAGCAACTGCTTCTCAAACTTTACAATATCCAAAAACACCTTCAACAAGCATTATTCCTCAGCCGGATATTGAGCCTAAATCTCCTAAACATAAGATGCATGATGGTCTTGATCCTGTGCGAGTTAAAGATCCTATTTTTATAAATCTTGATGATGATATAGATGAAAATGTTATTCATGATGAAAATGTTACTCCTCTTGCTTCTGATAGTGAATATGAACTTGTTGATGTTGATAACCATTTATCTAATGAATTTTCTAAAGCACTTATCCTAGCTCCTAGACAAGAACAACGTGGCTTGGAACATGAACATAGCCCTTGTTTGGATCTTGTGATAGCTCCATCTGCTGTGTTGGATGTTCCTCCCCTAGCGTGTTCCCTGCCTTCCCGAAACATTGATCAGCAAGATCGGGGGGTAGATGACATGCTAGACTAGTTACATTAGCATAGCAGATTCTTTCCTCCTCTCTTTCATTACTTCTTCTATATGTTATTCTCATTCTTCTATTTGTTGTCCTTGGTGTTGTCTACTTGAGGACGATGCAAAGCATTGAGATCTCTTTGGTCTCTCTCATGTTGACTCAAAAGACACATGTGTTCCCTTCTTCTAGGTGACCTTCCTTGATTGGGGAATGAAGAACAATTATGCATATATACATATGATATATACATGACTTATCATACAGCATACTGACCCCAAGGAAAGCGAAGTCACCTCGTGCTTTGTGTTTTGTGTCTATTATCCTTGGGTTTATCTCACACTTGGGGGCTAAATCCTTGCGATAACGTGCTCCTTTCTTTTCTCATTTCTTATGTGTATCACTACGTTAAAACAATCACTCCCGTTGAGGCGCGTGCGATCGCTTTAACGTAGGGGGGCATACACCCTGACTATCCCTTCACGATACTTGAAAATTTCTTGGAGAACTTAGCTTTGTCTTGAAAATTTTTGGTATTTCTCTTACATGACTCATAGTGAGGGAACCTTACTACTGACAGTCATGGTTCTCCCTCGTGATCTTCCCTTTTACTTTGTCAATCGAAGTCGTAAGATCCTTAGTCCACTGGGGGCTTGGTGTATCTTGCCTCCTTGACGTGGTGAAAGTCTTTCAATGTTGTTTCCTTGTACTTTACCGGAAGTATTGGCATACGCTCATACTCCAGCTAAAGTGGGGGCTAAATGTAGCGTCCTAAAATTGCGACACTTGCAATTTCGACTGCATTTCGGTCTTCACGATGGCGACGCAACACGCAACCTGAATGGAGACCCCAAAACTTGCTCACGACACCAAAAACTGCATTTTTCAAGCACCTTGGCCTGAACCTCCTTGCACCCCGCTGTCCCGGAGGTGGGACCAGAGCGCCCAGCGCCCTGGTCCTCCAGGACCATGGCGCCCAGCGCCCTGGTCCCTGGGTCCTATTTTGGGCCCGGTCTCCTAAGTGATATCGGGTCTTTTTGATTGCAATTTGGAAATATACTTCCCTGGTCGGCCTAAGGTCGGGAAAATCAGTCTATCAGCCCTAATTGACAAGTATATAAACTAAATTTTTCTCTCTCATTTGATATGAGGAGGATATGTGTACAAAGCGTGGAAACTATACTCAAGCATTCAAGCAATCAATCATTTCAAGTCTCCATTCAAGGCTAAGTGTTGCATTCAAGACAAGGATTCAACCATTGAAGAGGAGATCACATACAACATACTACATACTACAACATACAACATCTAAACCTTCGCACATAAGGATACCAACATCCTTAGAACAAGGTATTAGTACTTGTTTGCATTACAGTCATTTACATTTACAGCTCTTGCTCATTTCTTGGTTAATTCCAAAACCGGGGTTTGACCTAAAGGCAAACCCCTAATCCCTAACCCCCTAATCGTCTTCGCTTTTCTGTGTGTAGGTTGCAGGTACGCGGCTGAAATTGAAGATCTGGAATCCTTGTGCAGAGACGAACCGATCCCCCTTCGTTTGACGGATTTTTCGGAGGACCGTGGCGCCGGGCGCCATCGTCCTGACAACTTTTGCTCAAATTTGCAGGACAGCGCCGTATCGACATTTTACTGCTAATTCCAGGTCCGCAGCTTCATCCTATAACCTAAACTCAGTTTATAAGCGAATCTTTGTCACTTTCTATGCATGCTTAGCTTAATTCTTCTATGCACATTCTTTACAAAAGAGGGTAGCCTTGCTTTCCTAACCCTTGAAATTCATTTAGCATCCAATCTTACATTATGTGGGATTGGATCTTATGAGTTTCAACCCTTCTTTTGAATGTAAAGTCTTCCCCCTAAGTGAAAACCCATCGAATCCTAGCGAACCTCCCTTCTCTCTCCTCGGAGTCGGAAGAGGGGAGAACAACTAGGGTTCGACCGCGATTTTTCGCTTTACACAAAGGTGGAAGGTTGTAGGAGGCATCGTGAGGGGAAACTAGAGAGCACAAAAAGAGACGCAAGAAGAGGCCTATGTGATCAAACAGGGACAACAAAAAAAGGGAATTTACAGGTAGCATCCATGTAACGTGCATGGAAGGAAAACAATAATGCAGAGATCATCAAGGCCGCGACAAGTAAAAGAACCTCCATGATGACGGTGGACACGATAGCTACGCAAAAAATTATAGCCATCATAAAAGAGGTTGATATCAAAGAGGTTTTCTCTATATAAGCCTAATGATGGATTGTAAAAGGGGGTTCCCAATCATTTACCAATTTTGAAGAAGAACACTTAGAAAATAGCTACGAATTTAGTTCAGAACTTAGCATTATAATTCAGTCAATTGATAGAAAGAAAAACATATTAGATTGTGCCCAGTTTGCCTGTGTTGTATGTCTATTTCTATTTTAAGGATGAATTTGCTGCTCTATGTCATCTCAAATCAATATAGCTATTAATTGTAATTGTTTGGGGCTTTTATAATTTTATTACAGATGCATGGGTCAGTGAATCATGTTTTTACTCTTTCAATCGTCTAAAATAATTTGTTATTTGAGGTTATACTATGTCATTTTGGAAAGAAAAATTCATAGGGAATAATGCTTCTTGTGAGATAGTGGGAACATCTCCTACGAGCCTTAGCGGGTGCATCTCATGGAAAGATCTAAATATTTTTCCCTATGGAAGGAAAACAATAATGCAAAGATCATCATCAAAAGCCGATTTATTTATTGACAAAAGCTGATTTTGGTATCAACATCTACTCTTCATGATCTAATGATGTTCTAATAACTTGGGTACTTCAATTAGGAACTCTCCCTTTCATTCATTCTTCAGCTCCTTTGTTATGAACTTGTATCCCCCAAAGTACATTACAACTTAACTACATATGAACTAATAATTTTGGGATGCTCATATATATGAGTTCCAATTGCAATTGCTAACATAAGTCAACCACATACATAGATAAGTAGTTTAGAATTTGGCCATACAGTTTATTTCATCAAAGATGTAGTATCTGAGGTTGTAAGTAGCCCATACACAACCAATGCAATGAATCTCATGACACACTTCATGGAGTAGATTAATTAGGTCCAAAATGTCATTCTTGTGTAATAAATGGTAGTTGCACACACTACATTTCTTCCACAAGTTAGCTATATGAAGCATGTAATATTTTTGGCCCAAAACTTACATGACTCCATACAAAGAAACATATCATGTGGATTGTACTAAGGATAAAATTGATCGTAGGGAGAATCCACCCTTAATTTTTGGCTACTCACACTCAAATAAACTATCACATCATTTTGGAACAAGCACCTAGTGTTGTCAACAATATAGTAACAGACTAGGTAAGAATATATTATGTTTTGCTATACCAAAGATATGTAAACATTAGATATAGATAGAGCATGTGTAGCAATACATTCCTTCCAAACTATAGGTCATTACACTTAAGAATTAGAAGGTAAAAACCTTATTAGGTTACTAGAGCGAGCTCACTAATAGCATAACAACATCAAACAATCTAGAACAAAATTTTAGAACGCATTCACCAACTTGAAGAAGGGTAAAAGCACAAAACTATGTCACATTTCAGGTCAACTTATCAGCACAAGTGAATTTAAGTAACTCTAACTAAAAAAAACTTTTAGTCAAACATATGGTCAATAGAGATGCATTATAGCTATCTTATACATGTGACACAACTTTTCCAATTGGAATTTTCTACTAAATGTATATTTTATACCACTTTGGGTCTAATTATCCCCAAAAAAATTGGAAAACTCGATGTTTCAACAAACCCAACTCTTATAAATAATAATTATTTTTAAATGTAAACATACTCTTTTATAGATCTATAAGTGAAATTTCCAACTTATATATCTTTTAATATTTTAATTAGTTTTTATATTTTATATTTTATTTTTATTGAAAATAGGTCATCAACACTAAATATAAGGTTGATTATCTTGTAAAGGAAAAAAACTAAAATTTATTTTAAGAATTCAAAAAAAAACAAATACACTATAGAAAAGAGTCTATGTCAAGATGATATAATTATTTCTAATTTAGATAAAGAATTAAAAAAAAGGTGACACCAAATGGAAATATTTATATTTTAGTACACACAACTTTTCAAATTTATTGAAAAATATATATACATAAAAATAGTCAAAAATATATTTTTGCACTAAAGTTTCAAGTCATCAATTTACACACAAAAATTGAAGACAAAAAGGTAAAATTTATTATATAAAGTGTGATGCCTCATGTAACTTCAATTTTAGTATTTTATTAGCAACTAAATTATAATGTTTACTTTATAAGAAAGTATATTTAAACAATTTTTTAATTTTGTGCAAAAATTACTAACATAAAATGTACATAAAAAAACATATATTTTATTAGTTTATATCATTTCAAAATTCAAAACATATATTTCACTTTCTATTGATTTCATTTAGAAATTTGAATCAACATTGGCCATTTCCTTTAGAAAAGTGTGACACAACTTTCTACTTTTACTCTGAAATGCATCATGATAACACACACACATGTTGCAGCCAATTCCATAATCATATTAATCAATGGGATTACATAAGACTATCATGACTCATAATGCATTGAAATGATAATAACACTAACATGATTCTCTATCTATATGGATACATCAAAAGTAAACAATAGATGTACAACATTCTCCTTCTTCATCAATGAAAAATTTTATTTAACGATATCCCACTTTGTCATTGATGGAAAACAACAAAATATTTTTGGCACATCAACTCATATGTCAAAAAAGTCTAAAAAGGTAAGGGCAAGTAACTCCTCCTATCTACTATAACTTATCTCTATTCTTGTTAGAATTTTGAGTTCATTTCTTCCCCTTTGACATCAATGATAAATATAAAATATTCCCTTTGATATTTATCTTTTGAGTCCATTTCTCCCCTTAAAATTCATTGGTTTAATTCTTCATTGCTCAAATTTCAGAAAAACTCCCCCTGATTCTATACACTAATGATTCTAATGAATTATCCATTTGCATCAATCTAAAATCCATTAACATTCTTGTAGTAAGGAGTCAACACTTGCCCTTACCTTGCATTTTCCTTTTGATTCAAGAAGAGGGAGAAACAACCCCCAACTTCTTTTGGAGATACTCAAATGTATCCTTGGGAAGAGGTTTTGTAAATATATTTTCTATTTGTTCCTTGTTATCAACATATTCCAACTTCAACTCTTTATCTATCATCTTCTCTCTTAAGAATTGATACTTGATTACAATATCCTTTGTCCTTGAATCTGTTACCGCATTCTTTTAAATATTGATAGCACTTGTATTGTCATACATACTAAAATAGGTTCATCAAATATTACCTTGATTTTCTTCATATTTTTCTTCATCCATAAAATATGAGTATAATAGGAGATTGTTGCAATTTATTTTACTTCTACAATAGATAGGGATACACAATCCTATTTCTTCCTTAATAATCAAACTAGGATTTCACCAAGGAAGAAAGATCATCCACTTGTACTCTTTTGGTCATCAATATATCATGCCCAATTTGCATCAGTATATGTAGTAGAACTGAAATCCTTAATCTCATAAAACCATAATAAAAAATTCATTGTGGCTCTTAGATACTAGAAATTTATCTTCACAACTTTGGCATGAATCTCCTTTTGTGTAATTAAAATGTTGCCACCATATCAACTACCTACATGATATCAGTCATAGGGGTGAACAATGAGCGGGAATGGCTGCCAAAGAGGGTTAGGAGCTAGGGTTTCTGCTTCTGAGGAGGAGGGAGAGGATTCCAATGGAGGGGATGGAGCGGAGGATGCTGATGGAGGAGAGGATGGAGCGGAGGCTGGGGTCGTGTTTGGAGGTGGTGGGAGTGCTCTATTTCCTTTCCCATAGGCAGTGTTTATTGGTTTCTACTGGCCCTTTCTTGACTATGGTTGTCTCTCGAGAGACTGGGACACGACCCCTATTGGATCCAAGGGGGCTATTGTTTTGGCTAAGTTGGGGTCGTGGTCTGGTGAACTACGGGTGCCTTCCCCATCATCCTCATGGTCTAGCCTTCCGATGGCTAGAAGTTGTGGTTTGTTTTTTCCTATACCCACCATTCATTTTTCCTTTGTGTTGATTCCTTTGGTTATCTTGGGTGGGGTTTTTGCCTATGATATGGGTTGTTTTTGGCTTCCTTTCTCTTCGGGGATTGTTGGTTGTAGCTTTGTGTACATTCATGGGTTTCTTCTTTGTCTTCTTTCTCAAGGGTTTTCCTTAGCTTGGTCCATTGAGGTGACCCCATCTCTTATTCAGGTGGAGATGAGTGTTGCTAGTTTTCCCTTGACTAGATGCAGGAGGTTGCTCCAGGCTATCTTTTTCTTTCAGAGAGAGTTCTTTCTTCCCTTGGTGCCTTGGAAATTGCTAAAGCTCCAGGGGTCTCAATTTTCCCTCTTCTCTCTGGTTTTAGGTAGGAGGAACTGTTGTTCTATCCCTTCTATGGTTTTGGGAGTTATTCTAAAATACAATGCTTGTGGTTTGGGGAGCCTGTTAAAACCCCATGGGGTGGTTTTTTCTGAGTCTGGGCATTTTAGGAATACCCCTGTTTTCTTTTTTAAGGAGAAGGTTAAGGGAACCTTTTTAAAACCCTTGTTGTTTCTACTGATGGGGCCTGTTTATCCTTGTATTTATATTTTGACCCCCATGACTCTTTCTCTCCTATTTATTTCTTAGCACCTTTGGTTTTCCTTGGCTCGGTCTATTGAAGTGACACCTTCTTCTATCAAGGTGGAGATGGTTTGTTTCAGGGATGACCTCTCTCTTATTGAGGTGGAGTTGGGTGTTGTGTTTGATCATAAGAGCTGCAGATGGTGTTTGGTTGATCTGTTGTTAGGTTGTGGGAACTTTGTTGAACTCTCGTTCAAGGTTGAGGGAGCCTGGAAAAACCCTACATTTCTTGCTTGTTGTAGGGAAGGGCTTGTTGTTAGCATCCTTCAAGGGCCTAGTGGTTGTGGGAGCCGTATAAAACTCTCATGGTTAAGGGAACCTGGAAAAACCCTTGGTATTTTGATTATATCAGGGACAGGTTGGATGTTGGCAGTTTTCAAGGGCCCAGTTTGGCCAGTGTTTGTTTTTGGTTAGGATATGTTCTTGCTATTAATGAGCTAGAGACTCTGTAACTGGTTAAGGGAACTTGGGAAAATGCTTTTTTTTGGCTGAGGATGCTCGATAAATCCTCATACTTTTTTTCTTAGATCTATAAGATAATTTAGATCTCCAGTTGTTGCCAGCCTGGTTTGTTTTGTCTCTCTTTTGTGTGTGGCTGGAAGTTGTTGTGCCTCTATAGCCTGGTTGATTGTAGCTTTGCTATTGTTTAGCTTTGTTCCATTCTGCAACATCCCTTTGTTGGTTTTATATGTGTGAAAAATCTGTGGGTTTTAGGTCCCTTCAAAACCTATTGTACGGGGTTTCTGGTCCCCTCAAAACCTGTTTATCCTAATCAAAAACTACCTACATGACATCCATTTTGGATGCAATACCATATAGAAAACTCCCAATCATTGATATGTATGGCATCTTATTTGTTATATTTGAACCATTATCCATACAAAACATGCATCTAGTAACAAATTGTTCTCCTACTAATTTCTTAATCTTCCATTCTAAAAAAATTCACCATTCCTTTATATGTTTGGTTTGAAAAAAGAATATAACCTTGTCTAATTGAGAAATTTTTAGACCAAGAAAGTAAGACAACTCACAAAGCATTAATATCAAAAATTATTTTTGCATAGCATACCAAAATTCTTTACACATAGTATCACTACTTCCTCCAAAGATAATATCATCAATATAAACTACAACTATTAGTAATTGATAATCATCAATCTTTATATACTAGTTGTTGTTAGCACAACCTCTTTAAAACCCTTGTTGTTGTAGGTACATGTCTAGCTGATAATACCAAGCCCTTGGAGTTTTCTTAAGTCCATCAAAATCTTTCTTCAATCTTCGAACAAAATCTAGTTCACCTGAGCTTTGAAATCCTTCTATTTGTTCAATTTAAAAGTTGTCTTCCAGCTCCCCATTCATAGTTGTAAATTTTACATCCATTTGATAAACCTTGAAATTATTAAATATGAATTAGATCCAACAATATTTTGATAGCATTAGTCTCTCTACTACAAGAAATGTCTCTTGAAAATTCACACCTTCAAACTAAGCATACCCCTTGCATCTTATTCTAGATTTATTCAGGAACAATTTACCTTCTTCATTCATCTTGTTTATGAAAATCCACATGGTACATATCACGTTTTTATCTTTAGGTTTTGGAAAAAGATCCCTTATCTCATTTTTCATGATCTTAGATAATTCTTCTTCAATAGCATCTTGTGATCTCTTTTTTTTCTTGCTTCTACATAATTACTCGATTTAATTTTTGACAACAATGCAAAATGCACTTGGTCAATTGATTTTAAATTTTTCTTTCTAGTTTAAACACAATTGTCTTTGTCACCAATGATTTGTTCTTCAAAATTATTATTTTTTACATAGCTTGTTGATGTCTTCTCACTTTTTATTTATGATTCATTTTCTAAGTCCTCAAACCTTTTGTGACCTGATTCAACCTTGTCATCTTCTTTTGTAGTTGCGCTTGGTAGCACCAACTCATCAATAATTACATTTGGACTGTCCATAACTTTATTCAATCTTTTGTTGTAATATCTATATACTTTACCAATCATTGAGTAACTAATAAAAATGCCTTCATATTATCTAGAATCAAACATACCCAAATTCTCTTTGTCCCTTTTAATATAGCATTTTCTACAAATATTTTAAAGTTCCTTACTGATGCTAGTCTCTTGTTCCATAGTTCATATGAAGTCTTTGTTGTCTTTAGTCTAATTTGAGCCTTGTGCAATATGTAGTATTTGATTGGGAATTCTTCTCTTGAGTACACATCTAGTAATTGTGTCCACCTTAACATAGTTCTAGCCATTTGTTGAATAAAGTAGTTCTTCCTTTCTATCACTTCATTTTTCTATGGAGTTCTAGGTGCTAAATATTTTCCTTGGATTCCATGCATTTCACAATATCGTTCATATTTATTAGAGGTGAATTCTCCACCACTATTTGATCTTAAAAATTGTAATGTTCTACAAGTTTCATTTTCAACTACTTTAAAATATCAAAAATTCTCGAAAGCAATTAATTTCTCTTTTAGAAAACTAATACAAGATATTCTAGAATAATCATTGGTAAGCATAATTAAATACCTATCACCTTGTGAACTCTTTGTTTTCATAGGAGCAACTAAATCAACCTGAATCAAATCAAATGACTTTGTGGTAGAATACTCATTAATAGGTAACCTAATCATTATCTTTATTACTTCATGACATGGCTTGTATCTTGTACATGAAGGATTATTTATCTTAGGAATGTTTCTTACCATTTTTTTTGAGCTAATTCTCAATAGATCATCAAAATAAATATGTCGCATTATTTTATGCTACAACCAACTTTCTTTTATTTGAATAACAAAGAAATTGTGTCAATTTAATTTACTCAAATTGTATACATTACTATCAATTCTCTTTCCTTCCACAATCAATTTACCAATATTATTTTTTCTTATTTCACATTCTTTCTCATTAAAATACAAAATATATCCATTTTCACACATCTCGCTAACATTTGGAAGACTATGTTTCAAACCTTCTATGTATCAACCATTGTAGGTCTTTTTCTTTCTACCATCAAGACATAATATAGGCCCTTTCAAAAATCAAGACAATAGAGTTATTTCCAAGTGTAACATCTCCTCTATCGAACCTTTTTTAGGTTCATGAGATTAATATTCTCTATGGTCATGTGGCTTGAACATCTGTTGTCAATTATTCATAGATTCTTCACCTTTTGAGTATGAAGAGCTTTCTAGGATACTAAGTGTCATGTCTATGAAGTGTATACTTGTAGCTGCAACACAAAACACTCAATAGTTCATTACAAGCATGGTTAATGAATTTAAAGAAAATAATGATAAAACCATAGCTAAGTGATCTATCGCCTCCTTGTAAATGCGAGTATGAATTTTTCTCTCAGATCTGATTAGGCAAATTCTAGTGACTTGACTACACCTAGATGGAGGATTTGAATGATAAATGATGCATTTAAGCTAGCAATGATAATGATTAAGCTACATGATTCCATGATTATGTTAGAAAATATGCTAAAATGATGTAATTAAGCTATGATAATAATGCTCAAATGATAAACTAAGATTGCATATGCCTATAGTAAGAATGCCTGAAATGCAAATGAGATGGGATCATTATTGCTCCAAAATGGGGTCTATTTATAGGATTTCCAAGGCTAGGGGTGAGGTGGTAGGAATCAATGGTCATGATTAAGTTTGAATATATCAATGGTGAAATTGGAGGAGGTCAGAAAAGAGGTTGGATGAAAGGGAACATTTGTCATCTTTATGGTGACAAGTGTCAAGAAGCTTCTAGAAAAGGTTGGATGAAAGGGAACATTTGTCATCTCTATGGTGACAAGTGTCAAGAGGCTTTGCTCATGAGAGAGAAAGCGTCTAAGGAAAGGGGACATGTGGCCCAAGAATACCATTTGTCTCAAGGGAGGAGTAGGTTTAATTAAACCTAGGGTTAGATGGAAGGGGTTAAGTTTAGGTGGTTAGAAGTTAGGAGGCATGTGGGTAAATTTGAATTTAAAATTAAAATAAGACTAATTAATTCTCAATAAAGCATAAATTGATTTGTTTTAATAAATTAGAAGATTAGAAGAATTAATTGAAGATGGGGGGAGAGAATTAATTAATCAAAGGGTATTATGGAAATGAAGCTATTAAATAAATCCTTAGATTTATTAATAAGTAGATGAAAGGGGGATTTTAATCAAATTGATTAGTGAATTCAATTAAATTAGGAAGGGGATTAATTAAATAATTTCTTATTTAATTAATTATCTTCAGACCATTTTTAGGTGTATACACTAAGGACTTCTCAATTCATTTTTCTTCTAGTTTATTTTTCCAAACCTTCCCAAAATTATCTTTTTCTCATATAGGTCTATTTCATTTCTATTATAAAACTACTCACAAATTGACTTCTATAATTTATTGCAATGTGACCAAAGTTGTCGCCTTATAAAAAATGATATTGATAACAAATAATGAAGAAAACAAATTTCTACTAACAATATTAATTCCTATTATTGGATCTATTATAAATCCACTGCCCGATGAACAAAACTATTGCAATTAAAATAGTAGTGTAATAGTGCAAAGTAAAAAACTATGTTCCCTTTAGAGTCAATTTCACAACATACATTCAAATATCTTGAACTAGTAAAACAAGTTTAAGATAACTAATTACAAAATGGAAAGAACAAACAATAAAGAGTCTTCATTTAAGATTTGAGTGTCTCATTTAAGGACAATAGTGCAATGGATAGACGTCTATGTGGCACATTGTAGTCTTGTACAAACCATGAATAGAAAATACTCTAAAACATAAAAATCTAATTGTGTGTTTTGATTAACCTGCAAAACCCAAAATAAAAACTATAGAAATAAATAATATCCAATAGAAATACAAAGAAGTATAATAAATATTTAATTAAAATAAATGGATAACAAATTGTAAAGGAGGAAAATTTGATTTAGCAATTTGCAACATAGAAGGAGAAATCACCAAATCAATAGAAAAGAAAAGACTCCAAAATAGAAAAATCTAACAACGTGTTTTGATTAACCTGCAAAACAAAAAATAAAAATTATACCAAGAAATACTATACAATAGAGATGCAAATAAGTATAATAAAGATTTAAATAAAAGAAATGAATAACAAATAGGGGTAAGTGCAAGGTAATGGATCACAAATTGGCTGAAATCCACGCGTTGGAAAATGTGCTCTTATAAATGGGGGCCCATTTTTGCTTCAAGCCCCCGAGACAAAAAGTAACGAGGGTCCGAGGTGAAACTAAATGGGCTCCCGTTTTATTCTCAAATGGGGGCCCGCTTAAAAATGAAATGGGGTTCCATTTTTAAATCCAATTTTACCCATTTTTTTGGGGAACATTTTGTCATTTTTGGACAGTAACGGTAATTTTAGGAATGGGAAAATAGGGGCCCATTCTGTGGCAAATTCAAATCTCCATGAATGAAAGCACAAATATGAACTTGTGAAATAGTTTACGTGTCTCTAATTAGAGAATTTTTATACAAAATTAAAACCCATTTTAGACTATACTGTCTAGATTATAAATATATAATTTTTTTTAAAAAATGATTATTTTAACTATTTTTCATTTAATTTATACTAAATTGGGTTCATAAACTTGAAATATTAACTAATTTTGTTAATTTAATAACTTTTTAATTTGAATGAATTTTGAAAAAAAAATTATATAACATAAATCTACACAAAATTATTTTCTATTTTAAAAAAATAAAAATAAAATGTTAAGCTTACGTCAAATTATGTGGGTCGTACACGTCAAATTTTTAAAAAGATAATTACGGTCATTAAAAAATTAATTTAAAAAAAAATACTAAAAAATATGCTCATCAATCTTCAGTGTGTTACAAACCATTTCCAAAAACAGTGAGAAAATAATTTTAATTGTGTCAAAAAGTGTGATTTGTACACATGCATGGTATGGTCTTAAAATAGACATTTTAAAACATAGTTTTTAGAACTCCATTCAAAAAGATATTTTATTATGTGGGTATTAAAATAAATTACATATTTGGAAAGTAGACTCAGAGGGATATCTTTTATATTTCTGAATTTTTCCAAGATTGAATCTCCATGTGTTTCAAAATTTAAGCTCAAATGAGACAAAACCTAAAAATCATGGAAAACACTTCCACTTTTTGGCCAAAAAGTGGAGTTATCTTCTTGCATTGACCCATAGTAAATGAGGAAAATTTGATTTGACAATTTGTAACATAGAAGGAGAAATCACCAAATCAATTTTTGCTTAGGGGGAGATTTCCTTTACATTCAAAAGAGGGGAGGAATCCACTAGATTCAATCACAAATTAGATAAGTACTGAATACTAAGTGGATTGATTGATTATGATGAGTTTCTCCCTCTTTTGTGAATCGAAATATTGATTTAGGGTAAAGTGTTAAAATTGAAGACAAAACTTACAAAATATTGAGCTACAAGTTCTAGATTTTATCGTACACTTGAATTTGAGTAATACGAGTTGATCTAGATCTGGTCCTAAAAAAGTAGGGACCGTGGCACTGCCTCTTGGTCCTTTGAATTTTTCACACTCGAAAAGGGTTTTTCCATCTCTATATTTGAAACTTATTTCCAGAAGTACAATTGTGCACCTATTTCCTACACACAAAAAGAAGGGGGAAAAGGATAGGAATAGGGGCTTGCCTTTAGTCAAACCCTGGTTTTGAATCAAACTTGAATAAAATATTACAAATTATTGAAATAAATGATGGAAAGGTGTACCCTCACATATGCAATGAATGATGATGATGCTTTTCTTCTTGAATGTAATCACATATGTTGTATGAAATGGCATAAACATGAAAAAATCCTAAAACACACACATGATTGCAAACGAATGATGTAATGTTGCCCCACAATGGATAGATGAAGAATATGTAGCCTTGAAGACCTTTAGAAATACTTGATGATGAATGTTTTAGTGCTTAAATGCTTGATTTATTGAATTTAGTCTCCTTCTTCTCTCATGTGTATACGTCCTTATGTCAAATGAGAGGGGAAGAACTCCTTATATACTTGTCTATTGGTAAACTTATTTTCTGACATAGGTCGACATTGAGAAAGGTTTCCTACTCAAATTTGAGATGGGGCTAAGGGTTCAAATTGGGCCCAAATATAGGAGGACCAAGGCATGGCACCCTAGTCCTAGTGAGGACCAAGGCACCATGCCTTGGTCCTACCCTAAATTGGGCTATGGTAAGGGGTCCCAACAAGGAACAATTTAGAAATCTGAATTTTATTCCATGGTGGAGGCACAAATAGGTCCAAATAAAGCATAAGGATGAGGACACTAAGATGAGGGCCCAAAATGCTGTAAAAATTTAAAGGGGTGCAATTTTAGGATACTGCATTTAGCCCCACCTTAGCAGGGGTATGAGCTTACGCAAATACTCATGGTAAAGTAGAAGAAAGAGAGAAGAAGATGAGGAATGAAGAAAAACATCACAAGGAGTATAAGATATCACTAATTTGGAGGAACCAAACCCCCAGTCTTAGGATCTTAACTCACTCAAACATATGCAAGGGTACACAAAATAAAAACACAAAAAAGGAAAACAAAGAAAAAAGACACAAAAAGACACACAATAAAAGCTAAAGACCAAAACAAGCCCTCAAGTCAACTAGCCGAAGAGACCTTGATATCAAAATGTCTCCACAACTAACATAATTCTTGAAAAAAAATGCCATCTTATGAACACAAGCTATTGTATAAAAGAGAAAAGAAAGAATCATCCATGAACTATCAATAGAAAAGCTAGATGAATTCATGAGAAGAAGAAGAAGAGAGAGCATGAATACATGCTAGATGTGTTTATCCAAGTCATCCATGAGAAGAATGATGAGAAAGGGGATAGAATACTCATCCCTAGAAGTTTTTATCTAGGTGATCCATGATGAGAAGAACATGGACTACTCGCCACTAGATGTTTTTATCTAGGTGATCCATGTTGGGGAGGAGAGTGGGAATAGTCTATCTATTTTTAGCTAGTTCCACTCATCCTTGTGTGTGTGTGCAAGTGATGTCTGGTTTCAAGTGTATAGGACCCCGTGTAAGGATTTTTTGTTTCAAGTGTGATTCAACCTATTTAAGAAATGAAATATCAATGAAAATGCTAAGGGGCGATTGTGTGTGCTAATGCCAAGTGGAAAAGATACATGTCTGGTTTCGAGGACATCCCATGTAAGATGATTGTTTTTGGTGATGTAAGATGATTGTTTTTGTTTTCTAGGTTTGGGTGTGAAGCATCTCACTCTAAGATTTTTTCTCTGGTTCCTAGAATGAACACGCCGTTTAAGATATACAAAAATTATATGAAAAAATATGGTACAATATGATACAAAGGGAGCGATATGGGTGCACCCATTAAGATGTTAACATAACCCTAAGTTGATGCGTTAAGGAAGCTAGAAATGAGGACACCATCCTTCAACACCAAGGAGATATCCCTTAGGAAAAAATGACATAAATCCAAGCTAAAGATGGAATACTCTTCAATAAAGTATAAGATAGTTGAAAAAGAGATATCTTGCAACAAATGTAAAGGAGATCCTTGGAGGATAAGAGATCTTTTCTCAAAATACATCTACCTCCAAGAGGAGCTATCTTGAAAAAACATAACATCTTCTACCAAAATAATGGAAGGAGAACAAGAATTCATAACCTCCTTCTATTACTAGGTGAAAGGGATTCTTGATGAAGGATGACACACTTTTGACCCAATGTGAGGGGTAATTTTTTGATAGATATACATTGCCAAATGAAGAAGAGGTTGTAGCCAAGAACATACATCCCTTGTATAAGAGAGAATCCTTGAGAAAATAAAAACTTTGCACAAGGAATGACACCAAATCATGAAACAAAAACCACTCAAAAAAGGAAAGGGGATCCTTAGAAAGGAGAGAGAGAGAGAGAGAGATCATTGCTCCCCAAGTGTAAGGGCAATGAGAAGAATTACACAATCCTCTAAGGAGAGATTAGGCATAAGAAAATGTACAATATACTCACATGAATAAATTTCCAATGCAATAAAAGACACTAGTATATGTAAAAGACAACTCCAAAGAAGAGGTAAACTTCAGAGAGAGAGAGAGAGAGAGAGATCACATTCCCCTAAGGAGGGATTTATCACAAGATGCACCATTGCAAGAAAGGATATCAACATATGAACAATGCAACCCCTAAAGGGAAGAATGATACATTAGATAGAAAGAGAGATAAAAATCCACCATTTCCCCCCAATCAAGAGAATAAGGAGAAGAACTACATGATGAGCTTAAAATATGCTCATAATTTGGATGTTATGATAAACTTTTAAATGCCTTTACTTTTGTTATTTCATGGATGTTCAGACTTTGTGAAACCTTTTTGGGATATCCTGTAGCAAGATACTTTTATATTCCTACGGCTCTTTGTGATTGACTTGATTGCATTTATTGCCCCCGTTGACCCCCTAAGATGACTGGTATATCGTATACAGTTTTTGAATGATGAAGTAAATCTAAAATGTGTGATTAATGAATAGATATCATGTATGTGCCATACGCCTTTTCTGTTTCCTGTTACCTTTTGTTTCACAGGTTGTTGAAGAACGATCGAGTCAAGCGCAGCCAATCTCGGCCTTGCAGTAAAGTCCATTTCTTGCATGACTTCGAGGAAGCTCCGATGAAGACTCTTTGATCGAAATCATGGGAAAAAATTTTAATGACAAAGAGTGGAGTGCTAGATTCTCTCTGGATCGGGTTGAACACATAAATTCATTTATGAAGTTTGTTCCTTGATTCGAGGATATGTTTTACTTCCACGTCTTTCTTTGATAGGGTTAGTTAGTTAGTTAGTTGCTCTCCTGTTTTTAAATAAAGCTTCTCCTCCTGTGGGAGAGAGAGGCAAGAGAAGGATAGAATAACAATAGTAGATGTCATGTAAGAATCAATATGATAATGAAAGACAGAATCTATTTAACCAAAAGTAGAGTTTGTTGTTAGTTTCCATATCAACAAAACAATGTATATCATTCTGTTTTTATGAATAAAGTTCAATGAAGTTCTGAGTTTAGTAACTACGTAATCAGGAGATGCTTGCTTAGGGGGCCCACTTAGTAGGTATCTGTAGATAGTTAGTTAGTTGTTATTTTCTGTTAAGCTTCAGTTTGCTTTCATCTTTTAAGTTTTTATACAAACTCAGCTTTACATTGCTCCTGCAGCACAAGGAATCCATCACTGTGTCTGTTCCTGCAGCATAAGGCTAGTTCATAGTTTGTGTTTCAGTTGTATTTATTATGGTTTCTGTCATAATCAAATCATAGTTGAGTTAAAGAGCTTTGCATTACCTTCCTATAGCGTAGGTAGGATTTCTTTTCAGTATGTATTTCCGCTAAGATTTGACCAAAATAAGTTCCTAGTGCATATATTTTGTTGCGCCATTTAAAGTATACGTCCCTTGGTTTGACAAGTAAATGAGCATCTACAGAGAGAGATATTGGTCACCTGTTGGAATGCCCAATTCCCAGGAAAGGTTTTTACTGTGATTTTCATATCCTTTTGTGGACGCGACCAACATTTTTGGCACGGTTGCCGGGGATGGTGTCTAGCTAGGAGTTTATCAGAAGTCATTTTTGGCATTAGTTTAGCTTGTTAGTAAAATTTTCTAGATTCTTCAAACCGCTATTCATTATATTGCATGCATAGAAGAAGAAGAGACGCCCTGGGAAGGTTCCTCCCTGAAAATCTGTTTATTGAACTACAATTTGACCCAGCTGACAATGAACCTGAGGAAAATCCATTCGCTCTATTATTCCAGCAATCAAACATGGCAAATAATCCACCTAATAATCCACCTCCTGCATTTGAGTTTCCTATTGTTCCCCAGGGAGATACTGACAATCTTAAAAACATTCCCTCTTCTTTGCTTCCAAAGTTTTATGGCCTGGTCACAGAGGACCCAGAAACCTTTCTGTTTGAATTTGATGTCCTCTGTCCTAGTTATGACTACAACACAAACGCTCATAAATTGAAGTTATTCCCTTCCACCTTGAAGGAAGGAGCTCTCAGATGGTTCATGAGTCTGGGAAGAGGTGTAGTTGATAGTTGGGAGGTCATGCAGACAAAATTCCTTGAAAAGTATAAGGAATATTGTAAGAGTGCCAGCAAGGGTGATGATATATTTCGAATTCAGCAGAAGGACGATGAAAGTCTGGAAGATTACATTTCCAGATTCTTGTTTGCACTGCAAAGGAACTCAAACCAGACTCTCAACGAGGACTCTCAGAAACTGCTGTTTCTAAAGGGAATCAGTGTTGCTTGTATAGATGCTCTAGACCTGATAGGAGGAGGTGATATAACCCAGGTGCCTTGAGATGATATAAAGAAAATATGTCTTAACTACTCTCGAGCAATAGTTAAGAAAGGTAGAGGTCATCATGCTACAATAGGGAAGTCTTCTTCTGGTAGAGTTTACCGAATAGAGATAACAAATTTGCTATCTGACTTCAAGCAGGACATCATTAATAATATGGCTATGCAACTGGACACTATGCAAGCTTGAAAGAAACCTGAGGAGGCTGACGCAATTTTGGCCAAGTTCTGTCCATACTACAAACAAAAGAAGTGTGACTGCAGATGCAAGATGGTGGCTAATTTGGAAGCTAAACAATTACCTACTGACTTTAAGCCAGTAGAAGGAGATGATGATCACGTGTTCTTTGTTGCACAAAGGAGACCATGGGCCCAAAGACAAGGTATGCCTCAAGACCCTTTAACTTTTGGTAATTCTTATTCTAGATATAATAACCAATGGCAACATGCATATGGACCACCACCATCCTGGAATCCACCTCAATCAAATTGGCCTAATTATCAGAACCAGCAATGGCAATCCCCTCAAGGAGGATGGCAGCAGCCACAGGGGCAATGGACCCCACCTTCAGGAAATTGGCAGCAAAATTCTCAATGGCGGGGCCCTCAACAATGGCAAAACCAGTCCTCTGGATTCCTACAGCTTCGACAACCGCAACCACAAGCCCTTATGCCGCCTCCAGCAGTAACTACCACAAATCCTGGACCTCCAAAACAAATGCCTATGCCTGCCCAGCCAATGCCCAATCCCAATAATAAGCCTCAGTAGCCTGCATATCTTACCGAAGCCAACCAATATCAAGCTTATGCCTTAAACATTAATGACATCCATTTGAGGTCTAGAACTACTTTATCTGCTCCAAAATCGCCTCGAATTACTGAAATATCAGATCCTCCCCATGAAGAACCTACTACACCTGTTGTTCCTACTGAGAACATGTCCATAATAGATACCGTTCCTAAAGAGCCTATTCTGCAAAATCAAGATAACCCACCTTTTCCTCAGAGGTTGCAAAGTACTGCATATAAACCCATGGAACAACCCACTTTTGACATTATGGATCAGCTCAAAAATGTGCAGATTCAATTCCTTTATTTCAGGCTATTAAAGATATTCCTATTTTTGGAAAAGCTATTAAAGAAGTCTATTTAGAGAAGCTTGGATGAAAGAAAAAAGACCCTCAAACAATACATGTCTTAGGGAAATTGGTTGATATAATGTTGGGAAATATAGTTATTCCAAAGTATATTGACCCTAGAAGTCCTATAGTGCAGATAAATGTAAATGGCCAAGTTGTAAAAAATGTTTTGATTGATTTAGGTGCTGCCATTAATGTCATGAAAAAGCATACTATGGACTCCCTGAACATTTCAAACATTAGGTCTACACCCACAGTCCTGCAGCTTGCAGACAGCTCCACAGTTAAACCTGATGGGATAGTAGAAGATGTAATTGTCATTCTTGAATCTTGGGAGTATCTTGCTGATTTCACAATATTATCAGTTAAGGCAACTTTAGGAGGGTATCCAGTTATTCTTGGTAGACCATGGTTAGCAACTGCTGATGCTTTTATAGGATGCCATTCTAGAGATATGACCATTTCTGATGGGCAGTCCACAAAGAAATTGGCTCTGTATCCTCCTGCTAGACCTCAGCTAGATTTTTCCCAACCTGTTTGGCCAGATGTGGGGGAGGAAATTGAAGAAGCCAATTCTTTGGCTCAATTAATGATGATTCAAAATGACCCATTCTCACAACTTCAGAGTGAAGATGCCTTACTGTTTCAAATTCTACAAAACAACTCTGATAAAGGTGGTTCATCTGGTCCAAATGATACTCATTTACAATGTTTCCTACAACAACCAGATTCTGAAAGTTCACTGCCTAAACTTCCAGCGATTTTTCATAATTTTCTTCCACAAGAGATACAAACATTACCTGTAGACTCTATGAGTAATCTCACGGAGCGGATAGAATTGTCTCAAGGTCATTGTTTGAATATCAATAACAAGCTGTCACAATCTCAATAGGCTGATCTATTAAAAATGCTACAAGAATAGCATAAAGCTTTTGCATGGGAGTATGGGGACATGCAAGGAATAGATCCTCGAGTTTGTACTCATAGGATATATATCAAAGAAGATTGTTCACCAATTAGACAACCTCAAAGAAGAGTAAATCTAGCACTTAGGGAAATAGTTAAAAGTGAGCTTCAAAAGTTGCTTGATGCTGGTTTTATTTATCCAATCTCTAACAGTCAATGGGTTTCTCCCTTAGTCATTGTTCCCAAGAAAGGTGGAAAATGAAGAGTATGTGTAGATTACAGAGAATTGAACAGTGCCACTAAAAAAGATCACTTTCCACTACCTTTTGTAGATCAAGTACTAGACTCACTGTCTGGCAAAAGATATTTTTCCTTTTTGGATGGTTACAGTGGGTACAATCAGATAAAAATAGCCCCTGAAGATCAAGATAAGACCACTTTTACCTGTCCATGGGGAACATTTTCTTATTCGGTCTTGCCTTTTGGCCTATGCAATGCGCCAGCAACATTTCAAAGAGTAGTAATTAGTATCTTTGCTTTTTTCAAAAAATGGATTTCAAGTTGACCCTGCTAAAATTGAAGTAATTCAGAATTTACAAACTCCTGCAAAACAGAAAGATGTCAGAAGTTTTCTTGGTCATGCAGGGTATTATAGAAGGTTTATAAAAGACTTCAGTAAAATTGTCAGTCCACTTTATGCTTTGTTAACAAAGGATTCCCAATTTGAGTGGACAGAGGCCTGTGAAAAATCCTTCCTACGATTAAAGGACTTACTTACTAAAGCCCCTATTCTTCAAGGTCCAAAATAGAATTTGCCTTTTCACATACATGCTGATGCTTCTGACTTTGGCATAGGAGTAGTTCTGAATCAAAAAGAAAATTTAGTTGAACATGCTATTTACTTTACCAGCAAGAACCTTCAAGGTCTTAAGCTCAACTATACTGTCACAAAAAAGGAGTTGCTTGCAGTAGTACATGCTTTGAATAAATTTAGACATTATGTCACAGGTTATCAGATATTCGTCCATACTGACCATGCAGCAATCAAATATCTGATGAACAAACCTGTCATTTCTGGTAGGTTGGCACGTTGGCTCCTGTTGTTACAAGAATTTGACATTTCCATAATTGACAAACCAGGGAGAGCTAATGTTGTAGCTGACTTTTTATCAAGACTCCAATCAGCTGCACCTATTGAACATGAGATCATTGATGATAGGTTTCAAGATGAACACTTGTTTTCCATTGCTGCACATATACCCTGGTATGCAAACATTGCCAATTATCTAGCAGCAAACAGAATACCAGACTACTTTTCTCCAAAAGAAAAGAAATTGTTAATAGAGAAAAGTTTTAACTTTTCCCGGATTGCAAATAGTTTGTTTTATACTGGACCTGATCAGGTAATGCGAAGATGTGTAAGAGAAGACAAAACTTATGACATATTGCATGCTTGCCATGATGAACCATGTGGAGGACATGTTGCAGCAAAAAGAACATCAATGAAAGTTCTTACAACAGGGTACTACTGGCCAACATTACATAAGGATGCTGTGGCCTATACAAGAAAATGTGACAAATGCCAGCATATGGGAAGACCAACTAAGTCCGATGAAATGCCACTATATCCACAAATAATAGTCACCCCTTTTGATAAATGGGGGATGGATTTTGTAGGGCCAATTGATCCACCATCAAATGGAAAGTCATACATTCTAGTTTGCATGGACTATGTAACAAAATGGGTTGAGGTAACAGCTATGACTCATGCTCGAGATAACAAAGTTGCTGAGTTTCTGTATGAACAAATTTTTACAAGATTTGGGGTTTCCAGAGAGCTTGTAACTGATCAAGGAGCTCAGTTTACGTCTAATCTAATCACTGCACTAATGAATGACTATAAAATCAAACATAGGAAGTCCAGCCCTTATCACCCTCAAGCAAATGGTCAAGCAGAGGTAACAAACAGAGAAATTGAGGCAATCCTCACAAAGACAGTATAGATACATAGAAAAGATTGGAGCAATAGACTTCCTGAAGTAGTTTGGGCTTACAGAACTACATGGAAAACAACAACTGGGTTTACACCTTTTGAGCTACTTTATGGGAAAACAGCCATGTTACCCATAGAATTTGAACACAAAACTTTGAGGACAGCTCTTGAACTCAATATAGACATATCTGAAGCACAGAAGGACCATCTCCTGCAGCTAAATGCTTTGGATGAAATGAGAAAAGCCGCCTTACAGCATACAGAAGCAATCCAACAGCAAAGGAAGAAATTGCATGATCAGCATATCAAAACCAGGAAATTTTCTACTGGAGATTGGGCTCTATTATATGATTCCAGATATCAAGAAAACCAAGGTAAGCTCACAACACGCTGGCTTGGCCCCTATAAAGTTGAAAATGTGTTCAACAATGGAGCTGTACAGCTGGTAACAATAGACCTAGTCCACTTCAAATTGGTAGTGAATGGCCACCGACTCTGGTTATACCACAAACCAGTCTCCAAGGAAGAATTCATGCAACAGTTCATTCAGGTTCCTCCTGCTACTCTTCCTGCAGCCGAAGGCTTTTGCCTTTCTCCTGCAGCGTTACCGTAATTTTCAAAAAGCATGCCCATAATAAAGGTTTTCTTTTTACAAAAGGAAACCCCTTTTCTCCATTCTCATTTATCGCCCCCACTTCACTTCTTTCACTTCCATCCATTCATTTCATTTGTTCATTTCATCCACCCATTTCACCCATCCATGTTATCCATCCGCATCAGACTTAATTAAGATATCTTTCCCACTTGTCAATCCATGCAGATGTCGTCATATTTCTTCACACGTACGTGCAATTATCAAAGGTACGCCATATCTTTTCTTATCGCATATTTGATTTATTTCATTCTATTCATTTTCTAATATGCATGTACCAGTCATTATTACCTGAACTTCTACCTGTTCTTTATGACATGTGAGGACACATGTCATACTTTAAGTAGGGGGCGGGGTAATCCATCTTTTAAAACCTATCTTTTCGCCGCTGCCATAACTACAAAATAATCTTTTTTAATACTTTTCTGGTACTTTCCAACTATGATCGCATGTCTTTCTTTATTGCATAATCACGATTAAGATTGCTTGTTCAAAAAAGTTCATTTTTGGAAAAGAAAGAAAGTAATGTGACGGCACGAAAGAGAAAAAAACCCAGAACAGAAAGGGAAGCAGAGAATTTGAATCTTCAGCAAGGAATCGAGTTCAGCTAAAGGAAAACTGCAAACATGGGTGGTCAGTTGGTGCGATATGAGCCTATAGCTCATGAAACATTATTGCAAAATTCGCAAACAGTCCACGCATTCAACCTCTGTGGATGGTTAAATTATTTCTTGAGCTTAAATGATTTTGATGAGGAGGCTGCTGCAGAATTTCTGAGAACCCTTTCTGAAGGGGAAGCCACCGTATGGGGTCTAATAGTTGTTGCAACTGAAAACAAAATTGCAGAAGTAACTGGGCTTCCAGCCCTTGGAGAAAAATTTTCTTCAGACGCTGCAGCTGCAAGGGCTGAGTTTTCAATGCCTACTGATGGACCTCTAGAAGTCTCCAAGCAGGGATGCAAGCGCGTATCATTGTCTCCTCCTTATTCAGAGTATGCTACTTACATAATCAGGTATTTGACCTATGAAGGCCATTTTTCCTATCTGCATTCTCATCATTTTAAATTATTGAGCCATATGAGGCATGGGTTAGTTATAAATGTTCCGAATTTCTTGTTAAAATTTTTAGAACACAATGCCCACGGAACTCAACAAGGGAAAGATAATTCTATCACTCATCATGGCCTTATTAAATTACTGATTGAGCGCTCTTGAAGGGATGTCTGATCTCTCTCCTAGCAACAATTTGTTGCCCAAAAGAGTTTGCAAATTCCACAACCTCATAGGGTACTTACCCCACGGCCTCAGAAAAAGAAGAAAGAAAGTGCATCTACCAGTAAAACAGGGCAAGGGTCATCTACTCCTGTAGCACCTAGTCCTGCAGCTTTCGCACCTGAATCCTCTACTAGGGTACAAACTAGGTCTGCCACTAGGAGTGAGAAGGGAAAAACAAAGGCAGAAGGGTCCCCAGAATCTGACCCTCATTTTCGTAAAAGGCAATGCCCTTCTCCTGCAGCACCTTCCCCTGTAGCTGTTTCTCGTACAACAACGCTTGTTGCTATTTCTAGTTCACGATCATCTTTTGGTAGGGCAAAGCCCTCTAAACAAACAAGGAAGAGGAAAGCTACCGGAACACCTCCTACAGCCGCATCAGTGCCAAGAAGGGTTTCCGCAAGGAAACAATCTAAGACCTCCCCTGCTTCACCGCAACTAGAGGTGATTATAATTTCAGAAGGGTCTATTGAGTTCGAATTTAATGTTTCTCAGAATGTGTCCGAAAATGCTGCCCAGAGTTCGTTCGTTCCTGAAGACGAACAAGTTGAGACAAAAGAAACAGGGTATAATGAGCAAGGGTTACCAAATCTTGATGATTTGGCTACTACTGCTATGCAATTTTCGGAGGAAGCACAGACTTCTCCACCACAGAAACAAGAAGAATTTATCTTGCAGCAAGAGCAAGAACAGACTGAACAATTGAATGTGCCTAGTGAAATTGTATCTCATCCTGCAGTTTGTAAAGCCATTGTTGTGTATAAGAGAATGTTTTTAATGGAGTTTCGAGAATATGTTAAAGCTAATTGGGAAATAGTTACATTGCAAACCCTGACTTTCTGATACATAGCCCAGACTGTCATGCAGCAAAGTCTATGGGAAATAGAAAAGAAGAAATTGAAAAAGAAAATTGAAAGTTAGAAGCAGGAAATTGCTGAGTTGAAAGCAAAAATGGACGAAACGTTGAAAGTAACTGGTCAGATTATGGAATGTAGACCTCCACCCAGAGTTTATGCTCTGTGCGTTAAAGAACAGTTTTTATGGTTCCAATTGATGAGAATTTCCAGAAACCAAGATCCTATAATTCATACTGCCAAAGAATTCTATGAACCATACCAGGCAGCCCCTAACTGGTTAAGGAATTCTCTCTGTGAATTCTATTTGCACAGATTTTTAATACCATTTGAAACAGAATGGAATCCTCTTCTATATATTGGTGATATTCATTTGAGACCATTTATGTCATGGGCAGAAAATAAGGCAAATTATGGCAGGCAGTGGGAAACATATGAGGAAGCTGAAAAAACAGAGCCTGTTCCATTACGATCTCACAGTTCAAACCCTTATGCAATGTTGAAAGATTGGTTTACTCTGACATATGGTATTAATAATGTTTCAGTAAGAGAGAAAATATTTGATATCAGAAAACAAGTATATGATGAAATCCAGGCACAACAATATTCATTTTGGAAATTGGCATTCTCCAGAAGTGAGAAAAGATGGGTGAGGTTAACTGTTGGGTTAAGAAAGTCAGAACCGCATGGTCCCTTAAATTTCACAGCAGCTCTCAAACAAACCAGCAGATATATTCAATTAGGACTTCAAACAAGATTTGAACTGTGGTTGCGGCTAACATTCAGACCCCCTGTGCTAATGTGGCCACTTTATCCTCACCAGGCTACAAATCTTAACAATGAATTAGAAGACCAAAGGTATGAAAAATGCCAGGATTTCAGAGGATTTTATTACAAATTTAAAAATCCATTTCAGAGTCATGTAGCAACCACTGACTTCAGAGAAACCACCAGGAAAGTTAATGCTGGAGGCCCAGCATTGGTCTAAGTAGGGGGCAGTGATGAGCTTAAAATATGCTCATAATTTGGATGTTATGATAAACTTTTAAATGCCTTTACTTTTGTTATTTCATGGATGTTCAGACTTTGTGAAACCTTTTTGGGATATCCTGTAGCAAGATACTTTTATATTCCTGCAGCTCTTTGTGATTGACTTGATTGCATTTATTGCCCCGTTGACCACTTAAAATGACTGGTATATCGTATACAGTTTTTGAATGATAAAGTAAATATAAAATGTGTGATTAATGAATAGATATTGTGTATGTGCCATACAACTTTTCTGTTGCCTGTTACCTTTTGTTTCGCAGGTTGTTGAAGAACGATCGAGTCAAGCGCAGCCAATCTCGACCTTGCAGTAAAGTTCATTTCCTACACGACTTCGAGGAAGCTTCGGCGAAGACTCTTTGACCGAAATCATGGAAAATAATTTTAATGACAAAGAGTGGAGTGCTATATTCTCTCTGGATCGGGTTGAATGCATAAATTCATTTATGAAGTTTGTTCCTTGATTCGAGGATATGTTTTACTTCCATGTCTTTCTTTGATGGGGTTAGTTAGTTAGTTAGTTGCTCTCCTGTTTTTAAATAAAGCTTCTCCTCCTGCACGAGAGAGAGGAAAGAGAAGGATAGAATAAGAATAGTAGATGTCATGTAAGAATCAATATGATAATGAAAGACAAAATCTGTTTAACCAGAAGCAGAGTTTGTTGTTAGTTTCCATATCAACAAAACAATGTATATCATTCTGTTTTTATGAATAAAGTTCAATGAAGTTCTGAGTTTAGTATCTACGTAATCAGGAGATGCTTGCTAAGGGGGCCCACTTAGTAGGTATCTGTAGCTAGTTAGTTAGTTGTTCTTTCCTGTTAAGCTTCAGTTTGCTTTCATCTTTTAAGTTTTTATACAAACTCAGCTTTACATTGCTCCTGCAGCACAAGGAATCCATCACTGTGTCTGTTCCTGCAGCATAAGGCCAGTTCATAGTTTGTGTTTCAGTTGTAGTTATTATGGTTTCTGTCGTAATCAAATCATAGTTGAGTTAAAGAGCTTTGCATTACCTTCCTATAGCGTAGGTAGGATTTCTTTTCAGTATGTATTTCTGCTAAGATTTGACCAAAATAAGTTCCTAGTGCATATATTTTGCTATGCCATTTAAGGTATACGTCCCCTGGTTTGACAAGTAAATGAACGTCTACAGAGAGAGATATTGGTCACCTGTTGGAATGCCCAATTCCCAGGAAAGGTTTTTACTGTGATTTTCATATCCTTTTGTGGGCGCGACCAACACTACACATCTTCTAAAGAAAGGTTATTCATAAAAGACGTATTATTTTAAACAAGGAATAGATCGTAACCAAGGAACAACCATGTTCTCGCATGAAGGATAACCCTATGCAAGAAAGGACACCATGTTATGGATAATGTAACACAAAAGAAGAGGTAATATCTTCAAAGAGAAAGAGTAAGATGGAAGAGAGATCACCAAAACCTCTCTAAGGATAAATCAGTCATAAAAGATGTACCATTTCAAGTAAGTAATAGGTCCTAACCAAGGAAAAAACTTGTTCTCACATGAAGGATAACTCCATGCAAGAAAGGACATCACTTTATGAACAATGAATTTGATAAAAGGAAATGGTGAAAAGATAAGAGATTGGATAGTAATAAAAAAAGAGAATATATTGCTATCCCAAGATGTTTGAAGTTGAAAAATTACCGCCTCTGATGACCAAGAGCCCCCAATTAATTTAACTACTTATATCATAGGATGAGGAGCAACACGAGGGTGAAAGGAGTGCTAAGACACTACCTTTTCACCTAGAAAGAGAGCAAGATCTATTGAACGACATATATGAGCACAATCGTATTATTCTTTAACAAATTCCTTAAATGCTTTACACTTTCCAAGAAAATGAGAACAACCATGATGAAAAAGACAATATTTATTTCCTTCTGTATATGTTTATTGCTAAACTTCGCAAAAGGAAAAACAACATTGTTGTCATACTTCAATTTCCAAAAGATTGTAGTTTCTAATCTTTCTTGATCATTAATGAGTATAGGCTTATTATTTTTAGATTGAAGAAAAGAGTTATTATTAGAAGAACCACTATTGATAAGTTCTTTTATTGAATTCTAAAAATTGGGATAATCATCGGCATGGTGATCATGAATTTGATGAAATGAATAAAAAGGAGTCTTTGAAGAAGAATCTCTTTTAGCCTCTTGATGCATTCTTTGTCTTGTAAGATGATCTTTAAAGTCTTGAATCCTAAGGAGATTATCCATAGGAGATTTATCATCATGTCCTAGGCCTTTTGTGGTGATTTTTGTAGGAGGGTTTATAGGGATTTGAATTCCTTGTTCAAATTTTCCAAATCCTTGTCCTCTAAAACCTTGTTTTGATATTATGTTAAAGCCACTCCTATAAAAATATTTTAATTGAGAATGAGGGGGAACATTATAATGCATTTCTTTTATGTTTTTAGTGTAAGTATTTTTAGAAGGAATGGAAGGATGAGTAGATGAAAAAGGAATATATTGTAGAGGAGGAATTCCCTTTCCTTCATCACGCACATCCTCTTTGGTAGATTGGGAAGAAAGATCCTTATGATCTAAGGCCTCATATTTACTTAATCTTATATGGGGAGAGAGATCATGAATAAAATGCACGAAATCATCTTCTCTACAAATGTTTTGATGTTTAAGATAGATTCTAGGAGAATAAGGAGGATCTAGAGAGATGGAAACACCAATACTTTTATCTTGCCACCCTTTTGCAAGGGTATGTTTATGAGAAGAAGATGGGGCCATGTTTCTCTTCAATGATTTCTCTCCATTAGAGAGATCATTGACAGGAGTATTAGCTTTTTCTACATTCACATTAGATACCCCAGGAGAGGTAAAAGTATTAGGCTTCTCATTGTCAACTCTAGGATTAGGATCTACAAAAGATTGGAGGCGATCTATATATGAAATCCATTTGCCCAAAAACATTACTAGAGCACAACATACATGATAAATGAAAGCTTTGAGATCTAATTTATGAAAAGGAATCAACTTGGAAATTTGAAGAATGCAATATGTCCAAGTGCTATTAATGAAAAGTGTAATGTTTGTGAAACAAGGTGATGAAGAAATAAAGAGGAAAGATTTTCTCTCCTCAAGAAAAGGAGTGAAATTTTCACAAAAGATTCTCCTTAACCTTTTCATACACATTACATTAAAAGAGGGGGGACAATTCACTAGATCCAATCTCAATAGGAAGAGATTGAATGCTAAGTGAATTGACAATGGATGTGGAAAGTAAATGTAACCCCTCTTTTAGAATGTAAAACGTTGAATTATGCGATTTAAGACTAAGTCTAAAAGAGACAAAGAAATGACTATAACTTGAGATAGGAATGCGGGATGAAGTTGTGCACATGGAATCGACAGCAAAATGTTGAGATGAATCTCCCCTGCAAATTTGAGTGAAAGTTGTGGGGACCATGTTGAAAGTGCACATGGTCCTCCAAAAAATCCATGCATCAAAAAGCATTTTTCTGCCTCTGAAAATGAAATCCAAATATGCAAATGTAGCTACGCACTTGCAACCTACACATAGGAAAGAGAGGAAAAGGGGTTGGGATTGGGGGTTTGCCTTCAGGTCAAAGCCTAGTTTTGGAATTAACCAAATGATGAAAAGTACTTGCAAGTAATGAAAGTAA
The DNA here is from genome assembly GCF_030272615.1 of Cryptomeria japonica. Classification (NCBI taxonomy): domain Eukaryota; kingdom Viridiplantae; phylum Streptophyta; class Pinopsida; order Cupressales; family Cupressaceae; genus Cryptomeria; species Cryptomeria japonica. The sequence continues at coordinate 38,616,696 of NC_081411.1, read as the reverse complement.
ATGACTGAAAAGAAATTAACCTCTAGAGAGGGTATAATTGAAATGTTGAAAGAGTTGTTTGTGTAGAATTGAATGATGAAAGAGATGTACTCTTCAATGGTTGAATCCTGGACTTGAATGCAATACCTAGCCTTGAAAGGAGACTTGAGAATGCTCAATGCTTGAAAAGAATGCTTGATTTCTCTTAGGATCACAATTTCCACGATATGTATGCTTATTGAACTTATCTGCTTATTGACTATTCACTTATGAAAATAGGAGAGAAGAATGCATCTTATATACCTGTCAATGAGGGTTAATTGACTGATTTTTTCGTCATAGGCCGACATAGGGAAAATTTTCCCGCTTCCAAAATGCAAAGCCCAATGCAAAGTTTGAATGGTTGGAGCCCAAAATAGGGCAAGGACAGGCACACCATGCTCCTGTTCTAGGAGGACATGGGTGTCACGCCCCTGTCTTGCCAATATCCAGGACAAAAAGAAGAGTTTAGATAGTGTAGGATGTGAGAAAGTTCAGTTTTCAGGGATTGAGCATGTCTCAGGTCTCTGATTAGGCTTGGGGATTCAATTCGCCAATGTGAAGACCCAAATATGGTTGAAAATTGCAAGGTTATAATTTTACGACGCTACATTTTTCCTCCACTTTAGTGGAAGTATAAGCGTATGCCAATATTACCGGTAAAGTACACGAAAACAAGATCGAAAGACTCTCACCATGTCAAGGAGGCAAGATACAACAAGCCCCTAGTGGACTAAGGATCTTATGACATTGATTGACAAAGTAAAAGGGAAGATCAAGAGAGAGAACCAGGGATTGTGTGTAGGAGACAGTGAATTAAATTTTTAGATTATTTGATCAAAATGGTTGTGAAGAGAAAGATAGGAGAATTCTTGTGGGTGTGGAGAAACTGATAAGATATCACTGACTGGTGTGGTTGCCTGTTTATAGAGAGATGATCGACGACCTTTCTGTCCAAGTCTAGACGTCCATATTGTTTTTATTTCTACTCGCCCTTTTGATCATTAGCTTGAGCAAGACGAACCGGATCCCTTCCAAAAAGTTTTGTGAATTTGAAAAAAATCATTTGTATTTTGTGAAGAATCATTAGTAACATCATTTGAAGCTCACAAAAATGTTGTTCCACCCTTTTTCAATCCTCCCCAAAAACCATATCTGGTGCGTGAATATTTCTTTACATGCATTACAGAGGTTTACTTTTCGGACTAATGTTTCAAGAAAATGAGTCACATTCCATGTTATCACAAAGGAATGATAGGGTATTTCAGATATCAACCATACTAAGGTGAATAAATTTTCACTTTAGCTGATCATAAACATGTTCAAATATAGAATTTTATTAAAAATGGCAGATTTGCACACATTTAATGACAATCTAGATCAGTTTAACACATCAAAATCCAACCATCCCAGCTGAAAAATTTGTGGGAGGACCAAAGCGATAAGACGGAAACATTCTAGAGATAGGTCACTGGAAGATAGAAGATTCAGAATCCGCTGATTGAACACATATCATCACAGCAGATTTGATGATGACTATCTCAAGAATTATAGGCATTGGCGCAAGAAAATTGACCCACGAATAAAGAGAAAGTATCTCATAATTTGCGGTTTTCATTATACAATGACATTCAAAACAAAGTTTCTAGAGCACACCCTATATAACAGTGGAGCAGGGTATCTAGGTTTTGACATTTTTCAAAAAGTTCAGTTTCTTCCGACGTTTTCTTTTTATGAAGAGGAAGATTATGAGGAAATATGTTTAAATATTGTTTTGGCAGAGAGACGTGGAGTTTAGATTGAGCTTGATTTCATCTAGAATCCTAGGGTTTATTAATTGCAGATTGTGAAAGTGGCTTCCTATGAAGGAAGCAAGGGAGTCAGTAAAACAAAGTACTGAAATAAAACAGAACAGAGCATATAAAGAAAACAAGACAGAGCACGTAAATAATAGTATGCTACAGCATACAATCATAATTTCTATTATAGATAATAAGAGATGCAAAATGGAACTCTACAGAGTTCTCTTCAATTTTCAAATCTTTGTTCCAAAAGATTACATAACGATGTTGCATCAAGACATATTTATATGCAACAATACAAATGTAGTGTGAAGGCAGTTAATACCTTGCACTTGGTGAACAGAGGCGGTGGAGATTTGAGACAAAACAGAGCATACAATGTTTCCTACGCCAGACAATGAAGATTAGAACAAATCAGATTGTATACAGCTCACAGACAAATCAGATTGTGGCAATGAAGATGAGGACGCATCAGATAGCAAATAGATTAGATTGTCCTCTTCTGACAGTGACTAAGTCGGTCTGCAGCAAACAAACAGGGGAGAAATTATTGTTTATTCCAGCACTCCCCCATAATTTCAATCATAGGTGCTTCAATATACTGTTATATCATACAAACCCCTATATTTTCTCTATGAAATTCAAACAGCTCCTTTGCCAAGGGTTTTGTAAATATATCTGCAAATTGATTTTCAAACTTGCAAAACTCCACAGAAATTTCATTTCCATTTGCCAGTTCTCGAATGAAATGAAACCTGGTATCAATATGCTTATTTTTCTTATGAAATACATGATTCTTTGCCAACGCAATAGCAGATTTGTTATCATAATAAATTTGAGTTGGTTCATCCTGTTCGTGTAGCAATTCAAACAAAATTCTTCTCATCCACACACTTTGACAAGCTGTTGCTGTCACTGCAACATATTCTGCTTCAGCAGATGATAAAGTGATGATTGGCTTCTTTTTTTATGCCCATGCTATTGCTCCCGACCCAAGACTGAACACCAGATGTGCTTTTCCTGTCATCAGTACTACTTGTAAAGTCACTGTCAGAATATCCAGTCAGCTTAAAATCTGAAACTGAGGTGTACAAAATACGAAAAATATATCGTTCCTGCAATATATCGTAAGATCCTTTTTCCAGCTTGCCAATGGGTGCTAATTGGGGACTCCATGAATCTGGAAATCAAACTTACACCAAGCATGATATCAGGCCTTCATGTCGTCAAATTCATAAGACTTCCAACCAATCTCTTATATAAGGTCGGATGAACACTTGACCCTTGATCTTTCTTATTGAGCTTTGTACCAGTTGCCATTGGTGTTGCAGCTGGTTTGCAGTTCACCATTTTAAATCTTTTCAAAAGATTTTTTGCATACTTAGATTGATAAATAAAAATACCATCTTCAGATTGAGAAATTTCAATACCGAGAAAATACTTCATTAGTCCTAGATCAGTCATATCTATAGAGAGATCTCCGACAAAAATCAAATCATCAACATACAAGGATACTATCATAATTTTTCCTTTTTGATTTACCTTTGTATACAAATTCAGCTCACTTGGACTCCTATTGAATCCCTTTCTAATCAAGTATTCATCAATCCTAGTATACCATACTCTCAGAGCTTGTTTCAGTCCGTATAATGCCTTATTTAACTTGTAGACCTTATCTTCATGTCCTTCAATTTTGTATCCTAGAGGCTGTTTCACATAAACCTCTTCTTCCAAATATCCATTTAAAAATGCAGATCTGACTTCCACCTAATACATTTTCCATTTATTTTGTGTTGCAATAGCCAGCACCATTCTCACTGCATGAAGTCTAGCCAGGTGCAAAAGTTTCATTATAATCAATGTCGGGATGCTGACTAAGCCACTAAGCTACAAGTCTTTCTTTATGCTTCTCAACCTTACCTTCAACATTTAACTTAGTCTTATAAATCCATTTAACACATATACTATTTTTATCTTTAGGCAAATCTACAAGATTCCAAGTGTCATTCCTCTCTATGGCATCAATCTCTTCATTCATAGCTTTTACCCAAACCTCTTCTTTAACAACTTCTTCAAAATTTACAAGATCATATGCAATCAATGCAAAATTTGAAACTTGATCTATTTCATTATTTGGCTCATACAATTCACTTAAACTTCTAGTCTTCCAACCTTTAATTCTATTCCTTAATGTAGCTAATGTGGGATTTGATTCATTACTAACCTCTGATTATGTTGTTTGTTGTCCACCATAACCTGATGGTTCACCATGCTCTTGAGTTCTAGGAATTCTAAGTTGTGATGAACTAACTCCTAGAGATTGTCTTCCTGGAGTACTTGTTGGAGGTGTATGTGTCTGTGGGATCATTTGTCCATCCTCTATGCCCTGCTCATTTTCATCATCATCTCTATGGGATAATATAGCTCAATCAGCAACAAATTTATCTATGCTTCCATCCCAAGCCTCTTTTTCCATAAACACAACATCTCTATTGATAATATACTTCTTGGTGATGGGATTGTAGAGTCTATATGCCATAAAAATACACTTCTCACTTTTGTCATCTAGCTTCCTTCTCATCTCTTTAGGTACATGTGCATAAGCCACACACCCAATAATTCTCAAATGAGATACGCTGCAACTCCTACCACACCAAGCTTCCTGAGGAACATGGTCCTACACACTCTTAGTTAGACTCCTATTTAAGATATAAACTGAACAAATAATTGTTCCTCCCCAATATTCATTTGACAAATACTTCTCTTTCAGCATACTCTGAGCCATGTTCATAATGGTTCGGTTCTTCCTTTCGGCAACTCCATTTTGTTGTGGAGTAAAACGAGTAGTAAATTGTCTCTTGATCCCATGTCCCTATCAAAACTCTAGGAAATCATTTAGCATATACTCACCTCCTCTATCAGATCTTAAAACTTTGATAGATTTGTCACTCTCCTTTTCAACCATGGCTTTAAACTTTTTGAATATATCAAAGGTTTCAGATTTTTGCTTTAGAAGACAAAACCAAGTCTTTCAGCTATAATCATCTATAAAAGTTAAAAAGAAAAATATTACCAGCCAATGACGGTGTTTGCATTGGTCCACACAAATTAGTGTGCACAATCTCCAATGGAGCTTTTTCTCTGTATGAAACTCCATAAGCAAAGTTCTCTCTATGATGCTTTGCTAGTATGCAACTTTCACAAGAGCTTGTTGTTTGCTCAATACTAAGCAACCCTTTCACCATTTGCTTCTTCTACATCAAATCTAGACCACCAAAATGTAAATGGCCATACCTCAAATGCCTTAACCAAGATTCATCTAAACTCTTAATGTTAAAATATTCAAAGAGTTAGATAATTCATTTCTTATAGTAAGAGGAAACATCATATTCTTAGTCATCTCTACTCTTGCAATCAGTTGTTTACTTGGATACTTATCAATGATAGTACATACATTGTTCTTAAAGGAAACTCTATACCTTTTCTCTATCAGCTGCCCAATGCTTAGTAGATTGCATTTTAAACTAGACACATAATACACATCACCAATGGTTCTCCTTTCACCATTCTTGGTATACACAACAACCACTCCTTTACCATTAACACACCTTATTATCATTACTGAGCTTCACCTCAGAGTGAATACTCGAGTCTAGACTGGTAAACAACTCTTTATTTCCAGTCATATGATTGTTTGCTCCACTGTCCAAAAACCAAACATCATTTGTACTTTCTTGAGTCACATTACAAGTCAAAAACATGGGTTTTTTATTATCTTCAAATTCCTTTGTGATGTTTGTAGATTGCTTGCTTAGATCATCTTGCTTCTTCCAACACCTGTTAACAAAATGACCACACTTTTTACAATAAAAATATTATACCTTGGATTTATCATACCTTTGGTTTCCTTGCTACCAATTTCTATTATTACTCCCCCTCAAGTTAGAAGGATTCCTTTGAGATTTATCTTCATATTCTAAATCAATTCTACTGTCTCTTTGATTAGAAAATTTGCCTCCTCTTCCATTGTTACTAGACCTTCCTCTACCTCTGCCTCTACCTCTAGTAAATTATAGCTGAGTTTTGAAGGCATTCTCCAATGGATTATCATCATATCTAGTCAACCTAGACTCATGTGCAATAAGAGAGCCAGTTAATTCATCAATTTGCATTCAATTGATATCTTCAAACTCTTCTATGGGCACAACTACAACTTCAAATTTCTTTGGCAAACATCTAAGAACTTTCTCAATCACTTGAGTCATATTGTCTTAACTGATTAACAACATTCACGACTTGAGTCATAAAGCTATCCATGGTCTCATTGTCCTTCATTTTCAGGTTCTCAAATCTCTCAAGTTCTGCAACTTGACATTCTTCACCTTGGATACACCCTGGTAATAAGTTTCAAGAGTGTCCTGAGTCTTCTTTGAATACTTTGCAGTAGAAACCTTTGGAAATATGGTGTCATATAAGCCTTTCTGAATAAGACCAAGAGCTTCGTCATCTTTCTTTTTGTTCTCCTTCAATAAATTTCAATCAGCATTTCATAGGGCCCACTTTGCTACCTAGTCAACTGGTTCTGGATATCCATCGGTGACAAATCCCTAAAGATCATGAACTTGGAGTAATGTTCTCATTTTGATAGACCAAGAATCATATTGTTTCTCAGTCAGAGTAGGAACCTGAAACTAGGCTAGACTATTTGAAGCCATCTTAGTTCAGATAACTATAATCTTCAAATGAAAGATAAAGGGTCTTTACATAGTAGTCTTTCAACTCACTCACACTGTCTGCAGCTAAACCAATCTCTGATACCAATTTGAAGGAAGCAAGGGAGTCACAGTAAAACAAAGTACTGAAATAAAACAGAACAAAGCATATAAATAAAACAAGATAGAGCATGTAAATAATAGTATGCTACAACATACAATCAATATTTCTATTATAGATAATAAGAGATGCAAAATGGAACTCTATAGAGTTCTCTTCAATGTTCAAATTTATGTTCCAAAATATTACATAATGATGTTGCATCAAGGCATATTTATATGCAACAATACAAATGTAGTGTCAAGGCATTAATACCCTACAGTCAGTGAACAAAGGCGTTAATACCCTAATGTTTCCTATGCTAGACAATGAAGATAAGAACAAATTAGATTGTATACAACTCAAAGACAAATTAGCTTATGGCAATGAAGATGAGGACGAATTAGATAGAAAATAGATAAGATTGTCCTCTTCTGACAATGACTAAGTTGGTCTGCGGCAAACAAACAGGGGAGAAATTATTGTTTATTCCAACATCTTATACTTTTCAGAACGGGATAGGAGTTGTTAATTTTAAACAAGCAAAAAAAAATATTAAACAACATAAAATAGCTAAACTAAAATAGACACAAAAAACACACAACATAATGAATTACATAGTTCTCCATAACTAGTTATATCTATAAGAAATCATAGAAAATCTCATATGTTAATCAATATCAAATACATGGACTATACACATCCAGTTATACAATCCTATGCAGCTATGAAATGAAGAGTTGGGAGGAGTCAAAAGGTTAGGTGACTGTTAGACTTCACATTCCTAACAATCTCCCCCCCTAAAGTTCAACTGGTATAACTATGCACTGTGACATACCCTTCATTTCCATTTCTTAACATCACATTACAACCAAGCCAATTAAAATTTTTAAATTTGCTAAACTCTATTCAAGAAAACTTTGAATCAATCTTCTCTAAATTCTATCGAACTCAATAAAATCTATCAGTTGAGAATTTTAAAAAATAACCATGTTGTCATCTGACACACTTATCTAGACCTTTGTTCCATACTTATCAAGTCATGTAAAGCCATTGTGTGTATCTCTAAATAGAGCCATTTCTAATCCACAAAGAATGATTCCATATGTAAGAGTCAACCACAAGTTGTCAACCTTGTCACACTTTACAATCTTCATCAGATCTAAATAGAATCACTTTGCAATTCCCTTTTCCATGGATCATATAATTGTCTTAATTTTTGGAATACTAATGCTCTCCACAATGTACAAAATATTATCCTCAATAATCTAAGACAAGTCACTTCTTTCCTCTTTCAAAGCCTTGAGCATCAAAAATAGAGGATCCTCCTTGCTCTTAGGAAACTCTAGTAGCTCTGACTTCCCAACTGTCAAGTCTCCAATGACATGGTAGAAGAGAACTACTGCATTTCTTTGCTTTTGTGTGGGTAGTGACCCCTCCTCTATTATCTCTTCATCTGAATCTAATTCTGATTCTAATTTTGACCTTAACTCAGTTTTCATCATATTATTTTTGGGCTTTGGTCGTGCTCTCTTCATAGTTTTCCCTCTCCTTATTGAGTTTATTTTTCTTCACTAATAGGCTCAACAAGCTCTTCTCCTTTATTATCCAGTGAACTCTTTGTCAATGAATCTGTACTTTATTTCCTTTTTGATAAATCAAGTGATGCAATAGAGGAGAAAAAGACAACTTTTGAGTTAAAAAGTAGATTGAGGTTGAGACAAGACTTGAATTGTTTCACATGAACCCCATAGTAACTTTAAAACCACACCCATAGTGCCAACATTTTTAGTTACCTCTAACACCTTAGACACAACAATTTCAAACAATGACAAGAAATTGGTAGGAAATTTATGAATCTTCTCCACATTCGGTGAATCATTGACTTGTCTTGTAGTTGCAATCTTGTGTGAGCCCCTTGCTACTCATTTTATAGTATCTTGATGCTAGCCACTCTCAACATCTTATGAAGCATTACCTTGTCAGTCCTTGTGTACATGTTTTTGCTCACTCTCCTCAAACTCAACATCTAACTCAACATTTTATCCTAAATCACCCCCTATGCCATCTCTTCCATTTTGAGATTCCTCTTCCACAAATGAAACCAATCAAATATGTCCCTTATCATGATTAACAAAAATTAAATCTTTGAGCTCAGCACTTCTTTGTCTAGAGTTACTTGCATGTGCTTTATGTTTTGAGAGGACTTCTTTGATGACTTCAACTTCTGCTCCACCTCTGTGCACTTAGCTAATAATTTTTTTGATACATTCTTCTTATCCATCAATTGTTCCTCAACATTATTTAGCTTGCCCTGAAGCTCAATTTCTCTCAAGTGAGCATTCTGCAAATCTTCCTCAAGAGAAAATAATTTGACTTGTGCATTGCAATGATTATTTTTTAGAGTTGTTATAAGATTCTCAAGATCAAGATGTCTTTTAATTGGCTTCTTTAATATATCTTTAGGGTTACCAATTTCTTTTTCTCCATTAAAGTTTTCCTTTAATTCTTTTCCCATAGACTAGACATAGTTCTCAAGCTCCAAAACTCTTTCCAAGCAATCCTCCATTAAAATCAGTTGATATGTGAGTAACAAATTCTCCTCCTTTACCCTCACAATTTTGTTCTCTTGATAGTTTTTGGTATCATATATCTCATCTTCTTCATGTTCATCTTCACTCGCCTCAATGTCCTCTTTTTCAACCAAATCCTCTTCATTTTTTCAACCATCCCACCAATATACATTGCATTTCATTTCAACTTTCACATACATAACACGACTCTCTACTGATTCTAAATTGCCAAGAAATTTTTCAATGACTGAATCAACTCCATCATCTTCTTCCATCTCTGCTCAATCTAACCGAGCTCTGATACCAATTATTAATTTTAGACAAGTAGAGAAAACATATTAAATAACATAAAGCAAGTAAATTAAAATAGACACAAATAATATAGAACACAATGAATTATGTGGTTCATCATAATTGGCTACATCCACAAGAAAGAGAAAATCATCTATTAACTAATATCAAATACAGAAAAGAAGAGAAGATCATGTGACCATTAGACTTCACATTCCTAATAGAAATAAGATATTATATAGATGATGGAAGAGATTTTGTAGAACATGTCAATAAAATGTTGCCTTTTCTTTTAAAACACTAATCGTAACGTTAAAGTTATACTTCTCAGGGTGGATCATAACGTGTTAAAGGAAGGTATTATATTTCTTTAGGAAAATATCATGTATTTTGTCTGGAGGCCTCTCTAATCATTTTTCTGTGGATTTACTATGATTTCAGTCTCAGGCGTTCATCTTATTTGCATTGAAGAGTAAATCTATTATGTATATTTGTGGTTAAATACTGCAAGCATGCCTGATATTTAAGGGCAGCCCGATTTAAGTAATAGTTAAATAAAATAAGAAAATACCGATATAAATTTCCACCAAAATCCAAATTTTCCATTGATTTGTGCAATTTTTGCAGATCACCACTTGTATCATATTATGTGCTGTTGTTATATTTAAGAAGAAATATTTTCCCTTTCTTTGTACGATCGTACTTTGAAGGACCCTTATCAATGAATTTTATTTCTATAAATTTGTTTAGCACTTATTATCAAATTAGATGGATATATTGAGACAGTGCCATTAATTACAGTTACATGTGTTTCTAGTGGTTAAATCAGAGGTTGATATTGGACCAGTACCGGATCGATGGTATTTTGCCGACCATGTACAATATTGTTGAGAGAGGAAGGTCTGCTAAATATGTTTTATATTAATTTCATTTTCTTTTCAATTTATATTTCTTCTGATTAACAGATTAAGAAGTGTGATCAGTTGAAGCAAACAAAACATAGGCAGTAAATTCCATAACCATTTCAATCATTTTAACCATAAAATCTTTGTTTATTATGAGTAGATTAATTATTATGAGCCACATCAGGTGTCTGTATGATAAAAATTTGAAGTCCATCAATATATCACAAGACAAGTTCATGGTGTCGGTAGGTGATACTCAAGTCTCGCTCTTGAGCAACTCGAGTCTCGGGTAAATCCAAGAAGTTTTAAGGCATTGAAGAAGACATATATGTGAAGAAACCCGTCGGGTCAAAGCAGAGTATTGGTGAGGTAAAAAGAGTATTGGGTTTTTATTTTCTTATATAATATTGCTACTGCATAGCAGTCACCGGCTTGGAGAGATTTGGAAAGGTAGTCAACAAGGAAGGAACATAATTTTCAATTGACGATTTTAAGATTTGATAGCCAAACGAAGCACAGCACCAGCATCGGATAATCTATTTGTGTGAAGATATTATTTATTTCGATAGGAAAAATTGGAAAAAAAAAAAGTGAACAAAGAAACTGTAAGTTTAATATCTAAGAAAGATTGTTTGAAAGATGAATTGACGAGTTCGAAAAAGTCTAATTCAGATTTGATAGAAACTATAAAGAAGTTGAGAAAGAATGTCTATCAAGGTTCATGTGAAAATGATAGTTCCTCAAAAGAAAAATAGTTTTCAAAAAGGTGAAAATTGTAAAATTGAAAGAACAAATTGTGCAGCATGAAGGAAAATGAGCTTTTGAAATCAGTGTTATAGGTTCATGTAAATTGGCTCAATCAATGCAATGTTCGCATTGTCACAATGAAGAACATGAAGCAAAAGCAAAGTAGTGTAGGGATTTTCATCCTTATTCAATTTGTGGGTTTAAGAATCATTATGAAAAATCATGTTGGAATAGAGAGTCAAGTGAAACATATACAAAAAGTTATATGTAGATTGATTATGGATGGATTGTTGGATCTAGTTGGATAAATGCAACAAATGTGTTTGAAAGGTTGTATAAGCCTAAGTGTTTGCATGTTAAATGAGTTAGTGGTAAAACAAAATTTGGTTGCTTGAGTCAAGTGGTTGATGACTATTTTCTATGATTGACGCATTGAAGTGTCATAAGTATTCTCTATGTTAGAGAAATGAAGGGAAAGCCATGTTGCATAATGAGTTGCAAACGTTTGGATTTTGCCACATTGAGTTATTTTGTATAACAAGGTCACATCAAGTTATAACGATCCATTTTTCAAAGCTTCAAGATCAAATTGTAAGTCTTAGCATCAATGATGAGATGTTGGTAGGTGATGCTCAAATCTCATTTTTAGTCAACTCAATGTTACCTCCATGCTACCATTCACTTTACTACCATGTGAATCCCTTTTCATGTTCATTATCATGTAATAATTTAACAATTAGTTGAGAGATATTTTCATTAGTTTAATTTTATATTTGCTAGTTAAAAGTGCATATGTGAATAATGTATGGTATTGTATGTTAAGAGAGTCTTTTCTCTCTTATTTTTAGCTACATGCTAAAACATACTGTAAGCGGCTATGACCTCTATGAAAGAATGTTATTGTTGTTTGAAATTTAGTCTACAAATAAGCAAGGTTTTTTTTAATGTGTTGAGGAGTAGATGATTGATTTAAGAAAGACCCTAATATTGAGACAAGATGTAATCCCAAGGAATCAATAAAGATATTTTTGTGTGTTAAAATGATTTATTTGATGTATCTATTTTTGTATATCCTTTGTGTCTCTTTGTTGTAGCTGGGTGCAAAATGTATGGGTGGAAGTCATAGTGACATATCTATAGTGCATGATGTGAATTTGATTTGTCTTTCCTAGATTTTGCACTACAGAAATGGAGGGAATTGTTGTCATTGACACTTTAATTAACAAGCTTGTAAAGGACTTGAAATTTTGGAAGATCAGAGGAATCTATCTTCCCAATACTCATTGGTTTTCCATATTCCTGCCTTTATCCATAAATCCTTCAAAATTACAATACTATTGTGTGGGGATTTTAAATGGAAAATGTAAGTAATTATATTTAATTTGTAGTTGATTTGGAATACATTCTTCCATAATATTAGAATATGATGGAACAAACAAATCAATCACGGCTACAACTAAATCAACATCAAATAATATATTGATATTCCCAAAATATCATCATTACATTGCTTTTCAAATGGCTTTATAAGGCCTTACTTTTTCGTTAAAAACTAAGTTATCTGTAGACATGAAATTCCCAACTAACCCAACAATAAACTAATTTATTAAGTATAAACCTTATTTCCTAAGAACCCCCCCCCGCCCCCCCCATAAGGTCTACATTAGAAAAAAAGAAAACTAGGAACACAACTGCATCAACATTGGCCTAAACTTCCTAGTCTAGGCAAATGTCTTGAATCTCTACTCTCTACTTCTTCATCAACATCAACCCAAACTTCTTTGTCTAGTAAAATAAGTTGGATCTCCAACTCTTCATCAACACCAACCCAAACTTCTTGGTATAGGAAAATGTAGAATCATCCATCAACACTTGTGAATCAAGACATACTCCATTATCCACAAGCATACCACTCCTACTATGAATTGAGACAAGCTCTATTATCCATAGTAAGACATCTTCAAAACTATGAACCAAAATAAACTCAATGATCCATAGGTACCACTCATCATGTCTACAGATCAAGCTAAACTCAATTATCTGCAAACTAAAATAAGTACTCTATATATCGAAACAAACCAAAACAACTACAATCCCCTCCTTTTTTGCACGAAAGGATTAAAACAATAAAATGATTGTTACTTGTCATGCAATGAATCATCCCTTAGCAAGAAGATAGCTCAAGATGATAGGTATCCTCCTAACTCCATTTCCTCCATCCTCCAATTGATCTTCTTAGTTCTACTTATACGAGATAACACTTATTTTTCAAAGACCCAATCAATACAAACAAGACTTTTAAGCACATTTTTTAAACTCATAATCCAATAGGATGTCAAGTTCAACAAAAAAAAATAAAAAAAAATACATCCGATACAATAAAACTATATCTTCTCTATTTCTCCGAAATATCTCTTAAGCAACTCCTTTAATGCATCAAACTTGTTTCAATATTTGACCTAGAAGAAAACAAACTAACCAATACCCTATATTTGGATGTAAACTTCAGAAAAATTTATAAAAAAATAAAATTTATCATTACTTGTGGATCTTCCAAAACTTTTATCTCTCGACATTAAGAAATCACCTGAACCTCTAACCACAAATATATCTCTCCGCTTAAGCACTGGATCTACTCCACCTAATGTTATCGTCGATTTTTAATCTATACCATTAAACATGAATGCGAAGCCAAGCCATGCACAGAAGAATTTCTTCATGCCATGTTGATAAAACCTATCCACTCTTCCCACAGGTAGAGAGTAAAAGATTATTTTCTATCGTAATTGGGTCATCAGACACAACCAAATAAAACCTTAGGCCAAGTCACCTTTATCTTGGAAAATAGAATTGAGCATCCAAAACTTGAATTAGAAAAATGGTGGGAAACCATTCATGTATTAATTTTGAATGTGTGTAGATACTCTTACTATTATATTTGCTCTTCTTGACTGGAGGGTTTTGATTCCCCAGTAATGTGAAAGCTAATGGGATTTTTCAAGCTGAGACCTGAGGGCAAGCTTCTCAGGTCCTTAGCTACTGTCAATCGGTTTCTAGACAAGGTAATCGGATCTCTGATACGGTGCTCCTCTTACTCTAAGCAGGTCGAGGCTGACCTTTTGTAAGCCTTCATGAGGGCCAATACAAAACTCAATGACCGCATTTACACAGATAAAATGCCACATGAAATCATGGTTAATTTTATTTCGCCAGATAGGATACCTCATCTGTGGCACTCTCCTACCTTTACTGGTTTCTACTCTGCAACCTGCAGGTTGAATAACACATCCTAGTGGAGATTCGATCCATTATGTATATAGAGAACATTGCAAGATACTTGACTCTTCCTCTTCCATAACATCTCACGGCTAGCAATTACCACTTTTCCACTACGACTAGCACGGACATACTGTCAAATAGGACGTCAAAATAAAACCAAATGGACTTTTTATTGACATTAGTTATTTTCAGTTCTCGGTATAATAATCTCAACGAGCTTACCATCAATACACAACTAGGAGAGCATTGTCATGTTGCCCTGATAAACCGTACACTTCTCATAGAAACATATACCTCCAAGTCAATTAAGAACTCTATAAATTAGATGGCCCACCTTATACACTACAATCTTTAATGAATAAGGATCAAACTTGGCTGCCAAATTTGCACCCTACTTATTTAGTCAGGTGGTCATCTAGTAGAATTTAACACTCTTCCCTCGTTGCTTCTCGGTTATCAAATATATTCACCAAACAATTAGGATCACCACATGTAAACCATTTGACCACTTTCTTAATAATAACTATTCCTTCATGAAATGAATCTACATGAATCTAACCCACTTTAGTGTCCCTGGCCTACATCCGATCCAATGTATGTAACATACAAGCAAATTATTGCTAATCAAGCCACCACAATTACACAATACTATTGACATAGGATATCGTAGATCATCAAAAAAACAAAATTACTATCGACCAAGCCCGCCACTCCCATCCCTATAGGTTTTATTCACTCATTGTGCACCAATCTATTTATTAAGAAAGACACACTCTCTATATATTTTCCTTGACAAATTTCCTTTTATTTGTCCTATAAATACTTCATATGTTTCTTAGCCAACAAGTAGGTCCCAAAAACTATGTTTATCTACAGGAATAGATTAAATATTCATGTTCTTTTCTCGGAAGAATCGACTATAGGTTGCTCCTTTGTCCTAAACCTTTTGATTAAATTAGTGTATAGAATATTTTATTGATTGTTTTCAGATTTCAATTTTGATTTACATTTTTATATGTATGAGCATAGTTATTATCATATGTTTTATTGATAATTACTATTTAATTATCATGAAATTTGATGATATGTTTTTATTGAAATTATAAAGTTTAACGTAGAGAAATTACAGAGAAGAATTCTGTTGTTCATGACGTCTAAAATGAAATCGGGGAGGTAGAACAAGATAAGAAAAAATTACGTTCTTGAAAGAGGGGCATATGTTTCTCAGCCACTAATTCTTTGAAAAATGAAGTGGGGCGCATAGATAATGGGTAAGTACAAGAACCGATTAAATGTTTGTGCTTGTCTCCTAGTGCGAATGATGAATTATAAGACCGTCCTTAGTCTACAAACTGGGATCGAATCCCCTTACGTCCTGTACTGCTAGGGTTTTTCCTCTTAATTATATGGACTCTGGAGTAGCATTAGCAATGTTTAGTTTCTATATGTATGCGGCCATATGCTGTTCACCCTTTCTACTTCAGAGAGCGATCTCTTTGTTTTCTCTTGGTTCGGCTTTATAACTATGGTGTTTGGAGTGTTGTCGATCTTGTGGCCTCTGGTTATCTTATAGTATTAGCCTGTTGGGACTCAAATTATAAACTGTTTACAACCAATCATGGCATCATGCTCATCATCTCAAGAAGAGAATGTGGAATACGATCCTTTCAGTGGAATTGGACCTCGATTCCAAAGGATAAAATCCTGCGCACCTGCAAAACTGTTTGATGTATTTATTAGTCACCGCGGACCCGATGTAAAAGGGACTCTAGCTTTTGAACTGTACTATTGTCTCCAGGAGTTGGGATACAAAACATTTCTTGATTCTTATGAGATGGAACTGGGAGATTCCTTTCCTTCTGCCATAAAGAACGCCATCAATTCTGCTTCAGTTCAAATTGCTATATTTTCAAAAGGATATGCAGAGTCTCCTTGGTGTTTAGCTGAGCTGGTTCTCATGTTACATACTAAGGCTAAGATTATTCCTGTCTTTTATGATGTTACACCCTCTGATCTCCGTCACATACAAAAGGGAGTGTACTCTGATGCATTTGCTCAATATAAGCAGAAAGGGAGGTACTTGAACAAGCTTACGGAATGGGAAGAAGCTCTCAACACTGTTTCATTCATGTACGGCTACGAATTCAGTAAGCATAATAAGTAAGACTTCTTCTATATGCTTTTCATTGACCTTAATTCATGATTCTAATTTTTATCCGAAGAAATAGATTGTCTTCAATACTTCAGAACATACTTTTATTAAAACTTCTTTCTTTCATTCGTTTTTTAATTTACAGTGATCAGAGTAAGCTGTTCGAAAATGTTGTGCGTGCTGTGCATAAAGAGATAGAAAAGACAAAACCCTTGGATGTTGCAGATAATCCAGTAGGACTTGATGAACTTGTGGAAGACTTTGAAAGGTGTTGCACGCAGCAGAGGGAGGACGCAGTGAAGATAATCGGTATCTTCGGAATGGGTGGATCTGGAAAGACAACATTGGCTAAAGAAGTATTCAACCGGAAGCTTTGCGAATATGATGGGTCATGTTTTCTGTTTGACGTGAGAGAAGCATCTGACAAAAATGAATTGTCTTCTCTTCAATCCAAGCTACTCAAAGACCTGCTCTGCCTCCAAGATTCCCCAAAATTTCATAGCATAGAAGAAGGAAAGAGCTATCTCAAATCTCAGCTGCGAAGGGTTAGAATCTCGCGCTTGCTTATTGTTCTAGATGATGTTGATAAGAAGGACCAACTAGATGCGCTTTTAGTTAGAAATGCCCTGAATTCTGCTAGTTTGGTGATCGTCACAACACGTGATGAGAGCGTGCTAATAAGCAGCAGAATTACTCTTCGCTATAAGGTGAAAGAAATGAATCTTGAGCACAGCAGAGAGCTCTTCTGTTGGAATGCATTCCACCAACCATATGCTGATAGTGCTTACAAGGATCTGGTTGAAAAGTTTGTAAAAGTATGTGGAGGTTTACCTCTGTCTCTCCAAGTCATAGGCGCTCATGTTTATGGTAGGACTGACCGCCATTATTGGCGATCAGTTTTGAAAGAAGTTCTTAAAACATTGCCTGAGGACATCAAGCGGAGGGTGAAAATAAGTTTTGATTCATTGAACAGTGAACAAAAGCAAATCTTTAAGGATATTGCTTGTTTCTTCATTGGTAAACCATTATGTATGGCCAGAAGAATATGGGAAGGATCTGGATGGAGTGCTGAGTTTGCAATTCAAACCCTAAAGGATAAATGTCTCATTGAAATTGTCTGGTGTTATTCGAAGGAATTTGATGATAACAAGCTTTGTTTCAGAATGCATGACCATCTTCGTGATTTGGGGAGAGAATTGGCAGATGAACTGGGCGCTCTTCGCCTGTGGCACCCCAAACATCTTAAACGTTTGGTGTGTTTCTTCGTCGCGATCTGTGGCATCAATAAGCTAAAATGTTTCTCAGTTTTCTCTTATTTGATCTATTTTTGTACATGCAAAATGTTATAACCTTGATCTCTGAATACAGGAATTGATGCATTTTAAAAGCATTCTCACTGAAGTCAATGGCAGATGTCTTCTCTCAATTTTTGACTGGTCCTTTGGTGCCCAAATTACATGCTTTTTTGGGAAGTTGGATGATTGTGCCGAGGAATCAGTTTCTTTGCTATGGCTTCATCTTGACCTTACTTGGAGTGTACACACAAGCATTCCTTCATGGATACCTTTCCAGAATTTGCAGGGTTTGATAATTGTTGATGGGCATCTCAGAAGCTTGTGGCGAAACGACAGAGAGGTAAATGTTGTTCTTTATGGAAATCGGATCTTCATATATAGTACATTGTGTATTTTGGAGACATTTTTGTCACAATTTTTCATGATTGAAAAATAACCATTTGGTATGTATTGGTTGCAAGTTTCAGGTGCTCTACCAGTTGAAGGAGTTGTTGCTTTATAGAACATCATTGGTTGAATATGCAAACTCATTAAAACTCTTAATTAATTTGGAAAAACTAGCCATAAGAGGAAGACCTGGTGATGATGTAATAGAAGCGAGGTCTTTGTTAAACTCTCTTAGAAAACTCAGACATCTTAGAAGTTTGGTTTTAACACATTTGCCAATATCAGGGGATGTGGCCTTGAACAATTGTGGTGCTTCAACTGTAAAGTCTTCCATGAGCAACCTAGAGAACATTGAAATTAGAGATGAAAGGGATATATGGAAGGTTTCAATTAGTGGAGATCATTGTCCGAGCCTTGAATCTCTTCGTATTCAATCTATGCAAAATTTATTCCTAGTTGATTTATCAATGCTAAGAACACTGAATTCTCTTGAGTTGAATTCTTGTTTAGAATTAAGAGAGGTGTCAGGGATAGCTGATCTGGAAAACCTTGTATTCTTGAGGATTCATAAATGTGCTAAGGTAATCCAGTTGCCAGGTCTTGCACGTCTTAGTTTGCTACAGAGGATTATCGTTGATGGATGTGAGAAGCTACAGTGTATAACTGGTATTGAAGAGCTGAAAGGACTGAAGTATCTACACCTATCAGCACTAGGTAATGGAGGTATATCCAATTGCATTTGTAACTTGCAGGTAAGAAATACTCATCTATTCAGAGAGAGTTATATTTGTCATTTTGACTGAAGTGTTGGTTCCTACATTACTCACCTTGAGTTTAATTGATTTCCTCTCCAAAATTGACTCTACGTGATATTTTAAAGCGTATCATCACTTCCTTTTTTCCGCTTTCGTTCTGCTACGAACTTCTGTCAAAGGACTGAGTTGCATCTGTTTTTTGTGAATTCAGAGACTGCCATCAGAACTTACGACTGTAATTGGTAGAACAGCAAAGGAAGCCTCATTAATTTTAACTGCAAATTTGTTTTCTGACCTGATTAGTGACATTGGTCAAATTCATATCGCAGAAAATGCCATGCCTGAAGTACCACTGGAAACAGTTGAACACTTGAGTACAATCATTCTATGTACTGTGGTTCAGATAAATTATGGGGAAATTACACACATTCCTCTTGGTGGGTCTGATTCAATTGAAAGTTACATGGCAGGAGGAGAATGGATGGTTACATTCGTAGTTACTGCAAAGTTGGATTGGATTCCGAGTGTGTCATTAGGAGCTGAAATAAAGAAGGGGTGTATAATAGTGGTGAAAAATAGTGAGGAAGGGAATGCCCTGTGTATATTAAAAAGAATTATTGGCCAGTTGTATGATTCCTAATATTTTTTCACTGTATCCATTTCCAAAGATTCAGATGAAACTAGAAATATTGAGGGATGGTTTTGTAATAACTACATAAAATACACATCACTATATTTTAATATCCTTATTAAGAATGAGGCTTCTGAATACAGCTGCCCTAGGTATCCAGAATACTTTTGTATTGGGGCGAATATAGTGTGTAATAGTTTTATATTAACTGTGGATTATTTTATAATAAGTTGTATTTTATATATTATTTTTCTATAGATATGATATAATTATTAGATTATAATATTATTATAACTCAAACTTAAACCTAATTTTTATATCTATCAATTTGCTAATGGAATGGAAGGAACATTTAATGATTACCATAAAACATGGACCTTTCTAATATATGTAACTAGCATATATCATTTGAATGAGGATGAACTTATGTCATTAGTCTATTATATATTTATTTCTTGTTGAAGTTTCATCAATGTATTCTTTTAATATATTATTTCATGTAATAAATGATCTTGACTTTACTTTGAAAAATTACAAGTACATACATTTACAATCGCTAGAACTATAGCAGCTAGAAACATTAAAAATTTGTTCCAATCAGGGTAGCCTAGGTTGTATATCAACTATTAGTTACTAAAGTACTATAGTGACAATCACTAATGCAACAATCAATAATGTGCCAACTAGGGTAGCCTGGGCTAGGCTAGATATCAACTATTAGTTACTAAAATATTATAGTGGCAATCCCTAATGTGCCACAAGATCAATAATGAGGGCCTTATTATAATGTTATAATGCCTTATCTACATCTTGTTCTTTGTGTTGTAATCTAGTGCTAAACTCTAATTGCAGCCACCTACATGTCAGATTCCACCCATTGGAGATTTCATTGGGATCTTGATCCCTCTTTCCCCCTAATGCACAATAGCAATTGTTATTGTTCAGAAAGTGAAGTAAACATTGGTTGGTGATTTTCAATTTTGAATGTAAGGGGGAATTTTTTGTTACAATACAAAAAATGATAAATAGATGGAAAGTTGTTGCCATAAACAGTTCAGAATAATGTTTTGTCAACATTAATTTGGAGTAGAGGACTTTGCAACAGTAGTAGAGAATAGAAGAGAGAAATTCAATAATAGGTAGGCTCCAAATGTGTAGTAGGATATCAGGTTCATAGTAGTTCTAGATAATTTCAAAAGTTATAATTAGTAGCAGCTCCAAATTGTTGTAGACAATTTATTTGTAATCCTTTTGTAATATGGGTCTGAAAATGTTTGTAAATGTCATTTTGTGATTATATAGGAAGAATATTCCTTATTTCTAGCTATCTTCTACTCAAATTTTCTTTATTCTTTTTTTCTAGTTGATTGGAAAGCATAGCAGTAGCTCTTTGTATTGTTGTTGTTTGGGTGTTTATGATTATAGTCCATCATATTTGGTACCAAATTTGTGCATGCTATATCTTATTAAGTGTTACATTTCAAGAAGTGGTATCACAGCTAGAAAGACCTAAGTACTAAGTGAGTTGAGCATTTATTTTCTAAGCCTTGAAGTTTCATTGAGTTGGAGACATGGTTGTATAAGATAGTAAGAGTTGGTAGCAACCACCATCATTTAATGGATAGAACTATGATGTCTTGGCAAAAAATGAAGACCATTATGGTTGCAAACAATTCATAGAATCTAGTTGTCAATGGTTCCATGGACTTGACTAGCCTAGAACATTATCCAACCCTCACAAACAACCGAAAAACCCAACTAAATGAGAAAATAAGGAAATATTCTAATACATTGAGTTTGATAGAGGGAGGCTTGGTAGATGTCATTTTTATGAGAATAATAGCAGCTAACTATGCAAAGGAACCTTGGAAAATTATTCAAATGTGGATCAATAAAGTCAAATTGGTGAAGCTCTAGATGATTCAAAGTGATTTTGAGAATCTCTAAATGAAATACAGTGGTTCCATTTTATATGCTTGATGAGATAGTGATTTAGATTATGGACTAAAAGTATCTCTCAACATTTATGATGGATGAGTTGATGGATTCCTTTCAAACCCATGAACAAGCCTAGATCAGTCTTAACATTGTTCCCACAAGAAATATGTTAAATATTAGGCTAATGCAAGAGGATGAGAGAGAAGTAGAAGTAACTATAAATGAACCCCGGGTGGTATAGGAAGAAGAAATTCTAGATGAGGAAGTTTTACAATAAATAGCTTTGGATGAACTCATAGCCAAGAGCGAGCGAGAAGCTCTTAGTTCACCTCTAGAGCCAAGAAGAATGATAGTATCTCAATTCAAAGGTATTGTAAGAGCAATTTAGAATGTTATAATTGCCCAAAAATCTGGTCACTATTGTAGTGATTTCTAGAAAACATAGCATGCTTAGTCAAAGTAAAGTGAAAATGTGGATGATGAAAAGGTATCTAAAGGACATTAGGCAAAGGTTTTCATCATGTGCAATATTGGTGAGTAAGGAAATATTGAAGTTCTGTATTTAGCCAGTGCTAGCAACCACATGAGTAGTAATGAAATTTTGTTATCTTTTATTTATAAAAGTATCAAATCTAAGATAAAACTAGTGAATAGTGGATTAGATGCAATTGTGGACAAAGGTTTTGTTATAATCCACACTGATGGTCGCGCCCACAAAAGGATATGAAAATCACAGTAAAACCTTTCCTTGTCAAACCAGGGGACGTATACTTTAAATGGTGCAGCAAAATATATGCACTAGGAACTTATTTTGGTCAACTCCTAGCGGAAATACATACTGAAAAGAAATCCTACCTACACTACAGGAAGGTAATGCAAAGCTTTTTAACTCAACTATGCTTTGATTACGACAGAAACCATAATAACTACAACTGAAACACAAACTATGAGCTGGCCTTATGCTGCCGGAACAGACACAGTGATGGATTCCTTGTGCTGCAAGAGCAATGTAAAGCTAAGTTTGTATAAAAACTTTAAAGATGAAAGCAAACTGAAGCTTAACAGGAAAGAACAACTAACTAACTAGCTACAGATACCTACTAAGTGGGCCCCCTTAGCAAGCATCTCCTAATTACGCAAATATGAAACTCAGAACTTCATTGAATTTTATTCATAAAAACAGAATGATATACATTTCTAGTGTATTTTTTCTGGATTCGATTGTGTGTATATTTTTTCATCAACGTTTCGAATCACACTCCGTGATTCATGATATACATTGCTTTGTTGATATGGAAACTAACAACAAACTTTGCTTCTGGTTAAACAGATTCTGTCTTTCATTATCATCTTGATTCTTACATGACATCTACTATTCTTATTCTACCCTTCTCTCGCGCAGGAGGAGAAGCTTTATTTAAAAATAGGGGAGCAACTAACTAACTAACTCCATAAAAGAAAGACGTGGAAGTAAAAACATATCCTCGAATCAAGGAACAAACTTCATAAATGAGTTTATGCGTTCAACCCGATCAGAGAGAATCTAGCACTCCACTCTTTGTCATTAAAATTATTTCCCATGATTCAGTCAAAGAGTCTTTGCCGGAGCTTCCTCGAAGTCGTGCAGGAAATGGACTTTACTGCAAGGCCGAGATTGGCTGCGCTTGACTCGATCATTCTTCAACAACCTGCGAAACAAAAGGTAACAGACAACAGAAAAGGCGTATGGCACATACACGATATCCATTCATTAATCACACATTTTATATTTAATTCATCATTCAAAAACTGTATACGATATACCAGTCATTTTAGGGAGTCAACGGGGCAATAAATGCAATCAAGTTAATCACAAAGAGCTGCAGGAATATAAAAGTTTCTTGCTACAGGATATCCCAAAAAGGTTTCACAAAGTCTGAACATCCATGAAATAACAAAAGTAAAGGCATTTAAAAGTTTTATCAAAACATCCAAATTATGAGCATTTTTTTAAGCTCATCACTGCCCCCTACTTAGCCCAATGCTGGTCCTCCAGCATTAACTTTCCTGGTGGTTTCTCTGAAGTCGGTGGCTGCTACATGACTCTGAAACGGATTTTTAAACTCGTAATAAAATCTTCTGAAATCCCGGCATTTTTCATACCTTTGGTCTTCTAATTCATTGTTGAGTTTTGTAGCCTGGTGAGGATAAAGTGGCCACATTAGCACAGAAGGTCTGAATGTCAGCGGCAACCACAGTTCAAATCTTGTTTGAAGTCCCAATTGAATATATCTGCTGGTTCGTTTGAGAGTTGCTGTGAAATTTAAGGGACTATGCGGTTCTGACTTTCTTAACCCAACAATTAACTTTTCCCATCTTTTCTCACTTCTGGAGAATGCCAATTTCCAAAATGAATATTGTTGTGCCTGGAATTCATCATATACCTGTTTTCTGATATCAAATATTTTCCCTCTTGCTGAAACATTATTAACTGCATATGTCAGAGCAAACCAATCTTTCAACATTGCATAAGGATTTGAACTGTGAGATCGTAATGGAACAGGCTCTATTTTCTCAACTTCCTCATATGTTTCCCATTGCCTGCCATAATTTGCCTCATTTGCTGTCCATGACATAAATGCTCTTAAATGAACATCACCAATATAAAGAAGAGGATTCCATTCTGTTTCAAATGGTATTAGAAAGCCATGCAAATAGAATTCACAGAGAGAATTTCTTAACCAGTTAGGGGCTGCCTGGTATGCTTCATAGAAGTCTTTGGCATTATGAATTATAGGATCTTGGTTTCTGGAAATTCTCATTAATTGGAACCATAAAAACTATTCTTTAAGGCATAGAGCATAAACTCTGGGTGGGGGTCTACATTCCATAATCTGGCCAGTTACTTTCAACATTTCGTTTGTTTTTGCTTTCAGCTCAGCAATTTCTTGCTTCTGACTTTCAATTTTCTTATTTAATTTCTTCTTTTCTATTTCCCATAGACTTTGCTGCATGATAGTCTGGGCTATGTATCGGAAAGTCAGGGTTTGCAATGTAACTGTTTCCCAATTAGTTTTAACATATTCTCAAAATTCCATTAAAAATGTTTTCTTATACATAACAATAGCTTTGCAAACTTCAGGATGAGATACAACTTCACTAGGTACATTTGATTGTTTAGCCTGTTCTTCCTCTTGCTGTAAGATAAATTCTTCTTGTTCCTGTGGTGGAGAAGCCTATGCTTCCTCTGAAAATTGCATAGCAGCAGTAGCCAAATCATCAAGATTTGGTAACCCTTGCTCATTATGCCCTGTTTCCTTTGTCTCAACTTGTTCCACTTCAGGAACGATCGAACTCTAGGCAGCATTTTCGGACACATTCTGAAAAACATTAAATTCAGACTCAACAGATTCTTCTGAAATTACAATCACCTCTGGTTGTGATGAAGCAAGGGAGGTCTTAGATTGTTTCCTTGCGGAAACCCTTCTTGGCATTGATGCGGCTGTAGGAGGTGTTCCGGTGGTTTTCCTCTTCTTTGTTTGCTTAGAGGGCTTTGCCCTACCAGAGGATGACGACGAACTAGAAATAGCAATAGGCGTTGCTGTAGGAGAAACAGCTGCAGGGGAAGGTGCTGCAAGAGAAGGGCATTGCCTTTTCCGAGAACGAGGGTCAGATTCAGGGGACCCTTCTACCTTTGCTTTTCCCTTCTCACTCCTAGTGGCAGACCTAGTTTGAATCCTAGCAGAGGATTTGGGTACGAAAGCTGCAGGACCAGGTGCTACACGAGTAGATGACCCTTGCCCTGTTTTACTGGTAGATGGACTTTCTTTTTTCTTTTTCTGAGGCCGTGGGGTAAGTACCCTAGGAGGTTGTGGAATTTGCAAACTCTTTTGGGCAACAAATTGTTGCCAGGAGAGAGATGAGACATCCCTTAAAGAGCGCTCAATCAGTAATTTAATGAGGCCATGATGAGTGATAGAATTATCTTTCCCTTGTTGAGTTCCGTGGGCATTGTGTTCTAAAAATTTTAACAAGAAATTTGGAACATTTATAGCTAACCCATGCCTCATATGGCTCAATAATTTGAAATGATGAGAATGCAAATAGGAAAAACGGCCTTCACAGGTCAAATATCTGATTATGTAAATAACATACTCTGAATAAGGAGGAGGCAACGATACGTGCTTGCATCCCTGCTTGGAGACTTCCAAAGGTCTATCAGTAGGCATTGAAAACTCGGCCCTTGCTGCTGCAGCGTCTGAAGAAAAGTTTTCTCCAACGGCTGGAAGCTCAGTTACTTCTGCAATTCTGCTTTCGATTGCAACAACCGTTAGACCCCATACGGTGGCTTCCCCTTCAGAAAGGGTTCTCAGAAATTCTTTAGCAGCCTCCTCATTAAAATCATTTAAGCTCAAAAAATAATTTAACCAACCACAGAGGCTGAATGCATGGACTGTTTGCGGATTTTGCAATAATGTTTCATGAGCTGTAGGCTCATGTTGCACCAACTGACCACCCATGTTTGCAGTTTTCTTACAGCTGAACTCAATTCTTTGGTGAAGATTCAAATTCACTGCTTCCCTTCTGTTCTAGTTTTTTCGTGCCGTCACATTACTTTCTTTCTTTTCCAAAAATGAACTTTTTTGAACAAGCAGTCTTAATCATGATTATGCAATAAAGAAAGACATGCGACCATAGTTGGAAAGTACCAAAAAAAAAGTATTAAAGAAGATTATTTTGCAGTTATGGCAGCGGCGAAAAGACAGGTTTCAAAAGATGGATTACCCCGCCCCCTACTTAAAATATGACATGTGTCCTCACATGTCACAAAGAACAGGTAGAAGTTCAGGCAATAATGACCGGTACATGCATATCAGAAAATGAATTGAATGAAATAAATCAAATATGCGATAAGAAAAGATATGGCGTACCTTTGATAATTGCACGTACGTGTGAAGAAATATGACGGCAGCTGCATGGATTGACAAATGGGAAAGACATTTTAATTAAGCTTGATGCGGATGGATGACGTGGATGGGTGAAATGGATGGATGAAATGAACAAATGAATTGAATGGACGGAAGTGAAAGAAGTGAAATGGAGGCGATAAATGAGAATGGAGAAAAGGGGTTTCCTTTTTGTAAAAAGAAAACCTTTATTATGGGCATGCCTTTTGAAAATTACGGTGACGCTGCAGGAGAAAGGAAAAAGCCTTCGACTACAGGAAGAGTAGCAGGAGGAACCTGAAGAAACTGCTGCATGAATTCTTCCTTGGAGACTGGTTTGTGGTATAACCGGAGTCGGTGGCCATTCATTAACAATTTGAAGTGGACTGGGTCTATTGTTACCAGCTGTACAGCTCCATTATCGAACACATTTTCAACTTCATAGGGGCCAAGCCAACGTGTGGTGAGCTTACCTTGGTTTTCTTGATATCTTGAATCATATAACAGAGCCCAATCTCCAGTAGAAAATTTCTTGGTTTTGATGTGCTGATCATGCCATTTTTCCTTTGCTGTTGGATTGCTTCTGTATGCTGCAGGGCGGCTTTTCTCATTTCGTCCAAAGCATTTAGCTGCAGGAGACGGTCCTTCTGTGCTTCAGATATGTCTATATTGAGTTCAAGAGCTGTCCTCAAAGTTTTGTGTTCAAATTCTATTGGTAACATGGCTGTTTTCCCATAAAGCAACTCAAAAGGTGTAAACCCAGTTGTTGTTTTCCATGTAGTTTTGTAAGCCCAAACTGCTTCAGGAAGTCTATTGCTCCAATCTTTTCTATGTATCTGTACTGTCTTTGTGAGGATCGCCTCAATTTCTCTGTTTGTTACCTCTGCCTAACCATTGGCTTGAGGGTGATAAGGGCTGGACTTCCTATGTTTTATTTTATATTCATTCATTAGTGCTGTGATCAGATTAGATGTAAACTGAGCTCCTTGATCGGTTACAAGCTCTCTGGGAACCCCAAATCTTGTGAAAATTTGTTCATACAGAAACTCAGCAACTTTGTTATCTCGAGCATGAGCCATAGCTATTACCTCAACCCATTTTGTTACATAGTCCGTGCAAACTAGAATGTATGATTTTCCATTGGATGGTGGATCAATTGGTCCTACAAAATCCATCCCCCATTTATCAAAAGGGGTGACTATTATCTGTGGATGTAGTGGCATTTCATCGGACTTAGTTGGTCTTCCCATACGCTGGCATTTGTCACATTTTCTTGTATAGGCCACAACATCTTTATGTAATGTTGGCCAGTAGTACCCTGTTGTAAGAACTTTCATTGATGTTCTTTTTGCTGCACAATGTCCTCCACATGGTTCATCATGGAAAGCATGCAATATGTCATAAGTTTCGTCTTCTCTTACACATCTTCGCATTACCTAATCAGCTCCAGTATAAAACAAACTATTTGCAATCCTGGAAAAGTTAAAACTTTTCTCTATTAATAACTTCTTTTCTTTTGGAGAAAAGTAGTCTGGTATTCTGTTTGCTGCTAGATAATTGGCAATGTCTGCATACCAGGGTATATGTGTAGTGATAGAAAACAAGTGTTCATCTGAGAACCTATCATCAATAATCTCATGTTCAACAGGTGTAGCTGATTGAAGTCTTGATAAAAAGTCAGCTACAACATTAGCTCTCCCTGGTTTGTCAATTATAGAAATGTCAAATTCTTGTAACAACAGGAGCCATCGTGCCAACCTACCAGAAATGGCCGGTTTGTTCATCAGATATTTGATTGCTGCATGGTCATTATGGACGAATATCTGATAACCTGTGACATAATGTCTAAATTTACTCAAAGCATATACTACTGCAAGCAATTCCTTTTCTGTGACAGTATAATTGAGCTCAGGACCTTGAAGGTTCTTGCTGATAAAGTAAATAGCATGTTCAACTGAATTTTCTTTTTGATTCAGAACTGCTCCTATGCCAAAGTCAGAAGCATCAGCATGTATGTGAAAAGGCAAATTCCATTTTGGACCTTGAAGAACAGGGGCTTTAGTAAGCAAGTCTTTTAATTGTAGGAAGGATTTTTCACAGCCCTCTGTCCACTCAAATTGGGAATCCTTTGTTAACAAAGCATAAAGTGGACTGGCAATTTTACTGAAGTCTTTTATAAACCTTCTATAATACCCTACATGACCAAGAAAACTTCTGACATCTTTCTATTTTGCAGGAGTTTGTAAATTCTGAATTACTTCAATTTTAGCAGGGTCAACCTGAATTCCATTTTTTGAAACATGATAACCTAGAACAATACCTTCTTCCATCATTAGAAAACACTTCTCACTGTTTAGAGATAAATTTTGCTCTCTACATCTTCTCAATACTTTTTCTAAATTTACCAGTGCTTCTTCAAATGTGACTCCATAGGCAGTGAAATCATCCATGTAAATCTCCATACATTCATGAGATATATCAGCAAAGATACTAATTACTGCTCTTTGAAATGTTGCTGGCGCATTGCATAAGCCAAAAGGCAAGACCGAATAAGAAAATGTTCCCCATGGACAGGTAAAAGTGGTCTTATCTTGATCTTCAGGGGCTATTTTTATCTGATTGTATCCACTGTAACCATCCAAAAAGGAAAAATATTTTTTGCCAGACAGTGAGTCTAGTACTTGATCTACAAAAGGTAGTGGAAAGTGATCTTTTTTAGTGGCACTGTTCAATTCTCTGTAATCTACACATACTCTCCATTTTCCACCTTTCTTGGGAACAATAACTAAGGGAGAAACCCATTGACTGTCAGAGATTGGATAAATAAAGCTAGCATCAAGCAATTTTTGAAGTTCATTTTTAACTATTTCCCTAAGTGCTGGATTTACTCTTCTTTGAGGTTGTCTAATTGGTGAACAATCTTCTTTGATATATATCCTATGAGTACAAACTCAAGGATCTATTCCTTGCATGTCCCCATATTCCCATGCAAAAGCTTTATGCTATTCTTGTAGCATTTTTAATAGATCAGCCTGTTGAGACTGTGACAGCTTATTATTGATATTCAAACAATGACCTTGAGACAATTCTATCTGCTCCGTGAGATCATTCATAGAGTCTACAGGTAATTTTTGTATCTCCTGTGGAAGCAAATTATGAAAAATCACTGGAAGTTTAGGCAGTGGATTTTCAGAATCTGGTTGCTGCAGGAAATATTGTAAATGAATATCATTTGGATCAGGTGAACCTTCTTTATCAGAGTTGTTTTGTAGAATTTGAAACAATAAGGCATCTTCACTCTGAAGTTGTGAGAATGGGTCATTTTGAATCATCATCAATTTAGCCAAGGAATTGGTTTCTTCAATTTCCTCCCCCACATCTGGCCAAACAGGTTGGGACAAATCTGGCTGAGGTCTAGCAAGAGGATACAGAGCCAATTTCTTTGTGGACTGCCCATCAGAAATAGTCATATCTCCAGAATGACATCCTATAAAAGCATCGACAGTTGCTAACCATGGTCTACCAAGAATAACTGGATACCCTCCTAAAGTTGCCTTAACTGATAATATTGTGAAATCAACAGGGTACTCCCAAGATTCAAGAATGACAATTACATCTTCTACAATCCCATCAGGCTTAACTGTGGAACTGTCTGCAAGCTGCAGGACTGTGGGTGTAGACCTAATGTTTGAAATGTTCAGGGAGTCCATAGTATGCTTTGTCATGACATTAATGGCAGCACCTAAATCAATCAAAACATTTTTTACAACTTGGCCATTTACATTTATCTGTACTACAGGACTTCCAGGGTCAATATACTTTGGCATAACTACATTTCCCAACATTATATCAGCCAATTTTCCTAAGACATGAATTGTTTGAGGGTCCTTTTTCTTTCGTCCAGGCTTCTTTAAACAGGCTTCTTTAATAGCTTTTCCAAAAATAGGAATATCTTTAATAGCCTGGAATAAAGGAATTTAAATCTGCACATTTTTGAGCTGATCCATAATGTCAAAAGTGGGTTGTTCCATGGGTTTATATGCAGTACTTTGCAACCTCTGAGGAAAAGGTGGGTTATCTTGATTTTTTAGAATAGGCTCCTTAGTTACGGTATCTGTTATTGGCATGTGCTCAGTAGGAACAACAGTTGTAGTAGGTTCTTCATGGGGAGGATCTGATATTTCAGTAATCCGAGGCGGTTTTGGAGCAGGTAAAGTAGTGCCAGACCTCAAATGGATATCATTAATGTTTAAGGCATAAGCTTGATATTGGTTGGCTTCGGCAAGATATGCAGGCTACTGAGGTTTATTATTGGGGTTGGGTATTGGCTGGGCAGGCATAGGCATTTGTTTCGAAGGTCCAGGATTTGTGGCAGTTACTGCAGGAGGCGGCATAAGGGCTTATGGTTGCGATTGTGGAAGTTGCAGGAATCCAGAGGATTGGTTTTGCCATTGTTGAGGGCTTCACCATTGAGAATTTTGCTGCCAATTTCCTAAAGGTGGGGTCCATTGCCCCTGTGGCTGCTGCCATCCCCCTTGAGGGGGTTACCATTGCTGGTTCTGATAATTAGGCCAATTTGGTTGAGGTGGGTTCCAGGATGGTGGTGGTCCATATGCATGTTGCCATTGATTATTATATCCAGAATAAGAATTACCAAAAGTTAAAGGGTCTTGAGGCATACCTTGTCTCTGGGCCCATGGTCTCCTTTGTGCAACAAAGAACATGTGATCATCATCTCCTTCTACTGGCTTAAAGTTAGTAGGTAGTTGTTTAGCTTCCAAATTAGCCACCATCTTGCATCTGCAGTCACGCTTTTTTTGTCTGCAATATGGACAAAACTCGGCCAAAACTGCGTCAGCCTCCTCATGTTTCTTTCAAGCTTGCATAGTGTCTAGTTGCGTAGCCATATTATTAATGATGTCCTGCTTAAAGTCAGATAGCAAATTTGTTATCTCTATTCGAGAAACTCCGTCAGAAGAAGACTTCCCTATTGTAGCATGATGACCTCTACCTTTCTTAACTATTGCTCGAGAGTAGTTAAGACATATTTTCTTTATATCATCCCAAGGCACCTGGGCTATATCACCTTCTCCTATCAGGTCCAGGGCATCTATACAAGCATCACTGATTCCCTTTAGAAACAGTAGTTTCTGAGAGTCCTCGTTGAGAGTATGGTTTGAGTTCCTCTGTAGTGCAAACAAGAATCTGGAAATGTAATCTTCCAGACTCTCATCCTCCTTCTGTTGAATTTGGAATATATCATCACCCTTGCCGGTGCTCTTACAATATTCCTTATATTTTTCAAGGAATTTTGTCTGCATGACCTCCCAACTATCAACTACACCTCTTCCTAGACTCATGAACCATCTGAGAGCTCCTTCCTTCAAGGTGGAAGGGAATAACTTCAATTTATGAACGTCTGTGTTGTAGTCATAACTGTGACAGAGGACATCAAATTCAAACAGAAAGGTTTCTGGGTCCTCTGTAACCAGGCCATAAAACTTTGGGAGCAAAGAAGAGGGAATGTTTTTAAGATTGTCAGTATCTCCCTGGGGAACAATAGGAAACTCAAATGCAGGAGGCGGATTATTGGGTTGATTATTTGCCATGTTTGGTTGCTGGAATAACAGAGCGAATGGATTTTCCTCAGGTTCGTTGTCAGCTGGGTCAAATGGTAGTTCAATAAATAGATTTTCAGGGATAAACCTTCCCAGTGCGTCTCTTCTTCTTCTGTGCATGCAATATAATGAATAGTGGCTTGAAAAATCTAGGAAATTTTACTAACAAGCTAAACTAATGCCAAAAATGACTTTTGATAAACTCCTAGCGAGACGCCATCCCCGGCAATGGCATCAAAAATGATGGTCGCGCCCACAAAAAGATATGAAAATCATAGTAAAACCTTTCCTGGGAATTGGGCATTCCAACAGGTGATCAATATCTCTCTTCTGTAGACGTTCATTTACTTGTCAAACCAGGGGACGTATACTTTAAATGGCGCAGCAAAATATATGCACTAGCAACTTATTTTGGTCAAATCCTAGCGGAAATACATACTGAAAAGAAATCCTACCTACGCTACAGGAAGGTAATGCAAAGCTTTTTAACTCAACTATGCTTTGATTACGACAGAAACCATAATAACTACAACTGAAACACAAACTATGAACTGGCCTTATGCTACCGGAACAGACACAGTGATGGATTCCTTGTGCTGCAGGAGCAATGTAAAGCTGAGTTTGTATAAAAACTTAAAAGATGAAAGCAAACTGAAGCTTAATAGGAAAGAACAACTAACTAACTAGCTACAGATACCTACTAAGTGGGCCCCCTTAGCAAGCATCTCCTGATTACGCAAATATGAAACTCAGAACTTCATTGAACTTTATTCATAAAAATAGAATGATATACATTGCTTTGTTGATATGGAAACTAACAACAAACTTTGCTTCTGGTTAAACAGATTCTGTCTTTCATTATCATCTTGATTCTTACATGACATCTACTATTCTTATTCTACCCTTCTCTCGCACAGGAGGAGAAGCTTTATTTAAAAACAGGGGAGCAACTAACTAACTAACTCCATAAAAGAAAGACGTGGAAGTAAAAACATATCCTCGAATCAAGGAACAAACTTCATAAATGAGTTTATGCGTTCAACCCGATCAGAGAGAATCTAGCACTCCACTCTTTGTCATTAAAATTCTTTCCCATGATTCAGTCAAAGAGTCTTTGCCGGAGCTTCCTCGAAGTCGTGCAGGAAATGGACTTTACTGCAAGGCCGAGATTGGCTGCGCTTGAGTCTATCATTCTTCAACAACCTGTGAAACAAAAGGTAACAGGCAACAGAAAAGGCATATGGCACATACACGATATCTATTCATTAATCACACATTTTAGATTTACTTCATCATTCAAAAACTGTATACAATATACCAGTCATTTTAGGGAGTCAACGGGGCAATAAATGCAATCAAGTTAATCACAAAGAGCTGCAGGAATATAAAAGTTTCTTGCTACAGGATATCCCAAAAAGGTTTCACAAAGTCTGAACATCCATGAAATAACAAAAGTAAAGGCATTTAAAAGTTTTATCAAAACATCCAAATTATGAGCATTTTTTTAAGCTCATCACACACCAAGGAAGTTCACAATGACATAAAAAATGTCTATTTTTTCCCTAGCATTAAGCACAATCTCTTGAGTTTTGGGAAAGTAATCCAAAGAGGTCACAAAGTAATGATGGAAAAATGTTCATGCATCATGTTAGAAAAGAATGAGAGCGAGAATATTTTTTTAGTAGTACAAATGATAGAGAACTAGATGTTTTTGTTAAGGATTCAAACATATTTTTCATCACATTCCATAGGCGCACCTCTCAAGAATGAAAAATATATAGTAATATAGTAGCAATCACTCAACACTCACCATCCCTCTAAATGTTGACATGTAAGGCATTGAAAATGTTGGTTTGATTATTTACTAAGAATAGTATGGTTATAGGTTTTTGTAACATTGAAGAGACTAGTAGTAGATGCAAAACCTAGATTTTAGGCAATAAACATTGGCAACCCTTTATATTGGGCAATTCTAGAAGGGTAAGAGTGTCATTGGATCTAGTAAACATGAGTTTTCATGTCCCTATGCAAACCATTTATATTAAGAAGAGTCAATGTTATATGACCTTCATTGAGAAATATAGCCATAAGATATGGGTTTGGTTTTTATATCATAAGTCTGAAGCTTTTGAGATATTTAATCTGCTTAAGGCCTAGGATGAGTGTTGGTGTAAATAAATATTCATCATGGATATTATTACACTTTACTTAAGTTTACTTAGGTACATGCATTTTATAGTAGTTTAGCTATGAGACAATTGGGTGTTTGTGCCACATTCGGATAGTATGTGTAGGAGAATTTCCACCTTTTATAATGTTGATCTTGTTACTACTCTACCATATCCACTTATTGTGGAGTGATAATTCCACCTTCGGTGGGTGATCCACCTCATGTGGAATATTTTATTATTTCTCCTACCTACCCACACCTATTTCCTACCTACCCTTGTTTCTTATTGAGCCACATGTCATGTTTGTGTGCTCACATATCCATATTGCCTTGCCTATATATGCAGGCTCATATTCATTGTATTGAACAACGTTTGATGATCCAATTGATCAATATTTTCTCTTGATAGAATACAGTTTATTCCTATCAATATTTTGTCTCTCTATTGCATTTTTCATTGAACCTTTGATCTTGGAAAATTCTCTCATGGTATCAGAGCCATTAGAGTGTCATTGGTTTGTCAATTGAGAGAAATTTGATGCTATTTAGGGTTGTATATTTTGGAGCTTTCTATTGCAGGTTATTATTGAAGTTTGATGGGTCAAATATGAGGTTACCATTGGATTCAGGAGGTCCAACAAAGTCAGTTTTTCCTTTTGTTTCATCCAAATTGATCTTCGGAGGCCAAATCTAGAGGCATTTGAAGTTTGTAGATGCGACGGAAAGTTTCTAGAAATTATAATTTTGTAGGCAATTTTCAAATAGTGATATCTCACTCATCCGAGCTCCTTTGTTTGAGCAATATTTTTTGTTTTTTGGTAGAATTTTGTGATCTGTACAGCGGTGTAGGAGATTTCTGAATTTCGGATACAGTTTTTTCAGAAATCATGAAATCTTGTTTTTTACAACTTTGGAGACTTCATTTGGGCTCATACAACCTCCTTTTCAAGTGCCATTTTTTTTTTAAGTGCATAATTTTTTGTCTACTTTCACAATATACCATTTGTTTGCATTGATTTTGAGTAGAAAGTGTACTTTTAGTATTTGGTCATTTTTTGGCCTATTTGGTACTTCTATTTTGCTTGGATCTCAGTTTAGATCACTAGCAGTATTTGTTGAAGTCTCTTATATCTCATTTTGAGAAGTTGTAAATTTGAAATCAGACGTCCACTTTGCCATTATTTGCATGTTCCAACATGATCTTTTTATGGGGGGTCAATTGTTCATTTATATCTCTTGTTGAAATTTCATTCAAAGGCATCTTCATCTATAGTATTCTACAGGGCTTCTTTGTTGGTGGAATCATTTTCATGTTTCCACATTTGTATATTTTATCATGATGTATGCTCTTGCTTGAGCAATGTTGTACTCGCACTATCATAAAGTGCCACACCTCTTTGTATCTTGTCATTGTTGACTATTTGATCCTCTTTTACACGTAGACTAGGAATATCTTGTGAGACTTGGTGCATGGCTCCAGTTGAGACATAGATTGGACACATTTGTGCATGGCTCCCATGAGACTTATCTTGTACCAGTATTTTTGCCATTTATGAGTATCCAGATGATGCTCAAAGAAGGTTGTCTCCATGCATGATCTGCATTTTGTTGCAGTGAGTGATTCATGATTTTCGACATGGTACCTAGTTTTGTCACACTTTGACATTATTGGTGCAGCATTGGCTCTCTTTCTTCCTTATGGGGAGGTATTCTGGTCATCATCATTGGAACATCTTTGTAGGAGATTTGACATTGAGGGAGGGCTTCATGGTCTCTTCTTCTCTCTTATGGGGGAGAAATTTTTTTGTTCTTCTCATTTATCATTGAGAGCATTGTGTGCTTTCTTCATCTCTCTTTTGGGGGAGGGTTTTTTTCCATTGGCTTTCTCTCTCTTTCTCCATTTATGGGAGATTGAATTTGTATTTGTTCATGGGTACCTAACATAGTCGGGACCCATCTTGCATGGCTTAGTTGCATTGTAGACTCTAGTGCATTCCCCTAAGTTGCACTTAAGGGGGGGGTGTTGGTGTAAATAATTATTCATCATGGATATTATTACACTATACTTAAGTTTACTTAGAACATGCATTTAATAATAGTTTGGGTATGGGACACTTGGGTGCTTGTGCCACGTTGGGATAGTGTGTGTAGGAGAATTTCCACCTTTTATGGTGTTGATCTTATCTTGTTGTTACATTCCACCTCATGTGGAATATTACATTGTTTCTCCTACCTACCCACGCCTATTTCCTACCTACCCTTTTTTCTTATTGATCCACATGTCATGTTTGTGTGCTCACATATTCCTAGCCTTACCTATATAAGCAGGCTCATCTACATTGTTTATACGGGGAATCAATCAACATCGTGTAATGATCCAGTTGATCATGTTTTGCATCTTGATAAAATACAATTTATTCCTATCATATATTTTGTCTCTCTTATTTGTGCTTTCCATTGCCTCTAGATCTTGTCAAAATCTCACAATGAGAAACAAAGTGGAACTTTCATCAAGTTCATAAGGCTAGATAGATGGGGAGAATATATCTCCAATGAGTTAGTTTTTGCAAGTATCATTGCACCAAGGATTTAAAAAATAATTATACTCAACAACAAAATGGAGTGGTTTAGAGGAAGAAGAGCACCATCATGGTGATTTCAAGGAGTGTGTTGAAAGCCAAAAAAAGAGATATATAATAGAAATGCAATAGAAAATGTATAATATTCTATTTAATAAAAAATAGACGATATGCTCATAAAAATTTAGAAATTGTGACTCCTCAAGTAAATGAAGCCAAGAAGACTATAAATGCAACAAGGAAGCAACAATTGCCCCTAAATTCATATTGACAATCATTGTATTTTGACAATGAAACTCCAATATATCATTGTGTAAGAGAATGGATGAAGAAATGACAAAGAAAATGGTGCGTAGATCAGAGAACTAACTGAGTATGGTGTTGAAAATGATGTTGTGAGTATGAGAATGTGTGAATGTTAACACTTGACTCCAATGCAGAATGTCAGAGACAAATTGTAGGATTTCAAAAGCCAAATAGAAATGTCAAAAGAATTCTCGATGATGTTGTGGGTTGGAAAAGGCACTACAATGTTGAAGAATAAAAATCGTAACATCGCAATAGCTAATACAACTACAAATGTTTTTTGGACAGAAATGTTTGGCACATTTTTCCAAACCAATATTGGCCAAACAGTTGGGGAATTGTGTGTATCTAGTAAAATACAAATTTTTTAGATTGGGAATAAGGTGAATGGGCATGGTTTTCCTAAATTAAACTAAAGGGAAGGCTATGTCATGTGAAATTGCATAGGATGTAATTTATGACATTACACTTCTCCCCCACTTTAGTGAGCATAGTTCGTCTAGAAAAGATGCAAGATAAAGTAGAGAGAGAAAGTGTTGATATTATTTTATCTAGGATGAAAAGGAGATGAAGAGTCTTATACCTATATGGAGTACCCCTAGGAAAGAGACTTGAGCCAATCTTGCATAAAATTGTTAATCTTTATGATCACTATAACCATGTTAGCTATAGAAAAACATGTTAGCTGAGAAAGAAACAAAATAGACATTAAAAATTGCTTAGATATAAGAAATATTGATAAGTATGGGTAGAAACCTTTGTTATGCTAGAAACCATATGATAATCCAATTGACCTATGACTTCTGTAAACTACATTACAAGACATTTAGAAAAAAATAAGATGCATATAAAGTTAAAGTCTAGTAGGGTGCCACCATGCTAGATGACAAATATGTAATGAGACATAAATTTTGAGACATATTTCTAAATTATAATAATGATTGAAATCAAACTATGATAAGGATAGTCCCAATTAGACTAATTTATTCAATAATGAGTATAACTAATTATTATAAGGAAAAAGATATGTTGCATTATAAAATATATATCAAGATGTAATAATGTCATCTTATCCTGCAAAATATAACACATAAAACCCACAACACACACAAAAATGCATGCAAAAGAGGACATGAGGATCACAACATTCAAGATTAATAGGATTCATCTCAATATTATTTTTGAATAGATTATATACAAATCATCATAATATAACCAAATAAATCAAAACATGGAGAAAGAGCACACGAAGACAAAATAAAAATTTGGGTCAACATGGAAGAAGGCCTAAATGCCCCCCATGTTTTGCATCATCCTTGAATATTCAAATATATATCAACGCATGAGAAATAAAAAAATGACCCAACAAATAGAGGAATACTTAAGAAACTTTTTTATCTCTTATATCCAAGTACCTACAATGGTATCTTGGATCCTCTAGGATAGAGAACAAACACATAGAAGAAAGTATGGGGGAACACAAATAAATATGTAGACTCTAATCTAGAGACATGAAGAATACAATTCTAATTAATCACCTCCAATGAATTCTCATTCTCCTCCCAATCCTAGTCATAGGGGGAAGGAGGTTGAGTTGTAGAGGGACAATGACTAAAGCAATGCTAGGAGTCTCACATCAAACAAGAGTGAAGGATGAAGTTGCCTGGACATTTTTATTAAGTAACTCTTATGAGTTTAGTGTCAATGATCTTGTAAAGATAGTCGATAGTGATGAAATATCCTCAAGAGAGTTAAATGTACGCTTCTTAGGAAAGGAGTGTAGTGACTTAGCTATAGGTTGTTACAAAACAAGAGCCTCCATACTAACCTCTTGGAGAGGAGTTGTGATAACATTTGAAGGAGGAGCCTTCTCAACTACAAGAACAAATAAAGATAAGCTAGTAGATGGAGGAGTATGTGGAGAAAAATTCTTGCACCAAAACTTAGGAATGAGGCCCTACTCAAACTTGTGCTTAGGTGGTTAATGAAAAACCTTCACATCGGCCATTGTTGGTCGAAGGATGCTAGGGAGGCTAAGATGAAGAGGTTTTTGACAGGTGTGGGGAACAAAAACCTTTGTATGAAGCATGTCTATTGGTTGCAAAAAAGGAATAATATAAAGGAAAGAAGTGACAAGAGGCAGTTCTAAAGAGTGGGTGATGAAGACTAGCAACATTTTTGGGTGATGTACATTTGAGTTAACCAAACAAACTAGAAGTGGGACCAAACTAGCAAAACTAAAAGTAGGCGTAGAAGTAGAAACTAGAATAGGAATGGTAATAAACTTAGAAGTTGAAGCATGAGACTCATCCTCCTTCTTTTGCATGGAATCATGTTTGTCGGCCATTAGACATTGATGATGCACAAGGTCATGCACAAGTTGGTTGCATTGAAGATGGAAACTAGGAATAGATTCTCGAGAAGACTCTAGATAATCCTATACATGGGTGAAGCCATCTTCATAGCCATTTCCTATGAAATAAGAGATTTCATGCATGGAGTAGGAGGTGCTATGATAGTAGGGACCTTAGACACAACCGTAGGAGGCTTTAGTGATCAACATGTAGGCGATACATGGGTAGTACAAACCTTAGGAGTACACTTTCCCTTACCATACAAAGTTGGACAAGGGGATGTTTGAAAAATCAAAAGTTGAAAAAATATAGTTTAGACTAGATAACATGGGTGCCTTTTAATTTTCTATGCTAGCAATAGTCAAAGGAACATAAGACATTATTGAAGGATGTGAAGTATTAGAAGAATGAGGAGGTCTGCTTGAGGGAGCATGCTTATCCTCAACCCTCAATTAAGAAGGCATAAAGGACAAATCAAATTGTGACATAGGAGAACACTAAGAAGAAGGAATTACAACAGTAGGAAGAATACAATCAAGTGATGGGCTCCTAGTCTTGTATCTACAATAAACTTTATATAACAAGTCATGATGGGGTAGAATAAGCCATACTGCAATAGCACATAAATGTTCAAGTATAAAGCCCCCATAAGGCACTAGTGGTTAATATTCAGTATCTTAGATATTATGCATGGTGCCCTCATGAGGAAACTTTAAACATTTGTGGACATACAAAGTGATCAGATTCATGGAAACTTACCAAGGAATGCCTAAATTCACTCTAAATAGATTGGACTTTGGAATCATGACAAATGTAGTAGACATTGCCTTAGGTCCCACAAAGATTGATAATAGAATAAACCAAGAGGAGATAAAAAATAGCCATCATGAATATGAATGGTGGCCTTAGACTCATCATATTTTTCCCTATGAAGACCATTAATGAAGAGCATCTCCTTAGTTATAACATAAACCCGGCTAGTAGGGTCAACCATAACGCCAATGGCAATATTATCATTGACTTGAGAAGAGATGTACAATGCAATACACTTTCGATAAAGGCAAGTCCCTCAATGTGAATGATACACTACGAAAATTAACAATGAGATTTATACTCCTTTTCTTTTCAATGCTAGATTCTCAAGTTGTGTAAATTTCTATTTCATTGTATGAAATGATATACATACAATTTAGGCTTGATGGAATGCACCCCAGGCTCTTTAGATTGATTGTGCGATTTTTATGTTTAGAAATTTGTGTCAACTTAAAAGAGATATTTAAAATTAAAAAAAGATAATTAAACACATAATTAAACTTACAACATGACCATAAAAAGACTATTCAAAAAATACCCACTATATAACATATATAATATTTTTCACAATATTCTACTGATGATATTAACAATTCAACAATACTCAATCATTAAAATATACAAATATATCTGTTTTTATGAACAAATAATTATATTATCATTTATATTATAATATTACATATTTAAAAAAAATAAAAATTGAATGAATATAAAATTACAACCTTAGAATGTAAAGCAATATGAACATAAATCATATAAAATAGTAGCAGAAGGTGGATGATGAGGATGATTTGAAAAGCAATTATTCCTAACAATGGAGAAGGTTAGAGAACTGCGTGTACCATCATGGTCACTTGTATAGTCCCCAATTGTGGTTTACAACTGCGATTCCCCCGTCCACAACAAGATTATGACCACTTACATACTTAGACTCCTCACTGGCCAAATACAATGCCGCATATGCAACATCCTCTGCTTTCAGAACTGTTCCCTTCAAGTTGGCTATGCTGTGAGCTACAGCATCAACTTTGGAAATTTCTTCTTCTGAAGAATCCTTTCCCAAATAATTCATTACCAATTCAGTGGCGAGCGCAGCAGGAGAAATACAGTTGACTCTGATGCCATATTTCCCCAACTCAGCTGCACCGTTCTTAGTCACACCTATAATTGCATGCTTAGAAACTGTGTATCCATAAGGCTCCATGCCTCCCACCATACCAGAAACACTCGATGTATTAATAATGCTGCCTTTTCTGTTTGGGATCATAACGCGGGCTGCGTGCTTAATGCCGTGCATTGCACCTCTTGCGTTTACATTCATGGCTTTGTCAAATTGGTCCATCCCGTAATCTGCAACGGTACCTGTCTGTCTGTCAGTGACTCCTGCGTTGTTGAACATAATGTCGAGCCGTCCGTGTTTTTCCATGGCCAAATCAACTACTGCGCTCACGTCTTGCTCATTGCTTACATTACATTGGATGAAGGTCGTATGTGGCGAAAGGGATTCCGCAAGTTTGTGACCTTTTTCGTCTGCAATGTCAGCGATGATGACTTTGTCTCCATGATTTGAAAACAGGCGAGCACTGGCTGCGCCGATACCTGATGCTCCTCCTGTGATTATTGCGATCTTGTCTTCCAGTCTGCAATACATATATACATAGCTCTTAATTGTCTTGGTGATTGAATCACTCTACACAATACACTCTCAAACCAGAGATTATGCACTGAACAATAATTCTTAAAATTCTTAATAGTAAAAGTACTTTTCAGTGTGTTTAATTATGATATCAAATTTATTGAGTTATACTTTAGTGCTTACATGGTGTTCATGTAGTGGGACTTCTTGGAGGTCATCTATTCTTTTTAAACTACTTTATGTTGAAGGGAATTAGCAATTGAGTTTTCACGAAAATCATGTTCACATAACTTTGTTATTCTAATTGCTAAAGTTTCATCCATGTTCTATGTTATGAATCATAACATTATAGAGTTGTTTTGGTTTGTTTATTGATAAATGGGAGATATTTTATGTTGTGTGTCAAATTATGATATTCACATAAATAAACAATAACTTAATTTTTATCAAATTCATTAATTTATGTTTTATGAATGACAGTTCGCACAATTCTATTTTTCACAAGATAAAATGGTCTGCTGATCAATGGATGAGCTAAAAGGACTCTATAATGAATGATTAATAAAGCAAAACTTTTGATGAAGCTTTTGTAAATGTATTAACAAGCTAAGTGAATTTGTTGCTGAGAAAAATAATGAATAGTGATGCGCTGCAAAATGGACAAGGTTAGTCAATGATAAATAACACACAAGACACAAGAAAATCGTTAGTGTTAGTCAATCAAAAACTAATCTAAATAGGCATATCAAGAGAGATACTAAAAACATGCTAATATATCTAACAAATGAAACAAAGGTAATGAGGCATCTCCAAATGCCTCTTAGCATGCTCTTAGCTCCTTCTCCCTTGTTCCTCTCCTCTCCAAGTTCCAAAATAGTGTAGCTCTTAGCAGCTTTTTGCACTATGGATGCTTATGGAAGATTGAGATTGTAGTATTTTGCTCTAAATGTAAAATGAAAAGCTAATATTAAGCTATTGATGCTAAAATTGATTTATTTTAACCAAAATGACAATACATGAGTTTGCTATGCTAAATGCTCTCTAAAATGCCTATAGGTTAAATGCATACAAGTTTTCAGGATCTGAATTATGAAGAAATGGGCTCTATTTATAGGAAAAATGGAGCAATGGATGGTTGAGATTGAGCAATCTCAACAAGGGTCAGGATTGAATGATTTCAAATCCATGTGAGGGCTTTCAACCCAATCCCAGGATGACAAGTGTCAATGTGAGATAGGTTGAGAGAAGAGAGAATAAGCATTAAATGCTTGATATGACCTTGGGAGTTAAAGTCAAGGCTGGTTGAATGAATAAACTCTTTATTCAAAGAATAAAGCTTTTATCCAATGGATAAACTCTTGTGCAAATGTGAAAAGGATAAATGTGGTCAAAACAATAAATGTTTGGAGAGACAAGTTTGAAATAACCATAAATGGTTATGTAAGAGCTATAAATGGTCATGTAAGAGCCATTAGTGGTCTTGGAAGACTTTGGGGGTTAATTTGTTGAACACACAAAGCATTAAATGCTTTTCAAAGACTTTTGAAGTCTTTGAGAAGTGATTCCATTTTGCTTAGGAATGTGACAATAATTAAGGGATGGATTAAGCTAATTAGGAAGGGGTTAGAAGAATCTAGAAGGGGATTAGATTTTGCAAGTGGATTTGGTGGGTGAGGGAAAATAGGATTTTATTAAAATAAAAATTCATTTATTTCAATAAATGTGTGCAAGTTGCATTTGTAGGAAAATGCAAGTGGAGGGGATAATGATTTAAATAAATATTTTATTTAATTTATTTAAAAAAGGAAAAAGGGGATTTTAATTAAATAAATAGATTTTATTTATTTAATTGATTGTGGATTTGGTTTAATGAATTAATTAAAATAAATTGAATAATTTATTTAATTAATAGAAGAATGCTTAGAGATGAATTAATTAAATACTAATTTAATTAACTGATGGCTAGTGGATTTTTAATCAAATAAATAGCAAATATTTATTTAATTAAGCTGGACAGATTTGTGTGACTACAAATAGTAATAGGAAAAGTAACCTCTTAAGAAAATTCAATTCTTCACATTCATAAGTCTCACCTAAATACTAACAGTGCTAAATAAACCTTTTATTCTCATTAGAAATAAATGTATATAAACTACTACTCATAAAATATGAATCAATGAATTTGATTCAAAAATTATATAATTATATATTATTGTAAAACAAACATAAACCTTTTTATAAGAAATTAATTCACTCTAATCCATCCATTATTGAACATAAACAGTACCATTAAATTGTTACAAGTAAAATATAACTTTGTCTGTAACTTTTACATTAAAAACTATGTTAAAAGTATACGTATTACATATAAACAGATGCTCTTCTTAAACAATTCCCATTTTCAGTAAACATATGTGGTGTTATCTTTTTGAAGCTATTCTTAAAAGATACCCATTAAGTTTCTTGGGCAGTAAAATTTAATGTTAAGGCCTGTGACCTGCTGGTTTGAAGTAAAGCAATTGACCAATATATCCATTATCTCTTATATACTTAGAAACCTAAAC
Organism: Cryptomeria japonica; assembly: GCF_030272615.1. Taxonomy (NCBI): domain Eukaryota; kingdom Viridiplantae; phylum Streptophyta; class Pinopsida; order Cupressales; family Cupressaceae; genus Cryptomeria; species Cryptomeria japonica. The sequence goes on along the minus strand of NC_081411.1, from coordinate 38,572,146 downwards.
ATTTAAATAATTTATAAGTTGGGAAAATTGTTACTTTAACAGGTGAAAAAGTTGTTAGTTAAGAAAAACTTTATTTCTGAACTGGGTATCTAGTCACTTGCAAATTGAATGACAATTAAAGTGAATGGTCAGGATTATTCTATAACTCAGAATTGTTGAGCTTTTACTAATATAATCAGCAAATTATAATTTAGATTTTAGCTGAAACAAAATTTATGAACAACCAAATTGACTGGCAATGAAGCATGAAAAGATTAACGATCTGGATCATCAGGAAAAAGTAAAGGATGAAGCAACTACCTTCTCACCAGATTAGCAGCTGCGCCACAAGACATCTCTCCCCAGGATTAAATCTGCCAGACTGTATAATGGATAAAGAAACCTTTTGAACTTGGGATTAGGTAACGCTTTTTATTGCACAGGTCCTTCTGATTAAAGCTCTTCTGACCCACAACCTCATTCATACCAACAAGCTTATCGCCTTGAGCATGCCGATGGAACCAAATTTGCCTACGTATGATGATATTTATATTCTGTAGCACTTAACTACATTCACTTCGACGAACTGGAGATAGAAGATTCTGCCGTATCTCAACTACAAGACTTTTACAGCCATTTATTGATAGAAAGGACAGACGCAAAGGGTGGTGGAGAAAACGAGATGCACCAGGAACTTGATATAAACAGAAAAGTTGGGACGGCGAACATAAGTTTGAAAGGCTCACGTTAAATCTATTTAATGTTTTGGATATGCTCAACTCAAAATGAGACAGAAGTTAAAATAGCCGAGTCCATTTCTTAACTCCATAATTTTGTAGTTTTATGAAGCTGCAGTTCATCGTATCTATTTGTAATTAATGATAACTCCAAATCTAAATAGACATCCTGAATAGCTTTAGAATTTTTACAAATTCTTTCGATATGTAAGATTCGAAATGAGACAGAACTTACAATAGCTGTCCATTTCTTACTCCATAATTTAGTAGTTTTGTTAAGCTGCACTTCATCGTATTTATTTATAATGAATGATAACTCCAGTATAAATAGACATCCTGAATGGTTTTAAAATTTGTGCAAATTTATAGTATTTTATAGCATATGGAGTCTACAGAGATATCATCGACAATCGATGGTGGATTGACAGAGATGGGACATATTAACTTTCATTTGGTATGTTTCCTGCGTTTTCTTTTATCTTTCGTATCAACTAAGACGTCTCCCTTCGGCATTGAATGTGAGGAGGGCTTATATTTTATTGTGATATCAATGTATTCTAAGTATTTGTGTTCAAAATAATTAAGATTTTAAGAAGGTAAGAGTTAAAAAGTTTTGGTATGCTAGTGAAATAATTATGAATGAATTCAATAGAGAAATTTTGTTGAACATAAAAGAATCTGAAATCGTAGAAGACAAGGCTTTGATTGTATTTCAAATGATTTGAAACTTCAAAAAATAGATTTTAATAAATTTTATAACTTTTATAAAATATATATATTTCTAATATTTTAACATTTTGGAATTCCTTTTTTTTTCAACTCGTTTATTTTTAAGCGTGTATTTTTTGGATTTCTATTAGATTATAAATATTTTTCATTGGCTAATGCTTTTTTATCAATTTTTTATACTTTCCATACCTTTTATGTATGTTTTGGTTTTGTTTCATGATATATTAGATTTTTATTACATTTCCATTTGCTTAATTTAGGTTTTATTTATTCATCATTTTGGGTTTCATTCATTGTCATGTCTTCAACACAATTATTGTTTTGGTTTAGCCTCTGGGATAGAATCATGCTTAATTCAAATTCATTTCCCATGCACCTTATTGTGCTGCAAGATTGATTCCTACAATTCTAAAAGATTTAGCTAAAATTGAATATTTGAAAATGCCAAGTCATACATTAAAATGAGTATAGGGGACTCAATGATGTTTATTCCTATTTTTCGTTGTCATGAATAATTGTGATTAATAGTTCCTACTCTAAGCATGATAATAGTTTGAATCTTTCATTGTGGTTTATAGGTAAGTGCACAAGGTCATACAGCATAATATATTGCACTAACATTATGGATTGAAAATTCTAACCCATAATACTAGTGCATTATAATATGAGTATGTTATAGCATGTTCATATTATAAGAATCTTGAAAGAAAAAAAAAAGAAAAAATGATTGTGTGTTGGGTTTTTTATAACTTACAATATGTGCACATTATAATGCACATGTGTTTTATTTGAAGTTACATTGGAATACCACCCTCAACATTGAACTTAGAGCTATATGTAAGGTGTCTAAAGAAGTGTTTTTGCATAAAACATGAAAAAAAGTAAATGTCAAGTGTGTTCTGAAATAGAGATCACATTTCAAGATATTACTTTTGAAAAAGGGTAAAGACTAGATCAATATTTTGTCACCTTTCTAATCATGTACTTTTTAAAAACAATTTAACTACATTAAGGTGTTGTCCTTCAATAAATTTTTATAATATATTTATTTTTCAAAAATAAAAACTCATTTATAATTTTTTTGCTGACACTTTTTAGTTTCTCACAAAAAATTGAAAAAAATTACATTTGGTACATGTTATACAACATTATATACATATAAAAGGAATGATTTCAAGAAAATAATGAAAACTTTTAATTTTCTTTTGGCTCACATTTCTATGTGTATGTTTTGAAATTTTAAAATATATATTCGATCAATTAACTATTCAAATAGATACAAAACTTGGAAATATCATCAGGGCTTTTTTTTTGTTCAAAGCTTTTCATCAGGTCGATTTATTTATATACTAGCATTTATATCAAAAGAAGGTGCAATGGTTACATCAATAGTTAAATATATTTTGAATAAAATGTTGGAGGTACAAAATCAAAGCTTAAAACTTGTATTTATTAGTGTAAATTATTTATAATGTAAATGAAGTGATTTTAAAATATGCAAATCTAAGAATGCAAATTAATTTGAAACTATGAAATCTGTTTGGAGACTCGCCTGTAATACATTATGCATAAAAAAATTAATTTTACAACAAAGTTGTAAAGTGAGTTGTTTTTTTACTTTTATTTATTTATTTAACCTTTAAAATAAATTTGATTGGCCCACTTGTCTAAATCATACTTTATTTTTTCATGAGTGTTTTTAGAGCTTTTTTGCCCACGTTTGGAGTACATGACAATGAGTCTTTTCCGTAGCATCCTCTGTGTTAGTGTTTATAATTTTTTTGGGGTTTTGGAATTATTATCGACAATCTTTGACATTTGTATCATGTGAAAATAGGATTTCATTGAGTTTTAGATCACTCATTCATTTCAATTCGATGAAGTTGAATTAGAAATGATGTTGTAGTTAAGATTAAGATTATATTAACAATTAGAATTAGTATTAGAGTTGAGATTAAGATTATAGTTAGAATTCAGTTAAGATTATAATTAAATTACTATATAATTAAAATTATTTTTATATTTATAATAATAATAATCATATGACATTAATATAATGTTAATATTAATCTTATAATACAATTGTTTTAAATTAAAAATATTCTGTTCAGTAGAATTCCCACCTATCATGGTGACTATTAGGAAAGGTCCTTTCCCACCTAGTTATCCAAAGGAACCATTTGGAATGGACTTGCAAGCAATGTTTTAGTTGTAGAAAAGTAAATGATCCAGACTATCATTGACACATATGTTTGATTCTTTCACGCCCAAAAAACCCAATTTTATCATAAGCAATAGATCTAAAGAAATGAAGAGAAGCTAAGCTAGATAAGTGATCTACACCATTTCCAGTCTCACATTTTAGTGAATTTCATGGATGATTTTCTTGTCCTTCCAACTTGATCATTAGAGATGTGGAATGAAAAATTTATACAAAATCTTGAGTTATGTCATTGATTACTTGAAAAGGGATTTTGAGGGATCACAACATTAAAATTGTTGTGGTAAAGTTCTGCTACTTCTGTTTCCAACATCTTGTATTCTAGCATTGGTTTACTACATAATTTTTTGGGAATTCCAGGTGAAACAATTTTTTTAATAGGTTGAAAATTCCCAAACGCAAAGAAATTTGAAGTTGTCCAGATGTTTGTTTTTAAAGCACATGCATGGATCTAGAACACCAATCCTTTTTTCTCTATAGGTAAAATAAAAAACAAATACCCAAATTTAAGATGCCGAAGAAAATTTACCTTGCTCATTCCCATAGTGTTTGTTTCTTATCAACATCATGATCCTTGGTAAAAAGAAATATGTAAATGGCATAAAACCATTTATGAGTGCAAACATAGCGGAAGTGTTATATTGCTACTGTGTTAGATCTAAATTGAATAAAAACACACATTTCTAACACTTCAATTATAATGATGCAATGTCAATATTATTTCTATCCACTGCTTATTTCAATATCAATCTCAATCTTAGAGCATTATGTAGAGAAAGACAACTGCTTATTTCAATCTCAATCTCAATCTCAATCTCAGAGCATTATGTAGAGAAAGGTGACTAAAGGATGTGCTACACATCCATTTTATTACACACAACAACTGAGTAAACTCTTCTACTATTGCATACCTGTATTTCCAAGAAAGCCCTTGAAAAGGGTAAGCAAATTCATTCTCACATCAAAACATAAGTTTACCACCAACAAAATTTTATGTAATACACTAATACACATGTTTGAAAAGTGCATAAGTTTAGTTGATGCATTCCATGTGTTTAACCTAATGACTGAGGGAGATGTCCTCTCTTGTAATTTCACCTTTGTCAATGCACTCCAAGCCTATGTCAAACTAAGAGCTTTATAATAGGGTTTGGACATCCATCAACACATAATGTATTGAGTTTTTTGTAGTTTTGAAGGTGTGTTTGTGGAAGTTGCTTAAGTGCAGCTCATGTTGGATGTTCAACAAGAGGATATTTTCTATTTTGTAAATAGAATGTTTCCTAGAGTTGTGAGGTTATTACCAAGAACAGTTTGATGTGTCGATAATTTGAGTTATGTAAGGCGAGTTTCTTTTCTCTCACTTCACGTAAGGAAAGTTCCAGTTTGCATCATGTAAGGAATGTTTTTCTTAGATTGTGCCATGTGAGGAAAGTTTCTATTCTCTTGCATAGTTGATGTTTTCATCAAGAAGGCTATATATGTAAAAAATTTATAGCAACTAGGATGGTATTCGAAAGGAAATTTTACTCTTGAAGCTGAATAGAAGACTCAACATTTGTAGATTTTTTTTCCCATATTGGGGTTTCCTTGGTATATCGGTGTTAACTCTGTTTGTGTGATTGGTTTCTTGTGAATTGCTTTCACTATTCAGTATTCTTAATTAACTCAGTGTATTAATTGTTACAAATCAAAAAAAAAATTCTGTGCTATTTGTTGAACAATTAATCTATTGTTCGGTTATAGAAATTAACATGGTATTAGAGCTGTAAACTCTGAATATGAAGTCAAGTTTTTGTATCACGGATTTCTTTAGTATTCAGTTTTCAATTCCTTTAAGGTATCTCTGAGGCATAATTGATCTAGTAGGATGGAGTGAAGCTTGAGGGGTTCACCAATGCCAATTGGGTAGACAGTACAACTAACAAGAAGAGCACTTCAGGGCGTTGTTTCAGTTTGGGATCAGGGGTTGTCTCTTGGTACAATAGGAAACAGATGTCAGTTACACTGAGTTCTGCAGAGGCCGAGAATATGGCAACCAATATGGCTACATGTGATTATATATGGATTCAGAAACTTCCATCTCGGTTCTTTGATCAAGAGCAAGATCCTTCAGTCAAGTTACAATATATTTTTATGGATGGGCAGATAGTAGATATCCGAATGAAGGATTTGATGAAGAGTAAGTTTGTATTTTTGAAAGATAAGATGAGTGTTGTGCAGAACACCTTCCTCTCTAAGAGGGAGTGTTGATTTTTCTATTGTTTGGAAGGTGTGTTTATGGAAGTTGCTTAAGTGCAACTCATGTTGTATGTTCAGCAAGAGGATATTTTCTATTTTGTAAATAGAATGTTTCCTAGAGTTGTGAGGTTATTACTAAGAATGGTTTTATGTGTGGATAGTTTGAATTATGTAAGGCGAGTTTTTTTTCTCTCATTTCATGTAAGGAAAGTTACAGTTTGCATCATGCAAGGAATGTTTCTCTTAGGTTGTGTCGTGTGATGAAAGTTTCTATTCTCTTGCATAGTTGATGTTTTCATCAAGAAAGTTATATATGTAAAATTGTTGTAGCAACTAGGATGGTATTTGAAAGGAAAGTTGGCTCTTGAAGCTAAATATAAGATTCAACATATGCAAGTTTTTCCCCATATTGAGGTTTCCTGGGTATATCGGTGTTAATTGTGTTTGTGTGATTGGTTTCGTATGAATTTGCTTCCGCTATTCATTATTGTTAATTAACTCAATGTATTAATTGTTACAAATTAGATTGTTTCTTTTTTGTGATATTTGTTGAACAATTAATTTGTTGTTGGGTTATAGAAATTAACATAATGGAGAGCAAATTTTTGTTAGACGATATAGTTTCAAATGTACTAGTACATATGTATGCAAAATGTGGAAGGATATACAAGGCGCCCGAACTGTTTAATAAAATACCTAAAAAAAATGTTGTCTCATGGACCACAATGGTGGCAGGATCTACACTGAATGGTCAAAATGGGTATGTTGAAAAGGCCTTTGAAAGTTTTAAGCAAATGCAATTCGCAGGTGTAACACTAGTCTCCATAAACTTTACCAGTATTATATTAGCTTGCAGCAATGTGGGAGCTTTGAAACGGGAAATGAACATACATCAAAGAATATTAAAAAGTGATTTTTCATCTAATGTTGTAGTTATGAATGCTTTTATAGATATCTTACAAAATGTGGAAGCATACATAAAGGCATATGAATTGTTTGACATAATGCCTAATAAAAATGTGATCTCATGGAATGGCATTATTGTAGGATACACATAGAATGGATGTGTTGAAAAGGCTTTAGAAACTTTCAAACGTATGTGACTGGCAGGCGTAAAGTCATATTATACAACATTTGTCAGCATCCTTCCTGCCTGTGTAAAAATGACAGCTTTGGGATAGGGTATGGACATCCATCCAAGCATAAAGGATAGAGGAGGATTATTAGATGTTGTAGTTGCAACTGCCTTGGTAGATGTATGCAAAGTGTTGAAGCATCCTCCCTGCCCATGTGGAAATGGGAGCTTTGGAATAGGGTATAGACATCCATTAAAGCACAACGGATAGAGGAATTTTGTAAGATGATGTCATCGCCACTACCCTGGTTGACATGTATGCAAAATGTGGAAGCCTTAGAGCTGTTTGAGAAATTGCCTCGAAAAATCCAGAGATTTTTTATCATGCAAGGACGAGAATGTGAATTTTAGGGGCGATTGGCAGTGTCCCCTTGCCCTGTAGTAGCAGATGCATTTGAGTGTTGACCTAATTGAGCAGAGGTCAAATTTGGGAGGCGTTATTTACCGGCTCTTCCTTCGAACCCGGCACTTGTTGAGAGAGCAGCGATTACCAAGCCGAAGAAAGGAAAGAGCAGCCAAGGCGTAGGCCCTGCCAAGGATGTTGTTGAATATTCTATGTACCAGGCAGAACAGAGTAATGGTGATAATTGTGAGGAGAAAAATCTGTTAAGGTTTTGGCTGTTAAAATTTTTGATGTTGAGGTGAGAATGTGAGGTTGTCACTGAGATCAAAGTACTCCATTTGTTGAAATTGGAACAGCATCGCAACGCGCAAACCTCCTGTAGGTTCGTAAGAAATGATAATAAATGCTTGTGCATGGTGGGGCCGCTAAAAAAGTAGAGACGAAAAATTAACCAGCCAAAAAATAGTGAGAAGAATTAAATTCAGGTGGGCTTGGCCCACATATATAGTCTATGGTTTAATTAATTTTTAATAATTTTATTTTACCATATATTGCATATTTTTGTCTATGTAATTAGAAAATAAATACTGCTCTAAATAGATCGTGTTTCACTTCATATTCTAATTAACATTCAATAAATTTAATATTCTAATTTTGTTAATTGTATTTCACATAAGATACACATCTTCCTTTATACTTAAAATCAAATCCTCTACTAAAGCCAAAACTTGGTAAAGCTTATATTTTAATATTGATCAAAAATCATTTTCAAACTTTAATATTCCATGACTCAATAAATTTTATTGCAAACCACACGATATGGAGATCAATAAATTAAAATATTAAAATCATCTTTATTAATTAGTTGAATTATATAAACTTTAAAATTTAAGTTTAAGGTTTATTTACAAGGTCATAGCATGTAACTCCTTGATGTACATAGAATAGAATGAGCTTGCCTATATAAATATTTATTAAGATGGGTTGTACTTCTTTCATATAATTTGTACTATCCTAACTTAATATTGTTATAATATAAATATTTAATTTCATTTCTTATTTTTTCAAATTATTTATTTATTTAAAGAATAATATTATATTATTTAATTAAATATAGATTATACAAATGCATCTAGATTTTTTTTTTAAAGTTTAATAGTACAAATTAACATTAAAAGTTATGAATCAATGAACTGACAAACTTGGACCTTTCCACCTTTAGTACTTTCCAAACACTGCAGTTTCCTCTAATACGACTGATCTTCCCCCATCCACCACCATGTTGTGACCGCTCACATATTTGGAATCCTCACTGGCCAGATACAAAGCAGCCTCCGCAATATCCTCTGGTCTAAGATTGGCTTCCCTTAAGGGGGCTACAACCTCAATCGCCATCTCCAGCTTGGTCTTTGCCTCTGGTGAAGGGTTCACTCCCACATAATTCAATACCAGATCTGTGGGGATTGCTGCTGGAGAAATACAATTCACGCGTATTCCACATTTCCCCAACTCTGCGGCACCGTTCTTTGTCAGCCCAATAACCGCATGCTTGGATGCAGTGTAAGCATAAGGAGTAAATCCTCCTGCTATTCCTGCAATACTAGCTGTAGATATAATGCTGCCCTTTCTGTTGGGGATCATAACGCGGGCTGCGTGCTTAATACCGTTTATTACTCCTTTTACATTGACGTTCATCACTTGCTCGAAATCCTGGATATCAATCTCTGCCACGCTCCCTTTCTGCGTGCCGACAACTCCCGCGTTATTAAACATTATGTCCAGTTTTCCGTGCTTTTCCATGGCCAAATCCAATGTTGCGCTTACATCTTCCTCCTTGCTTACGTCACAGTGGATATATGTCGCCCAGGGAGAAAGGGATTCCGCCAACTTTATACCAGCGCCATCTGCAATGTCTGCAATTATGACTTTTGCTCCATGATTTGTGAATAGCCGAGCAGTAGCCTCTCCAATGCCTCTTGACCCGCCTGTAATTATTGCAACCTTGCCTTGCAGTCTGCACAGAATAATTACACTTTTTAAAGCAAATAGACATTGAAAAAAATTAACTCATGAGAGTCCCCAGTATCTGTTTTATGTGCTTATGCAAGGAAAACATGGAATGCGCTGACAGAAAGAGCTGTTTAGAGTGTAAAATCAGCATAGACTTTGCTTAATAAACAATAAAGCTATCAGAAAACAACAAATCTAAATCAGATTACATTAAAAGAGAGAGGAATGTTTAAGGAAAGTAAAACCTTCTCCAGAGAGCAGCTGTGACCTCTCTGGTAGACATTTCTCGAGCTAGAAAATACCCTTGAATAATATCTTCCCAAGAACCGGCTTTATAGGGAAGTTCTCTGGAATTTGGGTTTTTTTCTTTAAATTTAATTGATTGTTTTCAATTTGTTTATCACATGGTTTATTAAAATTAAATTATTTAATTTCAATCAATTATTTCCGTGTGATATGTCCTTAGTTTGTTTTACAAGCTTTCTCATTTCCATCTTTTACATTCTGACTGTTATTAGGTAGATTGCATACCTGTTTAAGATTTGCATTGGGATGGCTTGAATTGTCCACTTTCACACATCCACGGATAAATTAAAGGTGCACGCCACTTCCACGTTTCTCTCGAGGTACAAGAGTTTAAAGGTGCACGCCACTTCCACGTTTCTCTCGAGGTACAAGAGTTTAAAGGTGCACGCCACTTCCACGTTTCTCTCGAGGTACAAGAGTTTAAAGGTACACGCCACTTCCACGTTTCTCTCGACAAGTTCTGTCTTTTCACTGAATTGGAATATATGAGTCATTAGCAGTCTTCACATCAAAACTCTATTCTGCCTAAAGTTTTTGACAGCTGTTATTGCTGTCAGCGAAAACTTCCTCACACCACAGAAAGTGCGTAAAATAGCCTAGTACCCAAAATAGCGGACTGTGCTCGTACAGGGAAGTTTTGAAAGGGCACTGGCTATCCAAAGTACCAAAATGGCGGGGAGCATCCATGTCCCATGCATCCCCATCTGCAGTAGAGAGAGTCCCACAGGTCTGTTTGCCACACTAGTAGCAGAAAAAACAAAAACTCACGGGTGCTTATTGATGTCACACGTTTTCTTGAGTACAAATATATCAAACATTTAAAACTCCACTCACTTTCCTCCAAACTAAATTTATAAATTTATTTTCATTTTAAGTGAATAAAATAGCTCGTCTTTACCATAATATTTACATAATCTTGCCTACTTTCTACTCTGTTTTTTATGTTTAATTCCACTCTTTAATTTATGTAATTTGCTCACTTAAATAAATGAAACTTAAATGAATTTAAGTAATTTTAATTAATTGTTCTTTTGTAAATTTGAGATTAAAATAATGTAGAATCTTTTTTTAATTTTTCAAAAATTATATATTTTACTTTATCAATGATGTATATGAATCATAAGAAACAAATGATACTTCATAATTATTCATATAATTTTTATCAATTTTTAAATATATATGATAATAAAAAGTGATACACATTAAAGAAACAAAAATAATTAAGTTTTAATAGACACTCATTAATGAAAGTCTAAAAATGGAACAATCATATAATTAAAAGAATATAAAAATATAAGTACATGAATAAAAGAGCAAATAACTAAAAATTAAGATAATTTTTTTTCAAAAATACTAAAGTTTTTATAAAAAGCTATTAAAGATAAATTATATAACAACTAAAATGAAACTAAAACTTAATTATATTAATTATGTATTCTTATTTTAGAATGTGTGTGTGGGAGGGGGGGAGAGCCGGGGACAATAATATAGAAATATAAGTATAAAGATAGAAATACAAAAAGAGAGCCAAATCAAAAAGAAGGAAAGAAGACCAAAGAAAATAGAAGGGAGAAAGAGACAAATACAACTTAAACAAGTGCCACATAGTGGCTAGTACTTGCCTTGTTAATTTGTAGTTGAAATAATAATTTATTAATTGTAACTAATATATTGTTTAATTTAATTTAATTTATTAATTGTAATTAATATATTGTTTAATTTAATTTATTAATTGTAATTAATATATTGTATAATTTAATTTATTAATTTTATATTATTTATTTTTCTTGTCAATTTGTAGTTGAAATAGTAATTTATTAATTGTAACTAATATATTGTTTAATTTAATTTATTTTGTTTTAAATTATTTATCTTTCCACAATTGTGTTGTCTTAAATGTATAATTATAAAATATTTTGTGAAGAACACATTAATAGCAATATTAACCATAACCTTAATACTAATTAAACCCTAACCCTATATTCCCATTTTAAATCTTAGGAAGGCCAACTCCAATCCTAATTGAACCCTATTATTAACTCTAGCCGTAATATTTTTAATTATTATAATAAGAAAAATAAGAACATGAATTTACAATAAAAATAATATAAGATAGTATATCATAAAAGATAATATAATAAATAATTTTTTATTTTAATAATTAAAATTGCATTGTTATTAATATATTATTTTATATTATTATTAAATTATTATTAGTATATTATCATTTTTATATTATTAAATTATAGTTAGTATATTGTTACTTTAATGTGTACTATTATATTTGTACAAATAGGCTTTGGTAAATTAAAAATTAAAACTTGTTTGTGATTGGTTCACATTAAATTTTTTAATAACTAGTTAACTGGAAAAACAAAAAACTCATTACAATAGTATTGCCTAATGGCAAGTACTAATAAGGAGAAAACAAGAAGACAAGACTATAATAACATCTCAAGTAAACAAAGTTGAAATAAATATATGGCAAAGTTATAGTTTCATTATTATATATTTTTTGCCTTCCTTTGTTACATTATTTAAATTTATTTGTTTCATTATTTAGTAGTTAATTTATAATTTAATTTTACTTATGCTTCTTATAAATGTTTTTGATGCCTTTTACTTTTTTGGTTTCTTTTTTTCTTTTTCACCTTCTTTGAACTATGTACCACCTCTTCTTATCTACCTTTTTAACCTATCTTGATATACAAGTTTAACCATTTTTATCTTGATTTTCTTGCTGAGAGGGAAGTCGTTCTCTAGGTCTCTGGTATTTTAGGGTTTCCTTTTTTGCTCTCCTATTTTTTTTGTTAGGGGTTTTTTAAGCCTTTTTTCTCTCTTGTTTTGCTAGGAGTGGCTACTTATAGACTATTTACTTTTGGTGGAACCTATTTACATTTTGTTGCTTCTAGTTCTTTTGGTTTGGTTTGTTGTGGGGATTCCCCTTCTGCAAGGGTCTTTATATGGTCTTTGTATCAGGGAGTTTGAGATTGTTGTTTTAGGCTAACAACTTTTTGTTCTTGTTGCTTCCTAGGGTTCCTTTCTATTTTTACACCTTGTGTCTATCGTATTGTGGGTTATGAGGTATGTTTCAAGGCTATGTTTGGCGAGTGTGTTCCTTTTCCTATCCTATTAGATTTATAGTCTTGTTCCTGTCTATGCTTCTCCTAGTGTTTGGGGTCAGTTCTTTGTTAGCCTTGGAACTACTTCTTCTTGTGACCTTTCTATGAGTGCTCTACCTAATGCAACCATGGGTTTAGAATATCAGATCCCCTATTGGGGTGTTTTTGCGTGCTTGGATTTCCTCGATGTCCTTGATGCTAGTCATTAGTTGATGGTGATGTGTGGTGCCTCTATGTTATTTTATGTCTACCAATCCTTCTTTGCTTGGTCTACTAGAAGATATGGAGTTGTCCATAAACTCCAAGTGGCATTTTTGTTGTCCTCCCCAAGGTCTATGTTGAGCATTCTAGATTTATATGTTGTGGTAGAGGGTGTGGGTGTTTTCTCGAGTGGAGATACTTATAGAGATCTTCTTGGCCCTATGGAGGTAAATTTTATTTAGGTCTTCCCGCATGTTGTGTCTCTAGTTTTCTCTTCATATTTCATTGAGTTCTCTATTCTTGCCTTTCCTATTGAGGTGTGGGAAACAACAATGGCTTCTTCTTGACCTTGCATGTAGGTCCTCTCCTGCAAGACTATGTGCCCTACTCTGAAGACTATGTTAGGCCTATTCAGGTGGTACATAGTGTATTGTCTGTAGGAATTTCCACTAGAAAAAAGGTTTAGGGATGCCTTTCAAACCCTCTAGGTTGTTTTGTACTATTTTATTTCTTGGTTATATTAGTTATTGTGTGCCTGTAATTTCTAAGTTATTTTCCTATCACATGTTTCTCTTTGTGGTTTTCTTTAGAGAAACATCGAGATCCCTTAGATAAAAGGTTGCAATAAGCCTTTCAAAATCCATTAGTTGTTATTTGTTCCCTTGGCTACTATAGTCCTATCACAAGGGGTTTTCTCAAGAGGATGGTTTGGGGTTCTTTCATAAACCCCTCTATTCTAATTAGGTGATTTTAGCTTGTCAAGAACCCCGCTCTCATCAGTTTGTTTCTTTAGTTAAAATCACATTTCAAAAAAGGGTCTATCATTTTTTGGTGTTGTTGGTCTTGGTGGTCTCACTTCTTCTGAGATCCTCACTTTGAGCACATATCTGACGGTTATGTAATGGCTTGGGTCTATCCTATTTTAATCTAATAAAAATATTAGTTTGTATGTTTAATAGAGAGAAAAATAATTATTTAATAATTAAAAGAAGGTTACTTAAATATTTTTAAAGAGCAATAGTTTTTAAAAAATGAAAGTGTGAGAATTTACCAAGATCTTGAGTCCAATTGATAACACAAATAAGAGATAACAAAATATGACAAGAATAAACTGTATTCCTATCAGTGATGCAAAATATTGATCAACTGGATCATGAAAAGTTGTTACATACAATGTAGATGAGCATTCTTATAAAGAAAAGGCCATATGGATATGTGAGCACACATTCATGACATGTGCCTCAATGAAAAACAAGGGTAGGTAAGGGTAGGTAGGTGTAGGTATGAGAAATAATAAATTTTTCCACAAGAGGTGAATCACCTATCGAAGGTGGAATGTAACAACAAGATAAGACCACAAAAGGTGGAATTTATCCTATATAAATCATCCCTATGTGTACACTTCCATAAGTGTCTCATATCAAAACTACTATGAGATGCATTATCCTAAGTCAACTTAAGAAAGGTGTAATTATGAGACATAATTTACACCAACACCCCCCTTAAGTGCAATTTAGGGGAATTTAGACTCAAGATAACAATGCAAGATGGGTTTTGACTACTAGGTCATGTTAGGTACCCATGTACAAATGCAAATGTAATCAAATGAATGAAATATATCACAAATGGAGAAAGAGAGAAAAACTCAATGTGATAAATGTCCTATCCAAAAGAGAGATGAAACCACACAATGCTCTCATTAATGCATGAGAAGAGAAAAATCTCATGTAAGGAAAAAGTCCCCAACATAAGAGAAGAAGAGAGACCATGAATACCCTCCCTCAATTTACAATCTCCTACAAAGATGGTCTAAGATGTTGACCAAAATACCTTCCCATTAGAAATAAAGAGAGCCAATGCTGCACCAATAATGTTAAAGTGTGACAAAACTAGGTACCAATGTCGATGACAATGAATCACTCACATTAACAAAATAAAGATCAGCCATAGAGACAACCTACTTTAAGCATCACCTGGATACTCAAATAGCAGAAATACTGGTACAATAAAAGTCTCACAACAACCATGCATGTGTACAATCTAAGTCTTAATGGGATCCATGCACTAAGCCTCACAAGGAGATAGAAGGATGAGCACCAATAGAAGATATATTTGATCCAAATACTTTCTGAACAAGAGAATAAATATCTCACTTGACTATTCCTAATCTATTGGTCTTTCTGAACAAGAGAATAAATATGCGATGGTAATTGGTCTAGCGACGACTGGTAGAAGATTTTATAGGGACAGAAAAACTGGGAAGGAGGACTTGACGAGTTTCTTTGACAAAGACAAGGAGCACTCTAGAGTTACCAAGATGGTTGATGGCGACTACAACAGGAAAGATCTTATGGCTCCCTGGGCTGACATGGCAGAGTTCATCATGAGGTATATTACGCTCAATGGCAGATATGCCAAAAACATTTCCTATCATTTTACCATTTTAAATCACTTTAGGCATGGTAAAATCATTTTTGTTCCTTTTTATCTATCCTCCTCTCTTGAAAATGGTCTGAAAAAACATTTGAAGAATCCAAACAACATTGTTCTCCATGAGGGGCTTACTGTGCTCATCATAGAGTACACTAAATCCCTTGAACTTGTGCCCCCTCTTTCTGAGACTGGCCAACAAACTAATATCTAGGATGTTTCTGACTTGGAAATGGAATTGGAAGAAAGTGGGATTCCTCTTGATGACCCTGAATATAAACCTGCGAATGAAGGGGAGATGATGGTCACACCTAGGACGTTTAGCAACAAGAATCCTCTCAGATGGGGGGCTAGTAAATACAAAACCACCAGCAAACTAATCTCTAAGGCCAATCCCCTCTCTAAAAATAAAAAGCTAGTGGCTAAGGACCATTGTCCAAAGATTTCCGATCAAGGAATTAAATTGAGCATCCCTATCAATGTCCTAAAAGAAAAACATGAGACCATGGCCAAATAAGAGAACATTGGGATACAGAGGACTGGTAACCTGATGAATCTGGTTATGGAAGCTACCAGAAGCCAAGAGAGCTGTTGGAAGTGGGTGGAGCGTGAAATTGATAGCCTCAAAGTGGGGTTTAAAGAGTATTGATATCTTCACTACTTCCCTTGATCCCAACAAATTTGAGAAACTCATGATTATGACCCAAAAGCTCTCCCAGGATGTCGAGGTGATGAAATGCAATCACGAACAAAGGATTGAAAAGGTGGAGCAGTCTATGGTGAAGATTAAGAAAAATCACAAGAACCCAGTTGACATAAGCAATGAAGCCATGAACAATAGTATACAGGGGCTTGAAAAGATCAATGCCATGGTTGCTGATTACAGATCCTACCACATTGAACTAGTGAAAGATCTTGGAGGGGAAGATATGGTTGCTGGAGACAACAAAACCATTGGTCCTAGTTCAAGAACCAGAAGCAAGAGCAACAAGAAGGGTACCTCCATATTCATTATGGAGGAACTGGAGGAAATCAACAAGATTTTCATCCAGAACAACAAGGATCTGGTGCTCTCTCTTAAATGAGAGTTTTTCTTTTGTTTTGTCTTGTGTGATTGCATCTCTTTTATTTTTGTGACTTCTCGCAGGTGCTCCCCTGTTTTGATGTTGGTTCATGTTTGTTTGGCTAATGGCCAGTTGTTGTAAAACTTTTAGTTTTGGGTCCATGTAAAACCCGTTTATCTTTATCAAAAACATTGTTCAAAATTTCACTTTAGGATATATTTTTAGTTCAAGATTTGGCCCCATTTGTTGGTCAAGTAAGAAGCAATCAACTATTTCTTTATCATCTACAAAGGCTGAATATAGAGGTGCATTCAGTGTTACCATTCAAACTATTTGGTTGTAG
This sequence comes from Cryptomeria japonica, assembly GCF_030272615.1. Taxonomy (NCBI): domain Eukaryota; kingdom Viridiplantae; phylum Streptophyta; class Pinopsida; order Cupressales; family Cupressaceae; genus Cryptomeria; species Cryptomeria japonica. Next base: position 38,555,285 of record NC_081411.1, on the reverse strand, counting down.
AATTTTCTAACTGAGTTTGATATCCTTTTTCATTGCCCAACTATCATTTGGTGTGATAATCAAGGTACTTTGAAGTTTTGTAGAGATCTTGTATAGTGACAACAAACCAAATGCATCAAGATCTATATGAACTACATCTAGGCTTTGATCCATGATGGAGTCATTGACTTGTAGTATTGTCCCACATCTCACCAGATTGCTGACATCTTTCCAAAGATGTTCACAAAGAAGAAGTTTCACTTTCTTGATATTTTCTTGGAGTGAAAGATACTATAACACAATAGCTGCCATGCACTATTAGGATCTATTTTGAGGGGGAGTTTCATTCTCGCAGCATTTTCCCTCTTTCCTCTTTTTTGTCTCTATAGTTAGACTTAAGGGGGTTGTTAGCATCAATTCTTATTTTCTTTGTGAATGACTGATGATTATGCAATCTTCTCCATTAATAACGAATTTCTAGTTTGCATGCAGGCTAACCAAGGAGTGCATTGCAAACTCTGCCTCTTCTTAATTTTAGTCTTTAAGGTACTTCTTTTTCATTGTAACTTATGTAATTTTTGGAGAATCAATTAATGAAGAATTATTCATTCATTGGAAGCTTTGTTTTCTCTACTTTTATCTCTGTTTCTCTTTGTATTTTCTGCAAGTTCTGTCTTTTTTTCTTTCAACAAGATCCTTGTGCAAATTATGCTATACTTTCACACTACTTAGTCTAACCAATAGAAAGAAATTAAAATAGTTTTGTATAATCATTTAAAATTAAAATTAAAATTAAATGCAAACTATATAAATATTGCTCAAAAATTTTAGTTCTTTGTAATAATTTGTTAAATTAATAAAAAAAAATGAATGAATGCATTAATATCCTACCTTATAAAAACTAATGAAATTATTCAGAGAACAAAGGCTGAGATCAACAGAGCTTTAAAAAATATAGATTAAGGAAAACTAAAAACCACGCAACAGGTTGCATGTGTCAACACACTCTTACGATTAAGGAACAGTTTAGTTTACTTCTGTTTAAACAACGAAAACTTATATTCTAATCAACTAACATTAAATACACTGTGACATTACCTTACAATGATTTTCTGACTAAAAGGGTAGGCCAACATTTTTTTGAATAGATTTCAAAGTAGTACTTTCCAAACACTGCAGTTTCATCTAATACAACTGTTCTTCCCCCATCCACTACCATGTTATGACCGCTCACATATTTGGAATCCTCACTAGCCAGATACAAAGCAGCCTCTGCAATATCCTCTGCTTTAAGATTGGCTTCCAACTGGGCCTTTGCCTTTGCTGAAGGGGTCTCTCGCACATAACTAAATACCAGATCTGTGGCGATTAGAGCTGGAGAAATACAATTCACTCGTGTTCCACATTTACCCAGCTCGCCTGCACTGTTCTTAGTCAGCCCAATAACGGCATGATTAGAGGCAGCGTAAGCGTAAGGAGTAAATCCTCCTGCGATTCCTGCAATACTAGCTGTAGAGATAATGCTGCCCTTTCTGTTGGGGATCATAACACGGTCTGCGTGCTTAATGCCGTGCATTACTCCTTTTACATTGATATTCATCACTCGCTCGAAATCCTGCATATCATTCTCTGCCACACTCACTTTTTGTTTGTCGATGGTTCAAGCATTATTATACATGATGTCAAGTTTTCCGTCCTTTTCCATGGCCAAATCCAGGGCTGCGCTTACATATTGCTCCTTGCTCACATCACAGTGGATATATGTAGCCCAGGGAGAAAGGGATTCCGCCAACTTTATACCAGCGCCCTCCGCAATGTTTGCAATAATGACTTTGGCTCCATGATTTGCGAATAGCCGAACAGTGGCCTCTCCAATGCCTGCCGATCCGCCTGTTATTATTGCAACCTTGTCTTGCAGTCTGCATTAAATAAAAATATTGTTTTTCAAAATATACTTTGAAAAACTTTAAATTATGAGAGTTCCTAGTCTCTCTTTTAGGTGCTTATCCAAAGAAAACTCGGCATACAGTGACAAATGAAAGATTAAAGAATTAAAAGCTCTTATACTATGCTGGATATGAAACTCAGAAAATAAAATTAGAAATAAAGATCAAATCAGAAAAGGCTCTGTACTGTGCGGACAGCAAGGCTAAGAAAACCGTATACTTCTTATTGCAAAATATTGGCTAAACAATTACATATATATAGAATGGGCTAGCTGTTCGATCAAGCTAAACATAGAAAAAATAATAATAGTAAGTCTTAGTTTAAAAAGCTAACTCTAAAAATAAAAGATAGTTCATGCAATATTCAAATGCATGTATTTCAACACTAAAAATAGATTACTCTGCATGCAGATTATAAAATTGGAAGATGGAATTAAAAAAGCTATAAAATAAAATCTTCATGAACGCAATTTATTTGGTATGAAAAATAAATAAAATTGTAGGCAAACTAGAGTACCACCGCAAGACTCTAAATTTAAGCACAGTAAGAACTGAGCTACCTCTGCCACCTCTACCACTGCTGTGAAGCCAAAGCTAATAGCATGCATGCTAGTCTTCAATCTCCCCCTGGATGAACAACGGAGATGAGACTCAACTGAGTTCGTAATTGAACAAAACTGGCTGTAGGATGGGCTTTGGTAAAAATATCGGCAACTTGCTCGGATGTAGGACAAAACTATAATTTCACTTGCCCTTTTTGCACTAAATCACGATTGAAGTGGTGTCGGATCTCAATGTGTTTGGTGCGTGCATGAAATACTGGATTCTTTGTCATGGCAATGGTACTGTTATTATCAAAAAAATGGTGGTTGCATATTTTGGAACCAAATGAAGATCTACCAGGATCCTACATATCCAAATGGCATGACAACTAGCTGCAGTTGCTACGATGTATTCTGCTTCTGTGGAAGAGAGCCACGATTGCTTGCTTCTTACTACTCCATGAAATTTCTCCAGAACCAAGGGAGAAAACATAACCAGAGGTAGATTTTCGATCATCAATTGAACCGACCCAATCTACATCTGTATAACCAAGAAGCTCAAACTTGTCAGTAGGAGAGTAATTAATGCCCAAATTTTGTGTTCCACTCACATACCTTAGGATCCTTTTTGCAGCTCGCCAATGAGTCTCATGTGGATCTTGCATGAACCGAGAGATAAGGCTCACAACATACATGATATCAGGTCTAGTAGTAGTGAGGTACATAAGGCTCCCAACCAAACTTTTGTATAATGTGGCATCAACCTTAGAGCTTGCATCTTCCTTAGACAATTTTTCACCAAGTACTACAGGAGTGGCAACTGAAGTACATGATTGCATTCTAAACTTTTTCAATAAATCAGCAACATACTTAGATTGAGAAATTGTGATACCTTCAGAATTTTGATGCACCTCCACACCAAGAAAGTAATGCATGAATCCCAAATCTGAAATCTGAAATTCCTTCTTCATGTCAGCTTGAAATTTCTTCATGAGAGATGCGCTATTACCTGTATAAATAAGATCATCCACATAAAGACAAAAAATAAGAATTTCATTATCGAATTGTTGGATATAAAGGGTTGGCTTAGAGGGGCTGCGATGGAAGCCTTTCTTCAAGAAACAACTGTCAATCCTTGCATACCATGCACGTGGAGCTTGCTTCAATCCATAAAGAGCTTTCTTAGGCTTGTAAACCACCTTTTCTTTACCTGAAATTTTATAGCCAATAGGCTGGTCCATATATACCTCCTCATCAATGTAACCATTCAAGAAGACCAATTTCACATCCATCTGGTAAACTGGCCACTTGTGTTGTGCAGCAATAGCCAAGATAATCTTGACTGTATCGAATCTTGTAATAGGAGCAAAAGTTTCTGAATAATCTACTCCAAGTGTTTGGGCAAATCCTTGTGCAACTAATCTTGCCTTGTGTCTTTTCACAAAACCATCTGCATGATACTTAACCTTATAGATCCATTTCACACTAATGGCTTGCTTGCCCTTAGGAAGTTGCACTAACTCCCATGTATTATTTTTTCAATTGCATTCATCTCTTCATTCATTGCATCAATCCAAACTTGTTCTTTAACTACTTCTTCATACATAGAAGGCTCAACCAGAATTTAATTAAACAAAGCAAAATTGACAGTGGAGTCGATATTAGAGCTCCTTTGATAAATATCATTCAAACTTTGTACCTTTCGGAAAGGTCTTGGACTTGATTCTGGATAGGATGAGGAACTATTTGGAGAATCTAGTGGACTAGAACTTGGAGGGCTCATGCTTGAGCTATCACTAGAGTTGGAACTTCCACTTGAACTTGTGGGGAGAGGAGGAGCATGATCATCTTCAATGTCCATGATGATTGGTGTGGATTGCTGATCACCTTTCTTCCATTGCCAGACTCCCCCTTCATCAAAAAACACATCTCGGCTGAGGATCCATTTCTTTGTGTCAGGATTGTAAAATTTGTACCCTTTTGTAGCATCGGAATAACCCACAAATATGCAAATCTAAGATTTTGTATCCAACTTCTTCTGTGTCTGATCTGGAACATGAACATAGGCTAGACAACCAAATACATGAAAGTGAGCCACTAAAGGCTTGTGACCACTCCAAGCTTCCTTTGGAGTCATATTCTTAACCAACTTTGTAGGGCTTCTATTTAAGATATAGACTGTGGTAGCTACTCCTACTCCCCAATAGCAATTAGGAATATTTTTGGACTGCAACATACTTTGTGCCATCTCCATTATGGTATGATTCTTCTTCTCAGCAAATCCATTTTGTTGGGGTGTATAGGCTACAGTTAGCTATCTTTTTATCCCATTAGTACTACAAAAATTAGAAAAAAAAATTATAATTAAATTCTCCCCCTCTATTTGTTCTGAGTATTTTAAGAGAATACACACTTTGCTTCTCTACCAAAGCCTTAAAGTCCTTGAAGCATGCAAAAGCCTCTAAATTTTGCTTGAGAAAAGAAACCCAGGTGTGGCGTGAGAAATCATCAATATCAAAAAATAGAGATTCTTACCCAAAGGTTCCTCTTACATGTCACCACAAATATCATCATGCACAAGCTCTAGTGTTTTTTTTTCCCTCCATGCATTGTTCTTTGAGAAGCTATCTCGATGTTGCTTGCCAAGTGCACGCCCTAAACATACTTCTTCTTTTGCCTGAATTGCAGGGAGGCCTCTCACCATATTCTTCTTTTGAAGCCAACTTAGTCCTTGAAAATTTAAATGTCCATATCGTTAGTGCCATAACCATGAATCATCTTTGGTTGCTTTGAGAGCATGCATCTTAGTAGAACCCAATGTGAGAGGAAATATCCTATTCTCTGTCATATAAGCCTTTGCTACAGTTGATGGCTAGCAGATTTGTCAAATATTTTGCAGCGCTTATCTTCAAACACAACATTATAATTCTTTTCTAGAAGCTACCCAATACTTAAGAGATTATGCTCTAACTTTGGCAGATGCAAAGTATCATTAATTAAAGTAGTATCACCTTTCTTAGTTGTTAATTCTAGGGTACCTCTTCCCATCACGTCAACCTCTTGATCATTACCAAACTTAACTTGACTTTTCACAAGGTGATCCAACTTGACAAAAAGATCATATTTACTTGTCATATGATTGGAGCAGTCACTATCTAGGAATCACACATCTGATTGAGGTTTCTTGTAAAAGTTGCATGCAAAGAATGTGGAGTGCTTGGCTTCTTCAAAGGACTCTTCAGCATAGTTGGCTCTTGATTTTTTTAAATCAGATTTGTTGGTCACAATACCAACACTGGATGTTTCTACGATCCATATAACCTCTTCCTCTTCCTCTACCATGTCCTCTATTTGAAGAAGACTCTCCTTGAGATTTATTAGAGTGAGAAGAAGGGTTTGAAGACGTTTCTTCGATTCTGACAGTAGACTGGAAAGCTTGTGCTAGGCTCTTTGTAGAATGCTTCATACGCTCTTCATGTGACTGCAATGAACCTACCAATTCTACAACTTGGAAGGTTGTTAGATCTTTACTTTCTTCAATGGTGATCATAACTGGATCAAACTTTGGAGGAAGAGATCTTAAAATTTTCTCTACAATTTTATGCTCAGAAACAGTTTTTGCTTGAGATCTGAGCTGATTAACAATATCTTGGGTCCTGGTAATATATTCTTGAATAGACTCGGCTTCTTTCATCCTAAGATTCTCAAAATCCCTTCAAAAAGTTTGGAGCCGTACCAATCTTAATTTGTTAGATCCTTAGTATGCAGTTTTAAAGCCTCCCATGCCTCTTTTGACCTTGTAATGCCTACAATTCGAGGAAAAATAGAAATATCCAATGCAGATTGGATGTTGAAGAGAGCATGATTATCCTTCTTCCTATATTCTCTCAGCTGATTACGCTAATTTTGATTCAATGCATTATAAGTAGTCTGATCTATAGGCTCAGCATATCGAACTTCAACTATTTCTCAAAGATCTTGAGACTTTAGAAGAGTCTTCATCCTTATGCTCCAATATTCATAATTTTCTCCAGTAAACTGCGGTAGTTGCAAGGGTATGTTGTTGCTATTTCCATTCAAACTTCTTCAACACAAACTGTTATCTGCACAAATAAAAAATTTGCAAGCAGGCTCTGATACCAATTGAAAGATTAAAGAATTAAAAGCTCTTATAATATGCTGGAGATGAAACTCATAAAATAAAATCAGAAATAAAGATCAAATCAGAAAAGGCTTTGTACTGTGTGAACAACAAAGCTAAGAAAACCGTATACTTCTTATTGCAAAATAATGGCTAAACAATTACATATATATAGAATGGGCTAACTGTTCGATCAAGCTGAACATAGAAAAAATAATAATAGTAAGTCTTATTTTAAAAAACTAACTCTAAAAATAAAAGATAGTTCATGCATTAAAATGCATGTATTTCAACACTAAAAATAGATTACTCTACATGCAAGCAGATTATAAAATTGGAAGATGGAATTAAAATATCTGTAAAATAAAATCTTCATGAATGCAATTTATTTGGTATGAAAATAAATAAAATTGTAGGCAAACTAGAGTGCCACCGCAAGACTCTACAATTAAGCATGGTAAGAACTGAGTTACCACTGCCACCGCTACAACTGTTGTGAAGCCAAAGCTAATGGCATGCATGCTAGTCTTCAACAAATGGAGTTATTTGATATTTTGCTTAATAAATTAAAACCCTTTCAGAAAACAACAATTCCATATCAAATAACATTACAAAATGGAGGAACATTTAAGGAAAACATAACCTTCTCCATAGAGCAGCTGCAACCTCTCTCGTACACATGTTCTCGAGCTAGAAAATGCCCTTGAATAAAATAGCTTTCCAACAGCCGGCCTTATAACGAACATGTCTGGAAATTGGCTTTTTTTCTTTAAATTTAAATATCGACTAATTTCTTTTGCAATCAACTGTTTTTGTGAAATATTTCTAAATTTGGTTTCATAAGCTTTTTCATATCCACATTTTAAATGGAATTCTTATCATCAAAAAGCATGAAATATTTTACGAACTGACTGTTAGTAGATTCATTCCATACCCCTTTAAGACTGTGCACTAGGATGGCTTCCCTTGTCCACTTTTGGACACCGACAGATGAATTTGTTCACTTTCTTAAACATTTAATTAATGGTAGATGCCACTTCTATGTTTCTCTCTCGAGAGGAGAGTTGTTTGTTCTTTCAGGGATTTTTCTATCCTTTTCTGCTTAGAACTTTTGACAACCATTTCGCCAAACCACGGAAATTGTCTGAAATAGTGTCCCAGGAAATGATACAAGTACCAAAAATAAAACCAAATCCAATAATTGTAACAATACTTATGGTTGTGCTCATCCAGGCCAGTTTTTTGAAAGTTTGTTGGTCAACAGTTTCTTGTCTCGTCTCGTCTCCTATGTGTAATTTCTTAGCTTTAGTCAAATAAATAAAAACAATTAACGACAAATTTTAAATTCAGTGTTTCACATACATTTGGTAGGATTTGAAATGTGTAAATGTCGGTCACTCAATTTTTAGTTTTTAAGTTTTGCGAAGATAAAAATTATAAATTACAAAAAGTTAAATAGTAAATAAATTAAAAATTTTAAGAGGTTTATTACAATTACATCGTCATAACAAAGTCATAAATCTAATAGAAGTCAAGAAAAAAAGATATTGTGATCAACGTTTAATTAATTAGTCTAATTAGGGGATAAAGAATTCCAATAAAAAGCATTGCATATAAGAAGAGCTTGCAATGTATATATAGCTAGAGAACCAACAACCACATTTCATATTTGAACAATATGAATAAAGGAAATGGAATCAAAGTTACAAGAAATATAATGAATCTACTTACACAAATGTCAAATGTAAATAAAATAACTATTAAAAAGTTTTGTTGTTTGAAAAAGAATCTGTAATCATAGAATCTATGTTACAAATAATTTGTTTCCAACCCAATTCACAAGATTTCTCCAAAGCTACAAGAAGGTCAAGAGCCTCCATTTGATTATTAATACTAATTTTTTTGGCAATAGAGACCAAGAAGTTAACAAAATTAGCATCATCATGTCCAAGACTTCTTATCTTAACTTCACTTGGATTAACTCTAGAAGAACTGTCAATATTGATTTTAAACACATGTTTTGAGGGGAGTGTTGGAACCCTCTTTTTTTGCAAAAAATTAAGGTCTCCCTAAATAATAAAATCAATAAAAAAATCTTGAAATCTTATCCACTATGAAGATGTATGTTAAATTCAAGTAGAGCTTAATATTTCAAACTTTCACACTGTATGTGGGGTCAAATGTGGCTCCCACAAGGGTAGAACCCAGCATACAACTCTCATAATGAAATCCATGCATATGATGGATTCATATGTTATCTAACCTATGAGAAAAAATTTCAAAAAGAAAAAACTAATAATAATAATAATAAAATCAAGTGATCAAATGACCTTAATCTAAATATGCCCTATTTACTAATTAAAAAATTTCTTATCCCTTAAAAACAATGATAAACCTACTTGGGGGACCCAAGTAGGTTTATGGTTATTAAGTTAAAATTATGAACATCCCTAGCGGTTATTAAGTTAAAATTATGAAAATCCCTATCCCTATTTGGGGGACCCAAATCAACCATTGCCATATTGATGTAAGATATTATAGCTTGACCAGGTTCTTTTAGAGTAGAGGTATGTACAATTTCTACATAAAGGTTCCTAGAACCACTATCCACCATTATTCACGATGTGGTCTTCAACCTTTTAGGTTTAGGGGATTTTTGCAAGAGTTTCCCTCTAATATTGTCATTAGGAAAATTGACTAGTATTGTTTTTCCTTTTCTTAGGAAAATAATTTTCTAGCCATCAAGGGGAGGAAGTAGAACCAATAGCTTAAGTATTTGACTAAGAGTCACATGATGAAAACTATAGGGCTCTCCTAAATGGTGATGTACTAGTTACATTCTGTAAATTGAAGGGAAAAGGAGGATATTTACCCTTCAAGGAAATTTTATCGATCACATTTTGAGACGGATCTAGCTATTCTCCAAATGAATCAATATTTATGTCCTATATTTTTGTGTTATCTTTCATTATACTTTTATTTTCCCTTCTTCTTGTCCCCCTATTTTTTTCTTCTCCTTGACTCTCCTTGGTTGGAACATCACAACAAGTCTTCTCTATGATTTTTCTCTACTCTAGGGGCTCATCTATATCCTCACCTCTACCTAACTAGGGTTTCTTTAACCTTCTTATTTTTCTCCTTCCTTAGGTTGTTCCTTCTAAGCCATATCCTTCTTATGTACAAGATATATTTGAATTCTTTTTAGGACTAGGTTAGTTCTTGTTTCAATACCTTTTAGCCCTTTTATACTCCAATCTATTTGCATGATGAGTTACAATTAAATGTGACTAGAGTAGATTGTTTCCATTAGGTCATTCATCATCTTAAATATCATTTATCCTATTTTAATCTAAAAGTTAAAATATTTCTAAGAGTCATCATCATTAAATTCCACTTTCTATTCTTATAATTATCACCACAATTATCTCAATAGTCTTAGATATGAGGATATGGTGGAACCATGTCCTAGCTAGAAATTGTTCTTATAAAGTCTTTGTTGTCAAAGGGAAATCTCATTGCATATGTTGAAATGTTGTACTTAACAATATATATCTCAATGTTGAGAATATCTATGTGAGACTAACATGAATAATATCTAAGCAAAGTGGGGAATTGGATACATACCTTCTTAATTTTTGCATACCTTTTATTGACCTCAACTTGTCTACATATATAAATAAGAATAAATTTATGTTCTTCATATTTGGGCACTATATGAGGAATTTCATCATATTCCCCAACTCTAATATAAGTAAATACTTGAAATTGAATCAAATGACTACCATACTTGTTCACTAATCAAATATCCTTAAAAGAAATGCTTTGGCCAACCCAAATTGCCTTACAACTACATGAGTAGTTTAATGGTGAATGCATCATTCACTCTTTTAAAGTTGTGATAGCTCCTTTGTAGTTGAAGGTCAAGATAACAACCATATATTTGAATTTGATAGTAAAAGACCTTTAGAAGTCAAGGTCCTTGTGATTGTCTTATGTATCTAGGACACAAAGAAAGAAGATATGTAGAAGAAATTGTTCAAAGAAAAGTTTGATATCTTATAGCGCAACCTATCACTCATGAGGATTGGTCGGTCTAGATATTGTTGTCTTACAACAATAATATGCACAAAGTAGAACATCCACTACTTAAAGTCATGAGCAATCACATTACCTCTTAGTCTCTAAAGTAGGACTACTATATTTGAAATCTCATCTCTAAAATGCGACTTGTACAAATTATTAGGTAATTAAGATTTACCTCTCTTGGGTATAGAAAACCACTCCTTACAATAATATTTTCATAATATACCTTCTTTTCATTGAACTATTCTTGATATGAAATGAAGTCAAAAAATCTAAATACTTCTATCTCTAGTAACCTAAGGCAACCAATAATAGTTTCTCTATCCAACACGATGAGAAAATTGTTGTAATCCAAACATATTTGTTTGATGTTGAACTTGTAGTGATCTATGTACTGAAGGACTAGGTTTGTGCATTGCACAACCATAGGGAAGGAAGATGATTTAAATACGCCACTTTATACTAACCTTTGACTTTTGAGTGCTCCATTTTTCCTATTCACCCTTCCAAAAAATTCACCAAGTTTATATACCCTAGTCTTGTGTCACCAAATTCTAGAAATGTGCTAGTTAAAATAGAGTTTCTCATATCAACGGTATTTAAACTTCATTTTGATTAAATCTAGCTAAAATTTATGTTTTGGATTCCAAGAAAAAATTGGCAAGGTAATGACTAGGGTACGTGGTTTTCCTCTAGACATTACTTAAAAAATGCCTAGAATAAATTAGCAATGTGACTACTAGAGTGCAAGAACATTGGGCTCATCAGTGTGTAGTTTTTGAGAAAGTATCTTAGCTAGATTATTCTTTTATTGATGTATGTAGATTCATATCATAATTTTTTCTCACGTGTGTTCTAAAACCCTATACTCTTTATTGCAAATTCTTTGAAATGAATTAATTTGATTATTTTTCCCTTTTTATATCATGGCATTAATTTACCCACTAACTTTGACAATATTTAACGTTGAGTTTAGGTAGTTACCATTGGCACCAACTTAAAAAAATTATTTTGAATGGGGAGATATGCTTTTGCTAGGTTCACAAATCCTTGTTGGAGTCTAACAAAGGTTTAAAAACCATGTTTGGCCCTTGCTTTATTTTTTCCTTTTCTTCTTTTCTTTTGTTTGTTTGTTTCTTTTTACCTTTCAAAGCCTTCAAAAAATTGAAGCAAAGAGAAGGTTTCTAGTTGGGTGTTGGGAAATGACAAGGTAATACAAACCTTGTTAGGCCCTGTAGGAGTTTTTGAAACTCACTTGACAACTTTCCACTATTTTGACAATTTTCTTTCTTGCTTCTTTGGATGGAGCTTTTGAAGTTTTACATTTGGTGCTGGTGCTTAGGAAGGTTCTAAGAATATTTTTTGTTGTCGACAATGGTTCCAAAATTGAGAAAATAAATTGCCTTATGAATGCAACTTGAGTTTTTGAAGAAAACAATCTTTTTAAAAGAGAAAAATTTAGAAGAGCACAAGATTTTGGAAAACTTGTCGGCTCTTGAAAGAGTTGTGAGAACGAAGAACAGGATTGACAATTGGGAAAAATTACTTAAGTATTCTCAAAGGCTCTTCATGGGCAAAAGTGAAACTTATAACTTTGTCAGACTTCCAATGGGTTGTGACAACCTTGTTGGCCCATGATATTGGTTTCAAAACCAACTCAAATTAGGCAAAAGACTAGTTGTTTTAGGACTTAAGGGGTCTTTAGTCAAATTATAGAAGCATGGCAAAACTCAAAAGACTCCTAGGATTTACACATTATTATTTGATGAGCAAATATTAGATTTTAAATATGGAAGACTTAAATTAGTGCAATACTATCAAATTTAAGTTTAGGAATTTATGTAGATGGTCATTACATGAAACTCCTTGATATCACTATCATACATTATTCACATATAATAGAATGAGCATATCTATAAAGATATTTATGAAGATAGGTTGTATTTCTTTTTTATCAAAATAATCATAATTTTATAATGACATAAGCATGTAACTTCATCTCTTACTATCTCAAATTAATTATTAACTAAATGAATAATTAATTATATTTTTAGCAATTATTTGTGATTATTTGAGCAACAGTTAACCCCATGAATATTTATCTTTGCTGCTTATTTTTAAGGAAAACATCTTAACTTTGTATTAATAGCATTAATACTAATTTGTGCACTTAAAATTTGGAAAAAAAAAAGAAATAAAATCTTCAAAAAAAAGAGGGAAAGAAAATTGTGGAGCCATGTGGCGTATTTGTTAATAATCAGCCACTGCTTATTTCCAGCCTCCCCTTTTATTCCATAGCTTATTTATAATTCCTAAGCAATAGCTGCTCTACCAAAATAGGGAAAGGTTCTAAATTATCCCTTTTTTGTTTTACAATTTTTAAGTTGCATGGAAACACACTTATCTGGTTAAATTTAAGCAGAAAATAGAATTAAGCAGCCCCATGAAAACATGACGTCAATGATTTATTGACTTAAAGAGGTAGGCTTACATGTTTTTTCTAAGACATTCACCTTTAGTACTTTCCAAACACTGCGGTATCATCTAATACGACTGTTCTTCCCCCATCCACCACCATGTTGTGACCGCTCACATATTTGGAATCCTCACTGGCCAGATACAAAGCAGCCTTCGCAATATCCTCTACTTCAAGACTGGCTTTCCTTAAGGGGGCTACTACCTCAATCACGGCCTCCAGCTCGGCCTTTGCCTCTGCTGAAGGGGTCGTTCCCATTAAATTCATTAGCAGATCTGTGGCAATTGCAGCTGGAGAAATACAATTAACTCGTATACCACATTTCCCCAGCTCTGCTGCACCGCTCTTAGTCAGTCCGATAACGGCATGTTTAGAGGCATTATAGAAGTAAGGAGTAACTCCCCCCAAAATTCCTGCAATACTAGCTGTAGAGATAATGGTACCTTTTCTATTGGGAATCATAACGCGGGCAGCGTGCTTAATGCCGTGCATTACTCCTTTTACATTGATATTCATCAGTCGTTGGAAATCCTCCATATCATTCTCTACCACGCTCCCTTTCTGCATGCCTACGACTCCTGCGTTATTAAACATTATGTCCAGTTTTCCGTGCTTTTCCATGGCGAAATCCACGGTCGCACTTACATCTTGCTCCTTGCTCACATCACAGTGGATATATGTCGCCCAGGGATAGAGGGGCTCCTCCAATTTGACACCAGCGTCATCTGCAATGTCTGCAATAATGACTTTGGCTCCATGATTTGCGAATACCCGAGCAGTGGCCTCTCCAATGCCTCCCGACGCGCCTGTGATTATTGCAACCTTGCCTTGCAGCCTGCATTGAATAAATACATCTTTTGTTACAAATATACTGTGAAAAATATTAACTCATGAGAGTTCCGATTCTCTGTTTTAGGTGCTTATGCAAAGAAAACTTGGCATACACTGACAGATGGACCTGTTTATGAGCGTAAAATCAAGATATATTTTGCTTAATAAATTATAAAGCTTTCAGAAAGCAACAATTCCATATTAGATAACACTACAACATACGGGAATGTTTAAGAAAAACATAACCTTCTCCACAGAGCAGTTGCAACCTCTCTCGTGGACATGTTCTCGAGCTAGAAAGTGCCCTTGAATGATGATGGCTTTCCAAGAGCCGGCCTTATAGCGAACATGTCTGGAATTTGGCTTTTTCTAAAAAAAAAAAAAATTAATTATCGACTACTTTCTTTTTCAATCAACTGATTTCGTGAAATATTTCTAAATTTGTTTAAGGTTTTTCATATATCCACGTTTCAAATCGAACTCTTATCATCAAAAGGCATGAAACATTTTACGAAATTACTGTTAGTAGATTGATTCCATACCCCTTTAAGATTGTGCACTGGGATGGCTTCATTTGTCCACTTTCGGACACCGACAGATGAATTTGTCCACTTCTTGAACATTTAATTCTCACTATTGGAGTGAAGAGAAGAGTGTAGACGCCACTTGCGCGTTTCTCTCGAGGAAGGAGAGTTGTCTGTCCTTTCCTGCAAAAAGCTTTTGACAACCATTAATGTTCTTAGCCAAACTTTTTCCAAACCACCGAAATTGTCTCGAATAGTACCCAGAAAAGAATACGTGTACGAGAAATAAAACAAGATCTAATAATTGTAGCAAAACTTATGGCTGTGCTCGTCCAGGGCAATTGTTGAAAGTTTGTTGGTCAGTAGTTTCTTGTCTCAGCATGTCTCCTATGTGTCATTTCTTTGCTTTAGTCCAATAAATAAAAACAATTGCCGACAAATTTTAAATTCAGTTTCACATACATTTGGTAGTATTTGAAATGTTTAATTGTACGTCACTTATTTTTAGTTTTTAAGTTCTGTGAAGATGAAATAAAAAATATTAGAAAAAGTTCAATAGCAAAACAATTAAAA
The DNA here is from genome assembly GCF_030272615.1 of Cryptomeria japonica. NCBI lineage: Eukaryota > Viridiplantae > Streptophyta > Pinopsida > Cupressales > Cupressaceae > Cryptomeria > Cryptomeria japonica. The sequence goes on along the minus strand of NC_081411.1, from coordinate 38,540,190 downwards.
AATCTAAGAGGTTTATCATAATTTCATCATCATAAAAAAGTCATAAATTCAATAGAAGTGAAAAAAGAAGACATTGTTATCAGTGTTTATTTAAGTAATCTAATTAGGGGATAAAGATCTCAATTAAAAACATTGTATATAAGATGAGCTTGCAGTGCCTATATAGCTAGAGAACCAACAACCACATTCCATACTTGAGCAACATGAACAAAAGAGATGGAATCAAAGTTACAAGAAATATAATGAATCTACTTACCCAAATGTCAAATGTTAATAAAAGAACTATTAAAAGTCTTGTTGTTCAAAAGAGAATCTGTAATCATAGAATCTATGTGACAAATAATTTGTTTCCAACCCAATTCACAAGATTTCTCTAAAGCTACAAGAAAGCCAAGAACCTCCATTTGATTAATAATACTAATTTTTTTGACAATAGAGACCAAGAAGTGAACAAAACTAGCATCATCATGTTCAAGATTGCTTATCTTAACTTCACTTGGATTAACTCTAGAAGAACCATCAATATTGATTTTAAACACATATTTTGAGCGAAGTGTTGGAACCATAATTTTTTGCAAAAAATTAGGGTTTCGTTAAATACGAAAATCAATAAAAAACCATGAAATTGTAAATGATGTTCAATTTACATTCAATATGCAAGTTATATTCTATTAAATAATCTTGTTTTATTTATTATTGCCTTAATGTATAAATTTCACTATCTTCTTCTTTGTGGCAGGTGAGAGAAACATTTTATATATTCTATGTCCTATCTCATGAATGCCACTCAATATAAGTATATGACAAATGGGGTACGGTCATGCAATGCCTTGATCGGTCATGACCGATCAAGAAATTACTTGATCGGGCCTCTATGTTTATAGTAAACAAATGCATGTTTAACGTTAATGCCAATCGGTGTGGGAGTAGTATTACAACCGATGTCTATCGGTGTTTGCTCAATGCTAAGAGCCGATAGTTATCAACGTGTTAGCCTTAACAACCGATAACTATCGGTGTATGCTTAACACCTGATAACTATCGGTGACCTTTGTTATAATGCCACCCGATATATCATAGGCAACCCGATATATTATATGCAACCCAATATATTAATCGGTTTTTTCATTAATCATTTATTTATAATTATATGTGTTACTCGATATACATCTAAATACAAGATTTATTAATCGATGAACATAAACAAAATACATAATATGATTATCAATGAATAGGTTATTTATATGCAAATGTAGAATGGCTATCAGAAAGGAATTAATTGCTTGAAAGTTTTATCATGGTTATCGATATGATAAATGATTGAATGAGAGACTTCATTTATGTCTCATTCAATCATTTATCTTACCGAAGCTATCATGCATTAACAAAAATCGTATCTACTATGAAGACATGTTAAATTCAAACAGAGCTTAATATTTCAAACTTTCACAATGTATGCAGAGTCAAATGTAGCTCCCACAATGATAGAACCCAACATGCAACTCTCATAATGAAATCTATGCATATGATGGATTCATATATTATCTAACTTAAGAATTTTTTTTTTAAAAAAGCTAATAATAATAAAACCAAGTGATCAAATGACCTTAATCTAAATATGTCGTATTTGCTAATTAAAAAATTTCTTAGCCCTTAAAAATAACCATAAAGCTTATTATACTCAAGCCACAAATATGGATTAATTTTTCAAAGTGCCTAAAACGAAATTAAACTCCTTTATGATTAAAATCCTATTAGCATTGTATATATTAATCCATGTCGGCATAGCAATGGAGGGTGACAAAGCATGAAAGGGCTCTTACCGAAGAAGGATATTTTGCCGAAAAGGCAATACGTCGATGACACATCTAGAAAGCTTTACCGAAATGATAATTTCGGTCTAATGATAAAGATCTAACAAAATAGATTAAGCCTCGGCGAAATGGGATACCACCCCCGAAAAGGTGACTCGTCGACAAGATAATTCGAAGGTCTTGCCAAAATGTGAATTTCGGTATGGCGATCAAGGTCTGGCAGATACGGGTGAAGCCTCAGCGACAATACAAGTTTCGGTAAGACATAAAAAATCAGTCAAAACCAGAAAAGGTCTTTTCGAATGGAGAACTACACCGAAAACAAATAAAATAAAAAGGCTTTAGAAGCATTAAGCAAACCAGCAACTTCCAACCTGCGCCAAAACGGAAGCCTTGAAAGAGGGTTCAAACATCCATCAAAGTATAATGAAAGGCGGATTTCTACAGACATTGCAGTAGCAAATACCATGGTGGACATGACTGCAAAACGTGGAAGTATACACGAGGCATGTGAACAGTTTGACAAAGCGCCTGAAAGAGAGATAATCTCATGGCATGGTGTGATTCCAGGATATGCACAAAATGTATTTGTTGAAAATATTTTAGAAAATCTCGAGCAGATGCAATCAGTAATTCTAGAACCGAATCCATCGACTTTGGCCAAGTATCCTCCTAACCCGTGCCAGGATAGGAGCTTTAGAATGTTTTGAGAGCGCCCATTAAAGGACTTCTATCAATACTACATTTGCGAAGCATGTAGCAGAATCGGAGTTTTGATCCAAGAGTGCATATTCAGTTAAGTGTATTGTCAAATGTTGAAGTTACAACTGCCCTGGGAGGCATAATGCTAAATTGAATTTGTTGAAAAAGCTTTAGAAACTCTCGGTCAAATTGTTGAAATTTTAAAAACAGCAGAGAACAAACAGAAGAAATACAGCAAAAAGAGAAAATGAAGAATACAGAGAAACAGAAATCAAGGAGAAACAGATTTTAACGTGGTTCACCAAAATGGCTACGTCCACATTGAGCAGGGGATGCTCTCTGTATTCATCACAGTACAATTACATACAGCATTCTTAGCCAGTATATAGCTAATTACATCTCCTTTCTGGAAGATCATGCATTGACATGCACGGGAGGAGTCTGTAGTTGGCCAAACGTAGGCAGCAGTTACATATGCTAAATATAGGCAGCATAATAACCACAGACGCCAAGCTTGGCTTCACACGTAGCCAGTCAATAATCTCCACTTGAAGAAAGTCATATCGGAAAGAAGAATGCTCAGAGATATCCCCCGCAGCAGGCTATGGTCACTTCTTCAAAATGTCGAGAGAAGCTCTACAGAATTTGAACTTCTCTTGAGGTACAACCTTTGTCAAAGCATCTGTCAGATTCAATTTAGTGTCATTTTTGTGTAGCTGCAACTTGCCTTCATCAAGAACATGGCGAATGAAGTGATACCTCGGTTCTATATGCTTGGTGCGATTATGAAAAGCATAATTTTTGGCCAAATGAATAGCACTATTACTGCCACAAAATAAAGGAAAATCAGATTGCTTACACCATAGTTCGCCCAACAGCCGTTGTAACCAGATGATATCCTTGGATCCTTCAGTTAGAGCAATGCATTCACCCTCAAGTTGAAGAGAGAGCAACGATTTGTTGCAAGTGAGATACCCAATTGAACGCTGCCTCGGCCAAAGTAAAAACATAACCAGTAGTAGACCTCCTCTTATCCAAATCTCCATCCATGTCCGAATCAGCATAACCACGCGGTTTTGTGTGCTTTCCTCCAAAACATAAAACATAATAACAGTCCTTTTCAAGTAACGACGAATCCACTGGACGACATGCCAATGTGTCTTACCCGAATTACTCATAAATCTGCTCACAGCTCCTAGTGAATGAGTAATATCCTGTCTTTTACAAATCATAGCATACATAAGGCTGGCAACCGCGTACGAATATGGAATGTGTTTCATGGATTCTTGCTCCTTGGGAGTTTTCGGACACATAGCTGATGATAGATGGAAGTGATCAGCCAAGGGTGTGCTGACAGGCTTGGCATTTGACATATTAAATGTCTAAAACTTTATAATGTATTTCTCTTGAGACAATATAAGTTCTCTTTTATTTCTATCCTCGAGCATATTCATGCCAAGAATCTTTCTTGCTGCTCTTAAATTTTTCATGGTGAAACAAAGCTAAATTTTGCTTCAACTCACTAACCATCCGCATACTAGTGCCAGCAACCAACATATCATCAACATAGAGAAAAAGAATAACAAACTCACCATTAGGAAACCTCTTATAAATAACACATGGATCTAATTCACAATGAACAATTTGTTGCTGAGTCATGAAGCTATCAAATTTCACATACCACTGCCTCGGGGCTTACTTAAGCCCATACAAACTCCACTTCAATCTGCAACACAAATGCTCTCGACCTTTTTTCACAAAACCTTCAGGCTGCTCCATGTATAGTTGCTCCTCAATATCACCATGAAGAAATGCTTCTTTGACATCAAGTTGCTCAAGCTCGAGATCCCAAACAGCTGCCATGCCTAAAACAACACGAATTGTTTGCATTTTTACAACTGGTGAAAAAATTTCATTAAAATCAAGACCTTGTTGTTGAGAAAATCCTTTCACTACTATTCTAACCTTGTATTTTTTACGTCCTCCATCTTTCTCTTTCACATGGTAAACCTATTTATTTTTCAGAGGCTTTTGATTGGGCAGAAGAGGAACCAAATCCTAGATATTATTGACTCCCAGAGACTCGATTTCTTCATTCATAGTGTCCATCCATCTGGCCAAATTCACATCTTTACATGCTTGTTTAAATGTGGTTGGCTATACCTGATCAGATAGAAAATGCTCATAATCATCATACTTCGAAGGTCTCTTCTTCTCACGAGTTAATTTTCGTAAAGGAAGAGCTTTAGTCCGAGGTTAACTTTGTAATTGAGATTTAACTCTCTTTAGATCAGAATCAAAATTTGCCCTCCTCTGTACATTATCCTAAATGATCATACCTCTTTCGGGATGAAACGATGAATCCAAGGGTTGTAACGACACATCTGTGGCAGGAGGTGGAGCATCGATGACAAAAGGTTGGGCAGATAGAGTAGGAGGGAGAGGTGAGAATAAGGGTGGTTGAATAGAAGAAGTATGAGCTTGTACCTTGGGCTGGGGATGAAGTGGTTGTATTGAAGGGTGCACAATATGGGAGGTAACAAGAGGAGTAGAGAAAGTAATAGTGGAGGAATTTTATCTCTGAGAAAAAGAATATCCAATATCAAACATATCAAGCTAAATAAAATTATCTAAAGAAATACTTTGTTTTTGCAAACCTAGAAATGCCTTCTCGTTAAAAACAATATCACGGCTATGGATAATTTTCTTTACAATTGGATCCCACAGCTCGAAACCAAACTGATCTTCACTGTAACCAAGGAAAATGCATCTCTTGGACTTGAAATCTAACTTTGTACGATGCTCCTTTGGAATATGCACAAATGCTTCACAACCAAAGATACGCAAATGATTATATGAAATCCTTTTTCCAATCCACCTCTCCTCCAGAATATCAAAGTCCAATCGAGAGGAGGGAGCTTGATTGATTAGGTAGACTGTAGTGTTGCATGCCTCTACCCAAAAATCTTTTCCAAGACCAGCATTGGAGAGCATGCACCGAACTCTCTAAAATTGTCAAATTCAGCCTCTCGACTACACCATTGTCCTGAGGTGTGGATGGAATGACTTTGATTATTTGAATGCCATCATCTACACAAAATCTGTCAAACTCTGAAGAGAAAAAATCACCCACATTGTCATTTTTGAGACATTTAATTTTAGTTGTAAATTGATTTTCAACAAGAGTTTTCAAAGATTTAAACTTTGAAAAAAATTCGGGTTTCTTATTCAACATATAAATCCAAATTTTGTGTGGGCGGTCATCAAGAAAAGTTAGAAAATAATTTGCACCTCTCAACAATGTTACCAATGTTGGACCAAAGACATCAGAATGCACCAGCTCCAATGGATTGGTTTTAGTATCATGGCCCATTTTTAAAAGCTTGCTCCGGCTTTGTTTGCCATAAAGGCAATGTTCACACAAATCCAAATCAATGGGTTTGAAGCTTGGAAGTTGTCCTTAGTGCAGCATAGCTTCAAGTCCTTTCTTGCTCATGTGCCCACACCTCTTGTGCCAAATTTCAGAACCGGTGTCCATAACTGTCAAAGCTCCTCCCACTTCATCGTTGCATTCTAAAACATACAAACTTCCCAATTTTTTTCCCTTAGCAAGCACCAACATAGTTTTTGTTACTTTCCAAAAATCTAAACCAAAATTAACATTGAACCCTTTTGTATACAACTGACCTACAAAAATCAAATTTCTTTGGAGTGTAGGAGCATTCCTAACGTCCTTCAATAACCATTTATTACCATTTTGCAAGGACAATAACACATCACCATTTCCTGCTTGTTGGTAAACAAATTTGTCACTATGAATTCTCCTTCAAAATTGTCCCTATTCACCCGAAGAGCAGTGACAACCATTCCAACAGTTGTAGAGATTGCAATTAATCTGCAATCTTCCTCTATGTTTAAGAGGGCCAGCTCCCTCGTATGATGGGGGTATTTGTTATTTTTGTGTACTTTTAACCTGAAAGTACAAACAAGAAAACACAAAACTAAAGAAAGTAGATAACAGAAACCCCAATGGTAGACACACAAATACACATTGAGATTCCACAATTGATTACCACTACAAGGGGGTTTAAGCACAAAACAAGTTTTAACTTGCAATGATGATGAAAGAAGGGTGACATATCTCAACATACGAAGAGATGGGTAACTCTAGCACATCCAAACCAAGATACCAAATCTTGATTGTGTTTCATTACATCAATTGCATGAATTTTAAGCATTCCAATAGATGACAAATGATTTGCACATAGACAAAGATATCACTAATTTGACATATGAAAAATTAGCAGCAATAACTCATGAAGAACATATAGAACATACGAACTAAATGCACATCCTTTGTTATTTCCATGAAACTATACAATTTTAAGAACTCTTTTGTACAAAGTGTAAACACAAAAGTCATCAATCTATTTCTTTGAGAATTTCTCCATAGTCTTTCCCTTTGTAAGAGTCTCCTTTACATTATAAGTGACCTTGTATTTATAGGCTCCATATGACAGCTAATTCGTAACCACTTAGAATAACCACTTTAGGTAAGCTTAGGATAACCAACTTAGACACCAAGTTAGGATAATAAACTTAGGTACCAACTTAGCATAACCACCTAAGTGACTACTTCTAATAACTACCTTTTAGAGATCAGTTAGAATTTACCTAGGTCCAAATTTTAACTTGTGGCTACATGAGTGACATAGTCGCTTTTACAAAAGAACAACTTGAAGCTTCATAACTTTGGAAGAAAAGAGAAAGTTGTCAGTTTTTATCTATCATCCAATAAGATCATATGCGATAAAACCACTTGGTACAAATTTTTTCTCTAAGAAGCCACCCATTTTGCAAATAATCTCCTCTTTATACACTCGCTTTGAAATATTAAAATGAACACTCGACATGTGTATATCAGAGGATTCCAATCATACTTGTTGAGCATCCTATTTTTCCTTCAAGATTTCTCACCACATTTAAAGCTTGTAGGAGGCTTTAATGTTTTCATATGATCAATATTTTCCTAAGGACATAGCACCTAATTTTTCAAAACATCTTCCATTTGTTCAAAAAGTTTTAGAAACATGCCAAGGGAGAAAATAAATCTCACATATCGTGTGTAGGAGATCTGATGGATTGTTTAATGATGAATATACCTTTAATGTTTTACTAACACAATATTAAAGTGAACTAGCCCATGTTAGATAGAGCATTGTGGTCAAGCTAGCTCATTCACTACCTTTTGAAATTGTGTTTTGTGTGGTACACCACCCTTTTCTATCAAAGCTTAGCTTTTTAAATACATCACCTTCTAACATTCTCATACAAATCCTCTCAAATATTACTTGCATATAAGTAAAACTCATGTCTCGGCTTTCCCAAATTAATAACACGTCCATTTTACTTCGAGTGGCCTTCAACATAGTATCTCTCTTCCATGATGGATTGTGAAAGGCTATGGAATTTTGACTCTCCATTTGCCAAGAGGTTATGACCTCTCAAAAATTAAATGATGGGATGCCAATTTGCAATTAAAAGTGCTAAGCCAAGCCTTTACCTTGGTGTTCATATCCTTCGATGACCATGGAGATCCATAGCTCACCATTATAATCAAGAAGTATCTCCTCTTCCCTCTGGATGTGAACTGTCTACTTGGTGTATGCAGGAAAGGAGGACATCGAGAATTGTTGAATGGACTTTACACCTGCCAATTGCACTTGCTTGATATTTTCTAAAACATTTTTGACAAATCGATCTAGTGGGTATTCAACAATCACTGTATTCCATCAAATGGCATCTCTTTAAGGTATTATGTTAAACAATTAGCATGCGGTGTCTAATGCTCATGTATTTGCTTGCAAGTTTCTAAAGACATTTTAACGAATCCATGCAATGCATATCTGCAATCATGCTTTCCATAAGATGACAACTTTTTGAGCCATTATGTCAAAAAAAATTGGTAAATGTGTCTACATTCGCATACATGTTCGTGCATTTCTAATTATAATTTCTGACACAAATTCTTCTTTATTTTGCTTCGATGGATGTTGGTGTTTGAATCAATTTGTTCAAGATTTCTTCAGGATTTTTCAACATATCCATTTGGCATTAACTTGTAATCATTGCAAACCATGTGATAGCATCTCATCAAGGCATTTTGTCAGTTGGTTTCCGCATCTTCTTTTCTTACAGATAACATATCAATGACCATGACACTTGCATTTGCTTGAACATTTATAATGGTCTGTCAACTACTCTTTTGTGCAATAATCATTGCTTTCCATTTCTTGAAACAAATAATCCTTAAGGCACTTCACACAGTTTGCATGCAAGTGTATTAGAGCATTCCTTGCTATAATTTTTGTGTTTGATTCTCCATTTTACAAGCTTATTTACCAGCACAACAACAACCCATCCGATAAAGCCATCTATTACTTCTACTTGATGGATGGACATAACTAAAACTTTCTTTCAAATGCTCAAATAGATGTTAGTTAAGATTTTTGAGCAACTGAGCATATTAGGTTAGGATTTCTCACTTTTTGAGCATTTTTAACCTTTCAAGGTTAGGATTTTAACTTTTCAAAGCAACAGGTAAGGATTGCTCACCTTTTGAGCATTTTTAACCTTTGAGATTAGAAATATAAAATTTTTGAGCAACAAAGGGCATTGAGCAAAGGATCACTTGCAACTACTCTATCAGAACCTACATAAAGACTTTTGATTGCTCTTCCTCTCAAAAAGAGAAAAATGGGAAATATATTGGAAACAATTTAAAATATTTGAATTATTTTCAAAAGAATAATTGAAATATTTCCCATTAGACTTCAATGCCTTGGTCTAGGAAAAAGGACCACAACTTTCAATTGGTAAAGAGCTCGGCTCCAAAATTCGAAACATGCCTTCAACGTAGGAAAATGAGCATATACCATCATTTAGTCCTCATGAAAAAACCTAGGGTGAGGGATTTTAATTGTTTTAGAGAAAGGGACATCAAAATTTGAAAATTTAAAATATAGCAAACTGTGAACTGGGTTTAAGCAAAATTTGGTCATATGACACAAAATGATACTTAAGACATGTTCACGAAACTATTTTCCTCAATTATTTGTAATTTTTAAAACTCATCCATTTTTCACATTGTGACTGACATATTTATGATTGATGACAATGTAGGTTAAGAATGACAACCTTCGATCACATGCTCACTCATTTTGCAAAGACACATAATTGAGCCTTCATACAACATTAGGACTAGTTTGAAGTTCAACTTTTGGGTATTTCAAATATGGGGCAACACTGCTATATCACATTCCTTGTTATCACCCCAAAAAACTTTTCTAAACATACCTTCCTGATAATTGATAAAAATACTTCAGCACAAAGTGGCATGAAATGAAGCACCAGAATCAAGTACCCAAGAAGCTCTAGTTGTGTCACCTCCAGATAGAATCAAAACACCATCATCGACAACATTAACTTTATTGTTACTTAATTTGTTTTGAGCCTTTTTATAGTTCTAGCAAATTTTTCTTTCTATGTCCCGATTTCCCACAAAACTAGCAAGCACCAGGGTGTGCTCTAGACTTCGATCATTTTGTAGATTTTGATCTTCTGCGATCTTTATTACTTCCTCATTCTTGACTTTTACCTCTATTTTCGGTGCTTACAATGGTTAAGGCATCACTGAAAGAAGACTCTTGATGTTTCCTTCTCATATCTTCGCTGAGAAGAGTAGCTGCAACATCATCAAATTTTAACTTGCTTTTGGCAGCCACTCACAACCATCACCACACCTTCCTAGCTATTTGGTAAGGAACATAATAATAAAATAGCCTTAATTTCATCATCCAAATGAATACCCACATAAATTAGGTGAGTGACTAACGTATTGAATTCATTTAAATGATTTGACATAATACCACCTTCTCGCATTTTCAAATTATACAATTCCTTCATGATGAAGTTGTATTGTATACATTGCCTGCTTGATGCATGTATGTCATAGCACGACACTTGAACAAGCTCGCAGTAATTCTGGAAACAATGTCATCGTATGAAATGCAACAAATGCAAAATGTGCAAATAAACAATCGGTTGAAGAAAATTCTTACCACATGCACCAAAAATGAGAGTATTGAAAACAAGGTTAAGAATATTCCTAAGACGGATGCTGAAAGTATCGATAAGAGAAATGTACAGGTATCATTGAGAAACATAGTGATATTTATAAGAGGATTTTTGCTTTGGCTGCTGAGGAACTTAACGATGTGGTCTACAATAAGCTAAGCTAGTTGACATCAATGATCAGCGTGTAGAAGGACAGATTCTTGATCAAGGTGATAGTTTCTACTTTTGAGAAAAAACAATCTCAAAGGGAAAAAATAAATGCACTTCTACTATATCCAAGTGAATAGGTCATGAGAGATGAAAATGTTGTTCCAAGCATTAATTATGTCAGTGAAGGATGTTTAGCCTTTCAAAATATTAATCTATAGTTCCTAACTCTGCATGACTACCTTTGAGGAAATTTCAATCTATTTCGATTAGAATCAACATATGAAATTTGAGATGACATTTTCTTAAGTCATGGAAATCCAAGTACTATGCAGTGGACCAATATGCCCAGCATTTTGAATGTTGCAGATTCTGAGGTCATGTTTCTTGATGTAGATCATCTCAGAGAAAGTTTTCCAAATTATGATTTTTCGTTCAAGCAAATGGTGCGAAATGACTTTGGAACCACATTTAGGGCATTATGTTGTGTAATTACAAAGAAAAGTAAATATAAATGGAACTTATTTTTTGTAATAGAAAGATTATATCCATGAGCATATGAGATATACACAAGGTTGGAAAAAATAGCTTTGAAGATAAAGAGGCAAAGCATGCAGGAAGTAGTGGGCAATTATTTTTACCTAGAGATAAACACTTTCACCAGAAAAGAAGAAAATAATTCCACAAGAATTTTTACGGGAATGTATGCATAGAGGACTTATTTTACACTGAAATGAAAAATTAATGTGAAAGATGAAAGAGGGATTGTATTGAAGTTTCATCCAGAAGTGAAAATGTTTTGCAAAATATATGAAATGCTGGTGAATACATATGTGGGAGTTATTTTGATAACAAGGGAAATAATGATTTTTTATTTTATTCAAATTAAAGATTAAGATTTATAATGACAAATCAAGTAAATAGTTGTCTTTTCATAATGTAACAAGAGCTCCCTTGAACTTATAAAGAGAAATTAGGATCATGTGAAAAAGAAAGGGACGGAGAGAAGAGAATATATCATATTATAAAATATTGTAATATATTATTTAAAATATTATGTTTCATATTTAGGACTTTTTTAAGAGGAGTGTAAAAAAAATTTGCTTTGAAAGTATTTTCCATTGCTTATTGTTTTTAATACAAAATATGATTAACATTATCTATGAATTTATTCTTCTCAATCATATAAATGCAATGTCCCCTTTCAAGATTTACTTTAATTAAGTCCTTAAACATCAAAGTTTAAATTGAAAAGAGAATTGTAATATATTAATAAACATAATTTTATTCAAACTAAATATATTTCATTATATTGCTGAATATAAAATTTAAGAATAATTTAGAAAAATAGAACTTAGAAACTCTCTCCGATTTAATATTACGTAGACAAATCTTCTCCTTCATTTATATTCATAAGGATGAATAGCTCTCAAACCGAAAGAATGGGCATCTTTTGGAAATCGATGAGACATGACTCCTCATAATTTGACTTCTGAAATGAAGCGACTCCTTAGAAGAGTCAGCGTAGTTCCATTACTTTCCCTTAATTATAATTGTTGTTGTATTAAAGTTCAACGCTGTATTTTACTAGATCTCCGCTCTGCTAAAAGGTTCTCCATTTTATTTTTATCTTTTATACTTGCTCAGATTGGTATGATATTTCTTTTAGGAATCTCCTCCTTCCTTATATTATAGCGATAATGCTATAAAACTGTGTCTTATTCGATAATGTAACTATACCAATAAAGATGCTCAATCACTAATAGTAATGAGAGATGATTACAGTTTCTGAGTTTTACTTGAAATTCGTACAATAATGGCGGTGCCTTCTTTGATCTGAAAAGTGTTCTATATGCAACCAGTTTAAAGACTCAAGGTTAGTTCGCTCAGACTGAACAATCCGAATAGGATATAAACCAGATACTGCCCACTCCTCCACATTGTAAGTTCTTTATGTACTTTTTATATGTCCATTGAATAAGATCACATCTTCTCATGAAAACGGTTATGACATTTTATAATTTCCTTTTTCTTACATAAGAGTTTTAATCTCTTAGTATAATCGAATATACTTAACTAATGGTCATAGTTTTATTAGCACCGTTTGAAGTCCCTTTTCATGGTCCGTGGTATTTGACTATTCCACGTCTCTTGAAAACAAATATTCATGCCTATCAGATATCGTTTCATCTACTGGATATAGATCGCTGACTATCGACCCTCCATCCATTACAATAACCTCTGTTTTAGCCAATCGTTCTTGCTTTCCCGATATCCATCTTTCTTTGATTGTCGCCGGCTATGTCTCTTTAATAATCGATTACACAATATATTTAGAGAATGATGAGTTGTAATTATCGATGGTATGGAGCCAAATGTATGTTCACAATAATCGACTGATCATATCTAATGTTGAACACCAACCCATGCCCCTCCATCCCTTACTGGCTCACTGTTATTTAATCAAGTGAGTATAATATATAAATTATATATTTATTATTTTACCTCGCTGTTATTTAATCAAGTATATAATATATAAAGTATATATTTATTATTTTAATATATAAATTGTGTTTACAATTAAGAATAAGTGAATTATGTTTATATAATTAATTTATTTTTATAAGAATATTATTTAATTATAAATATTAATTAAATAATAATATTTAATAAATTTTGAATAATCATGCATTGGTAATTAATAATAATAATTGTTTCATTTAGGCTATATATATAATGATCAAGGAGGGGACATGGCAATGAATCACTATATCAAGGATGCACATGATTTGTCAATACAACACAAGGTGTTCAAGTTTGTCCTGTTTAATGGGTGTTTTCAAGGAAGAGCTAAGTACCATTGAAGGAATGTAGTGATTTAGAAGGATAAGATTGGATTTTAGTTTTATGATTTACATATTTGCACATTTATGAAAGGCATAAACACATACTTCTAGTTTTTCCAAGGCATAAATTGGAGTAGTGCTGGGCAATTTGAGTTTTCAAACATTTGATGAAGAAAAACATCATTCTGACTCTGCAACCCAGGATAAGGAACTGATCAGTTTTAAATCCATCATTAATCAAACCATTACAATATTTTAATTTTAATTTTATGCAAGTAAGAGATAGGAGTAGGGTTATAAGTTAAATCAATTTGTTTCATATATTCATGCCAATCTGGAATAGAGAATAGTTCAGAAGAGTACAATTACAATTTGCTTAATCAAAAAGGTACACACGCATAAGTCCTACAGAGCCTAAAGTGCAAGGAATTACAACCGTTTTGGTTGATTCCATTCATTGGCTGAAGTCATGTGTTGAGCCTGGACATAGAACTTGGCATATTCTTAGGGTTCAACCAACCCATGTATTTAAGCTCCAACAACGAGATTACCATTTTTCAAATCTAATAACCATATTATAAGACTTGATTTGAGATCCAAGATAAATAGAAGAAATTAAATTATCCAAATCTATAATTGAAGGATCAAAGAAAAAAAGGTCTTGATCTATAGAACACATAGTTGTTATAGTCTCTTTCACTGAGTTCAAGAATTTTTGCCAATTATACAAAATCAGATGATTATTTCCCTAAAATATCTGATGATTTCTCACTAACAAAATAGGATGAAGGAGAAAAATAGGGCTAATGTACCAAGCCATCAACAAAAAAGAAGAACGAGTAGGAGGATGTGCCCCAACTAGGCCCAATTATACAACAAGGAGATGGCATAAATAAAAGGTTGATTCCAACAATGTCACCACTTCTGCCAAAGATCCATAGAAAAGGGGCATTGGTGAAGGAGCACCTGGGTGTATCTACAATCAACACCACCAAGAACAGATTGTTTTTAGTTTGCTGCTTTTCAATTTTCATTTGTCTTCTTCATTTTGGGTTGATTTTGGTTTTGGTTTCTCTCCATTATCTTTGCAATCCAATTTGTAGAGTCTTTATGTTCACCATATTGTGGACTGGTAATCCATTATCAAAGAAGTTGATATTTAATGATTGATCTAATAAGTCAAACCTCATTTTCATTTAAAGTTTGGGCTGCAATATTTAATAATTGTGTTGCGATAATACTTTTTGATTGCATAAAATTCTTTGAGAGAAACAAATCATTTTCCACTTCGCAGCTAGACAATATCTTGGCAAGTAAAAGATAGATTCGACAATATTTTGCCGGCATGATCACTGATAATGCACATTGGAGCTTTGGAATAAGAAAAGAAAGAAAAAATCAATTGCACCTGCTTTGGTAAATCTGTGTGCAATTTGTAGAAGTGTAAATGAGTTGGTGAATAGTTAATACAAGTGTGATTGACTAATATACTCCATCTTTGGCAACACCCACACAACCTTGGAATAGAGTGCAGAGATCCTTCAAACCACAATAAAAGAAGATTTGTTTATTTTTAAGAGTTTAGAAAATTTCCAACAAATGCAATAGACAGGTGTACATGAGGAATTTTAAACATTTCTTAAAAATCTATTGAGAATAATTCGGCTCCCAGACAAGAGGGACAATTAAAGGCTTAAATGGTCAAATGAGAAATAGAATAGAATCGACCAACGATGATTAAGCATGGAATTTAAAAGGATTGATATGGGAAGATCCCAATCGGTGAATCAAAAAAATCAGGAAATGGTAATTATAAATGGCTATACAATTAGGAGGAAAGAGGAGGTGAGGGAAACCAGTGCATAGAATTGTGGAGAGTTGTGCACTATCTAATAAAATAGTTTAATGGGGTTACGTAGTGGGAGTGAGAGTTAGCCAATGAAATTTGTAGGAAGGGGCTTGAGAATAGAGAGGGGGGAAGCTCTTGTTATTACTTGTAGAAGATTTGTAGTTTTGTTGGAGGTGACTTGTTGGGAGGATAGTCAGAAGTTGTCTTTGGATGGATCAATAGAAGATCATCTAGAACTTGTTAAGATCCTAGCGGGGAGGTTATGTAGCTCTCTCAAGGGGAGGGATATTCTATCCTAGGGTCATAATCAAAAAGGTAATTTTTTTTGGTGTTATAGGTTATTTGGAATTGGATGGACAATTACATGGTCAAGTGGGTGTGTTTTGGTGGAAGAAGGTTTGAAATAAATTCTGAATAGATTCTCTTGGCTCAAATGTAATTATTTCTTATGGTTGATTGTCCAAACTAAGTGACTCACATGGGAGAATCTACAAGAGAGGGATTTACAATGACCTTCTATCTTTTTGTCTATTTGAATAGTGAATAATAAACTTCACATCTCTTCCTTCAATGCCCTTACTCTAGGGAGATTTGGCATTAAAAATGGGAGGTGTGACCACATGTTTGTGTTCATGCCACTTCTATGGCTGAATTATAGGAAAGTATTGGGAGACCTCCAACCAAGACCTCTTTCCTTCAAGTTGTTTGGGTTATTTAACCCACTTTAATTTTTTTGATTATGTAGTTGGAAAGGAACCCCAAGATATTCAAGATTACAAATTGGTGGAAGTTCATTTGTGGTGAACAATTATTAGTAGGCTTCAAGAGACTATGTTTACAAAATGGGACTTGTCTATGCTGGTGGATCGTGGTGATTCTACTGTTATAAGGAATTTAAATCTGGGGTTGAATAGTTTGAGTTTCAGTATTGATAGGAGGCATCGACATACCAAACAAAGGATTCATCGATAAGGGAGATAGTTCCCTCCTCCTATAGGAGTTTTGAAGTTAATATAGATGGTTCTTCTCGAGGGAATTTGAGGCATGTGGGAATCAGTGACATTGGTAGGGGAGCTGATGGTGGTGCTATTTTATTTTTCTCTATTTATAATGGGTCACTCTCTAATAATTTTATGGAGACTCTTTCTATTATGTATGCTATTAAGAGAGGGTGTTCTCCTACTTGGAAGATGATCATTTGTGAGTCTAATTCATAGATTGTGGTAGATATGGTAAGTAGATGCTGAGCCTTTTAGATCTTTAGAATATATTTTATTTTGTCATATTCCTAGGGAGTGGAATAGAGTGGTTGATTTCCTAACTATCTTGGCTTTTGAGAACTTAGAGGGATGGGATGTTGGGCACTAGGAGGTGGCACCTCTAGAATATGTTTTGATGATGGAGAAGTTAATCATGGAGGCCTAGAATATGTATTGATTCTTTCTAATTTTTTTCCTTTGGGGACTTCTTATTTATATTTGGTTGTTGTTTTAATTCGCTCTAAGGACTTTTTTCTTGTTCTTCTTGATTTACATTGAATAATTTTTTACCCATTTTTCAAAGAAAAAAAATCGTGATAGAGGTCTCTCTCTCTCTCTCTCAATTTTTGTATATCTTTCCCAAGTCATATCTATCTATATCTCTCCTTTCTTTTCATATATCTCCATCTTTATATCCCTATCTCTCCCTCTCTCCTTATCTCTCCCTCTTTCTATCTCCTTCACTCTCTTATTCACTCCATATCTCTTTCTCTCTATTTACCTCTCACTCCTCTATCTATGCATTTCTATCCATATCTCTATAACTCTATCTCCAGATCTCTTTTTATATCTATCTTCTTATTCCTCTCTATCTCTATCTGCATATATCTCTATCTATATCAATCCCTCTCTTTCTCTCTATCAATTGAGCTATCTCTCCCTCTCTCCTTATTGCTCCCTCTTTCTATCTCCTTTTCTCTCTTATTCAATCTATATCTCTTTCTCTCTATTTACTTCTCACTCCTCTCTATCTCTTTCTATCCATATCTCTATAACTCTCTCTCCATATCTCTTTCTATATCTATCTTATTATCCCTCTCTATCTCTATCTGTATATATCTCTATCCATATCACTCCCTCTCTTGGTCTCTATCAATTGAGCTATCTCTCCCTCTCTTCCTCTCTATCTATTAGTCTATCTTTCTCCCTTACTCTCTCTATCTCCCTCTCACTCATCTCTATATCTCTCCATATCAAGTCCTCTATCTTTATCTCTTTGTCTCTCACTCTCCCTCTCCCTCTCCCTTTCTACATATTGATATGTATCTCCCTCTTACACCTTCTCTCTCTCTCTCTCTCTCTCTCTCTCTCTCTCTCTATTTATTTGTTTATCTATACCTCTCTTTATTTTTGTCTTTCTATCTAACTTCAACATAGTGAACTTAGGTTTGTCTTATGGTTCTAAATGCATTTTCTTCTTTGTAAATATAATCAAATAATGAGTCCCATCCATCTAAATCTCTCCCCTATTAAAATTTACAAAAAAATCTACTTAGTATCATGCCATAGCCAGTGGGAATATGTTCCACTAGAATGGTTAACTTAACTCTCTTTTCTTGTTGAGCTACAAGAGAGACATGTCCCTCTTAGAGTTTCCTAATCAAAGAAAACTATTTGGATTCCATGAAGTATGATTTTTTAAAAGTCTTTGTTAAAGTAAATCATAGAGCTTTTGCTACTATCACAGACATTACATTATGCGAGTCTCCTAAGTGTATTATGCAATTGCTCAATCTGTTATCATTAATATACAAAAAAATGTATATAAAGGGTTGGGTTTAATATCAGACACAACAAAGGTATGGTATTTAGCGTTAGATGACAAGCAAGAGGACGACACTTCAGAGTTGACCATTATTTAATCTACTAATAGCCTAAGAACATTTTAATTTCACATATTTAACTAACAGGTCAAGCTCATTGTGATTTAGCTTAAGGTTTTCAATACCTTAAATCTGAATTGTAGTGATTTTGTAAAAGTCAACTATGTCAGATAGGCTCAAATTTGTTTAGAGGATTGAGAATATATACTTCTTTGGGTTACGTCTAAGAACTTCTGAAAGTTGGGAGTTAAGGCATTATTGTGACAAGAGGAACTTTAACCTTTACGAATATTTAGTGTACCTTTTGAGTTCACACTTTATTGTCATCAAGTGAGCACCACAAAAGAGGATTCACATTTTGAGTTAATCTACTTCAAAATTAAATTGGCCTTAGAACATTTTGAGTTAACATATTTAACTAACTAATCAAGATCATTGCGATACAACTTAAGGTTTTCAATACAGTAAATCTGAATTGTAGAGCTTTTGTAAAAACACTATATTAAATAGGTTGGTTTTTTTTAGAGGACTGAAAATCTATACTTTTAGGAGTTGCATCTAAGGACTTTCAAAAGCTAGGAGTCAAGGCGTTATTGTGAGGAGAGGAAATTTAACCTTTGGAATGTTTAGTGTACCTTTTGAGTTCACAGTTTATTGTCCTCAAGCGACAACCACACAACAAGAATTATCAAGAATAGCATAAATATATCCTCCTCCCTTTGACTTAGATTTGTATCCAAGGAATTTGACTCATAGTTTCTATAATTTTTAGATACACATTATTTGTTTCTAACTTCTTCTATTATATCCCTCATAGTAGCAATTTGTGTATATCTCTTCATCTCTAGACAAGTAGCTCCATCATGATTAGTCCACTTTCGGACACCGACAGATGAATTTATCCACTTTCTTGAACATTAAATTCTCACTCTTGGAGTGAAGAGAATGGTGAGGAATTTAAGGTAGACGCCACTTCCACGTTTCTCTCGAGGGAGGAGAGTTGTCTATCCTTTCAGGGAGTTGTCTTTCCTTATCTGTTAAAAGCTTTAGGTAATCATTATTGTACTTAGCCAAAAATTTCTCCAAACCACAGAAATTGTCTCGAATAGTACCCAGAAAAGAATACGAGTACGAAAAATTAAACAAGATCTAATAATTGTAACAAAACCTATGGCTGTGCTCGTCCAGGGAAATTGTTGAAAGTTTGTTGGTAAGCAGTTTCTCGTCTCAGCACGTCTCCTATGTGTAATTTCTTTGCTTTAGTCCCATAAATAAAAACAATTGCCGACAGGTTTTTAAATTCAGTGTTTCACATACATTTGGTAGCATTTGAAATGTGTTTCACATAAAAACAATTGACCGTCACTTAATTTTGTAGATTTTAAGTTTTACGAAGGTAAAATTCAAAATTTTAAAAAAGTAACATAATAATAATAAAAAAAAAATCTAAGAGCTTTATCAGAATTTTTTCATCATAAAAAATTCATAAATCTAATAGAAGTCAAAAAAAGAAAATATATTGTGATCAACCTTTATTTATGTAGTCTAATTAGGAGATAAAGAATCCCAATCAAAAACATTGTATATGGGAGGAGCCTGCAATGCCCATATCAACAACCGCATTCCATAATCAGTTAATATGAACAAAGGAGATGGAATCAAAATTACAAGAAAACTAATGAATCTACTTACACAAATGTCAAATTATGTCAGAAAGAACTATTAAAAGTCTTGTTGTTCAAAAAAGAATCTGTAATCATAGAATCTATGTGACAAATAATTTGTTTCCAACCCAATTCACAAGATTTCTCTCAAGCTACAAGAAGGTCAAGAGCCTCCATTTCATTATTAATACTAAATCTTTTGGCAATAGAGACCAAGAAGTGAAAAGGTAGTAACATTATGTCCAAGACCATCTATCTTAACTTCACTTGGATTAACTCTACAATAGCCATTCTTAAACACTTGTTTTGAGGGGAGATGACCATTTTTCAAATCTAATAATCTTATAGGATGCCTTGATTTGAGATCTAGGATAAATAGAACCAATGAAATTACCCAAATCTAAATGTTTGATAATCGAAGGATCAAAGCAATAAGAAGGTCTTGATCTAAAGAACACGGAGTTGTTATAGTTTCTTTGATTGAGTTTAAGAATTTTTGCCAATTATACTAAATTAAATGATTATTTTCCTAGAATATTTGATGATTTCTCACTTAAAAAGTTTGGTAAAGGAGAAAAATAGGACTAATGTACCAAATCATCAACAAGAAAGAATGAGTAGGAGGATGTGTCCCAACTAGGCCCAAATGTACAAGGAGATACCATAAATAAAAGGTTTATTCCAATAATGTCACCACTTCTGCCAAAGATCCGTAGAAAAGGGGTATTGGTGAAGGAGCACCCGAGTATATCTACAATCAACACCACCAAAAACAATTTGTTTTTAGTTTTATTTTTTTTCAATTTTGGTTTGTCTTCTTCATTTTTGGTTTGTCTCCATTATTTGTGCAATTCAATTCACAGAATCTCAATCTTCACCATATTATGGACATAGTAATCCATCATCGAAGAAGTTGATATTTAATGATTGATCTAATAAATCAAACCTTATTTTGATTAAAAGTTTTGGCTGCAGAGGTCAATGACTATGTTGAGATAATACTTTTTTATTGCATAAACTTATTTGAGAGAAACAAATCATTTTCTACTTTCGTAGCCAGACAATATGTTGGCAAGTAAAAGATAGCTTCAACAATATTTTGTTTGTATAACTGATGATTTTGGCAAAACCAGTTCGTCAGTTAGTATTGTCATTGATGACCAACACTTACCGATGAATAAGGCCAAGCTCATAGGCAAGAAGATAAGGTAAACCTCAATGGTTTACTCATGGCTGCAAACAGTATGGAGGATTTAGTGCATCCCAAATATGCATCATTAACATACTTAAGTAGTGTGTTGTTAGAAGACTAATCAGTTGAAGGGAAAATAGAGTAGTTGATCGGTCAGTCAAGCACCAAATAGGTATTGAGATCATTTTCTTCAAACTGACAAATGAAATGATGATGCAGTCACAAGAGGTGACTCAGATTGCAGTTTAGTAGTCTTATACATGACCAAAACACTCTAGATAGACAGTTGATCAGTCTAATTAATGATAAGTGACTGGTGGCAAAAGGTGAAGAGTTACACCGGTGAACTGGTAATACAGGTTGAAGGACGATATCCTCTGAGAATCTCGAAGTAGTGACTCGTAAGCTGGATGCGATGACCAAAGGTGAATTGATCATGGTGAGATATCATCAAACAAATAGATAATGCAGTCTACTGAAGTTAAAAACTAGTTAAGGTGAAATTTGTGCAGATTTTCCAGTTCGCATTAAAAAGAAAAAACATGATCCAGAGGTTGGTGAAATTATGAGTTGTAGAGGTAATTAAGGATGAGTTGGTGGTGAAATTGGTGGAGAGCGCACAAAGAGAGTGTGGGAAGATTTGGAAAGTTTTGAATTTCAAATCTATTGAGTTTTGTATAAAGGCTTTTGGCAAAAATCAAAAAATTTGATCGTAAAAATTGTAAAGTGCAATTCTGAGGAGAGGCGATCCAGCAAGATGCGAAGAGGGTAGAACTGCTAAGTGAATAGCAGAGTGGTAAAGAGAGTGTGTAGAGCTTAGATAGTGTGAAGAGAAGAGAAAGAATGTAGAGCACCAAAAGAGTGCAGAGTAAGTATGATGAAGAGCACCGGTAGAGTTTAGAGCAAGTGTAACCGGTGGTCAAACCGAAGAGCTTCATTTGGATCTGATTAATCTAGGAGTAGCTATTAAAACAGATCATTCCCTCTATTATTTTCTAATAACTACAATTGTAAAATCCCTTAACCGGGTGGACTTTAACATGTCCCTTTGTAAAATCCCTTAACCGGGTGACATCTTAAATGATGTTCCTAAGTCCTTTAACAAGGCTACCTCTAACAGGGTAAAGGTTCTAACAGGCCTTAAATAAAATCCCTTAACAGGGTGGCACCTAACAGTGTCTTTGTAATCTCCTAACAGGGTTGGCTCCTTACCGGGCATACTCCAGAAGAATGCAGATTTTGTGAGTTTCTACTCACACCATGGTTTTCTCCCATTTGGATTTCCACATGATAAATCTTGGTATTCTTGTGTGTTACATTTTTGTGTGCATGTTTCCTATCAATACCACTTATAGTGATAAGTGTTAAGTTGGAATAAGTAGTATCGATTAAGGTTAAATTTGTAATAATTGGTATAGTGTTGATTCACCCCTCCCCTCTCAGCATTGGTTTGGATTAACATATCTTGCGGGCATCATCACTGACAATGCACATAGTTGGCGAATAGTTAATACAAGTGTGATTGAATAATATATTCAATCTTTGGTAACACCCACACAACCTTGGAATAGAGTTGGAATATCCTTCAAAGAACAATGAAAGTGGAATTGTTTATTTGTAAGACTTTAGAAAGTTTCCAACAAATGCAATAGACAAGTGTACGCAAGGAATTTTAAATATTGCTTAAAAATCTATTGAGAATAATTTGGCTCCTAGACAAGAGGGTCGATTAAGGGCTTAAATGGTCAAATGAGAAATAGAACAAACATTGGCCAGTGAGGTTTAAGCAAGAAATGCAAAAGGACTGATATTTGAAGGTCCCAATCAATGAATAAGAAATACCATGAAATGTCAATTATAAATGGCGATACAATTAGCAAAAAATATGAGGTGAGGTGGGGGAAACCAATGCATAGAAGTGTGGAGAGCTATACACTATCTAAAAAAATAGTTTAATGAGGCTGTGTAGTGGGTGTGAGAATCAACGAATGAAGTTTATAGGAAGGAGTTTGAGCATAGATAGAAGGGGAAAGCTTTTGTTATTACTTTCAAGATCATCTAGAACTCATTAAGATCCTAGTGGATAGGTTATGTAGCTCCCTCAAGGGGAGCGATATTCTAGCCTAGGGTCATAATACAAAAGGTAAATTTTTTTGTGTTGTAGGTTATTTAAAATTGGATAGACAATTACATGGTCAAGTAGGTGTGCTTTGGTGGAAACAGGTTTGAAATTATTTCTCTTGGTCTAAATGTAATTTTTTCTTATTTTTGGTGGCCCAAAATAAGTGACTTGCATTGGAGAATCTACAAAAGAGGGGTTTCCAAGGACCTTCTATCTTTTTCCTCTACTATAATAGTGAAGAATGGACTTCACATCTTTTCCCTCACTGCTCATACTCTAGGGAGATTTGACATTATCGATGCGAGGCATGACAATAAGATTATGTCCTTGTCACATCTTTGGTTGAATTATTTAGAAAGTATGGGGTTACCTCCAACCAAGACCTCTTTTCTTCAAGTTCTTTGGGTTATTGGCCCTACTTTCATGTTTTTGAATATGTGGATGTAAAGAAACCCTCATATATTTCAAGATTACAAACTCATGGCAATCCATTTTGTTGGTATTTTTGTATGGTTTTGTCATTGATGTCAACACCTACTAAAGCACTAGCACTCTGGAGATCTAGCAACATTCACTAACAAATAAGTAACTATTGCACAGTTACTGGTATATGGTTCTTCGGCAGGATATAATGATCACCGGCACATGGAATGATATGGAAGACACTTGGTAATGTCGAAGACATTGTGTGGACACTTTGTTTTAAAGAATTAATCATTGGTATAATCATATTTGCATATTTGCTTTTACCGGCAAATAGGTCCAGGGTTACCTAGGGTTACACCGGCAGGTTTATCTTTTCCAAATCAGCATGGCATGCTATGGAGATGATTTATTATTGTTGTAAATGCTTTAAGATGACATGTTTAATCGGTTATTGCATCAGATATTATATTATTTGTAAAATGTTTTATTGTAATATCTTGTAGAGCCGACCTACTAAAATTGGTCTTAGGTTATGGTATAAATGTAAGATCTTATTTGTAAGATCGAATGTGGAAATGCGAAAAAGAACTAAGTGAAGGTATATGCAAGATTAAGCAGATCTATACACAAAGACATCATTTGAAGGAGAAGCTAGGTTTTTTATCAGCATTACATCGGTATTGAATCCAACATATGAAGATGCTATTTTGTGCAGTACATTCTTATTGGATTTAATCATCCAACTATAGTCAGTGTGACTCCCATTTTGTGATTGAGCAGTGAACTCTAGGCTGTTGGCCTTTCTGCATGTGCAGACCCCATTTATGTACACTTAGTATCTGCAGTAGTATCATCTGATTGTGGGTAAGGTTTCCCACCATGGTTTTTCCCCTTACAGGGTTTCCACGTACAAATATTGGTGTTATGTGTTGTGGATGACTTTGTGTTTATGTTTCATTCATTAATCTTTACCGGTATAGCAATTAATTGTTAACACTGTCTACCGACATACTTAACTAGTTTACCGGTATTATGCAT
This sequence comes from Cryptomeria japonica, assembly GCF_030272615.1. Taxonomy (NCBI): domain Eukaryota; kingdom Viridiplantae; phylum Streptophyta; class Pinopsida; order Cupressales; family Cupressaceae; genus Cryptomeria; species Cryptomeria japonica. The sequence continues at coordinate 38,515,391 of NC_081411.1, read as the reverse complement.
TAAGTTGGTTGAGTTGTTTTTGGTTTGAATTTATTAGACAACTGATTCACCACCCCCCCCTCTCAGTTGTCTCAAGGACCTAACAATTGGTATCAAAGCCTAGTCCTCTTTTGCAGAAGTTTAACAACTTGAGGAGATTCAATGACTACTAATTATTTCAGGAATGACAGTCCTAAACTTGATGGAACCAACTATGGGATATGGAAGATCAGGATGGAGACACATCTGAATTGCATTGGTAAAGACATCTAGGAAGTTACAAAGAATAGTTATACTGCTCCAACTACCTTAGCTAAAGATGAGGAGAATGATTGTAGAGAAAGAGAAGCACTTTTGAGCGCTTTATCAGATCAAGAAATCATGGGATTATCAGATAGGTCTACTGCTAAAGCTATTTGGGATCATTTGGAAACACTGAATGAAGGAGATTCCACAGTCAAGATTGCAAAACTTGAAAGCTTCCGAGTCAAGTATGAAAGACTAAAAATGGAAGAAGATGAAAGGATTTCTACTTTTATGGAAAGCGTAAATGAAATTGTTTTGGGTATTAAATGTTGTGGAGGAACCTTGAGTGAGGATAAAATTGTTTCAAAAATCTTAAGAGGATTTCCACGGCATATAAAATGAAAGTTACTGCTATAAATGAGTTGAGAACAATGCCTAATACATCAGTAACTAGGGATACATTAATTGGAAGACTTTCAGCCTTTGAAATTGATGAATTTGGTCCTATTTCTACTATAAAGACAGATTTGGCCTTTAAAGCATCAACATCATCTGCTCCATCATTTGACAAATCAGATTGGAAAACCTTTTATGCAAGAGAACTTGAAGAAACTAGGAAGGAGAATGAAGAACTTGAAGAACTTGAAGCACTTTTTGCAAGAAAAATGCCAAAAGGTCTAGTTGGAAGTAAATATGAAGGTAAAGCACCCTTTAAATGTTTTAACTGCAATAAAATTGGTCATATGGCTTCAAGATGCCTTGATAGACATGCTAGACTAAGAGAAGAAGCTAGAAGAACATACAAGCCTAATCCTGAATATCAGAGTGTACAGATTTAAGAAGAACAAAGACAAATCTTGTTACATTGCTGATGAAGGTGTAAGTGATGATTTTGATGAGGATCCAATAGACAATGGATGGGTTTTTGTTGCTATAATAGAAGATCAACCGACACCTACTACTCAATCGGTAGAACAAGCCCTAACAGCTAAAGTTGAAGTAAAGGATGAATGGATCATTGACTCAGGATGCTCACATCATATGATAGGAGACAAAGGCAAATTCTTGAACTTTCAAGAATACAATGGAGGTTTAGTAAGATTTGGAGATGACAAAGCCCATTCAATCAAAGGGAAGGGTACAATATCTCTTGATGGTAAGCATAACATTGACAATGTCTACTATGTTGAAGGATTAAAGCATAATCTTTTAAGTGTTGGTCAATTAGTTGAGAAAGGATTTTAGTTACAAAATCATGAATAGAACTGGTTTAGAAATTGCAACCGGTAATCAGACTAGAGGTAATATCTTTCATTTAGATAACAGTGAAAAGGCATGCTTAATTGCACATATAGATGAAAGTTGGTTCTGGCATAAGAGACTCTATCATGTAAACTTTGATTGCATGATAAGATTAGTACTTCTAAGGTAGTTAGAGATCTACCTAAAATTATGAAACCTTAGAATACTATATGTAAGGAATGTCAATCTGGAAAACAAGTTAGAGCTAGTTTTAAAAGTATTCCAGAAAAATCAAATAATGCTCTTGATTTGATTCACACTGATTTATGTGGTCCAGCTTGAACTAAAAGCTTACAAGGTGATATATATTTCATGCTAATTATTGATGATTATTCTAGAATGTGTTGGGTTACTTTTCTCAGAGAAAAATCAGAAGCACTTGGAAAGTTCAAACTGTTCAAAGCAATGGTTGAAAATGAAATTAGTAAGAAAATCAAATGTTTAAGATCAGATCAAGGAGGAGAATTCACATCTAAGGACTTTAATACATTATGTGAAGTGAATGGAATCAGAAGATAGCTATCAGCACCTCAAACACCACATCAAAATGGAGTTGTTGAAAGGAAAAACATAACTATCTTGGATGCAGGAAGAAGTATGTTATTTGAAGCAAATTTACCACATGTATATTGGTGAGAAGGAGTCAGCACAACCATCTATACATTCAACAAAGTTCACATAAAAGGTGAAACTGATAAAACCCCTCATGAACTATGGTTTGGTAATACTCCTACTCTTAAGTATTTCAGAATTTTTGGAAGTAAATGTTATATTAGAAGAGATGAGTATATTGGCAAATTTGATCCTAGAAGTGATGAAGGAATATTTCTTGGTTATTCATCTAAGAGCAAGGCATATAGATGTTTTAATAAAAGATTGCAGAAAATTGTTGAGAGTACAAATGTAAAAATTGATGAACAATTCAGAAGAATTTCAAGGTATATAGATTCTAAACCAGAAATAGAAATTGTGACAAATGAACCTATAAAAAATCCACTAGTACAGAATGAAGATCCAGTTACCCCGGTACCATCAGAGGATTCCACAGTAATTGAAGAACAACAACAAACTAAGACACCTCGATATGTAAAATTGAATCATTTTGAAGATTAGATAATTGGAAGCAAATTTAAAGGAGTTATGACAAGAGGAAGATTGGAAAATGAAGAGGTATGTCTTATTTCTCAAATTGAACCATCATCTGTTAATGAGGCATGTGAAGATAAATTTTGGATTAAAGCTATGGAAGAAGAATTAGAACAAATTGAGAAAAATAACACTTGGACATTAGTTACCTAGCCAAAAGATAAAAATATAATTGGAACCAAATGGGTATTTAGAAACAAACTCAATGAAGATGGTAAGGTTGTCAAAAATAAAGCAAGACTAGTGTGTAAGGGATATTCTTAGAAAGAAGGAGCTGATTACAATGAAGCCTTTGCACCGGTAGCTAGAATTGAGGCAATCAGATTATTCTTGGCTTTTGCAGCTCACAAGAACTACAAAGTTTATCAAATGGATATTAAATGTGCATTCTTGAATGGAGATCTTCAAGAGGAAGTCTATATTGAACAACCTGATGGATTTTCTTTGACAGATGACAATGATATGGTTTGCAGGTTAAGAAAAGCTCTGTATGGATTGAAACAAGCCCCAAGAACTTGGTATGCAAGGTTGGATAAGTATCTTTTAAAGATTGGTTTTTCTAAAGGAAATGCAAACAGCAATTTAGATTACAAAATAACTAATGATGATATCTTGATTATAGAAGTATTCGTTGATGATATAATCTTTGGAGGAGAAGATGGATTATGTAAAGAATTTTCTATTAAAATGCAACAAGAATTTGAAATGTCTATGATTGGAGAAATAAAATTATTCTTAGGATTGCAGATTTCACAGACTAACAAAGGTATATTTTTGAGTCAATCCAAGTACTTGAAAGAGTTACTAAAGAAATTTGGGATGGAGAACTCTAAACCGGTAAGCACACCTATGACTACAAATGACAAATTATCTCAAAGGGATGAATCTACACCTGTTAACCCAACTAGATACAAATCTATGATAGGAGGTTTACTGTATTTGACACAAACTAGGCCTGATATTATGAATGCAGTATGTATTGTTTCTAGATTTCAAAGTAATCCTAGAGAAAATCATGAATCAACAGTAAAAAGGATTTTTCGGTACTTACAAGGAATTGCAAATCTTGGATTATGGTATAATAGAGATGAAAATTTGATCTATGTGCATACACAGATGCAAATTGGGTAGGCGATGTGGATGATAGAAAAAGCACCACCAGCAGAGAATTCTTTCTTGGAAATAGATTAGTCTCTTGGTTGAGTAAGAAATAGAGTTGTACATCTTTATCAATAGCAGAATCAGAATATGTTGCAGCAGCAACTAACTGTACACAGGTACTATGGCTTAAGCAAATGTTGAAAGACATAAAGGTAAAATGCAAGGAACCTATTACCATATATTGTGATAACACTATAGCAATTGATATATCTAAGAATCTAGTATTACATTCTAAAACAAAACATGTTTCTATCAAACTGAATTTTCTAAGGGAAAAAGTTGAAGAAAAAGAGATAAAACTGGTTTATGTGAATACTAAAGAACAGCTTGCAGATATTTTCACAAAACCTTTGCCTAACGAGACTTTTGAATATCTCAGAGATCAACTTGGAGTCGTACCACCACCAGTAGAGACTTAGATAGTTGATGATTGTCATCAACCGGAAGAATTAAAAGACAAATCTTTTACTCTGGTCTTTGATGAGGAAGCTACTTCTCAGGGGGGGTAGTTGGTATATTGAACTGATTGGTATTTTGTATATGAACTTGGTATTATTATAACTTTGGCATTTGATGTCAAAGGGGGAGAGATATCTATTGAAAAACACATTATCTTTTAAGAGAACTTTGAATAACACATGTTGCTCCAGAGGGGAGAGATTGTTGTTTGAGAGAGACTATTACTCTCTGTATTCCGGTTATGATCTTTTTGGAGAGATTGTTGGTTTTTGGTTTTTGCCATTTCTGTTTTGGCACTTTGATGGTTTTTCCATCTTGTGTTGCCATCAATGCCAAAGGGGGATATTGTTGGTATTTTGGTATGGTTTTTTCATTGATGTCAACACCTACTAAAGCACTAGCACTCTAGAGATCCAACAGCATTCACCAGCAAACAAGTAACTATTGCACAGTTACTGG